>NC_064629.1:477117940-477725976 GCF_023864275.1 Schistocerca cancellata | reverse complement strand
CAATTTCTTTCTGGTTTTAAATTCATATACATATTTCTCTTTATTTTGTCTGAATTCTCTAAGAAACATTTTTACATAAAAAATTACGTCTCCAAAGCTCTCATTATGAAGGCTGCATTTTATATATAACTGTATAACAATTAGAAATAAGGCATTTATACACAAATATAACTGGTTTACATGATATTCAAATTCTGTTGGCGCACTGATCATATGTACAATGCTACACAAATACTCAAGTCCTATGTCTAAATCTCCACATACAGGAGTAGAAAAAAAATATGAAAAATCCGCGATAAATTCATGCTTGAAAGTAGAAATTGCAGATGTTAGCTAAGCCTGCAGGTGTCACTGTTTTAATTGACCATAAACCGATCATGTGCAATGCCCTCAATACATTCCAGATGTTAGTCCAGGTCAGAACACTGTTCTTTGTAGTTGTGAGTATATTTTGTAGGAGTAAATTGAATTCGAAGGTAAGCAAATTGTTGATGCTCTTGTGGTGGATTCTTCTATAAACGAGGCACCGTATAGAAGATTTACATCACATACAGGGAGAGCAGAAAAACTTTATCCGCTAAGTAACAACGCGGACGAAAGTGTGTATCGAGTGATAGTGAGCGACAGTCATTGAAGAGCGTTGTGACGAAAAATAAGAAAACGACAGATGCAAAAGTCACTGTAGAACTGAATATCACACTCGTGAACTCTGTCAACACCAAAACAACACGAAGCGAATTCCATAGGCTGGGAATTGCAGGGCAGACCAGAATCAACAGAGCCGAATGAAGAAAGAACCCAAGAATGTGACAGCAGATGCGAGCCGAAATCCCGGCATGAAATATCGCAAGGTAAAATCAGCATCTTTTGTAATGAACTGGTTTCCGATCTAAGAAGCAAATCAGATTGTATATCTTTCGTTAAAGTCTGTTAATGATGTTTTATCCCAATAAAACAAAACACATTTGGTGACAAAAACAGGTATTTTCTTGTAGTTGTAAAGGCGGAATTAAAATGCACACAAAAATAGTTAAGTACCTACGCATGATACGACCACACAAATGAAGAAAATAAACATGTACATTACCATCAGAACCACAGTATGCAAGTAAACACCGCCAAGATGAAGCATGTTTCATTTTATTGAATGACGTTATGTAAGTTTTCTGTTGTGTTACCGACCATTTCAGATACATTTTGTTGTGATCATTGTATTTGTCTACCTCTGCAATACTGTATAACAGCACAGATGATTTGTACGTTTTTGTTGGCCCTGTATGCTTTAACTTTTGTGTACCAAAGTGCGTCGTCAAATAATTATTGCGTCACGAGTATCGTTAATGACATGTTGTCAGCTATTTGCAGAACCGTAATAGTTACTTTTCATTAAGGAGGATTGTAATGACCAAATAATCTGACCGAATCAGAGGACCGGAATCTAATAGACGGTGGACGAGTGATAACAACGGAAGCAATTTCTACCTCGCGCGTGTCCCGTAGATAACTGTAGATCCTATCGGGATAAAGGGTTCCTTAAATTGCACAGGAACTATGCCTAAGGCTGCCGGTACACGTACCGTGCATTCGAACGCCAATGTTGAGTATGCCAAGATCAACGTACTGTACAACGCTCAGAAACGATGCAGCTTGTGCATACGGTACGTGTGTCTCGACGTGGTATACGCGATTCCTGCATGCCTAAGCGGCAGTTATCGGCTGTATCTCGCTCGGAAATCACAATGTTTATTTAGGAAATGGACAGGAGTAAAACTCCTGCGTCAGCTCTATTGGTTTGAGGCGTCATGTCACGGACTGCGCGGCCCCTCACGCCGGAGGTTCAAGTCCTCCCTCAGGCATGGCTGTGCGTGTTGTTCTTACCGTAACTTAGTTTAAGGCAGTTTAAGTAGTGTTTAAGTCTAGGGACCGATGACCTAAGCAGTTTGGTCCCCTAGGAATTACACACATTTGAACATTTTGAGCTCTATCGGAAAGCATAGTTCTTTCCTCCTCCCAACGCTATTCGTGGTGTTCTGTCTGCAGTGTACATAAATAAAAGCTTGAATATCCATGACCATGATATCAGGCAAAAAAGAAAGTTCCTTATACAATCAGTAAGGACATCAGCCTACAAAAATTCCATTATAAATAGTGTGATAGAAATCTACAATACTTTTCCACAAAAGATAAAAATTATTTCATCATTCTCACGTTTTAGTAAAACCCTCAAGTCATTCTCATTTGATCACTGTTTTTATTGAATATCAGACTCTTTAGAACATGTGAAATATAAGACTAAACAGTACAGTAAAAAAATCTTACTGCAAGTACTACTGCGGCATTCTTTCATAATACGAAAATTACAATTCGAAAATTATTTAAACACAACACACAATTATGACGTTTCCATCGTTTTATCAAAGCAAATCGTATGTAGTAACAAAATATGAGTTTTCGGGCGATCAGTTTGCTGTTGCACTGAAACGGCATTCATTCATAGGATGTAACTCATAATATGATACCCACCAAATATGGATTCAACAAAAGCCATACTCTACACTGAAAAGACGTGAATGTGATGTAGGTAGCGTTCTTCCATTCCATTTATCTACGTTCTAATGTATTCAAAGTATTTGTCATGCTTGATATTGCTCTGTACGTCCTCAAAGACTCCTCAGCATGTTGTTTCCACGCCATGACGTCAGAAACTTGTCATGCGCAGCATTGACATTCGAATGCACCGTCCGTGTGCCGATAGCTTAACGCACCACTCCATTGGTAGCTATCAAGGCAGCATTTCCATTCAAGAACGCTTAGATTCGCCAATGGAAATAAATCCCAGTGTACAATTCAGGTCCCTGAAGACCAGGTTCTAAAAATGGGACTTAACATCTATGGTCATCAGTCCCCTAGAACTTAGAACTACTTAAACCTAACTAACCTAAGGACATCACACACATCCATGCCCGAGGCAGGAGTCGAACCTGCGACCGTAACCGTCACGCGGTTCCAGACTGAAGCGTCTAGAACCGCACGGCCACACCGGCCGGCGAAGACCAGGTGTTGACCGCTGTACACAATGTGAATACAGAACAAACAAGAACAAAACTCAAAAAGTCGGGGATTTTGGGTGCTCTTATCAAGAAGGTGATACTTTGAAACACCAACAAAATATGGAAGGTGAGTTCCAGTCAACCAGCAGAACTATGATTAAAAAGTCGTGTGTTAGCTAAATGTTACTATCTGCGACACAAAGCAAGAGATATCTCAGAAATTCTAAATTATAAAATTAACAGGACTAGGAAACACAGTGGCACCAGTATTTTCTGTAAAAGGTGGCAGCTATGAGAGTGTCTACAGGAACTCAGTCTTTGGTGTGACGTCATAAGCGAGTGAATGCGTGTGAGATCGCTCTCTAAGTTTTCATATATTTTTAGGTTTCAGATACATATTTTAACGGTTTTTGTGATAATATTTACTACATAAGTGACGTATTAGTGGTTTCTTCATTCACCTCTGCCTTTCTTGTGTGTGACCTGATATTTGTGAGTGTTTCGTATCGAGCAACTTAACCTCTTGCCTGTGTTTACATTCCGCGCTGACCAGTTGCAGCTGTAGCGGCGCATCGAAAGCTAAGTTCTAATTAATTGTTTGTATATAATGGTTTAGTTAGGAATTTTAGTAGTCTTCAACCGGTGTTCTTGGAGTTTTATGGTGAAATAATTTCAGAAGAACCTTTTGGGAACTGTTTACAGCTTCGATACTGTGTCATTAGACGTTTGATTCTCTTTCTGTATTAGTCTTTTGTTATATTCACATTTGTTGTTTATTAATACTGTTAATAATAGTAGTTACTTCCCTTGTAGAGTAAGTTTGTGATTATTGTAGTCAGGTTTTTAACATCTTCTTATTGTAGTAGCGGAACTTAGAAAAGTAAAATTTTACCATGAGTGGGAAGTGTGGGCTTTGCCGTAGGTTCGTGAGTAGTGGATTGCGGTGTGAGACTTGTTCGAAGTATTTTCACTGGGGGGAATGCAGTGGGGAAGCCAGTGGGCATTCTGGTGAGATCCTCTCCTGGAACTGCAGGTTATGTAGCAAGAGTAAGTTGATAGAGGAGAGGAGCGTAAGATCTGTACCCTTCAGGTGCAGTTGAAAAACGCACAGGAGGAGCTAGCTAGGATGAGGAGGGAGAAGGGGTTGGGGAATGGGAGCTGGCTGTTGGCAAGAGATCTGCTAGGAGAAGAAGATTTTCAGATAGTTTTACTATTGGTGTTTACAATAGATATGACCAACTGTCAGAGTCTAGTGGAGAGGAATCTCTAGTAGCTGTAGATGTAGGAAGTATGCAGCAGACCTCAGTAGTTACTGTGCCTAGAACAGTTGCAAAGTCGAAGAGGAAGAAGAAGGTTCTGCTGTTAGGTAGTTCTCATGGCAGAGGTGTAGGCCAGCAGTTGCAGGAAGTGCTGGGGAGTGAGTACCAGGTCACCAGCATTGTGAAGCCTAATGCAGGGTTGGCTCAGGTGACTATAACATAGGGGGGTTATGTAGGGATCAGGTAGTGATTGTGGGTGGGGCTGGTAATAGTATTGATAGGGATGGGGAGTATAACATAGATGGTGACCTGGAAAAGATAGCCACTCAGACTGGCAACACGAATGTGCATTTCGTGGAACTGTTTCAGCGCCACGATCGTCCTCATCTTAATACAGCCGTCAGGCGTAATAACATGAGACTTGGGGTTGCGCTGATGACAGAAAGCATGGGCCACATTTCAGTGGTGTCGGTGGACTCTATCAGCAGGACGGGTTTCACTAGACACGGCCTGCACCTCAACGGGTATGGGAAGGGGAGGTTGGCAAAGCTTATAGGTGACAGCATAGGTGGGGTTGGTGGGATAACTCATGGGAAAATTCCTGCTGTAGTGGGTGTTAGAGCTGCACCTTTTTTAGATTGAAGTCAGCTGATAGGTATTCCTGCTTAAGGGAAGTCTCTCTAACAAGGGAATCACTTTTGACAAAGCTTAGGTATCCGAGTAATGAGGGAATTAGTATATTTCATCAAAATATACAAGGTATTAGAGATAAAGTTAGTGAACTGCTTATAGATGTTGACTCTGAAATTATTGGTATATCTGAACACTTCTTAAATAAGGAGATAATTCAGAGGCTTCCTTTACCAGGATACAGGTTGGCTGGCTGCTTTTCGAGGAGCTCTTTGCGGTGTGGGGGAGTAGCCATGTGTGTGAAAAACGGCATCGCATTTGAGTCAATTGATGTTTCAAAGTACTGCACTGAAAAGGTGTTTGAATGTTGTGCAGGTGTGGTTAAATTTAACGGAGCTGAACTTGTAACTGTTGTTATTTATAGATCCCCAGACTCCGATTTCACAACATTTTTGCTAAAGCTAGAGGAGGTTCTTGGTTCACTTTATAGGAAATACAAAAAGTTAGTTATATGTGGTGACTTCAATATTAATTGTATAAGTGATTGTGCAAGGAAGAGGATGATGGTAGACCTCTTTAATTCATATAATCTTATGCAAACCGTATTCTTTCCAACGAGAGTGCAAGGGAACAGTAGAACAACCATAGACAACATTTTTGTTCATTCCTCATTACTAGAAGAGCATTCTGTTAGCAAAAAGATGAATGGCCTTTCAGATCATGATGCGCAAATTTTAACTTTAAAAGATTTTTATGCTGCAACACGTGTTAAATATAGTCATCAGCTGTTCAGGAAAGCTGATCCAGTTGCTGTAGAGACCTTTGTAAACCTTATAAAGGAACAAGAGTGGCAAGATGTTTATAGCGCTGATACAGTAGACGATAAATATAATGCTTTTCTCAAGACTTTTCTCATGCTCTTTGAAAGTTGCTTTCCGTTAGAACGTTTCAAACAGTGTACTAGCACAAACAGGCAGCCTGGGTGGCTGACTAGAGGGATAAGAATATCTTGTAGAACAAAGTGGCAATTATATCAAAACGTTAGAAACAGTCAAAATCTAAATGCAGCAGCCCATTACAAACAGTATTGTAGGGTGCTTAAAAATGTTATTAGGAAGGCAAAAAGTATGTGGTATGCAGATAGAATAGCTAAGTCTCAGGATAAAATTAAAACCATATGGTCAGTCGTAAAGGAAGTTGCTGGTCTGCAGAGACAGGTCGAGGATATAGAATCAGTGCGTAGTGGGAATGTCCGTGTTACTGATAAGTCGCATATATGTTCAGTATTTAATAATCACTTTCTGAATATAGCAGGTGGACTAAATAGAAACCTAGTCCCAACAGGGAATCATATAGCGCTCTTAGAAGAAAGTGTTCCGAGACTGTTACCTGAAATGCTCCTCCATGATACTGACAAGAGGGAGATTGAGTTAATAATTAAATCACTAAAGACCAAGAACTCTCATGGATATGACGGGGAATCTAGCAGAATACTGAAGTATTGTTCTATGTATGTTAGCCCAGTTCTCAGCCATATCTGTAACTTTTCCTTTAGGAGTGGTCGGTTTCCTGACCGATTAAAGTACTCGGTAGTGAAGCCACTTTATAAAAAGTAAGACATTGATAATGTTGACAATTTTAGACCTATTTCTTTGCCATCGGTGTTTGCTAAAGTTATCGAGAAGGTTGTATATACAAGGTTACTGGAGCATTTAAATGCACATAATTTGCTGTCAAATGTTCAGTTTGGTTTTAGAAATGGTTTAACAACTGAAAATGCTATATTCTCTTTTCTCTGTGAGGTTTAGGACGGATTAAATAAAAAGTTGCGACCTCTAGGTGTTTTCTTTGATTTAACGAAGGCTTTTGACTGTGTTGACCACATAATATTACTGCAGAAGTTGCACCATTATGGAGTAAGGGGAGTACCTTACAATTGGTTCGCCTCTTACTTTAAGAACAGAAAGCAGAGGGTAATTCTCCGCAATATTGAGAGTGGTAGTGATGTTCAGTCCCAATGGGGCACTGTTAAGTGGGGCGTTCCCCAAGGGTCGGTGCTGGGGCCACTGCTGTTTCTTATTTATATAAATGATATGCCTTCTAGTATTACAAGTGATTCAAAAGTATTTCTGTTTGCTGATGACACCAGCTTGATAGTGAAGGATCTTGTGTGTAATATTGAAACAGTAACAAATAATGTAGTTCATGAAATAAGTTCGTGGCTTGTGGAAAATAATTTGATGCTAAATCACAGTAAGACTCCGTTTTTACAGTTTCTAACACACAATTCAACAAGAACCGATATTTTGATCAGACAGAATGGGCATATTATAAGCGAGACGGAACAGTTCAAATTCCTAGGCGTTCGGATAGATAGTAAGCTGTTGTGGAAAGCCCATGTCCAGGATCTTGTTCAGAAGCTAAATGCTGCTTTATTTACCATTAGAACAGTATCTGAAATAAGTGACACTTCAACACGAAAAGTAGTCTACTTCGCACATTTTCATACGCTTATGTCGTATGGTATTATTTTTTGGGGTAATTCTTCTGATTCAAAAAGGGTATTTTTGGCTCAAAAACGGGCTGTTCGAGCTATATGTGGTGTAAGTTCGAGAACCTCTTGTCGACCCCTATTCAAAAATCTGGGAATTCTGACATTGCCCTCACAGTATATATTTTCTTTAATGTCGTTTGTTGTTAGCAATATTAGCCTATTCCCAAGAGTTAGCAGCTTTCACTCAGTTAATACTAGGCAAGAAATCAAATCTGCATGTAGAATGCACTTCCTTGACTCTTGTGCAGAAAGGAGTGCAGTATTCTGCTGCATCCATTTTCAATAAGCTACCACAAGAACTCAAAAATCTTAGCAGTAGCCCAAACTCTTTTAAGTCTAAACTGAAGAGTTTCCTCATGGCTCACTCCTTCTATTCTGTCGAGGAGCTCCTGGAAGAGCTAAAAAATTAAGCAAATTCCAGTGTTGCACTGTTGATTTTCTTCATTTAAACTTACGACTTGTCACCTGAATGTTTTTTTTTTTATATTTCATTTTATCTGTCTCTAATATCGTGTTATAATTTCATGTATTGACTCGTTCCATGACCATGGAGACTTCTCCTTAATTTGGTCCCACGGAACAATAAATAAATAAATAAATAAAAACTCGTAGATAAACTGGACAAGTAGGTTATCAGATGTTCCACCCGGTAAAGTTTACTGACTCTGTGCCTCCTAGAAGCTCTAAGGAGATAACAAGTACTTAGGACCGTAAAGGTGTCATAACATATGAATTTTCTTACCATTGCAAAAAGGCAATGAGTAATCACCCGCTAAAACAATAGTCCTTAATATGTCATACATCCACTACGTCCCATGTACAGCGTTCACCATTGTAAAATTTCTAAATTCGAGTAAGCTGCGAGATTAAAATCGAGAAAGTGACAAAACGCAACACACGAATTCTTACATACACTGCCGGTACTAACACCACTGAACTTTCAGTCCGCAATAAATTGAAAAACCAAATCTCCGCGCCAACAGACAGCACTATGCCGCTGGCACTGCCGAAATCTATCTGCCTAACTACGTTTCTCACACCAGGCTTTATACCCACGGTCTTGTGTTACCCTTAACTACGAGTACGGTCCCCCTTGTCTATCTCAAGCAGCTACTAAATAGATGCGATATTCTTTAGTTACAATATTCTCCGTTATAAACTACATACAACATGGGGCAATATTCACAACAGTCAAACACCGCGGAAGCAGCACAGTTGTCAAAATAGATATCTCCATTGTGACTGTTTTAGTGGAAGACACCAAGCCCTCATTGGCTTGTTCTCTTCCTTTTTTTCCGTTGTCACCACTCACTCTAAATGTCATGGGTGGGAGCTGGTCGATTAATGTCAAGGAATTATGTGTGACTGGGTACTAAGATCTCTAACTTCATTTGCTCTGATTAAATTGAATATTTGCCTCTGGTCTGGTTTCTATATTTGTCTATTGAATCTGCGCGTTTGGCCGCTCTGCGAGGAGCGGTGCACTTGAGAGGAGCGCAAGGGGTCGGGTCAGAGAGTTCCCAGAAGGCGGCTGGTCGGTGACAATAGCGGGGTGCCGACTGAGGCGACCACTGGGGAACGGTCAGCGGTACGCCCTTGTAGCAGCCGATATGTAGAGGCCGGAGGCCCGGCTAAAGTTTGGAGCGGCTCACTGGCGCCTCGAAAAATAGTTTTACTACTGAGTATGGCGTACTGGTCGCCGCCTCGGCCCCAGGCATGTGCATTGTGAGGGTGGCGTTCTCAGAACTTGTGTTTGCAGCCTGCAGAGCAAAACCACTCCTCACAGCTGTCTACGCACGGCTCGACTTCACAGTTTGGTGAAGTATTCACAGCACCGGCAAAGTAGGGACTTCTTTATCCAGCTACGCGCACCATTGCACTGTGGCTACACCAGGGATTATTTTCGTGTGTAACTTTATCGACTAGTAATGTTACTCGATCACTGTTCCACAGCGTAGTGAGTTTTTAATCTGCCAGGTGGTTATAATTGGAGGGTTCAGATGCCAATCAATGTAAGTCAGCCCACAATGAAACTGAAGATAATTAGATGTTTTCAAAATGTAACACAGAAAAATGCAGGTGATTCATACAATGATAAGACTTACTTTTATTGAAACCCAATACAATAACTCACCTATTGTGTGGATACAGAAGAATGTAACTTAAACAATTTCCAATATAACTATAATTTAACACAAAACCTGTGGCTTGTCGTCACTGTCCACTGCAATTATTGATGAATTTAATCTATATATTGATCATTATTGCTGCCGTACTCTGCAGGATTCTTGATTTCTTTTGGTTTTGAGGATGATGCACGTGTGCTTTGGTTTATTGAAGGTAACCATCGATAAAATGAGTGGTAATGTGGAGGAATATATTGCAGAAGTTCCAACATATGCTTTTTTCAGCTCTTTAACAGGTTGACGATCTGCATACCGGGATCTTGAAGTATTGGTTTTCCTATTCGAAACTGACGCTTCCAAGTTTTTGGTTGAAATAAACTCTTCTCGCTTCATCTCTATTACCAGAAATGGATTTTTGCGTTTGGAAATTGTTACCAAATCAGTCCAATTTCTTGGATCAAAAATAAATTCTTTCTTTCTTGCTTTGAATTCGATAACGCCAAAATCTGCAACATTTGGGAGGTAACTGTGTCCCGATACCATAAATTTTTGGTCAATGTAATCGGCAGTCATCTCTGGATCTTGCAAAAGTTTTTGCAAAGCTAAGCTTAGTTTGATATTCATGTTTTGACCTGAGCAAGCATGTGAATACATGATAATATGGCGATGATATGAGGCATGTTGTTTAAGATGTTTAACAAGATATGCTCCAATTTTCTTTGATCCTTGAGATCCCTCTGTCTCATCCTACATCTACATGTAACCTTTAGAGTCATTGAAACTGCGCATTCCTAGGTTATATACGTACATATTTAGTTTTAATGGGCAGCAGATGTAGGTAATTTTGGGAAAGATAAAGCTTTCCCAGATCTAAAAAAAAAAACGTAAACATCTTCTCCTGCAAGCAACTTGTCTGAATTCAAAGAATCTCTTGCTTGTTGTGCTCGCCAAAGATGAAGTTCTTATTTAGCCTCGTCCTTTTTTGCATCATCATTCTCTAAAGTAAGATTGTTCAGCAGGGAAACGCATTGCTGGCATGTATCTTTGGACAGGGGTTTAAAAAGTATATTGAAATTAGTAGAAAACATCTGATAATATATGTTTTCTTTGACTGGTTCGGTACCATCCTGTGCACATTTCTTCAGGTAAAGGTTGTACATCTTTCTGATATTCAGATCAGACTGCAAACATCTCCGATTTGGTGCATCAGAGAGGGTATAATTACTTTTATAAGAGGGAAACGATTCGGTGTGTTCGTTCACTTTTGTCACATTTTGGCGGCCTATGGCCTCTTTTATCAGTAGATGCGGACCGTTCTGTAGTACCTCATATTTTATAAAGACTAGCATCACTAACTTGAAATTTGCCCGTAAAAAACTTTTACGCACACGAACTGACATCACTGTTGTTGCCCAATAATGTGTGAGAGTTTTCGATTTTGGTGCCTTCGATGAGTTTCTTGGACGACTTTGCTTCATCTTCGTGTTGTGGATCAGACTGAGAAGACAGACGTTCTTCTTTGCACTATCGCACAATTTATAAAATGATTCGAACAATGATGGCCGTTCTGCAGGATTTACTAAATCAAAACATCTTCGTGAATATTTACAGTTCACATTTTTAAAGGATTTTTCAGGCATATTTTTCCCACTTCTGTTCACATAAGCCTTCCAAGAATATCTTTTGGCAGAACTGACTACCCTTTTCCATGAATATTGCTTCCTCTTCCGTTTATTCCTTCCTGTATCATCATATTTTCGTTTTTATTGCTTTTATCATGGTTGTCTAACTGTCGAACATCTTCTTCAGTGACATCTACAAATAAATAAAATATTTAGGAAGTCATTCAGTGTAAGTCACCAAACAGTTCACAATTCAAAAAAAATATTTCAAAACACGTGTTCAGCAATGCTTGTAATGTAACGTTCCGGTTGGAAGATAAACAGTACATTAGTTTTGGGAAAGAAGCGGTCATATGAAATTACGACACATTTGGGAGGTTAGAATGTACATACCAGAATCGGACAAATTATTATCATTATCTGGTACATATTCAGAACCGCTATCTGAAAACGGCGTATTTTCAACGAGTGGAGAGGATATCCTTAGCTAAAAATCACTCATTGTGTAACAGTAGTAGAATACTATGTCTGACAGTACGCCAAGACGAACAAACCTGTGTTGCAAACTGATTTACACTAAATGGCCTCGGAACATTTCGGCTGATTTACTCTGTGGCCAGTACATGTGCTGCCATCTAGCGTAAGAAACGTCAAATTGTGACTTACTCGTCTCGACAACTGAAAGATTGTATACTCAGGAATCTGTTACGACATATAAGTCACTTGCAGAAAAACGGTGACTTACACTGATTGGCTTCTGAGCGCTCCAATTAAACTTTACCTACACTCCTGGAATTTGAAATAAGAACACCGTGAATTCATTGTCCCAGGAAGGGGAAACTTTATTGACACATTCCTGGGGTCAGATACATCACATGATCACACTGACAGAACCACAGGCACATAGACACAGGTAACAGAGCATGCACAATGTCGGCACTAGTACAGTGTATATCCACCTTTCGCAGCAATGCAGGCTGCTATTCTCCCATGGAGACGATCGTAGAGATGCTGGATGTAGTCCTGTGGAACGGCTTGCCATGCCATTTCCACCTGGCGCCTCAGTTGGACCAGCGTTCGTGCTGGACGTGCAGACCGCGTGAGACGACGCTTCATCCAGTCCCAAACATGCTCAATGGGGGACAGATCCGGAGACCTTGCTGGCCAGGGTAGTTGACTTACACCTTCTAGAGCACTTTGGGTGGCACGGGATACATGCGGACGTGCATTGTCCTGTTGGAACAGCAAGTTCCCTTGCCGGTCTAGGAATGGTAGAACGATGGGTTCGATGACGGTTTGGATGTACCGTGCACTATTCAGTGTCCCCTCGACGATCACCAGTGGTGTACGGCCAGTGTAGGAGATCGCTCCCCACACCATGATGCCGGGTGTTGGCCCTGTGTGCCTCGGTCGTATGCAGTCCTGATTGTGGCGCTCACCTGCACGGCGCCAAACACGCATACGACCATCATTGGCACCAAGGCAGAAGCGACTCTCATCGCAGAAGACGACACGTCTCCATTCGTCCCTCCATTCACGCCTGTCGCGACACCACTGGAGGCGGGCTGCACGATGTTGGGGCGTGAGCGGAAGACGGCCTAACGGTGTGCGGGACCGTAGCCCAGCTTCATGGAGACGGTTGCGAATGGTCCTCGCCGATACCCCAGGAGCAACAGTGTCCCTAATTTGCTGGGAAGTGGCGGTGCGGTCCCCTACGGCACTGCGTAGGATCCTACGGTCTTGGCGTGCATCCGTGCGTCGCTGCGGTCCGGTCCCAGGTCGACGGGCACGTGCACCTTCCGCCGACCACTGGCGACAACATCGATGTACTGTGGAGACCTCACGCCCCACGTGTTGAGCAATTCGGCGGTACGTCCACCCGGCCTCCCGCATGCCCACTATACGCCCTCGCTCAAAGTCCGTCAACTGCACATACGGTTCACGTCCACGCTGTCGCGGCATGCTACCAGTGTTAAAGACTGCGATGGAGCTCCGTATGCCACGGCAAACTGGCTGACACTGACGGCGGCGGTGCACAAATGCTGCGCAGCTAGCGCCATTCGACGGCCAACACCGCGGTTTCTGGTGTGTCCGCTGTGCCGTGCGTGTGATCATTGCTTGTACAGCCCTCTCGCAGTGTCCGGAGCAAGTATGGTGGGTCTGACACACCGGTGTCAATGTGTTCTTTTTTCCATTTCCAGGAGTGTATTTAACAAGTTACAACACAGAAACTAACTACCGTATGAGTACCAAACTTGGTAGCATTAATGTGCAGAGAACAGGGTGCATGATTTCCATGTGTCACAATGCCACCGTCCAGTTCTAACTATTGCCACCAGATACTGTGATCAGTCATCGTGATTCATTGTCTCACACACCTGACCAGTTGCAGTGCACTTGTTGACGTGTCAACATGAGCTTGGACAAAGGGAGCGGGGCATTATCGATGAGGCTCTATTATCAAAACAACAGTAATGCTGCAGCTGCACTTCGAGAACATCACCGGTTAAAAGATTACGGAAGGGTGCTCTTTCTCCACCTGCTATGCAGAGCATGATGAGGAAGTTGGAATCAAATGGAGAACCAGGCGTCGCTTCGTGAAGAGGCCGACGACTGGTTACACCACAGGTGGTTGATGAAGTTGCTGTTGCTATGGCAGATAACGCTGGCCGGAATTCCGGACCGTGAGGCAGTTAAACATCCCGTGGTCCCCTGTACGGTAGGAGCTTCGAACCATTCTCAAATGGTATTCGTACAAGATTCATATCGTACAGCAGCTTGCACCACAGGACGAACGACGACGTGTTCACTTCGCTCTTCACTTTCCCGCAATGACTGAAGTTCACAAGGGCTGGCCTTGGACCGTCCTATGAAGCTCATTTTTCTCTGAATGGTGAGGTGGACACACAGAATTGCCTAGTGTGGGGATCTTTACCTGCAGTCATTGTGCATGAATTTCCTCTGTATGGTTAACATGTCACTGTATGGTGTGGCTTGACGGCTACATTCATCATTGACCTATTCTTTTTTGAAAAGTTTGGAGCTCAGGGACCAAAGACGTGTAGTGTAACTGCCAGTGTTACTGCGATATGATTTGCCAGTATGCCATACCCGCCCTACAGGAGAGAGACACATTGAAATCAACAGTTTTAATGCAAGATGGGGCTCGGCGGCACATGAAGTTCCCCTATTTCTCCAAAACACATTTAGAAACGATCGAATTATCAGCCTAGTGTTTCCAAATGCTTGGCCAGCACGATCACCTGATCTCACTCCCTGTGATTTCTGGTTGTGGGGCTGCCTGAAGGACAGGGTTTACCTGGGGAACATTCACACATGTTCTGATACGAAGCGCAGCATATAAATAGAGGTAGCCAGCATATCTACGGACATGCTTCGTTCTGCTGTGCAGAATGCAATCCTGCGCTTTAAAACTCTTTTGGACACTGATGAGCATCATATTGAGCCCCTTTTGTAGCAGTAAAGGTACCGGTATGTAATGATATGATGTTCGCCAGCAGCACATTAAAAGTGTTTCCATTGAATTGATTCTTAATTATTTCTCTTCCACATGTTCATCCGTGTTATAACGTATTAAATAGGGAAATTTCTCCTGCTCACGATAGAACATATGGAACAGTAGTTACGTAACAGTTCCCTACTTAACTTTGCCCACAGCTCATTTTCAGATATATTTTTTTGGCGATTACATTGTATTACACAATTATTATGCTGGGCATTGTATTATCTCTGTGTCCTAAGATAATAAATCCCATAGTGATATCCAGTTTGATCATAATTTCAATAGTTAAGGTACGACGTTTAATAATCTGCCCTTATAACATAAATTTCTGGGGGATATTAATTAATCAAATTATCAGTAAAATAAATTATTTCCAATGTGTCAACTCGTGAACGTCCACTTGGCGGTCCGAATATCTTCTTGCATCGTTAATTACTGTCCACTGCGTGATTGAAAAAGTTGCAGCTCAAGGTGGTGTGAGTAGTGAGTACTTGCCTTTCAGATACAGATTTATTTGAACATCTCACCTCTCTACCCCAGCACTTAGCATTGGCACTTATTAATCCTCAGTTGGGCCTCTCCAAGATTTCTTCGCAGCACTGATGCATCGCTTCCTAGCGTTTGGCAATGAATTGTTCCTTTCCTAAATATCTTAGATGCTCTTACAACTGACACGCGTAAATTTTTTCCTCCTACCTATGTCTATCATCTTTCTCCCCAAAGTCGTTGTATCAACTTCTGCCGTGACCTGTACAAAGTTGTTTTTGTACCTGTCAATGTAATTCTGCACAATCACTTGTGTGGTGTGCTGATTAGTGCTGTCAGGATCCACTACTGAGGATGATGGACCAGCAGCGCCAGACATAAGACGTCACTGGTCCCGTTGTCGAAGACAGGAGAGGAGGCGCCCACGATGTAGGTCCCACTCCCGTGGATGGAGCCGTGTCCGTGACCGTTGCTGCAGCGGTAGTGGCAGTGGCTGTAGCTGGTGGGCCGTTGTGCCCGTGTCTGTGACACCGCTGGTGGCGTCTGTAGTCCAGCTGACATGTGATTGTGTCCTACCACCGGAGAGGTGGCGTGGATGCTAGCTTCGGCCAACACGCTCCGACATCAACGCTCCTGGTCATAGAGACGGGAAGGACGGAGCGTGCGTCGGCTGCGTCGACACTATTATCGTTTGTGATAGGCCTGCCGTGATGGCAGCTGTGCTGCAAAGAGCCTTTGCCTCATGTTTGTGCCGTTAGTGGCGGCTGTAGCTGGTCCTTCACGCTAGTCATTATGAAGCCCAGGACAGTGATTAAAGGGGGGAGGGGGCTCTATGGGGCTCTAGACCCGGGCGTCGAGGTGGACAGGAGCCTCCACTGATTAAGTTCTCAACTGGATGTCTAATAGAAGTCATTCAAGATACAATCTTCATCATATTATAAAATGTGACCAGAAATAAGAAACAAATTTCTTCGTTTGTCACATCCACCATCTTAATAAATTAGGGTGCATCAGTTTTAAAAAAGAAGATCAAATATAGTGTACGATAATCGTGATTCATATTTTGTCGTTGAGCACATTAGTTGCAGAATATCCAGTCCCAGGCCAATCACTGAGTAGCTGCGCAATAGGATATATTCATTTCATATCAACAAGTTATCTTCGTCTATTTATAAACTTCATACGCGTGGAGCCAGGTAGAATTTTCTGACCATAGCAATAGGCGTGTTACATCAAACACTTTTGTGCGCTGTGAGATACACTCACCCCTCGCCTCTTTCTTCTTCTGTTCGCCGCTTTTATCGCTTGTCTATTGTTGTAGAGTCGAACTGTTAATTCGTGTAACAGTACTGTACAAAAATGTGTGTGAAATCTTACGGGACTTAACAGCTTAGGTCATCAGTCCCTAAGCTTACACACTACTTAACCTAAATTATCCTAAGGACAAACACACACCGCGAGACTGCTAAGGTCGCAGGTTCGAATCCTGCCTCGTGCGTGGATGTGTGTGATGTCCTTAGGTTAGTTGGGTTTAAGTAGTGCTGAGTTCTAGGGAACTGATCACCTCAGATGTTTAAGTCCCATAGTGCTCAGAGCCATTTGAACAATTTTTTTGACGAACACGCACGCACCCATGCCCGAGGGAGGACTCGAACATCCGCCGGGACCAGCCGCACAGTCCATGACTGCAGCGCCCTAGACCGCTCGGCTAACCCCTCACGGCCTAACAGTACTGTTTAGAGATTTGTCACGTACAGTGTATTTGCAGATTGGCTGTTGCTCGTACGTGGGGTGACATTGCTTATTCTAATCAGTTAGAGTGTAACTCATATTTGAGTTTCATTTCTTGTTTTCGGGACTAGAAATAGAATGAAATCACGTAAGAAAGTTTCCCAGTGGTGGCAGCAAAAGGAAAGCACAGAAGGAAGCCGTTAAATTTGTGAATGAACAGTCAAAAGTAACTTCGTATTTTTCGAAGAAAGAATACTGCGTTGGTAACGTTAGTAAAATTTGTACTGAACCATAACATCCTGTATCTGATCCTACTTGATCTAAGGAGTATTTCACAAGTTCCGTTAAATCTGAGATTGTTGTGGAGCAGTATTTTGTAAGTGAGGCGGTGATGAATGCAAATATCGAACTAGGCTATCATAAAACCGAAATCGGTGACAGTACTAACAGTGAATTAGTGAGGTCCCCAACATGGAGAAAGATTCGGCGAAATGGAAAAACGTGAAAAACGAATTCGTGTTTAGCGGAAGGTTAAGACTATTTTAAGAACAGTTTATAAGATCTAAGTAAATGGGAATGTGTCTGAAAATCACAAAAAGTACGCATCCAACAACTTGTCCTTTAGAAAACTACTAAATGGAGAGAAAATGAAAGAAAATGGCTGTTGTATTTCGAATCTACAGAAAATGTATTTTGTATTTTGCGTAAATTTTTCAGTGACAACATTTAACATGGACTTTGACAGCTTGCGTACGCCATTTTCAGCCTGTGTATTTTCTGAGTGGGAAAAGGGAGGGGAGAAAGTGACGCTTCATGAAAACAGCGCCCATCATCACAAAAAGTTAGTAATATGGCTTCTGCTATCGAAGAACAAGGGGCGTATCGATAGTGAACTGCAGCATATGATTAAAACTGAGGAAAACTATTGGCAAGAAGTACTTCGATACGTGGTAGAAGCAGTTAAACATTTGGCAATGAAAGGACTTGCTTTCAGGGGTGATACGGAAATTTTTGGAGCCCCAAAGAATGGTAATTATTTATGTTCCCTTGAACTAATGGCTCATCTAGAAACAACACATCAAAGAGCATGGCTCTACAGGTTTTGGTCTTCAGTCACATTTGTCCAAGACTATTTGCAAAGAATTTATCCGCCTTATGGGAAACAAGGTATTGAGTAAAATAGGCGGCGAAATTCAAACAGCAAAATACTACGGACTTGTTGAAGATTTAACGGTAAACACAACACATGACAATCAACTAGCCGTTGTAGTAAGGTATTGTGTCGAGGGAAGAGTTCAAGCAAAAGAATTTTTTGTTTTGTTCCCACACACAGTCATA
The DNA here is from genome assembly GCF_023864275.1 of Schistocerca cancellata. NCBI lineage: Eukaryota > Metazoa > Arthropoda > Insecta > Orthoptera > Acrididae > Schistocerca > Schistocerca cancellata. The sequence continues at coordinate 477,707,657 of NC_064629.1, read as the reverse complement.
CAGGAGAAAGTCTTAGGAAGGTTATCCTAGATGTCTTTGGAAAATAAATTATTAGAATGGAATATTGTAGTTCTAAATCCTATGACAATGTCAGTAACATAAATGAGAAATATTCAGTTTTAAGTGGAAAGGTAAAGGAACTGAATTCATTAGCTTTTTATGTGTCCTGTGTTGCGCACTCGTTACATCTCGTGGTCAAAAACGGTGCAGAGGAATCGTTAGAATCAGTTGGTTTTTTTTCAAATTTTGTAACAATTACAGTCCTTTTTTTCTTTTTTTTCTAGCTTCTATTCATCGTTGGCACATTCTTGTGAATAATAATGGACGACATGAGTCAGTATCCGATAGCAGATGGTCGTACCGTAAGGAAGCAATAGCGGCAGAATTTTGATGCCGTTTACGTATCACTTATAGAGATTGTCGAGAAAAAAAAAGAAAGGTAGCGATAAGAAATGAGGCAGAATCGCTTCGGAAAAGAACTATAAAACTGGAGACAGCAATACTGGTTGTTTTCTGGAATGACGTTTTGTCTCGAATGAGCAGAACTAACAAATATCTGCAAAAGCCTGGATTAGCGGATGTCAGGTGTTACGATCATTGATTCTGCTTTTTAGCCGCGTTAGAGAAAATTTAGACGAATATGAAAGCCAAGCTAGGAGCTTAAATGAACATGTGTATCAAGAATATATCCATTAAAGGAAATGCAAAATAAGAATGTTTCCTGATGGAGAAAAATCAGAAGAACTGTACGGACGTAATAAATTTCATGTGGCAGTTGTTACAGTTGTTGATAAACTACAAGCACAACTAAAAACACCAGAAGAAAAGTACTGCGAAGTATTCCATCTTTTCCGACCGAGGTGATCTCCATGAAGAAAGTTTTCGCTGTGAAATTCTTCATTTTCGTGCGTCAAAAAAAAAAAAAGGCTGCTAAACATTTCACCAGTAGAATTTTATGTATTAATGATAGACAATGATCTTAGTGATATTTTTCCAGATGTGATGATTGCTTACTGAGTTTTCCTCTCAACGCCAATTGACAATTGTGAAACAGAGAGAGGATTCTCCAAATTAGCCCGTACTAAAAACAAATCACTTGCTATAATGCAAGAAGAATGCATTCCCACTTTCGCCTTGCTATCAGTTAAACATGAGTTGACCGGTTCTCTTGACTTCCTGTGTGTAATAGGGCACTTCGCTAGGACGAAAGCGATGAAAAACTAATTTTTGAGGTACTCGTTTTTCATTTATATAGCAGCGTAACTTTGTGTGTTATTTTAAATTCAGTTGGAAAGATCCATTAGGTAAAATATCATCTAATGTATGGCATGGTTGATGTGATAGAGGTATGTGTACTTCCTTACCTTCTAATTTGTACTTTCACAGAAATGTATTAGGCCTACATGAAGTAAGGAGGGGACACACAGTTTTCCTGGCCCCTGGCCTCCACAGGGATTACCCGGACCTGATTAAGACAAATGGACTAAAAACCAAACAAAGACTATCAGTCACTAATCTTAGATGAAACGGATAAAAGGACGCTTTCATAACTACAAGCACATCTGAGGTTTGCGCATGAGTGAGTCGCTAGCCGAAGTGAAATACTGCTGTAACGTTAAACCAAATTCGAGTTCAGTCCAAACAGAGTCACACATTACATCTAATCCAACTACACTACTGGCAATTAAAATCGCAACACTATGAGGACGGCATGTAAGAAACGCCAATTCGGCATATAGTGTATTACATGCTTGAATATAAAAATGATTAGCAGTTCACTGTAAGTGTACAAAATTTGGTACGAGTAATTTCATCTACATTCTGTAGTTAAGAAAAGAATACACTGCGAATATATCTTTCCGGAATCACATATTAATGATGGTTGTTTGTAAGAATATCGTGTTACGCCGTGTGTAAGAGGGAGCAACGTCTACCGATACGTGTCGGAATTCAAAATATGCGCAATCGTAGCACGTCCAGACTGCGTTTCATAGTCCTGCAATATAGTTGCTCTGGATCCAATAATTGAAAGCCTTACCCAACGCCCTGGAGAACCTCAACGGCCACGCGAGACCAGCACTAAGGAAACAGACATATTGTTTACTCAGCCGTGCAGAATTTTATAATCAAATGACGTACAATCGACTTAGAAAGTAGGCTAGTTTGTAGCAACACAAGTTGCACAAAAAAGTTGCGACGTCTGGAGCACCATGTACCGTCAGTGCGGCAATCATACATGCGGCTTCCCTTTACGCGGAAGCAGAATCAGGTGCACCGACAGTGGTGCGCCCAACGACTATACTGGACACAAAAGTGGCAGTACGCTTCCTTTCCATACTAGTTCGGGTTTTGCGTATAACATCGCGTGTGCACAGGTCCGAAGGAGAACTAAAATTCCATGACAGCATTCGTCTTCGTCATGTGGGCCTAGCACCAGTGGTGGTGGTACAGGGTGAGACTAGGTAGACAACAGGATCGCCTTGCGTCACGTAGTCGGTACCGTGGACAGCAGGGCTACATTTCTGGCATGTTAAATCTAGTAGCTGTGCCGTATCTTCGAGATCTTATATTTCAACATAATAACGCAAGACCACACGCTGCCCGAGTTGTATTGACATACCTCGACACAGAGGGTGTGAGACTATTGTCCGGATCAGCACTGTCTCCATATCTTCGTCACCGAAAACGTCTGGCCACTGGTTGCTGAATGACTAGCACGCCACAACTCGCTAGCAACTACGACAGATGAACTCTGGTATGGAGTTGAAGCAGCATAGAATGATATACCATATCTGCCATCTCATTTCAGTTCCACTAGAAACTCCAGTTCAGAGTCATTGTAACTGCCAGAGATATCAGCTCTGTGTACAACGTTTCACACTTTTATACTCCTAAATAATCTAATCTTTTCATAATATATTCCTCCTAAAATACTGTATACACAACAAATATTATTTGATATCCTCCTTTGTTTTGCAATTTTACCGTCCAACAATGTGGATGTTAATGCTGCGGAGACACAATAGAAGTGGCCAGCTTGGTGTTTTCCTTCCTTCCTGGAGGCAGATGTGTTCCAGAGCTTCTACACGGCGTGGGTGTGGGCGTAGGCGTGGGCTTGACCTGTGACGATGGCGCTCTCGCAGCACTAAAGAGGTTTCCATCTCTTCCTGTGCTCCCTTCAAATCGTCTGACTATGGCAGGTATTCAGGCGTTGACGTGTTGTGAAGAGAGTGGTGTGTAAATCTATGTCAGGCGTCATAGCTATTCACTGCCGCATGCGCCATACAAGTAGTGAAAGTATTTGGAAGGAAAATATGCCTGATTTTTTCTAAATTGGTGTACAGTGATAAAGTGTAATATAAATCTGCAGATGTTTACGAATAGTGGGTGCAATAAGACTGCAGAGTATCGCAGACGAATGTCACTGGAATGCTATAGACCATGAAGGTAGAGATATAATAATGGTAAAACATAGACGCTAGATGACGGTTTTATGGAATATAGGTTAGAAAGATCACCAAAGTGAACTTGTGTAATCGGCTCATATTGCAAAATTGTTTCCCCTATAACCTGTTCTTGTATTGTCGATGAGAAAAGCTATAAGTGGCGACTATTTTTGTCGTCCAATGTGGAGCCACTGCTATCGTTACCACCAGAATAAGAGGAGTGTCTAAATTTTAATCGCCTTTCTGTTCTGCTCAGTTCCGATCTGTTCAGTTCTGATATGAGATTCCAAAATTCATTAACAGTTCGTCCTCTTCCTTCTTGTTCTTCGGCAGTTCAGCGAATGACTATTACAGTTTCACACATCTTTAGACCATCTATGTGCTCTCCCTTTACTCCTCTTGCCCATTGTCTTGGACAGAAAACTTCTTCAGTTAATCCGCTCATCTTCTGTCCATTCCAAAAGATTTTTTCATGTATTTCTATCCAAATGCCTCGACCGAAACACGTTCTTCTCTTAAATAGTTACAATTACTTCCCATGTTTCTGTGAATATTTGTAAAATAATTTTTGGTGGTGACAACATGAAGGTCCAGGTGGCATAGCGTGGTGTTACGTTACGTATATAAAATGAAAGAGATATTCTGAATTACCTGATAGAAGAGGAAAATGTCTTTCAAAACTCTAACGAAATTTTTATGTAAATTTAATGTCGAGGGAGGAGAAAGGAGAGGAACTATTGATATCAACTGCTTCGGAACTTTATGCCGAATCAGGGGCAACGAGTGATGACTGACAGACCAGGGCTCAAAGCTGGGATCTCCTGCTTGCTAGGCTGTTGCATTAAGCACTGCGCCACCCGGACACTGGGTTTGTTACAACTGCGCGGATTGTCTCGGTACATTCCCCAGACACCTATCCGCAGTCCCCGTACATTTCCTCCGTGCTCCTGACTCCAGATTCCCGCTGGAGGTCGAATGTAAATGTACATTCCAACTGACGGTTGTGGATTCATTGGCCATCGATCTAATCAATTATGTGAAAGCGTGGGGTCTATTCTTTTGGACATGTCCGAAAGAACAGACTGCATGCACTCATATAATCTAATAAGCTTATTGTGAGGTAAAACAGATTAACTGGCCATATAACACTACGCATTAGTTTCTTTTTACTTTATAAAAATCAGGGTAGAAACCAAAACACTAGATGTTCCTCTCGAACATTTGTGAACAGCACCATTAATTGATTTGCCTTCTTACAATGAGGCAACTTGCATTATACACTGAAAACTAAACGTTGTCTTTTAGTTTTACTTTTGTGCCCAGTAGCAGTTTTGAAACAATTTTAAAATGAATCATCCCCATCTTTCAGGGATACCCCGGTGATAACGCTGTCTCTCTCGAAGTATTGTAGCAACCAACAGTTAATTTTCGTAAGAGCAACGTAGCTTCCGTAAATGTGTGTCTGATAAAAACTAATTTATTAATCTTAGTTTGGAATCCTGCGTGGCTAATAAATGTTTCATGTAATGATTCTCATCTTATAAACGAAAACTCTTGTAGTTCAAATGTCTTTGCTGTTTGTACGATCTGAAGCTACGACGGCGTGCCGAAAAGTAATGCATTCCAATTTTTATATTACAACTCTTAAAGCTTTTCGAATAACACACTTGTCACTAACATTTTACATTTTTATTCTTCATGTCTACATATTTATTTCTCAACATAGTTACCCCCGTTACCGCAGGATATTTGACTTTGTTGACTCAGTCACAACCCCTCATCAGCTTGAGCTCTTTTTCACTATCAAGGTGAGGTCTTCGAAGCCGTTCTTTAAGTTATGGAATCAGATGAAAATCGGATGGCTCCAAGTCGTTACTGTATGGAGGATGACCGATGACAGTGAATCCAAGGCGTCGGATTGCTGTAAATGTCTCTGAAGGAGAGGGTACTCCATGTGTGGCATGTTTCCGAAACTCGATTACAGCACGCTGTTTCTCACGCGCAAACATATTTCTGTTCTTCATCACCATGTTACACCCTACAGTTCGGAGTCCTTTAGCGGCAAAAGGCTGCCAATACGTACGTGAAGAATAAAGATGTTAATATAGTTTGTTTTATTTAAAAGGCCTTAAGAGTTTTCACATAAAAAGTTGAGAGGCATTATTTCTCAGCACGCCCTCAGAAGTATACTAGACAATGAGTTTGTAACCGTAAGAATTATCAACGAAATTACGTAGATGGCTAATCTGAACTGTGACTACCGTTGGAAACTGCATTCAGGGACAAATTGGAACAGCAATACTTACCATGGACCTAAGAATACCACATAAGGCAAAGCATTATTAGCGGCATTAGAGAGCACATACATTATGGAAAATGAGCCATTAAATGAGACAAAGAGTCTTGCGAAATCTAGTAGTGGTTGTCAATAAGCAAAGCGATGTGGTTTCATGCTAACACAAACAGATACTTTAAAAGAGAGAAGAGTCCAAATTCCTGATGCATTTTATGAAGACGACCTACTGTTGAACTACTTTGTTACATAATGGGCATCCCTAAATGAATGACGGCAAATCGTCTCAAATGTTACGCAAAATACATCATATTCATTAATTTATTACATAAGCAAACACGGGTCCACGTTTGCGAACCTAACACAAGGGAATCCTGTTTTCCATACAGTTAAAATAAACATTAGATGCCAGTAATTTATGAGAAAAATAACTGAAAAATAATATATCTGCAGGAAACGTAAACACAGCACGCACGTAAAACTCTATTTAAGCCAAGAGCTTATTGCGAGTTCACACATATAAGAGCAGCAGCACGTAGAAACGGCAGACCAACATCCTTGCAACTCCAAAACGTAGGACAGTGTAGAACAGAATGGTACCCCTTCCGACTGACTGTGCACTCGCTAACTGAAATTCGCGCTAAGCCTTGTGAATGGCTCTCGCAAGGCAAAGTCCTTGAGGTCTGCGAGACATACCACCTGCGCTACACAGAGGTAATTCCGCACCACAGCTCCACAATCCGGTTAGTGGTCTATGGTGAACATCGGGCAAATAGAATAACGGCCACTGTGGTGGTAAAGTGATGCGAAAAATTTCCTCTTTCTTGCACTTCAGTGTCTCTATAGTTCAATAGTTAAAACAAAATATGATAGACCCTATGGTTTACAAAAATAATTTACAGTCTGTTGCATATGGTTAGGAAAACGAAAGATAGATGAAACAGCATCTTTTTTCAGCCTTCTGCGATTTACATAATTCACAAGGAAATGACTTCCCTAGAGTGTTCTGAACATAGACAGAAAACTGTCTATTGGGATTCTTGCATCCTGAAAGCATTAAACCATTTTTCTAAAAGCTGTGGTTCTGAAACAGGAAACCTGCAATTAATTGCTCGTTTACTATATCATCACGTTGTAGGTACATTCATCAGATAAATGCATCAACATACAAAACATATGAAAATATCCATGGATCTATGAAAGGTAGTATTGGCCATTTTGTCAAATTTGTTTTTTCAACTAAACATTGCGCATCTCTTCACCGGTTTCCTTCACGTAAACTGGAATGTGTAGGCAAGACAATTACCCCTAAGAATACAGCATATATCCACTGATAAATACATTATGTTCGATCTATGTTCTTAAAACCATAATATACTTCTTCTTAACAGACTCTTACCACCACAATGGCGTTCAGCTAAATATCCCGCGACTGCAGCGCCCTCGACGAGTCTGCTTATTTTTACAAGGTCTTTGTTCCGCACACAGCCAGGCAGTGTAGCCTGTCAGAACTACTTTACTGTGGCAAGGAACAGAATGGCGAGCGGCGCACTGACGTGCTTATGAAATAAACCTGCGTGGATAGGCAGCTTGTTTCTATACTAATATATTTTGGGATGTTCTATGCAAAAGTTATAAATTGGTACTACATGGGAGAGCTAGATAATTTATGAACAGTGACTGTTTTAGTGTGAAACTTTCCTCCTTTTGTATGCAAGAATACAGAGTTTACTGCTAACTGCGCTAACAGATCAGAGGACTGGATGAGACTTGTCCCAGAAATGACACCCAGTCTGTGCCTAGTTACCTAGACGACGAGCCGAAGACTTATTGGTTCGCGATGAAGGAAACGAGGACTAGCCTGCATCGGTATGGGAGGATGTGTGAGTGTTTGTTACTAATGAGACATCACGGAAATGTCCTTGTTTTCAGTCGAATTACCCGCCTTGGCATCCCCTTAGAACATTGTGAGCCTCGCAAGCAAACACTAATACAAGTTATCCGGACGGAACCCTAACCAGAGCTAACTTGCTCTCAGCCAGAAACATGTGCTACGAACAGTTTGAGCGAAGGCCCAATTGATAATCTGAGTCTGGTGCACGAAAGTAGACGCGACGGCCTTCATCGATTGGTGGACCCGGCACGGACGACAGGCGCGTGGCAGCGAATGATAAACGACGGCGCTGGCCGGCCGCCCAAGCGATCTTCCGCTGGCCCCCCGCCACGGCAGGCGACGACTTCTCACGTAAGCGAGCAACAATGGAGGCGCCGCGATAAGTCACAACAGCGGATGTCGTTCGTGCCTCGCATATCCACTCCCGGGGATTCGGATAAGAATAAGACAAAAGCACAACCCGACGGGGGCAGCAGAGTGCTCCTCAATTCGTGTAGTGAGAGTAGAGACGGACTGAATGTTAGTACCATATGAGACACATTCGATAAGAAGATCAATCATTTCTCTGCCCATTTAAATTCGTAAGCTGCTGCGAAGAAAACTTACAATAAAAGGTAAGTAATTTTCTAAAAAAGCAAGCAACGGCGAAGCGAATATGATCTTTCACTAACTACTTTTACGATGGGAACGTTTACACGGTCAACATTAGCTATGTTATGAAACTTCTCAAATTCTTATATTCTCAGTAATTCGCATATTCTCTGTCTCCTAAACGAGACAGTAATGTCTCGTTAATTGAGGAAGCTCATTTTGAGCTCTGTTTAACAATTTTAGATTTCTTACTTCTACACAGTGATGGGATTTGTGGCTGATAACATGTACTGGTTTGCGAATTGCCACACCATTATGTGACGAGCACACCCTTAACTACATTCAAAAATAATGTGAAGCATTCTGCAACATAGACACTCTAAGAGAATTATGCGAATAAGGCGGAAACTGGTTGATGTTATGTACGTGTACAGAGAAACAAACAATTACAATTTAAGAAAAATTGGATGGTTTATGCAAGAGAAAGAGTTTGACAAATTGAGCAAGTCTGTAACCTCTGGCCTTTATCCAAGCAGTTATTCAACTTGAAACTGATTAGAGTTGCTGGATGTCGTGCTATGCGATATCGTGACAAATTCTGTCCAGTTGGTGCTTTAGGTAGCCAAAATCCCGAATTTGTTGGAGGGCACCGCCCATAACACTTCAAACGTTCTCAACTGGCCATATATACGGTGACCTTGCTGGCTAAGGTATGGTTTGGCAAGCATGAGGACAAACAGTAGAAACTCTCGCTGTGTGCACGCGGAAAATTCTTGCTGAAATGTAAGCCCAGAATGGATTGCCATGAAGGGCAAAGAAACCTGATGTAGAATATCGTTGACGTAACGCTGTGCTATAAGGGTGCAGAGGATGACAGTCAGAGGGGTCCTCCTAGGAAAAGAAGTGGCTCCCCAGACCATCACTCCTGGTTCCCGGCCGTGTGGTGGGCAACAGTTGGGTTGGTGTCTCATCACACTCCAGGGCGTGTTTAGACACAACGTCGCTGGTCATTGGGGCCTGGAATCTCATCAACTGGGGTGGAATGGTCTTCGGTGATGGGTCCCGCTTCAAACTGAGCCTCGATGACCAGCAAGGGCGTGTCTGGAGATGCCCCGGATAGTGGTGGGATATCAACCTGGCTGACGTCCGCTACAATATCCCTACAACCAGGAGTGATCATCTGGGGTGCCACTTCCTTTCATAGCAGAATTCCTATGGTTATTATCTGCGGCACCCTTACAGCACGACGGTACGTAGACAATATTATAAACCCTGTGTTGTTTCCCTACATGGCAAGCCATCCTGGGCTTATACAGGGTGCCCATAATGTCCCTTTACAGCTTCAAAATTTTATTACAAAGGCAGTTGTTGAAATATTTTAACAACATTTCTTTTATCGAAATATCCTGTATCTGCGTTTGATACACGAGGAGTGATATGTGGCGAACGCGGTGGCCAAGGAATTGGCCCATCCCTCCCAGTCCATCTGCCTGGAAATGTTTCATTAAGGAACCGACGAAAATACAGTCCCCAATGTGCTGGTGCACCATTTTAATTGAAAGTCAATGAATTGTTGTGCTACATATTCGGTCAAAATGTCGAGGTAAACATCTGCAGTAATTGTTGACTCATTGAAGAAAAATGTACCAATTCAAATGGTTCAAATGGCTCTGAGCACTATGGGATTTAACATCTGAGGTCATCAGTCCCATAGAACTTAGAACTACTTAAACCTAACTAACCTAAGGACATCACACACATCCATGCCCGAGGCAGGATTCGAACCTGCGACCGTAGTGGTCTCGCGGTTCCAGACTGTAGCGCCTAGAACCGCACGGCCATTCCGGCCGGCAATGGACCAATTATTCGGTACCACATTCTCCACCACACATTCACTTGTGGACTATCCCGGTGTAGCTTCCTACAAGAGGGTGTTCAGATCCCCAGATTCCCTGTGTCTATTTCATGTCCCAGAAACATGAAAAGTTGCCTCGTCACTGAAAAAAAAATCGCTTGAGGAATGCTTCATCCTCCGAAAGCCGTTCCAGCATGTTGATTGCAAACTCTGTCCGTTTTGGCTTGTCATTTGGCTCAAGTGTCTGTAACAGTTGCACTTTGTAAGCGTACAACCGTTAAGTTCTTGTGGAGGATCTTATGCACAGTTGAACGTGGTAGTTACAACTGTCTGGCAACAGTGCGGAAGGACTTCGTAGGTGAACGAGTGAAGACGTTTAAAACGCGATCGAAGTTTTCCTCGGATGTTCTTGGTCGCCCGCTCCTCCCTTTATCCAACACTGTACCTGTCTAAATATATTTTTTGTGCCATGCACGGATTGAACGGCGCAATGGATCTCTTCCATACTTCGTTCTGAAGTTTCGCTGAGTCTGAACATCCGATTTTGTCTCAATGAACCAGGACACACATTGTGCCTTGTCTTGAGGGTTACCATTTTATAGAGGTTCAGTTCCTCCCTTCAACATAGTATCTGAAACACGAAATTTTAGTATATATAAAAACTTAAGTAAACAATGATTACAGTAAAGGAAATTTTGTTAAAATATTTCAACAATTGCCGTTGTAATAAAATTTTGAAGTTGTAAAGGGACTTTATGGACACCCTGTACTTCCACAAGACAATTCCTGCCCTCTCACGGCGATAGTTTCTACTGTTTATCTTCATACAGAAAATAGGAAAAAGTTTACCTGAAGAAAGTCTTCAACTTATATTTCAAAGCGCTGGCTTCATCGTAGCAGCCTTTAGCCGTGTAACAAGAATATTTAAATACAATGTAAGAGAAAAATAACGACGCACCACGAAGAAGTTATTTGTATGGGACGGAAATTGTTAGATGTCATTTATATGTAAATACAAACAAATGAGCAAGTCAACAACGCGTTGGTCGACTTCTATGTAAGGAGCTATTCCGCTTGCTATTGATTGACAGACTTGGTGGATGTCCTGTTGACTGATTGAGGGATACAGTGCCAAATTCTGTTCACATTGGCGCGTTAGATTGTCAGATTCCCGAGCTGGGTGACCAACAAGTTTACCGAATCTCTCTACCATTGAGAACATTTGGAGCATTATGGGCAGGGACCTCCAACCAGCTCGAGAATCTGACGATCTAACGCACCCATGTGAACAGAATTTGGCACGGTATCCCCCAACATGACATCCACCAAGTCTGTGAATCAATAGCAGGCGGTATAACTGCTTACATAAGGGCCAGAGGTGGACCAACGCGTTGTTGAATTGCTCATTTGTTTGTCCTTACATATAAATGACATCTGACAATTTCCGTCCCATTCAAATAACTTCTTCGTGGTGCGTTTTTTCTCTTACAGTGTATTTAAGTATTCTTGTTACACGGTTAAAGGCTGCTAGGAAGAAGCCAGCGCTTTGAAATCTAAGCTGAAGGTATTCTTCAGGTAATCTTTTTTTCTATTTTTTGTATGAATATTTTAGATCTACTCGATAGCTTTATAGGGATATAATTCACTGAAGTCAACGACACCGGTCGCAGGTTCGAATCCTGTCTCGGGCATGGATGTGTGTGATGTCCTTAGGTTAGTTATGTTTAAGTAGTTCTAAGTTCTAGGGGACTGATGACCTCAGACGTTAAGTCCCATAGTGCTCAGAGCCATTTGAACCATTTTTGAACGACACTGTGGATAACACTGTAAAAATAAGAGTACTGTGGGGCTGCATAATTGAGTTCTTACAACTGTAAAGGCACTAAAACATCTAGGTGTCGTATCTATAGACAGAGACGTCGACTACATTATCCTGAAGCAAAGGAAACAGCAGTGCAGTTGCAGGACGAAGGGTCCATATCACATGTCCAAGTGATGGCATTTTCATTCATATTAGGACAAGTTAGAACAAACACCAAGTCAGACAGCGAGACTACAGTTTGTGCAGCTCAATAAGAACATACAACAGTACATTTCTTCTAGTATTCAGTTGCAGGACAGAGCATCAAGTCATAACCGAAGCGTTGAAGCAAACAGTCCATTACCGCAGTGTAACAAGGAATCTCAGTCATATGAAAAGTGTTTCGTGTTGCATCATAGACATTCGTTTTCGTGTAGCTGAATCGCTGCAATGACAAGTAAATGAACACTGACCAAGCAAATAACTGCGGAAACAATGGACTCCTGCATCAAAGTCGAGAAACTTCGATTCGATTTTAACACAGTATAATCCTTCCATGGAAACTTCTCCTTTTCATTTGCGTTCAAGCCATGAAATTTCAGGTTTATCTAATTCTGTGCACAGTTTCAACAGTTTACAGAGAGACACAGTAGAAGAGTTGAATCTCACTGTACTAAATATTAACAAGTGTTTGTAATTCTTAAGGTGTGCCTTTAAGAGCCCATGTTCACTGGACTTTTTTTAAATCCATACTACCTCCTTCCAAGATATGGATAGTTCAAATGGCTCTGAGCACTATGGGACTTAACTTCTGAGGTCATCAGTCCCCTAGAACTTAGAACTACTTAAACCTAACTAACCTAAGGACAACACACACATCCAAGCCCGAGGCAGGATTCGAACCTGCGACCGTAGCGGTCACTCGGCTCTAGGCTGCAGCGCCCAGAAGCGCACGGCCACTCCGGCCGGCTCCAAAATATTGAAAGCAAAGAACTTACAGTAGAAGAGCTGTGGTTCACAGTATGAACGATGAACAAGTGCTCGTAGCGCTTAAGGAAGTTTTTCCTTGTTTCAGTGTAAGAAACTTGTGGCCGTGCGGTTCTAGGCGCTTCAGTCTGGAACCGCGCGACCGCTACGGTCGCAGGTTCGAATCCTGCCTCGGCCATGGATGTGTTTGTTATCCTTAGGTTAGTTAGGTTTAAGTAGTTCTAAGTTCTAAGGGACTGATGACCTCAGATGTTAAGTCCCATAGTGCTCAGAGCCATTCGAACCATTTTAATTTGTAAGGAATCTGTCCCCGAATATTATTTACGTCTCGATATACATTGGTGGGAAAAAGTTATTACACCTGGAAAGACGGCGTCGATTTTGATCCGATGGCAGTACGTTCCACCTGGGGGATAGTAGATGTACTGATAATGGTTTCAGTGTCGTCCGCCAACACACAGCGTAGTGGCACAGCTATCAAAGCGCCATATGTGTCTACCCTTTAATAAGGAATTGTCACAGCCAGACGGCTCAGTGTGGTGCAGACGTGTGAACCAACGACGCCAGAAGCATGCATTCTTGCCTCCTACAGCCAACTGAGCGAGTTTGAAAGAGGTCAAATTGGGACCTTCCAAGTGGCGGGATGGTCCTTTCGGAGAATTTTCACACAAGATGGACGAGATGCGTCAGTTGTGCAACAGTGCTAGTATCTGTGGTCACGTGAACATTCTCACAATTGTAGACGAGGTTCTGGACGTCGATGCAGAACAGACGCCAGTCAGGATCGTCGCGCTGTCGTGTGAGCCCAGACTTGTCAACATGAACGGTTGTGAACTGGCCGTTAGCACTGGGACTACGGGCAGGCACACCTCTACCTCGTTTTCCACTCAAACCACAGCATCGACGTGCACCGTTCGACTGGTGCCGCCAAGGGATCACTTGGAGAATGGAACGACGCGCTGCGATCTTAAGCGCTAAAAGCAGCTTCTGCCTGCAAGCAGGTGACGGTCGTTTGCGCGTACGACATAGACCTGGTGAGCACTGTCTAGTAGAGTGCACTCGGCCAAGACACAGATGCCTCATCCAAGGCCTTATGGTCTGGTGTGCGATAAGGTACAACTCTATTACACCTTTGGTTGTTTCTGAAGGGGAAGCCAACCAGCGCTCGGCTCTTGCAGAATATTGTTAGACCCCATCTATTGCCGTTCTTGCAACAAGAAGGTGATGTGTTGTTCCAGCAAGATAATACTCACCCACACACTGCCCGTGAAACTCAACGTGCTCTGCAAGGCGTGCAGCAGCTTTCCTGGCCATCACAATCTTCAAACTTGTTTCCAATTGAGCATGTGTGGGATATGATGGGACGATAAGTGACTCGCGCGACTCGTCAACCAACAACTCTTACAGAACTGCCTGAACAGGTATAGCAGGAATGGCATAATGTATCCCTGGGAAGTATTCGTCATCTGTATGATCGACTGCGTTCCACAGTCAGCGCCTGCATTTCCACACAGGGAGTCTACATAACGCACTAATATGGGTGTTTCAGCATGGGAGGATACCTGGTATCTCAGAACCTATTGTGCTATTGATCTGTAAACGTGATCACCTCATTTACGCCACACGCACTGTTGCAACAATAATTCTTGAGTGCACTGGAAACCTTTGAAAGGATGCACTAAATTGTTCCGGCAGTGTATATCTACTGGTATACAATATGTACGATTGCTTTTGCGCGGGATTAGCCGAGCGGTCTGGGGCGCTGCCGTCATGGACTGTGCGGTTGCTCCCGGCGAAGGTTCGAGTCCTCCCTCGGGCACGGGTGTTTTTGTTTGTCCTTAGGATAATTTAGGTTAAGTGGTGTGTAAGCTTAGGGATTGATGACTTTAGCAGTTAAGTCCCATAAGATTTCACACACATTTTTGACATCGCTTTTATTTTTTTAATTTCAATACAAACAAATCTGATATTCCCATTCACACATCATATAATAATCCTGTAGAATAAAGATAATCACATATAAACACACAAAGGGAAATAAATGGACAGCAAACTATTATATTAAGGACCTTGTTAGTATCGTAAGTGTAAATAAATATGGGTTTACAAATATTTTTCTGAGAAGTAAGATATCGTAAGTGCTATCCCTAGCCGGCCCGAGTGGCCGAGCGGTTCTAGGCGCTACAGTCTTGAACCACGCGACCCCTACGGTCGCAGGTTCGAACCCTGCCTCGGGCATGGATGTGTGATGTCCTTAGGTTATTTAGGTTTAAGTATTTCTAAGTTTTAGGGGACTGATGACCTCAGCAGTTAAGTCCCATAGTGCTCAGAGCCATTTGAACCATTTTTTTGCTATCCCTCGCTCAAATGGCTCTGAGCACTATGGGACTCAACTTCTGAGGTCATTAGTCCCCTAGAACTTAGAACTACTTAAACCTAACTAACCTAAGGACATCACACACATCCATGCCCGAGGCAGGATTCGAACCTGCGACCGTAGCAGTCGCGCGGTTCCGGACTGAGCGCCTAGAACCGCTCGGCCACCGCGGCCGGCTACTATCCCTCGCCCCCCCTCCCTCCCCCCACCGTAATAACACAGACCCAATCAAAAGACAAAGCAGAGACTAGTGGGAAACGCCTTAAAAAGTAAGGCTCATCGTGATTGTGTATTTCACTTACTTTACGAGAAGCAAAATCCGACCGCAGATGCATTGTGCTCTCGCGTGAAGTTACTGAAATGTCACTTACAATAGTTTACCTCTGACTTCTAGAAGTTGTGCGTTATGGCAGTATGCCATTTCAGGCAACAACTCATTGATGATTTACCACAAACATACCACGTTTTGTACATTTTTTTTATAATTGAATGTTATGCGATATATGCATTTTTTTTACATTTGTAACTGATTCTGGGACTTTTTCATTAAATTAATACAAGTATGGTCTGCAATATTCAACATTGTTTCCAAATAAGAACACGCTCTCTTAGGAATCATTTTCTCCGATTTTTTTTTTGTTTCCATCTGACTAAAAAACAAAAGATGCAATGGCTGCGAGTGAAACGACTTACAACGACACTTGCATTATTGCTTATCACAAACAATGTCGTTTATTATGAAATGTGGTTAATCAGGAACCAAAGAAGACAGCGTAAATAGCAGCGAGTGAAATATTTAGCTGTGTTTCCTACGAATATGTTGCGGTTCCCAACGGTTTACCCACCCACGGAGAGGCTGGTGTCAATTTCCTGCTGTGCTTTCTCGAAATGTATTGTTGGACACGTCATTTCGACATGGGTTCCGATTAAGCCGAGCGTGTGAATAGCTTCTCCCTTACAGAGAGGCTCGCGGTACTCTTGCGTCGAGTTTGCGGGTGCGTGCGTTGTCTTCTCGGGGCGTGGAAATTTCGTGATATCGGCACTTTGCTTACAGTGCTTGACAACAGAGGCGAATTAAATTATTATTTCATGTTTTCCGGTTATTAGTGTTTTTAGTAATGCTTGATAGAAAAGAAAAACAGTTATGATTAGGGTCCATTGTCTTGGTGATGCTTCTTCTGAGCACACATGGCCTTCAACCAGGCCGTTTGTTTCAAATTCTCTTGCTCATTCTTTATGTTAGCATTTTGCTCTGTAGAACTACTTTGAAATTATTTTCTGAAAATATGTTTTATGAATAGATGTGTCAATTCAGTAATAGGAATTCCTTTGCTTATTCGCTTGTGTAAATACATGCGGGCCGTGCGGTTCTAGGCGCTTCAGTCCGGAACCGCGCTGCTGCTACGGTCGCAGGTTCGAATCCTGCCTCGGGCATGGATGTGTGTGATGTCCTTAGGTTAGTTAGGTTTAAGTAGTTCTAAGTCTAGGGGACTGATGACCTCAGATGTTAAGTCCTATAGTGCTTAGAGACATTTTTTTTAAATACACTCCTGGAAATTGAAATAAGAACACCGTGAATTCATTGTCCCAGGAAGGGGAAACTTTGTTGACACATTCCTGGGGTCAGATACATCACATGATCACACTGACAGAACCACAGGCACATAGACACAAGCAACAGAGCATGCACAATGTCGGCACTAGTACAGTGTATATCCACCTTTCGCAGCAATGCAGGCTGCTATTCTCCCATGGAGACGATCGTAGAGATGCTGGATGTAGTCCTGTGGAACGGCTTGCCATGCCATTTCCACCTGGCGCCTCAGTTGGACCAGCATTCGTGCTGGACGTGCTGACCGCGTGAGACGACGCTTCATCCAGTCCCAAACATGCTCAATGGAGGACAGATCCGGAGATCTTGCTGGCCAGGGTAGTTGACTTACACCTTCTAGAGCACGTTCGGTGGCACGGGATACATGCGGACGTGCATTGTCCTGTTGGAACAGCAAGTTCCCTTGCCGGTCTAGGAATGGTAGAACGATGGGTTCGATGACGGTTTGGATGTACCGTGCACTATTCAGTGTCCCCTCGACGATCACCAATGGTGTACGGCCAGTGTAGGAGATCGCTCCCCACACCATGATGCCGGGTGTTGGCCCTGTGTGCCTCGGTCGTATGCAGTCCTGATTGTGGCGCTCACCTGCACGGCGCCAAACACGCATACGACCATCATTGGCACCAAGGCAGAAGCGACTCTCATCGCTGAAGACGACACGTCTCCATTCGTCCCTCCATTCACGCCTGTCGCGACACCACTGGAGGTGGGCTGCACGATGTTGGGGCGTGAGCGGAAGACGGCCTAACGGTGTGCGGGACCGTAGCCCAGCTTCATGGAGACGGTTGCGAATGGTCCTCGCCGATACCCCAGGAGCAACAGTGTCCCTAATTTGCTGGGAAGTGGCGGTGCGGTCCCCTACGGCACTGCGTAGGATCCTACGGTCTTGGCGTGCATCCGTGCGTCGCTGCGGTCCGGTCCCAGGTCGACGGGCACGTGCACCTTCCGCCGACCACTGGCGACAACGTCGATGTACTGTGGAGACCTCACGCCCCACGTGTTGAGCAATTCGGCGGTACGTCCACCCGGCCTCCCGCATGCCCACTATACGCCCTCGCTCAAAGTCCGTCAACTGCACATACGGTTCACGTCCACGCTGTCGCGGCATGCTACCAGTGTTAAAGACTGCGATGGAGCTCCGTATGCCACGGCAAACTGGCTGACACTGACGGCGGCGGTGCACAAATGCTGCGCAGCTAGCGCCATTCGACGGCCAACACCGGGGTTCCTGGTGTGTCCGCTGTGCCGTGCGTACAGCCCTCTCGCAGTGTCCGGAGCAAGTATGGTGGGTATGACACACCGGTGTCAATGTGTTCTTTTTTCCATTTCCAGGAGTGTACATGCGTCACTATTGAGGCTGCATTACTGACATGCGTTGTGTAAATAACTACATAATCTTACAAGCTGCGACATAGTAGTGAATAAACACCATGATACCGGAAGACCAGTATTCCTATGTACATTTACCTGATGTATTACGTATACTTGTGTCTTTTCGGGAAATAAATTGCTTTAGTCATTCCTAATTGTAGTCAACATGTGGCCAATAATCAGCATTCTGAAGAATCCATTGTGTCGTCAGCCTATGTACACGATGGTTATAATTAAACTTTCGCTACTTGCGCCAGTGTAGATCGAAATATTTATCGTATGGGTACCCAACTTTATAGGAATATTGATGAGAGAATGTAGTACAGGATTTTCGATGTTAGTTAGTGCCAGTGTTTTGACCTTCTGTTTGGCGATGGCAATGGTACAGCGACGTTGGTTTGAAACACAAGCAATCGGTGTGCATGACAGTTGCTGCCAGTCAACATAGATCTGGACAAGATGAGCTAGACTTTAGTCGTATTAGTCGACCACGCTAATACTGAGGGCACTTCGGTCGGATTATCGTGATATTTCACGAGGACACGCTGAACTACTTGATATCCTGAAAGCACTCACAGTGCGATGCGTTTCCCTTAATGACCCATGTACACGTTTACTGTAACGTCACCACATGCTTCCGATAACAGCCACTGAAGGTCAATTGTAATAATATTGTGGTCGGGCAGGAAAACTGTCTTGTCAAAACAACAGCTATAGTGCTGCTTCTCTTCGCGAGTATCGACACATTAAAGAAATATGGAGAGTTCCTCTTTCCCCACCACGATTGAAGAAGTGGAGATCTGGGGGCGGCTCCTGGTAGAAGCCGACGGCCGATTACTCCACAAATTGTTCAATAAGTTACTTCTGCCTTGGCTGAGAATACTTAACGCAATGTGCGATTTTCAGGCAGTGCACGAAATGAGCTACGTCAGCTGAACATCCAAAGTCCACCATTGTTTCGGGCAGCAGTAGAACGATCTCTAGATCGGGTACAGGCTGTCGTGGATGCAGATGGTTGTCACATTGAGCGGAATTTGTCACTGAACCATAAACATGGTACGCATTAACGAATGTTACCCTCTCATGCAGAGATGAACTTGTGTTGCTATCAATGGTTCGTTCTGTATTTCTCTTCCACATGTCCTAACAACCGTTTAGACAAAATTTCTTTGTACTACGATCACTCATTTTTCATAGGGGCACGCTCAAGTAGCGAAAGTTTAATTATAACCGCCCCATATTACGAGTCCTACAAGAGCATAATGTCGATGGAAAAAGCGTATTCCTTCAGAATTCGTTGGAATTTCTCGCTGATTTTAAGTCAGTCTGTCAAAATCGTGGGAAAATTGAATCTATTCATCACACCCGTCTGCAAATAACTACTCAATTCTGGGGAGGCGGCTTGCGCTACTACCGTTTTGTGCCAGTTAATTAGTCCTTTCTTAACTGGGAACACCTTTATTTGAGCGTAGAGCATCGGAATGAAACGATGACTCTCATGTGCAGTAGCTGATCGGTAATTACTATTAAAAGAATCAGTTCACAAAAAATTGGTACAAGGAAGCTGTTAGACACGAAATAAGTAATTATAAGTGAATAGAGGAAAATATGCTAATTGTACTAATAACTGCTTCCTAACTTTGAGATGACTGGTGGCTGGAGACTTTTTTGTGTGAAAACTCTTACAGTTTTCAAATGAAACAGACGTTAATAACATTCTACGTTTTTATTATTCGTGTCTATATATTTATTTCTCAACATAGTCACCCGAGTGATGAACACCTTTCTCCCAACGAGAGACCATTTTCTTCATACCGCCACTGTAGTGATGTCCTAGAAGGTGTACTTGAAATTTTGGAAACAAACGAAAAATGGATGGGTCCAAATCGGGACTGTGTGGAGGATAATCAATGACAGCGAACACGAAGCGTCGTACTGCTGCAGAATGTCGCAGTTCTCTCGTGTGTTGTCTTGCATTGTCGTGCTGAAGGAGAGGATTCTCCAAGTGTGACACACCTGCGGTTAGAAACTCGATTACAACACGCTGTTTCTCACGCACCGACATTGTTAAGCTGCACATCGACATGTTATACTCTAGAATTAGGAGCTTTCTAGAGCCAGAGGGCTGCAGATATGTAGATATGAAGTATAGGCACGTAGAACGTTAATGATGTTCGTTTTATTTTAGAAACCTTACGAGTTTTCACATTAAAAAATTGGAGGAATTAATTCAGCATGGCCACGATTCAGCCATGGTTCAAGTGTAGTTTTCAATAAGCCACCCTTCGCGTATGTTATTTGTGTCGTTTCTATGGCACATATCTTCTTTGGAAGTAGCCTGCACAAATATTGAACCATGCTGCCTCTATAGCCATCCATAATTGCGAATGTGTTGCCGGTGCAGGATTTTGTGAACAAACTGATCTCTAGATAATGTCCCATAAACGTTCGATCGATGGCCAAATCGTTCTCTGGAACTGTCCAGACTCTTCTACAAGCCAGCCGCGAACAATTGTGGTCCGGCGACATAGTGCATTATCATCCAGAAAAACTCCATCATTGTTTGGTAAAATGAAGTCCATGAATGGCTAAACGTGGTCTCCAAGTAGCCGAACATAGCCGTTTCCAATGAATGATCGGTTCAGGACGCAGAGGACAGAGTCTGCTCTATGTAAACACAGCCTACTCCACTATGGAGCGCCCACTAGCTTGCGCAGTGCCTTGTTGACAACTTGGGTCCATGGCTTCGTGGAGTCAGCGCCATACTCAAACCCGACCATCAGCTCCTATCAACTGAAATCGGGACTCATCTGAACAGGTCACGGTTTTACAGTCGTCTAGGATCCAACCGATATTATGGCGAGCCCAGTAGAGGCGCTGCAGACGATGTCGTATTGTTAACAACGGCACTCGCGTCGGTCGATTGCTGCCATAGCCCATTAACGTAAGATTTCATAGCACTGTCCTAACTGATCCTTTAGTCTTACGTCCCACTTACCTTTCAAACTGATTTCTGCGATTACTTCACGCAGTGTTGCTTGTCTTTTAGCACTGACCACCCTACGTAAACGAAGCTGCTCTGGGTCGTCGGCAACTGCGTCAGTTATAGGGTAGTGGGGTTATGAGCACTGTTTTGATATCAAATTGATATGCAAATTAATTAAATTGATCAATTTATGACCCCTACCCCACTCACCCCCACCCACCCCGCCCCCGACCACGCCCACATCCGCTCCCATGTGACGTCACGTGTTTTTCTCAGCTGCACAATTGCCCCAGCCCCTAAATCCCCCCTCCCCAAACCCCCTGCCCCCAACCTACCCTATTGGCGGGAATTTCGAATTTTCTAATTTTGGCGGGAATTTCTTTGTCCCAGGATTGTTCTGACATCCCTCCCACTCACCAATCGGGAATTGGTGGGAAATTAAAAATGGCCAGTATCCTCTCCGAGACTTGACCCCGGTCCTCCTGGGTGGAAAGGCCGAGTGCACCCCCCTAACACAATTAAACCTCCAGACGCGCTAGAAGTTGACGGCAAATTAAAAATATCGGTACCATTTCCGGGACTCGAATCCTGGTGCTCCTGGGTGGAAAGCCCAAGTGCATCCCAAAAACATGGAAACCTTCTAGATGCGGGAGAGGAAGGTTAGGTTAGTATACTTTATTTATTTTGGTCGGGAAACTGACGCAAAGATCGATCCTAATTACGTAATTAATGACAAAGTCTGGCCCTAATTACACAACCATATGCATAGCGCTGCACAAGGATAGCATAAAACCGCAATTCAACTCATACACGTACGAAAGGGGTCACTGTACTTTAACTACCTAGTTTCAACTACTTTTCAAGGTCATCCGTCTACCCACTTTCCACAACGTAAATACAAACCCATGGATCATTGTTTATAGCAAATGTCTTAGGAATTTTGGTAGATTAGCAAATAAGACTAACAAATATTCTAGTACCCAATCATTACTAACTTTTGCGTATACATTTATTTTTGGTAGGTGTAGCTTTTATAATGTCCAATTTAGTTTTTAACTTATAACTCAAATCCACATCTGAATCATCTATTTCTTTCTCCAGCCAGTAATTTGACAAATACAGACAAGGTATGTTTTCGAACTCCAGTATATACATCTAATTTTTTTCCCTGTAAACTACCTCTTTTATGGCTTTACCAACTAGTTCCGTTCCTTCTGGCCGTTCTTCTAGACGAGAGCATTCGGGTCTTTAATTTTTTCTCGTATCTCCTGCATGACACTGTTGTATTAACCTTCCACATCCTCCTGGGTGTAAGCTGCAAGTTCTGCTGCACATTCTTGCGGTATTTCGGTATAGAACTTCAGGTTTACAACTTTTGCAAACGAATTGCCATAATTCCATTGGTTTTAATATCTGCAAATGGCTGTTCTGTTACTAAATGTATGACATCGAGCCCACCACATTTCGATATAATGCATCCATCCATCCTTTTTAAGCAGCTCTAAGGAGGAATGGAGTTTGATAAACAGATTTTTCGTTTGTTCTTTAATATAGTAAACATGCTCCAGTCCGCCACTTACCACTGCTCTTTACAAAATGGTTCAAATGGCTCTGAGCACTATGGGACTTAACTTCTGAGGTCATCAGTCCCCTAGAACTTAGAACTACTTAAACCTAACTAACCTAAGGACATCACACACATCCATGCCCGAGGGAGGATTCGAACCTTCGACTGTAGCGGTCACGCGGTTCCAGACTGAAGCGCCTAGAACCGCTCGGCCACTCCGGCCGGCTGCTCTTTACAGGAAGCACTATTATCCCCAGTCGTAGCAAGCTTTTTGCTGTGGGTTGGCAAGACAGCCAACCCGGTACTACTAGAGGAAGCCAAAAGGTACGCGTTTTAGATCACGCAGGCTGGCGTGAGGTCTGGAACGGGACAAGGAAATTAGACTTAGAAAAAACTGACGTAGCTGGTGGAATACTTAATTTTAATCCATAAATGGTGAACGTCGCTCTTGACGGTACATGTTTTACCGTATCAATAGTAACTGGTAATGGCTCCTTGCTAGGTCGTAGCAAATGACATAGCTGAAGGCTATGCTAACTATTGTCTCGGCAAATGAGAGCGTATTTTGTCAGTGAACCATCGCTAGCAAAGTCGGTTGAACAACTGGGCGAATGCTAGGAAGTGTCTCTAGACCTGCCGTGTGGCGGCGCTCGGTCTGCAATTACTGATAGTGGTGACACGCGGGTCCGACGTGTACTAACGGACCGCGACCGATTTAAAGGCTACCACCTAGCAAGTGTGGTGTCTGGCGGTGACACCACATTCCTCCCCGCAAATCGGCGGACGGTTGTGGCATAAGGCTTCGCCCGCCGTGGGGAGAACCCCATGTTGACGTATGCGACGAGGTGGCGAGCCTAACAACAGGCGAGGCTGTGCCACCCGCACCCTGCCATTCGGACCGAGGGGAGCTGGGAAACGCCTGAAAACCTGCTCCAGGGTGCACGCCAACATGCGCCCGTAGAGAGACAGGAGGGGCCGAAGGGTCGACCTCCATCGGGCCGGGCCACCCGACGGGCGAAGACGACAAATGGTCCGGAGCAGGCAAGAGTTCCATGTCGTAGGACAATGGTCACGGGAAGCGATCGGCGGCGCGTGACCCAGGGAGGCGCCCGGCGGTTGCAGCGACGCATCCACTTCGGCCGTCGCCGGCGGGAGAACAGGCGGCGGCGGTGCGTCGACATGTGGCAAAATGGAAGGCAGCGTCGGTAACACCTGGGGATGAGGCGAGCCAGTAGTTGGGTCCCCACGGCGCTGACCGGACGGCACCGTCGCTGAAAGCAGACGGGGAGCGGCAGATCCCGTGCGACGACAGAGGCGCAGCTGATTGAGATGCCGACGCACCTCACCAGATGCCCCCAAAACCAGATACATAGCGCGGCCGAGGCAGCGAAGAATGCGCCCTTCGAGCCAACGCCGTGAACCTCGATAGTTGCGGTAGTAGACAACGTCGCCTGGGGCGAAAGCAGGTGTCTGCCACTGCACAGGAACCTGATGCGGCGGATGTAGCAAAGACATCAAGGTTTGATGAGGGCGACCGTGGAGCAACTCAGCCGGCGAGCGACCATCTCGAGGATGAGAGCGATACGACGACAAAAAGAGCAATAACGCGTCCTCCCGAGAATGCGACTCTTTCAACTTCAACATTTGTGACTTGAAAGTCCTGAGCAATCGTTCAACCGTTTGACTGTGGCGAAAACGGCGCGGACGTTAGATGTTGAATGCCATTGGCCTTGCAGAATGACAAATTCTGCGGAAATGAATTGTGGGCCATTGTCGGAAACAATTGTCTGTGGAAGACCTTCAATGCAAAAGATAGCAGATAACGCTTGGATGGTGGCAGATGACGTCGTGGAAGACATCCGGACAACAAAAGGAAAATTACTGAATGAATCTACCACAACCAACCATCGAGCAATCCAGAATGGACCAGCAAAATCGATGTGTAAGCGTTGCCAAGGGGAAATGGCTTTTGGCCATGCAAAGAATTTCCGCGGTGGTGCTGATTGTTGTTCGGCACACACCATGCAAGAAGAGCACATATTCGTAATCGCGGCAATGATTCCGAACCAAGTACAGTGCTGACGAGCAAGTTGTTTCGTTCTCACTATACCCCAATGTCCTTGGTGGAGAAGCTGTAAGACAGAGGACTGTAACGAACGTGGGACCACGACCCTGGACTGATCATTATCAGAACGCAACAGCAAAACACCACGTCAAACAAAATGTCTCTCCTTGTGAGCAAAAAATTGGCGAACCAACGGATCCCCGATCCGTGACTTTGACAAGGACCATTGCGTAGCAACAAAACGCAGAACGGTAGCAAGGACAGGGTCGGCAGCTGTGGCTGTAGTTACACAACGAGAATCAATCGGAAACGATTCGACCACGTCATCGGTTTCCGAATCAATGAACATGCAAGCAAGTTCGGAGGAATCGAATGCTCTATCCTCAGCAACAGGCAAACGGAACAACGCATCGGCGTTTCCATGCTTAGCAGTGGACCGGTACAAGATATCGTAGCGGTACTGCGAGAGGAAAATATACCAGCGAATGAATTTCTGCGCTGTACGTGGAGGTACAGGCTTGGTTGGATGAAAAAGCGATGTCAAAGGTTTGTGGTCTGTGATGATGGTAAAGTGACGACCATACAAGAAATCAAGAAACTTTGTAACACCAAATACGAGAGCCAATGCTTCTTTCTCGATCTGTGAATAAGTTCGTTGCGCAGACGAGAGCAATTTGGACGCAAAGGCCATAGAGCGATCGTGCGAACCATCTTTGTGCGCAAGCACAGCACCGATCCCGAAATCCGATGCATCCACCATCAACAAAAGGGGCTTCCGGGGATCGAATGGCGTAAGGCAAGTATTGGAAATCAACACCGATTTCAACTGGCGAAAGGCGCGTTCGCATTCCGTCGTCCAGACGAAAGGAACACCTTTAAGGCGTAAGCGATGAAGCGGAGCTGAAATGGAAGAGACATGGGGAACATATTTGTTATAGTAATTTATTTTTTCCAGCACACACTGTAGCTGCGTCAAATTCTGCGGCGAAGGCAAGTCTTGTATGGCACGGAGGTGCTCTGGACTGGGATGTATGCCTTGGGCATTGAGTACATGTCCCAGATAGGGTACCGAGCGAGGTGGCGCAGTGGTTAGCACACTGGACCCGCATTCGGGAGGACGACGGTTCAATCCCGTCTCCAGCCATCCTGATTTAGGTTTTCCGTGATTTCCCTAAATCGTTTCAGGCAAATGCCGGGATGGTTCCTTTAAAAGGGCACGGCCGATTTCCTTCCCCATCCTTCCGTAACCCGAGCTTGCGCTCCGTCCCTAATGACCTCGTTGTCGACGGGACGTTAAACACTAACCACCACCACCAGATAGGGTAAGTCACGAGCAAAAAACACACATTTGTCCTTCCGCAAGCGAAGACCATTTTGTCGCTAGATCTGAAATAATGTTCTGAGATGGCTAAATGTTCTTCTTCCGTCTTTCTGGAGATCACAATATCGTCCAGATAGTTTACTGCAGTAGGGACCGATGCACAAACAGTTTATAGATATTGCTGAAACAATGCAGGGGCGGATGCACACCCGAATGGCAGTCGTTTGAATCGATACAAACCAAGATGTATGTTAACCACCAAAACGCGCTGGGATTCTTCGTCCACCGGTATTTGCAAGTACGCATCTGCTAGGTCCAACTTCGAAAAATATTTACCCGGGCACAGTTTGTCAAAAAGATCTTCCAGGCAGGGTAAAGGAAAAGTTGCAGTCACTAGTTGTGGATTCACTGTGGCCTTGAAGTCCACACAGTCTCAATTTTCCGGAAGGTTTTGGCAAAATCACTAAAGGTGATGCCCAGAGAGAAGCCTGCACACGTTCAGTTACACCTTGTGATTCCAAATCGTGTAATGTTTTTGCGACATCATCACGCAATGCGTGTGGAACATTGCGCGCTCTGAAAAATTTCGGTTGCGCGTTGACTTTCAGTTCCAAATGTGCTTTATAGTTCTTAGCGCAACCGAGGCCTGGTCCAAAAATGTCTGCAAATTCTTCACATAGACGAGAAACACTGTCTGAAGGCACAGTCTGGTTCACTGATAGGACCTGATTTACTATAGACAAGTTAAACAACTGAAATAAATCGAAACCAAACAAGTTCACTGCAGAAGAAGAACGAAGGACGTAAAATGACACGAGTTTTGTTTGTCCCTTGTATGTGGCAAGAAGGCTGCACTGTCCTAACACAGGGATATGCTGACCAGAATAACTAGTTAGCTTAACATTTGCGGCATGCAACGGAGGTGTGCCCAGCTGTTTGTACGTGTCTTGATTGATCAGTGAAACTGCAGCCCCGGTATCGAGCTGGAACGGTATCACTTTGCCGTTAATGTCCAAGTCCACAAAAAGTTTATTGTCCTGCTGACGACAAGAGTGACTGTCTCGTGCAACATGAACTGACACTGGTACAAAATCACTTGCGACTTGATGGGAGTTCCTGCGATGTCAACGCACACTATTTGTGGGACGAACACAGTCACTGTTAGAGAGAGTGGCACTGGGCGGAGTGGCATGAACTGTATGAATTTCCATGGGCGAAATGTGGCGAGCCTGAGTATCCTTGGTTCGATTCCGATTCCGGCGCGAAGCAAAGGCCCTGGAATGATTTTGAGCTTCCGATCTGAGCTTTGTCTGGCAAACACTTTGAACATGTCCTTTTTTATTACAGAAAAAGCAAATAGTTTGGCGTTACGGGCAATTCTCACGCGAATGTCTAGTAGCACACCGCGGGCAAGATTTTAGCACTGCATTTGCTTGCCGGCATGGTACACGTGGCTGTGAGTTTGGCGGCAGCGGCGCGATCGGGCGTGAGGACTGTTTACTGTTCCGTGCAGCTCGCCCGGCGGTCTGGTTAACCTGACACACGGGTGGCGAAGTTTCAAATGATTCCTGAGCAAAGTCAAGTGTGTCCTGCCGATCCAATATGTCCATCACTTGTTGAAGGGAGGGATTGACTAGTTTCAAAATCTGTTCCCATATACGAACATCAGAAACGTTCTGTGCAATTGCATCACGTACCATTGTCTCTGAATAAGGGAGTCCACATTGACACTCAAATGCACAATCCCTAGTAAGACATTGCAAGGTTGCAACCCACTCTCTATTTGTCTGACCTGTCGTACATTTTGTACGAAAGAACATATACCGTTTGGCAACTACATTGACTGATTCTTTGAAATATGCCTCTAATGCAGACAAAATTTCGTCGTAGGACAGAGCTGCTACGTCGCGTCAGGGAAATAATTTGACTATCACACGGTACGTTGTCACCCCTACGGAGGACAATAAAAAAAGCTGCCGCTCGTTACCTTAAATTCTATAGGCGGCGAGATGGAATCCAAATTGGCATGACCACCCCGTCCAGCTTTCCAGTGCAGCATCAAAAGGACGAAAAGTTGGTGCAACTGCGTGTTGTGGCTGCGTGAGCGGTGGAGCGGCGGCTCCCGCATCGTTTTGCATTGCACGTTGACCCTGGACGAGCTGTCAAAGGGCATCCAGTAAGGCCTGCGTCTGCTGGTTGTGTAAGCGATAAAATTCGGACAGTACATCTGGAGATGGTGGCGAAGCCATTACACAAGTAAATCAGGGCAGTATAGTTACGAACGCGATCCCATCCTCGTCGCCAAATGTTGTGGGTTGGCAAGAGAGCCAACCCGGTACTACTAGAGGAAGCCAAAAGGCACGCGTTTTAGCTCACTGAGGCTGGCGTGAGGTCTGGAACAGGACAAGGAAATTAGACTTAGAAAAAACTGACATAGCTGGTGGAATACTTAACTTTAATCCATAAATGGTGAACGTCGCTCTTGACGGTACATGTTTTACCGTATCAATAGTAACTGGTAATGGCTCCTTGCTAGGTCGTAGCAAATGACGTAGCTGAAGGCTATGCTAACTATCGTCTCGGCAACTGAGAGCGTATTTTGTCAGTGAACCATCGCTAGCAAAGTCGGTTGAACAATTGGGGCGAGTGCTAGGAATTGTCTCTAGACCTGCCGTGTGGCGGCGCTCGGTCTGCAATCACTGATAGTGGCGACACGCGGGTCCGACGTATACTAACGGACCGCGGCCGATTTAAAGGCTACCACCTAGCAAGTGTGGTGTCTGGCGGTGACACCACAATTTCTCCATACACTGTGTTTAAAGCCATACATAAATCTAGCCTGCACATCCGCTATAGCCTCTTACTTTTCTATTTGCAGCTTATATTCTTCCATTATAGTAGTTTTCTTATCTGTATACACTAGTTTTCTTTTCTTTATTTCGATGTCTTCTATTTCCTGTTTCCTTTTCCATGCACATAACCCATTAACTGTACTTAAATGTGTAATTTCTTTAATGGGAAATGGTTTAAGTTTGTGTGATACATTTACTCTTTGTCTTAGGATTTGTGGAATAACGTTGCTCGTTTCAACCAGTCCCAACTCCGCAATATCTATATCGGACGGTATTGTGGAGAACAGTGTTCTAGACTGAGAAAAATACGTTTCTCCTGCAATAACTTAACACTTCCGCATAATACTTACATTGTCTTTGTTCGAGTCAGAGTTGAGAATCTCCACATAGTTTATAGGTAGGTAATTGAAACTGTATGCTGACAGAACATAGCTGATAAGCTTTTCTCTGACTGGAGTATCTGGAAGACTTACTTGTACACCTGTCAATTTTCGGATATTCTTATTACTCCAGTGCACAAACTGCAGAACGTTATTAAACACAACACAACAGTTAACCCGTGCGTTATCCGTTAATTGACGCCATATGGAAGCAAGTGGCACAGAGTAAAGTGGAGCACATTGTAAATACTGTTTATTGGTGTCTAATACACGCAAACGCTCGTGCCCAGGGTCGCATACACGATCCATTCTTTAGTTGTATATTATAGCCTCCAACATGGTAATGCCATGCTTTTTAGCCAAGGAAGACCTAAAAGTTTCTCGTAGTCGCATGTCTGGACGCTTTATAAAATCTATAATGTGGTTACTAATATCTTTGTTCACTCCTGGGCTTGTGATCTGACATATAAATTTATTACATATCTTTACTCTACAGTTGGAGCTTAACCACGTTAGACAGTCTATTCCAGGCCAGTCGGAGTGGCCGAGCGGTTCTAGGCGCTGCAATCTGGAACCGGGAGACCGCTACGGTCGCAGGTTCGAATCCTGCCTCGGACATTGATGTGTGTTAAGTCCTTAGGTTAGTTAGGTTTAAGTAGTTCTAAGTTCTAGGGGACTGATGACCTCAGAAGTTAAGTCCCATAGTGCTCAGAGCCATTTCAACCATTTTTTGAACTGTCTATTCCAAATTTCTTATCGTTGTACACAATCACATTGTTTTGCTGCCCTGGTGATCTCCTTCCATACTGAAGTCCTGGGTTGATATTAAGTAGTCGCTCGTCTCCATTTTGTTAAAAATTCCGGCGAAGTCTTCCGTTATGTCAAAATCCAAAAGGTAATAGTTGTCTACACGCAACTGTTGTAATATTCTAGGGAGATCCTCCATTAGAACATCCATTTTAGCGTCAGGTAATTCCACTTTGTATGGTATAACCACAGGATTTTTATATTTCTTCAAAATAGTTTCCAATGCTTCCTTGCCGATTCTTTCCCGTAACCCTCTTGTTCTGACGCCGTCGTTCCCGTGCAGGAGAAAAGGCAACTTTGCCTTGACACCACGTCTTGCAGTGACGAAACTGGAGAATTTACTACGCAGATAATAGTTAAATGATTCACACATTTTCTTCTTTAACATTACAAACCGTCCTCTTTCTAAGTGTTCTTCACAGTCCACTTGGACACAGAATTTAATCGCCGTAATGTTATCTCAAAACGCTTCTATAATAGGTGTAAACACTTTTCCAGTCTTCTCCTTAAGTAGTTTACTATTTTCCATGTAATTTATGTTGCCATTGTCAGTACCCAGATTATCTAGGTTCTGCTGTAATAACCACAAACGGAAGCGTTCGTCGGTTGGTCTTGTCTTCCTCCCTAATAGCTGAGGGATGTTTAGTACTTTGGAGGAATCCATGTGGACACTTTCAACTACCGCGGAAGGCTGATCAGCTGCGGCTGTCAAGCCTTCTTTTATACTCTAAATATTCAGCATGATTGCACTTGCGGTCACGTGATTTCCGGTCATACACTCTGCTTTACCCCTAGCCCAATTGCGCTATTTTGTGTGCAAGGTGTCCGTGGCAAAGAGGGAGACTTCCCCATGTAAATATCACCCTGTCCTAAACCGCATAATCCCGCTATCATGGTTGGGTATAGCACTACGCTGTTACGTCTGTCTACTGCTCTGTACCACCACTCCGGAAACCGTGTCCGCGCTCAGTGCTATAAGCTACTGTGCGAACGCCGCGATGTACCACCCCGTCCGAAACCATGTACAAGTATAGCCCCATTCTGTACCGTGTCGATAATTCACTGCACTATACTGCCCAAAAACGTTCCCAAGTACAGTGCAGGACCACACATTCCAGCAAATGCGTTGGTTCCATCCCATACATAAAGGTGGTACTTACTTATGAATAGTATTTTAGTATTGGAGCAATGACGGGGAGTTGCTGTAGTTAAAATATGAATTTACATGAGTTACTTCGTGTTAAATCCTGTAGTAAGCAACCAACAGCCAACAACTAAACTACTTTATGACTGTTAGGAGAAAGTATTGCATCTTAAATACTGTAGTACGAGTTTCAAAACTGCTGCTGCAGACATACAAGTCACACACATCATTAAGGGAAATGTAGCCTTTGTTTGTTTTCTGACGAGATACTGCGAGTCAGATGCCTATTTGTATATGTATCGCCTAGTTAAGTTTTCGTAGGTGTGATGGTCAGTCTCATTTTGTAATATCAAAAACTGTTACATCAATATCGCAATACGGAGTGGTTTCAGCGCTTCTCCGTAGTGCCCATCTCGGAAAGAGAAACACCAAAGGCACATCGCTACCTACACTGTGGCACCTATACTCAAATATGGAATTATGTCGAGCAATCAGCCGGTAACGGGCATCGTAAGATAGCACGTTAGAGAGAAAGCGGAGCGAGGCGAAGGGAACGAATTCGGGCCCCCTAGTTTCACGATAATGTCTATAGATTTAGCGAACAACGTGAAGCGGCGGTGATTCAATAAATTGTATTAACAATGTCGCGCGATCTTTTTCTCTTTACCGACTTCTAATTCAGTGTAACGTGACTTTCGTGTTGCTAAGGTAATTTAATGTTTGTAAAATGACCATACCATCGCCCAGTGATAGGATCCAGTAAGTTTAATTCTTAAATTCGGACCTTTTAGTGTGCAGCATAGAGAAATACAACATTTATTATTAATGAGACGTTATATGTGGTTTTGAACTTAACGTATGCACACTGGCAGTTACAATTAGATTTTCTATTTGAGAACTGTATGACTGGCCCTCTTATTTCCTATTGCGCGCGAATTACGAAGTAGCGGCCACTACTTCTGTTTAATTGTAGAAACAGACCCGTCACCATAATTTATTTTGCTGAGCAGCTTTAGTTTGTAAAAAATTTAGAATAATTTTGGATTAGTATACAACAAAATATTATATTGTATGTTAGTATCTACAATGTAACAACATTTTAAATGCACGAAAACCCACCGTTGACTAGCCATTCACTCTTCTAAATCTTGTTGTAGTAAGGAAAATGTTCTGTATTTTGCAGTTAAAGTTGCAACGGTTGCTTAAACGCAAAAACAATCAGTACTTCCTGCAGCTGATTATGTTGCAACAATAGCAGCTTTAACCGCTCACTCCGCTGTTACTCTTGTGCTATTTTTTATTGCTGATGCTGCTACTGCAGGAGTTGTTCTTGCCACAATTTCATAACTAAAGGATACAATTTGCTTCCATAGTCAGAAAATAACTGGTAGTCTACGTTAAGAAGGAAGCCTCATCAACACTTTAGTATGACGGTTGCATCGCTGAAATAATACAAAAAATTAAACAGTGACTAGTCCGGACTCTACTGGGAACACAATTAGGACAGGTCAGTTCTAGAGATAACTTAATAGCATCAGCTCCATAGCAAGAGTTCATCAATG
This sequence comes from Schistocerca cancellata, assembly GCF_023864275.1. Taxonomy (NCBI): domain Eukaryota; kingdom Metazoa; phylum Arthropoda; class Insecta; order Orthoptera; family Acrididae; genus Schistocerca; species Schistocerca cancellata. The sequence goes on along the minus strand of NC_064629.1, from coordinate 477,674,743 downwards.
CAAAAACAATATTAATCCAAGAGCATGTCTGAGCATATATGTCTCAGTCAAAGCTGTATTCACAGTGAACGACAACTAACTCGATATATTCGGTATGGAAGGTGACATCAGTTACTGGTCGCTGATCGTTGTGGCTATTTAAGGCCTGAGGAGACAGGAAACAGGGTCAGCTGGCACAGCGTGTGGATTCTGGCTGCTCCGGCCAAGCCGTGCTGCAGAATTTCCCATTATTCCATCGTGTAGGACATACATTGCTGGCCACATAAACGACGGCTTTGGCCCGACGACATCCGGCCTTAAAATACAGTCTCACCGTCGAGGACGGCGGCTGCAGGCGCTTTTCCAAGTGGTATCTTAACTACTGCGAAGCCATGTAGTCCTGCTCACGCAAGTTTCTGTAAACACAATTTTATTATTTATTCTTCTATAGTTCCGCATAAAAGCTTGATCATGAACTGGCAACTGTTTACCGCCTCGTCACACTTGTCCGGATGACATGAAATCAGGTAGCTAATTGCAGTAAAATTTGGTGTCGCTGATCACTTTGTGTCTGACCCATTTTCTTTGACAGTTTCACAAAATCTATTTTTTTGGTTCAAAATGTTTTCTTTGATGTCTACTTTATTGTAATGTTCATCCCAAGTTCGCCAGAAACCACTTTATCGAGTTACAAGGCGTTTTGCGAAAAAGTTTCTCCGAAAACCATTCACAGAGGGAAAAAATAGTCGACATGGAATTTAAACGACGGCCTAACAGGCGTTATGGAAATTATGAACATGCTCGAACTTGAGATCGGTCCAGCCTGTTAAAAATTCTGCATAAAAGCGGAAAAAAAGTTATCATTCGAGTAGAGCAGTGGATGAGAAAATCTGCCAAAGAACCCCACAGGACCACCACGGCCCCGACGGAGTTGCAGCACCTTCTATTGGATATGAAAGGATAGCTGTATGGTCCTGGGATCGTTGACTAGAGGTATGATGACCATTACTAGAAAAATATGTAGCCCAAAACTTTAAATGCGTTATTCTCGAAACGGTATTTTTCAAATCGGCGGGTAACGTAACTTCAGAACGGCACATACGATTTTGAACTGAATTTCATGCCGGAATTCTAAATTGAATTCTCTGTAAGTACATACGTAGCTGAAACATACGTAGCTGTTATGTGATAATATCGAAAGTCTATTTTCGGTTCACGCTCTTGTCTCGATATTTGAGCTCAAAATATCGAGACAAGAGCGTGCACCGAAAATAGACTTTCGATATTTCCACATTTTTTTAACACGTCACAATTTCGTTAGCACTGAATATTTTTCAGTTATCCTATGTACACTGATAGAAAATATATTGAAAACGACATATACAAAATTATTTTGTAGCAAGTCAAATACAGAATGAAGCTACATCATAAGATACAGCATTATTTTACTTATATTGTAACAAATAAGCCCTCGGTCACAAATATTAAGTCAAAATTGACCTGGTTTCGACGCTACTATGAACGTCATCTTCAGAATTAGACTAACTGTACTAAAACATTAGGTATATAGTACATTAATAAAATTAAAGTTTGTGCTGACTCGAAAAGATGCAGTACTTACAAGTCACATATTAAAAAAGATCTAAGCCTGAGAGGCGACGTCATGAACACTTGTGAGATGGTGAGCCGCTAAGGGCTGCTCGTACTGTGAACAAGGGTTGCAACAAGACTGAGGTGCCCACTTTAGAAAGTGTGAGCAAGTAAACATGGTGTTGCTACGAGCGCCATCTAGTAGCCGCAGAAACAACTAGGCTACTGTACATTCAAAATTAAACACATGAAATTGTGATGCAGCTGATTCAGGCATAACGTAAGCATTAATAATAACAGGATGAAGTTACATATTTATCTGCTTTAAATAGAGATACATTTTGTAACGTAAAAACGTTGGTTATGACATACAAGAAAACAGCAAAGATGTGACAGGAAAACAACATTTCGGTAAACTGCATGAGGAAATCTGAATCAAAGATCAAGCAATGGATTTATACAGTCAAAAAAGTTTTTATTTCGCAGCTGCAACTGTTCGTTGAGAATGAGGCCATCATGACGAGTGAGATGTTTGAAAATCTCCAATTCCTCTAAGACATCTAACCTAACCCCCTGCGGGTTCGGGGGTTAGAATAGGCCCGCGGTATTCCTGCCTGTCGTAAGAGGCGATTAAAAGGAGTCTCAAATGTTTCGGCCTTATGTGATGGTCCCCTCTCGGGTTTGACCTCCATCTTTCTAAATTATTCCGAAGAGCGAGCCAATTGGGGAAGGGCGCCTTACGTGGTGCACTGTATCCGTCGTGCATTGAGACCTTTAGCCGGCTTTTTCGTCGTTGCAATGGTGTCCCGCTCGTTTTCCATCTCTTGGGCGAGGATACGTCCCTGGGTGCGATTCCCACGCTGCACTCTGCTGTGTTTCTTTTAACTGCGACGACGACCTTGGACAGTTTTGCACCTAAGATCCAGCACGGTAGCCAGTCCGTTGTGGTGGGGCCGCCATGTACCCTCTTGGTTGTAGCCCCCTGACAACACAGGGATCGCTCTACTGATGCCTGCGCCGTTAACTCCCCACGTATGCCAAGGAGTAGATGCCCGTCTCCCTGGGGCATCAGGACTCCCGGCAATGGACATCCTGCCAGGTGGCTATTGCTGCGGCTGGGTGGCGCCCGTGGGGAGGGCCCTTGGTCGGAGTAGGTGGCATCAGGGCGGATGACCCGCAATGAAGCGTGGTACATCATCTCTCGCTGGCGGCCAGCCGCCAGCAGTCTCTAAGCGTTCTCGGGCTCAATTTAATGCTGAAAAGTACAATCCGAAAACGTTCCCCTCTCTGGCCACGCCGTGGGAGGAGCGTAAGTCTCAGGATGGAGGTAATAGTTATTCGCCCCGATTCTTAGTTTGTACGTGAGCTGATGGGGAGTCTTTTCTCTCCACAAAGCCTCAGTTCTTCGTCGAGCATTTAGAGGACAAGTTTGGGGAGGTGGAGGGCTTGTCAAAAATGCGCTCTGGATCGGTCCTGATAGTCACGACGGTTGCTTGCTTGTGACAAGTTGGGGGATGTTGCTGTTACGATCACGCCGCATAAGAGTTTAAATATGGTTCAGGGAGTTATTTACCATAAGGACCTTCTTTTGCAGTCTGATGACGAGCTGCGCGCCAACTCAGAGCGCAGGGGTGTACATTTCGTCCAGCGCGTTCATCGGGGTCCGAAGGAAAATCAGATAGCTACCGGTGCCTTCATCTTGGCCTTCGAGGGTGATACGTTACCGGAAAAGGTCAAGGTGATGGTCTACCGATGTGACGTCAGGCCCTATATTCCTCCCCCGATGCGGTGCTTCAAGTGCTGGAAGTTCGGCCATATGTCTTCCCGCTGCACATCCAGCCTCACATGTCGAGACTGCGGACGCCCGTCTCATCCCGATACTCCATGTGCCCCGCCTCCCATCTGTGTCAACTGCGGGGAGCACAATTCACCTTGCTCGCCTGACTGCAAAGTCTTTCAGAAAGAGCGCAAAATTATGGAATATAAGACCCTGGACCGGCTGACCTATACTGAGGCCAAAAGGAAATATGACAGACTCCATCCTGTGAGAATGACATCTTCTTATGCAGCTGCTACGACAACTGTGCTAGCCCCATCAGTTTCAAGACTTCCAGCCAGCTCGATAAGCAGTAAGACTCCTCCTGCCCCCATGCCCGTGGGGGGCTCTACCCAACCGGTTGCTCCTGCACCACCTACCTCAGGAGCAACCTCCTCCCACCCGTCGGGGACGTCTGTCCCCACTTCTCAGCCGGAGAAGCGTCTCACTTCTTCGGCTACTCTCGCCCGTAAGAGTTCCCTTGGGACCCTCCCTTCCCAGGGTTCCACCAGCGGGAAGGATGACGGCCGCCAGTGGCATAAGTCCTCACCAGCGGCCGGGCGTAGGGCTTCACGATCCTCCTCTGTCCCGGAGACTGAATCGGTGAAGCCTTCCCAGCCGGTGCAACCCAAGGTTCGGCGAGAGAAGTCCAAGAGAAAGACCTCTAAGGCCAAAGAACTTGTGGTGGCACCAACCCCACCGCACCTTTCGCGCTCTGCGTCTGAGGATGAAGTCGAGATTCTAGCGTCCGCTGAGGACCTTGATCTCGCTGGTCCCTCAGACGCCATGGATGCCTCTCGTACGGGTACTGAATCGGTGGCAGTGAGTGAACCAGCGGCGTAAATTGCCTTCCCAGTCCTTTCACGCCTTTCTCAGCCATGAACAATATCATCCTCCAGTGGAACTGCGGCGGTTTTTTCCACCATCTAGCTGAGCTCCAACAACTTCTCAGCCTTCACCCTTTCTTCTGCATTGCTCTTCAGGAAACTTGGTTTCCAGCAATGCGAACCCCCGCCCTCCGTGGCTATCGGGGTTATTATAAGAACCGGGCAGCATATGAAAGGGTGTCGGGTGGCGTCTGCCTCTATGTCCTTCACACTCTGCACAGCGAGTCTGTCCCTCTCCACACACCTTTAGAGGCTGTCGCTGTTCGGGTGTGGACGCCACAGGCTCTTACCGTCTGCAGTCTTTACCTTCCACCGGATGGTGATGTCTCGCAGCATGTCCTGGCTGCGCTGATAGTCCAATTGCCGCCACCTTTCTTGCTATTGGGCGACTTCAACGCCCATAACCCTCTGTGGGGTGGGTCAGTGGCAACAGGTCGAGGCGCCATCGTTGAGCATTTCTTGTCGCAGCTCGATCTCTCGATTTTAAATGATGGTGCCTTCACACACTTCAGTGTGGCGCATGGCACATACTCCGCCATTGACCTTTCAATATGTAGCCCTAGCCTCTTACCGTCTGTCCAATGGAGTGTGCATGACGACCTGTGTGGTAGTGACCACTTTCCGATCTTTCTGTCACTACCACAGCGTCACTCTTCTGGGCGCCCTTACAGGTGGACTATGAATAAGGCTGACTGGGACTTGTTCTCCTCCACTGCCGCTCTTGAGTCTCTCTCTAATGACGACATTGATGCGGTGGTTCAATCGGTCACCACCGGCATCGTTACTGCCGCTGAATTTGCCATTCCCCGTTCTTCTGGGTCCCCTCGGCGGAAGGCTGTGCCTTGGTGGTCGCCTGAGATCGCTGAAGCGATTAAAGATCGCCGGCGGGCGCTTCAGCGTCACAAGCGACATCCCTGCATTGAACACCTCATTACCTTCAAATGGCTGCGTGCGCGGGCCTGCTTCCTTATCCGCCAAGGCAAGAAGGAGTGCTGGGAGCGGTATGTGTCCACCATTGGCCTCCATGTCACTCCTTCGCAGGTCTGGGCCAAGATTCGACGCGTCTACGGCTATCGGATCCCTGCCAGCGTCCCTGCGCTCTCACTGAATGGAGCAGTTTGTACTGACTCCGACGTCATTGCCAATCGCTTAGCAGAGCATTTTGCTATGAGTTCCGCTTCTGCGAATTACCCCCAGGCCTTCCGCTCCATTAAAGAGCGGATGGAACGTCGGAGCCTTTCGTTTCGCACCAACCACCCAGAATCTTACAATGCTCCATTCAGTGAGTGGGAATTTCGCAGTGCCCTAGCTGCTTGCCCTGATACCGCTCCTGGGCCAGATGGCATCCACTGTCAGATGCTGAAACACCTTTCAGTGGACTGCCAGCGGCGCCTTCTCGATCTTTACAACCGTCTTTGGGTCGAGGGGGTGTTTCCGTCGCAATGGCGGGAAGGCGTTGTCATCCCCGTTTTGAAACCTGGAAAGACCCCTCTGGAGGTGGACAGCTACCGCCCCATTAGCCTCACCAACGTTCTTTGTAAGCTTCTCGAACGGATGGTGAGCCGGCGCTTGAATTGGGTACTGGAGTCTCGGGGCCTTCTGGCTCCGTCTCAGGGTGGGTTCCGGAAAGGCCGCTCCGCCCCCGACAATCTGGTGAGCCTGGAGTCGGCCATCCGTACTGCCTTTGCCCGCCGTCAGCACCTGGTCGCTGTCTTTTTCGACATGCGGAAGGCGTACGATACGACATGGCGTCATCACATCCGTTCTACGCTTCATGGATGGGGTCTTCGGGGCCCTCTGCCGATCTTTATCCGCAATTTCCTGTCGTATCGTACCTTCCGCGTGCAAGTCGCAGCCTCCTATAGTTCCACCCACGTCCAGGAAAACGGTGTGCCACAGGGTTCTGTTTTAAGTGTCTGCCTGTTTTTAATAGCCATTAACGGGCTCGCTGCGGCCGTGGGAAATTCTGTCTCTGCTTCCCTGTATGCTGACGACTTCTGCCTTTATTACAGCTCTACTGGCATTGCAGCTGTTGAACGTCAGCTACAGGGCGCTATCCGTAAGGCGCAGTCTTGGGCTGTAGCGCATGGGTTTCAGTTTTCGGCAGCCAAGACCCGAGTTATGCATTTCTGCCGGCGCCAAACAGTCCATCCTGAGCCGCGGCTTTATCTTGCCGACGAACTCCTTGCTGTGGTGGAGACCCACAGGTTTTTGGGGGTGGTTTTCGATGCCCGGTTGACTTGGCTGCCTCATATCCGGCAGCTTAAACAGACGTGTTGGCGGCATCTAACCGCTCTGAGATGCTTGAGCCACACCCGCTGGGGCGCCGACCGCTCTACCCTGTTGCGGCTCTACCAGGCGTTAATCCAGTCCCGTCTGGATTATGGGAGCCTAGCCTATGGCTCAACATCCCCATCTGCCTTGCAGGCACTGGACCCAATCCTCCACAGCGGGATACGCCTTGCCACTGGTGCTTTCCGCACCAGCCCTGTGGACAGCGTACTAGTGGAGGCAGGTGTACCTCCACTGCAGTTCCGGCGCCAACGTTTGCTGGTTGCTTATGCTGCCCATGTTCTAAGCTTGCCCGGGCATCCAAATTATCGTGTCCTGTTCCCGCAGTCAGTCGTCCATCTGCCAGACCGTCGGCCCCGGTCGGGTTGTCCGATCGCCGTACGCATCAAGGAGTTTCTCTGCGGGCTTGGGTTTTTCCCTGTTCCGCCTCCTTTCCGGGCGCCTCTGCGTACACCCCCGTGGTGTGTTCCTCGCCCTTGCCTTCGGCTCGCCTTGGCACAGGGCTCGAAGGACTCGGTTCCTCCAGAGGCCTTCCGCCGCTTTTATTCCATCCTGGCCACGTATCAGGGCTCTGGAATTGTTTACACCGACGGTTCGATGGTTGCTGGTCGTGTCGGGTATGCGCTAACTCTAGGGGACCATTCCGAACAACGGTCCTTGGCGGCTGGCTGCAGCGTTTACACTGCTGAGCTAGTCGCCATCTTTCGAGCCCTAGAGTATATCCGCTCCTGCTCAGGTGAGTCCTTCGTTATCTGTAGCGATTCCCTGAGCGGTTTACGAGCTCTCGACCAGTGTTTTCCTCGTTCTCGTCTAGTGATGGCTATCCATGAGTCCCTGCATACTCTCGCGCGTTGCGGCCGCTCTGTGGTCTTTGTGTGGACCCCCGGTCATGTCGGTATCCCGGGCAATGAACATGTTGACCGCCTGGCGAAAGAGGCCACGAGTAAACCATCTCTGGATGTTGGCCTCCCAGAGTCTGATTTGTGACCAGTCCTCCGCCGAAAAGTTTTTGCGCTTTGGGACGCTGAATGGCGCGATCGGATTACACCCAATAAACTCCGTGCCATTAAGGAGACGATGACTGTGTGGCGGTCCTCCATGCGAGCCAACCGCAGGGACTCAGTCGTCCTTTGTCGGCTCCGCATTGGCCACTCCCGGCTAACACACAGTTATTTACTGCGCCGGGAGGACCCTCCTGTATGTCGCTGCGGGGCGGCTTTGACGGTGGCTTACATTCTGTTGGCCTGCCCCCTTTTAGCTGTGGTCAGGCAGACATTTGCGCTGCCTGATACGCTCCCTGCCGTTTTATCTGATGACCCTGTTATGGCTGCCTTAGTTTTACGTTTTATTAGGGCAGGGAGTTTTTATTCTTTCATCTGAGTGTTTCTGTTTTATTTTGTTTTGTGTTGATTCTGGCCTTTGGCCTATGATTTTAAACTGATCTTTTAATGTGTTTCTAAGTTGTTGGCTTTTCCTTTTTTATTTCTATGGTCGGCCAACCACTGTCACACTCTGTGTGGTTTTAGTTCGTTTTGTCTTGTCCTTGTCTCCGTTTCTCTTGTTCTGTATCGTCTGTGATCTATTCTGTTCCTCATTTTTATTCTCTGTGGGTGTTCTTTGTATTTGGAAAAAGGGACCGATGACCGTAGCAGTCTGGTCCCTTTCATCCCCCAAACCAAACCAACATCTAACCTAGGCCCCTTCTTTTCGGTATGCAGAATATTGTTATCACCTATGACTTTAGGCACGTGTCCAGTAATTCAGAGATGATCGGCAAAGGATAAATTTAGGGGACTGGTGCCGTTCTTTCTCAAAAGATGTTCTTTATATCTGATGGTGAAATCACGTCCGGTTTGCCCTATATAATAGGAGGAGCAGGTATCGCAGATGATCTTATAAACGCCAGAACTTTCGTAGGGGAACGAATGGATTTCAAATTAAGAATGAAGTTTCTCTTTAGATTATCATTAGTAGAGAAGGCAACATTGCAGTTGTATTTGTTGCGAAGCATGTGCTGAATCTGATAGGAAATGGGTCCTATGAAAGGAATAGAAAAACGTTTTTTTGGGTTAATTTCAGTGCATGAGGTGTTGAGCGTGGTAGTTCTTGCAGTTTTGTTCTTTAGGATATCGTCCACTATGTTAGGCGTATATTCATTATTGACTGCTATGGTTTTAAATAAATTAATCTCCTCATTAAACTTTTCTGTTGAAAGTGGTATGGAGGTGTCTCGGTGGACGGCAGAGTGAGAAAAGGCCATTTTTTGAGACTGTGGATGAAAAGAGGAAGCAGGCACGATTTGGTCAGTATACGTTTCTTTTCGAAAAATATTAAAAGTGATGTTACGGTCTTCTATTGTAAGTGTCAAGTCTCAATAATTTAATTGGCGGTTGTCGTTTTCGAGTTCAATAGTGAAAGAAATTTTTTCATGGAGGTCGTTGAAAAGTTTAAATATATGATCAATTCTATCGGCGGGTCCGTTATAGATGACTAGAATATCATCAACGTATCTTGTGTAAGAAAGGATACCTAGTGAAGCGGCTGAGACACAGCTTTTTTCCGAGGAATTGATAAAGATGTCGGTGAGGATGCCGGCTAAAGGGTTGCCCATAGCGACCCCATCAGACTGCTGGTACAGTTGTCCGTTGAATTCAAAGTAGTTGTACTTATACAAAAGCCTACATCAATTTTTTTCTGTATGTAAGAAAAATCCAAAGTCCTTTAGACCTATCATTAAGAATATTATTTGTAATAGGATAAAAGAGCTGTACGCTAAAAAAGACCGTCTTAACGAAGAAGCATGCCATTTGTACTTAAATATCACAAACACTTATCATGTTAACTATAATTTTAATATTGACGACATGTGGACGCAAATTAACAAACATCTAGAGATTTTCTTTCCGTTCGTGAAATCTTCTCGGGTGATCAGCCGAGTAAAGGCGTCGTCTTCTCGTAACGTTTCGAAGGGTTTCGTACCCATCATCTTCAAGCGAAGTGTGCTTGCCCGCCTTGAGTCGTAGTTTCTGTAGCATCTGGTAGCTGCGATGGATATCCTCCCCGTAGAGGTATGTTAAATGTGATTTGAGACTTTCTCGGCGTATTCCATTCGTGAAATCTTCTCGGGTGATCAGCCGAGTAAAGGCGTCGTCTTCTCGCAACGTTTCGAAGGGTTTCGTACCCATCATCTTCAAGCGAAGATGATGGGTACGAAACCCTTCGAAACGTTGCGAGAAGACGACGTCTTTACTCGGCTGATCACCCGAGAAGATTTCACGAATGGAATACGCCGAGAAAGTCTCAAATCACATTTATCTAGAGATTTGTGAAATAGGTATAATGCAGAAACACGAGAAGAAGCTCAGCAATCTTTTTTGTCTGCTTTGTAATGAAAAATGCCCTCAGAATACATTTCGAAAAAGCAGTCACGTCTTTCATGAAAGAATTTTAAATAAAACCAACATTGTCTTTACTGAGAATGAAAAAGTCCTGTTAGGAAAAGGACTAAAATACAATGTCAGGCCTAACCTGTCAGACAGAAATGTAAAAGAAAATATCCTTGTTGATTTAAAAATCGGTCTATATTATAATAATATAGATAATGGTTCTCAAGCCAGAATTGCGTATGATGTAACCCGCATGCTAGAGAAAAATGCAGCTGCTTTGTCTAATGCTACGCATAACGACAGAATTTTAGTAACTTCCATTAATAATAAACTTAAAACAGCAAATACTTTAATAACTAAATCCGATAAAGATTGTTGTCTAGTCATTGCTTATATTTCTGAGTATATTTCTAACACTGAAAATTTCTTCGGTGAAAACAACATATCGGAGCTGCATGATGATCCGACTCCTAAATTACAGGAAGAAGTAAGGTCAGCCATTAACAAGGCAAAATTACTTATAAAACCTTTCCAAAAGAAACTACTCATCAATATGAACCCTCATCCCCCTAAACGTCGGTCCCAGTTCAAAATTCAGAAACCTAATCATCCAATACGTCCAATCTCCAATAGCATGAATAGCGCATATCACGATTTGGCCCGATTTCTACAGGAAACCTTGAAAAAATCCTTTGCTTTCGAAAGTAATTATTCCGTTCCTAACAGCCACGTTTTGGTCCAAAATATTAAAAACTTAGTATGCAGTTCAGACTGTAATGGTACTTCAATTACGCAACCATTACGGCACCTCACCTGAACCTCTCGATACCAGCAATATTCTACTGTATTTCTGTAAAGTAGTTGACATATTTCTGAGACAACATTCAGATTTGATTTCATTTGTGACACATCGATATGTTTATATTGCAATGATATTATTCTTATGTGTATTCTTTCTTTTGTCACTATGATCTTTGACGTACTTGTAACTTTGATTTTTGGGCGCGTAAGCGATTATTAGTAAGTTGTTGAGTTGTTAGAGAGTCGGACCTTGGAAAGGTCAAGTCTTGGACGTCATGTTGGAAAGATGAATTTTGTAGTTGGCTTATAAAATGTGAGGAAGATGTTTTCAAGTATGTTTTGTATTGTGAAGTGATGTTTTGTGTGGTTCAAAAATGGTTCAAATGGCTCTGAGCACTATGGGACTTAACATCTATGGTCATCAGTCCCCTAGAACGTAGAACTACTTAAACCTAACTAACCTAAGGACAGCACACAACACCCAGTCATCACGATATGTTTTGTGTGTTACGTGATATTGCAATAAAAGCAATTAAAAGGAAGTGTAACTTAAATTAGGAGTGCTGATTATTCTTTACATCACCATTGTCCTCCTAAAGTGTAATCTTCAAGAGTGGTTTGTAAAGCGCACCTACAAAACTTTTGAATATAGCAGAATAAAACCTAAGCCTCTTTGCATCCGAGCTTGGAATCATAACCACCTAGATTTTCAACGATTGAGCCATGATAATACGAGACCAGCGTGGGAAACACAAAAGATGAGTGCCTAGTTTTTTCATTATTACATGAAATGACTATTAACTGTGCTCTAATGACACTTGCCACATAATATGACTGATGTTACCCGAAAATGCAGTATTTAGTAGCGTGAGCAACACCACAATTGTTATTATAATTTTGACCTTTGTTATGGTTGGGTTGTTAGAAGACACCAAGCTTTTTTCCCTAGATATTAAAAATCTTTATACCAATGTCCCGGTACATGAGACGCTCGTCATTGTGGAAGAAAACTTACGTCAATTTAAAAAAGATCTAACAGATGAACAGATTACTGATTTTATGAATCTCATTAATGTCGTTGTCAAGTACAACTACTTTGAATTCAACGGACAACTCTACCAACAGTCTGATGGGGTCGCTATGGGCAACCCTTTAGCCGGCATCCTCACCGACATCTTTATCAATTCCTCGGAAAAAAGCTGTGTCTCAGCCGCTTCACTAGGTATCCTTTCTTACACAAGATACGTTGATGATATTCTAGTCATCTATAACGGACCCGCCGATAGAATTGATCATATATTTAAACTTTTCAATGACCTCCATGAATAAATTTCTTTCACTATTGAACTCGAAAACGACAACCGCCAATTAAATTATTGAGACTTGACACTTACAATAGAAGACCGTAACATCACTTTTAATATTTTTCGAAAAGAAACGTATACTGACCAAATCGTGCCTGCTTCCTCTTTTCATCCACAGTCTCAAAAAATGGCCTTTTCTCACTCTGCCGTCCACCGAGCCACCTCCATACCACTTTCAACAGAAAAGTTTAATGAGGAGATTAATTTATTTAAAACCATAGCAGTCAATAATGAATATACGCCTAACATAGTGGACGATATCCTAAAGAACAAAACTGCAAGAACTACCACGCTCAACACCTCATGCACTGAAATTAACCCAAAAAAACGTTTTTCTATTCCTTTCATAGGACCCATTTCCTATCAGATTCAGCACATGCTTCGCAACAAATACAACTGCAATGTTGCCTTCTCTACTAATGTTAATCTAAAGAGAAACTTCATTCTTAATTTGAAATCCATTCGCTCCCCTACAGAAAGTTCTGGCGTTTATAAGATCATCTACGATACCTGCTCCTCCTATTATATAGGGCAAACCGGACGTGCTTTCTCCATCAGATATAAAGAACATCTTTTGAGAAAGAACGGCACCAGTCCCCTAAATTTATCCTTTGCCGATCATCTCTGAATTACTGGACACGTGCCTAAAGTCATAGGCGATAACAATATTCTGCATACCGAAAAGAAGGGGCCTAGGTTAGATGTTGGTTTGGTTTGGGGGATGAAAGGGACCAGACTGCTACGGTCATCGGTCCCTTTTTCCAAATACAAAGAACACCCACAGAGAATAAAAATGAGGAACAGAATAGATCACAGACGATACAGAACAAGAGAAACGGAGACAAGGACAAGACAAAACGAACTAAAACCACACAGAGTGTGACAGTGGTTGGCCGACCATAGAAATAAAAAAGGAAAAGCCAACAACTTAGAAACACATTAAAAGATCAGTTTAAAATCATAGGCCAAAGGCCAGAATCAACACAAAACAAAATAAAACAGAAACACTCAGATGAAAGAATAAAAACTCCCTGCCCTAATAAAACGTAAAACTAAGGCAGCCATAACAGGGTCATCAGATAAAGCGGCAGGGAGCGTATCAGGCAGCGCAAATGTCTGCCTGACCACAGCTAAAAGGGGGCAGGCCAACAGAATGTAAGCCACCGTCAAAGCCGCCCCGCAGCGACATACAGGAGGGTCCTCCCGGCGCAGTAAATAACTGTGTGTTAGCCGGGAGTGGCCAATGCGGAGCCGACAAAGGACGACTGAGTCCCTGCGGTTGGCTCGCATGGAGGACCGCCACACAGTCGTCGTCTCCTTAATGGCACGGAGTTTATTGGGTGTAATCCGATCGCGCCATTCAGCGTCCCAAAGCGCAAAAACTGTTCGGCGGAGGACTGCTCAATGCACGACGGATACAGTGCACCACGTAAGGCGCCCTTCCCCAATTGGCTCGCTCTTCGGAATAATTTAGAATGATGGAGGTCAAACCCGAGAGGGGACCATCACATAAGGCCGAAACATTTGAGACTCCTTTTAGTCGCCTCTTACGACAGGCAGGAATACCGCGGGCCTATTCTAACCCCCGAACCCGCAGGGGGTTAGGTTAGATGTCTTAGAGGAATTGGAGATTTTCAAACATCTCACTCGTCATGATGGCCTCATTCTCAACGAACAGTTGCAGCTGCGAAATAAAAACTTTTTTGACTGTATAAAGCCATTGCTTGATCTTTGATTCAGATTTCCTCATGCAGTTTACCGAAATGTTGTTTTCCTGTCACATCTTTGCTGTTTTCTTGTATGTCATAACCAACGTTTTTACGTTACAAAATGTATCTCTATTTAAAGCAGATAAATATGTAACTTCATCCTGTTATTATTAATGCTTACGTTATGCCTGAATCAGCTGCATCACAATTTCATGTGTTTAATTTTGAATGTACAGTAGCCTAGTTGTTTCTGCGGCTACTAGATGGCGCTCGTAGCAACACCATGTTTACTTGCTCACACTTTCTAAAGTGGGCACCTCAGTCTTGTTGCAACCCTTGTTCACAGTACGAGCAGCCCTTAGCGGCTCACCATCTCACAAGTGTTCATGACGTCGCCTCTCAGGCTTAGATCTTTTTTAATATGTGACTTGTAGGTACTGCATCTTTTCGAGTCAGCACAAACTTTAATTTTATTAATGTACTATATACCTAATGTTTTAGTACAGTTAGTCTAATTCTGAAGATGACGCTCATAGTAGCGTCGAAACCAGGTCAATTTTAACTTAATATTTGTGACCGAGGGCTTATTTGTTAGAATATAATTCTGACACGTTCACTGAACCTTAGCAGCTATGTTAAAAGTTTTATTATTTTACTTTTTAGTTGAAATGAAAATGAAATTCGCCTGTATTGCATGCGTTCAAAAAGCACTACGCTCTTAAAAGGCCGTACACTGCATTTTTCGTAATGAAATCGACATGTCGAAATAGATTTTAAGCATAGAATGATAGCTGTTCTCTCGCCAGTATTGAGAAAATGGGGGTTTTGTAAAGGTAGGGCGCATCGTAGTGCCGTGCAACGGACAGTCTGATGTTGTAGCGCCACGCAGAATATAGCGTCAAATTTGGAGGGAAGCACTGACGCTGCGTCGATGATTAGGTCATTAGGGACGGATAACAAGGAAAGAATGGGAATGGAAATCGACTGTGCCGTTTCAAAGGAACTTCCCAGCATTTACCTTAGGCTGTTTAGGAAAGTCACGGGAAACGTAAGAGTACTTTTGGATGGCTGGAAGGGGATTTTAACCCTCCCGATTACGAGTCGAGTGTTTCTCCGTTCTCCTGCCATGTCCGTACCGTGGTAAGTCAATCGACTCTCAAATTACAGAAACTGTTCAACACTATGTTTTCACTAAATAATATCACACATAGTGGCTGTTAATTTGCTGTTTGAGAAATGAACAAACGTTTTTATCTAATTTAACAGAATCAAGTAATTTTTTGGGCATTGCACAACGAAGTATATAAACATAACAGATGTTACTATATAGTCAAAGATTTTGTAAGAAAGGTGGATAATGCAGGACACTTTCGTTCCTGAGATTAAATTTTCTTATTTTCCTTCAGTATTGTGGGTTATGCATTGTATTTGCTATACATATTTACAGTAGCATAAGTAAAAAAATTTAATGTTTAATTTTGTACCAACAGTTCGCTTTATTATTATTAGTTTTCGAAAATTTATTAAATAACAATATCTGGAGTTACAGGACTTCGTCGGTATTCGGAATGAATCAATGTGTTTGCAAAATGAATTTGTGTAAAATGTGTGGTGTCGCGGTGACAGAAAATCTAACACTATAGAGTAAGAGAGATACCTGTATATCTTGTCACATGTACGATCTTATTCTTGTATAGCGTAGGCATCCAAAATTTTCACCTACTTAAAAATGTGGCTGCTATGGAAATACACTGAATCAGCAATAGGTGCACATAAAATAATTAAAAATATATTTCCCTAACACTTTCGGCCGCTTTCGCAGTACCACAGCTTATACAGTAACAAAAATCTCCGCCCCCTCAACACCCACCAGAGGTCACAACTCTTGTGAGTTCGTGTGTGACAAGAATGGAGCCACAAGTCGTTATTGTTTTTGTCCCTTTCAAAATGGTTCAAATGGCCCTGAGCACTATTGGACTCAACTTCTGAGGTCATTAGTCCCCTAGAACTTAGAACTAGTTAAACCTAACTAACCTAAGGACATCACAAACATCCATGCCCGAGGCAGGATTCGAACCTGCGACCGTAGCGGTCTTGCGGTTCCAGACTGCAGCGCCTTTAACCGCACGACCACTTCGGCCGGCTTTTGTCCCTTTCCTTTGCTGCAATTTTACTCTCTGACTATAGCTTCCCTCAGGCATATTCACTTGGACAAACGTCCTGCTGACAAGCTAACGCGCTCGGAGGGCGTAGATTATGATTTTTCCCGCTTCGTTCCATGTATTTCATGCCCCAAATTTCGGTAAACTTATGTTCAGTACCCACATGCGTGTCTGATCTCCACCTTTTCAAAAACATTTTGCAGAATGTGCGGGCTGTGCAGAAAAGTTATCCCAGTTCTCAGCATGACAGCCAGTCCATGTGAGGGATCGTCAGGTACCTGTAGGGTGGCAGCCCCCTGATCACGCAAGGATTACCCTATTGATGAAATAATTGTCACTTGCCTGTATATGTCAAGTAGTTGGTGTCTGGCGGCAAAGGGACAGTGGGCACTGCCAATCACACCATGTGGTCTGCCTGCTGCGAAGATACTACTTTCCGCAGAAGCCTGAGGAGACCACCATCTGTCACAACACCTTATGTCAATCCATAGAAGAAAGTAACAATTCCGAAACAATAGCAACATCAGAAATAACGCCTAAGTGTTCATCCTGCGCCAGTGCTAAGCAATAAATGCTTATCAGTTAGCAGAACTATCAGCCACGCGACCTCTTCTCTGGCTGGGTAGCGCCCGTGCAAAGAGCCCTCGTTCAAATAAGCGGCATCATGGAGGACAATTGTGGTGTCACCGCCAGACACCATACTTGCTAGGTGGTAACCTTTAAATCGGCCGCGGTCCGTTAGTATACGTTGGACCCGCGTGTCGCCACTATCAGTGATTGCAGACCGAGCGCCGCCACACAGCAGGTCTAGTCTAGAGAGACTCCCTAGCACTCGCCCCAGTTGTACAGCCGACGTTGCTAGCGATGGTTCACTGTCTACATACGCTCTCATTTGCCGAGACGACAGTTTAGCATAGCCTTTAGCCACGTCATTTGCAACGACCTAGCTAGGCGCCATATTCAGTTACTATATGTCTTCTGAACAGATAATATTGTGAATCATGTACCGTCAAGAGCGACGTTCCTCATTAATGGATTAAACTAATTATCAAACTAATTATGTCCGCTTGCTGAACTCTCATTCCTTGTCATGTTCCAGACCTCACGCCAGTATAGTTCTGCCCTCCTCACGCCAGCCTGCGTGAGCTAAAACGCGTGTATTTCGGTCTCCACTAGTAACACGGTGTTGGCTCTTCTGCCAACACAACAACAATTATCACCATGAAATGACCAGAGCTATCAGCGATAGCCACGAGGCAGCGGCAGCCTCTTCAGATAGATCGAAATTCAGTGCAGCTCGTTATGACCCTAGGAATTTTCCCTCCTTGGCCAGTGCATGGTAGGAAAACAAAACCAAGCGACTTGCAGACACCTACTCCCCTCAGTTTCTCGTTTTTATTTGAACAGATCGCGTGTCCTTCCCTACTAATTCAATTATCTTCGTGAAGGATATTGCAAACTTATTTGTTGAAATCTCTTCCCTCAGTAAATTACGAAGTGGTTCCAAGTTAATTAAGACTGAAAATCGTATAGGATCCCAGGCGTTACTCTGTTGTAAACAACTTGGTGAAGTACCTGTCACCAGAACACCCCATAAGAACCTTAACATTGTAAAGGGATCAGCTTTTCACCGGGAACTAACGCTGTAGTGGATGAGGAACTACATGAATACTTGGACAGGTGAGGTATTGAATGAGTACATCATGTACCTCGAGGCCCACCACACTACTAGGTTGACATTGGTGCATTCAGCCTCGCTTTGACGGGGATACAATTCCAGAGCACGTCATAATCATGATTTACCGCTGCGATATGAAGCCGTATTTACCAGGCTCGATATGGTGCTTTAAATGCAAGCGCTTTAGCCATGTATTTTCCCGATGTACACACGACTCTATTTGTGAAGACTGTTGCTAGCCACTTTCTAAAAGTTCACCATGTAAGCTATGGCCTACCAATGTCAATTGTGTAAACTACCATCCTCCTCAATCCCTGATGCGTGCTACCCTAATCAAGGAACCCAAAATCAAGAAACTGAGAACCTCAGATCACCTCTCATGTTTTGAATATCGAAAAAAGACGACTCTTTGTATCCAGTCTCATTGATATTGTCTTTTGTTGCTACTGTGGCCAGATCGTCGGTATTACCTGGCGTATACATTCCCTCGACATCCACCTCTGGTAGTCATACAAAAGAACCTGACCATGTGCACGACACGCCATCTCCTCTCGCGATTCCTGAAGCACCATCTTCGGGGAGTGCTCCCCACACATGATCGGAGAAACAGCATCGTCGCTCGGCGTCTACTGGTGACTGTGCTCCCTATCAGAAACCCGCACCCAGGAAATCCGCAGATGAGACAGCAGCCAGTGGTTGAAGGAGCCACCGACTGTGGGCCTCAGGGGTGTCCACGTTTCTTTCGTTCCTACAGCCAGTGTCTAATCACAGGGGGTTTTTGTCCCTCTGTCAGTGTGGCTTCCCGGAGGGAAAACCAAAGCCGACGAAGTGGTCAGATTGGAAACAGCAATCAGACAGGTTTTTTTTTCTATACTCCAACGCTTTATTACAGTCATCTTTGATCTACATAATATATACATCAGTTGGAGGCATCACATTTTACTTCCTCTCAATAACGTGCTTTCGAGGCATCCTACCAATTTTTATCTGTCATTTTTTATCCTGATGGATGTTTCGGGCTATAGTTGGTACATCACGCAGTTCCGTATGGTTCCAAGAGAACGTCATCCTGCAGGGTTCTGCGGTGAGCGTTAGACCCTTCTATATTGCCCTCAATGAGACAGTGACTTCTGTAGGAACACGGGTCACCGCTGTATTTCGACTTTTCCATTTGATATAAGCTCGGTCTATAGACTTGATTCACTGTCAGCACCACGGCACTATCAGAAGGGCCTTTGTTTCGACCGTCTGCCATGGCTTCCAGTTCTCTTTAACGAAAAAACAAGTCCGGCATTTCTATCTTCGTACCACAATCCATCCTCACCCAAAACTCTACGTGGGTAGCCAGCATTTGGATGTCGTTGCTAACTCCCAACTTTCTGGACTTTCTTGGCATGGCAGTCAAATACCTGTCAATTAAAGCTAGCAGCACGCGAAAGCTCAGCGCTGTCTACTTCCTCGCTCACACTTCGTACGGTGCAGATCGTGCTACTCTCCTGCATATTTACCTCTGCGTAATGCCAAATAAGTCACTTCAAACCAAGTATCTAAAGCCAAGAAGCAGAGGCAGCCAGATAATCTCAAAGATCTCCTGGCTAAAACGAATTAACATTGCTCTTGTAGATGAAAGTAGAGGGAACTTAAGATCGTTGCACGCAGTATTCGACTAGTTAGTACTTTCTTTTTTTAAGATAGGCAAATCAAACGCAAAGATAGAGTAGCAGATCGATGAGTGTCGTTGGTAAATACCTTATTTGATGAAAACGTATTAGAAAAAGTTAGGGGGAAGGCATTTCTTTATAAAGACAAGTTTGCTGAAGGTGGTAGAGACAGCGGGAATATCAAAACAAAATTAATTCAAGACAGTGAAGTTTTCATCCACAAAAAGTTATATTTGTATACAGTATTTATGTGGTAACAAGGAAGAAACTGAGTTTAAAGTTCAGGGTCTCAGCACTGTATGGAGATCAAACGTGGGCCACAATGATGCCACAGTAGGAGAAATTGCTGTAATCTGAAACGGAGTGTTGAAGAAGAATGTTAAAATTTAAGTTGAGAGAGAAAATACAAAATATGGTGTTACCAGAAAGAACAGACAAGGAGAAGAAACGAAATACTGTACGGCAGCCAGGGAAAACACTAGTGGTACTCAAATGAAACAATGCAAAGTCACAGAAGGATTGAAACGTGGCTCTGGAAAACATGTTACCGACGATTTTGGGTTCAACAGAATTATAGCGATGATAATAACGGAAGATTATGTTTAACATGCCGATGAAGACGAAGTCATTAGGGGAGGTGCACAAGCTTGTATCTGGGGACACTGGCGAAGAAATGCAACCATGTTGTTACAGAGGAGCCATCCCGTACATTACTCTGAGTGGAAACCGCGAGAAACCTAATACCAGACAACCGTAGAGGTATTTGAATTGACATCCTCTCGAATTCGAGTGGAGTGTCTTAAACAGTGTGCCACCCTTCTTTGTTGTGCGAGCGAAATTCATTATTACAGAGCAGGAGGAGATGGCATCAAATCCATTTATAACAGTGGTTACCAACCTGGGAGTAATTATCCCCTGAGGGGTAAAATGAAATTTTCTGGGGGGAAAAATTAACAATTCGATTCTGTTTCACCACGAAATTAAATTATTTACAAAAGATCATTACTACTATTGCAATTTTGTAAGACTCTAATACTGATTTATAAGTTATCAATAATTACTTTTCACAATTAGTATCATTAATGCGGGGGAGGTTACATGTTCATGACATAGTCCACCCACTACACAATATGTTGTGCTTTGTCCCGTACATCGCTAATGATAAAAGTGAGACGTACGCGTAACAAATGCTACGTATCTCAAGAAAATATCCCCTCCAAGTTGTAGATAGTACCTGCAGTAGGCCAGAAATTACTTCACTACTCTCTTTGAAACTGATAAATGAATTAATGGAAACCATGACAGAGCAGTAACTACATAAGGGCTACTATAGTGCTGTACACAGTTTTATTATTATTCCTGGAATGGTTAGGCATGAACCTTTAACAGCCTGAAGTCGTCCAATATCTTTCAATTCAGAAGTAAGAGGTACAGCAATCAAGTGATTTACAAATAGTAAGTATAGTGCTAAAATCTGTATTTGTTTAATTTTAAATGGAGTTCAGTGTGCAGGTCCATTCATCTTTCGTCCTTTTAAAAATAAAAGTGTTCCAAGAAAAGTCTATCATTCTACAGTTCAACTAGGTGCGAAAGTTGTTGGTAACGTAGGAGGCAACAGATGGCTGGGGAGGGGGCAGGGTGTAGGAGGAGGAGTACTAGCTAATGTCTGATAGCATTAAGGGGTAATGGTCTAAGAAAGGTTGGGAGCCTTTGATTTATAGAATGCTGGATGTTGTACAGTTGAAAATGATGTATAGTTCTCAAAGGTTTGTCATACAGCTACTTCTTTGGTGAGTTTTCTGCCAACAATATGTGGTTTCTGTGGTGTCACCGCCAGACACCACACTTACTAGGTAGTAGCCTTAAAATCGGCCGCGGTCCGTTAGTATACGACGGACCCGCGTGTCGCCACTGTCAGTGATTGCAGACCGAGCGCCGCCACACGGCAGGTCTAGCGAGACTTCCTAGCACTCGTCCCAGTTGTACAGCCGACTTTGCTAGAGATGGTTCACTGACAAATTACGCTCTCATTTGCCGAGACGATAGTTAGCATAGCCTTCAGCTACGTCATTTGCTACGACCTAGCAAGGCGCCATTATCATTTGCTATTTATCTTGTGATGCATGTACCGTCAGACCGATGTTCACCAATTATGGATTAAAGTATTCCAGAAGCTACGTACCTTTTTTACTAGACTCAACTCCTATAACTGTTCGAGAGCTCACGCCAGCCTGCGTGAGCTTAAACGCGTGCCTTTCGGCTTCCTCAGAGTGGCTTGGTTGTCTTGCCAAGTCACAACAGTTTCAGTATGTTTAAAAAATAATCTATTATTGAAACACGTAACGACTTCTAGGAACTGAAATATTCTCGCAATTCTAGCTGTGGAGTGATATTGCCAGTCACGGATCAGTGTTGATGTAAAGCGCAAAAATACCGCTCTTCTGGCTCAATCTAGACAGTTCACTCGTAAAATGTAACACACATCATTGAACGCGTAGTGAACGGATAGTGGGGTACGCTAGTAGCACGGCCACCAAGCTATCATTAATTTAAGAGTGGAAATGTCGATTGTTCTAAGTGCCATTTCTTCACAAATAGCCAGCCGGTGTGGCCGAGCGGTTCTAGGTGCGTCAGTCTGGAACCGCGCGACCGCTACGGTCGTAGGTTCGAATCCTGCCTTGGGCATCGATGTGTGTGATATCCTTAGGTTAGTTAGGTTTACGTAGTTCTAAGTTCTAGGGGACTGATGACCTCAGATGTTAAGTCCCATAGTGCTCAGAGCCATTTGTACCACCATTTCTTCACAAATGGTGTTTTGTATCCTATTGTGTCAATGATCGTGGCTCATGCATGCCATGCACTACTTCATCTGAATGACTAGCTACTTTTATCAGCTGCAATTGACGATGTAGCTATTTCTTCCCCAACAATAAGGGGAGTTCTGAAGCAAAGTTTGCAACATTCGAACTCAAAAATGGAGTTGCCTAAGAAACAGAGATCAGAATTATTTCTTGAATTTAATTTAGTTATGCTCATCTAAAAAATTTACAAGTCATGATAAATGGTTTTTATTCACTGCAGCTCTGATGTAATTCTTCAGATTTTCTCGACGATCTGTTGACATCGCGAGTTGTTGGGCGTTCTACTGGAAATCAGTGTCGTACAAGCACAATATTTCGATAGCGTGATTCGTTGTCCCCATCAGGTGCTACTTGAAATTGCTAGTCGAGTGGAACGGGGAGAATTGACTGGAAGTATTGGCCAGCAACTGATGAAGACAATGAATATTGTATATGGATGAGACTGATATTCCGAAGTACATCCACGACGTCACGATGTCACTACAGTTCTGTTACTTACTACTGCTGTGTATGTTCATACTTCACTAAAACTAAACTCCGCCCTAAAAGGCACCGACTGGCCGCCATGTCATTCTCAGCCCGCAGGCGTCACTCGATGCGGATATGGAGGGGCATGTGGTCAGCACACAGCTCTCCCGGCCGTAGGTCAGTTTACGAGACCGGAGCCGCTATTTCTCAATCAAGTAGCTCCTCAGTTTTCCTCGCAACGGCTGAGAGCATCCCGCTTGCCAACAGCGCTCGGCAGACTGGATAGTCACCCATCCAAGTACTAGCCCAACCCGATAGCGCTTAACTTCGATGATCTGGCGGGAACCGGTGTTACGACTGCGGAAAGACCGTTGGCACATAATTTTACTACCACAAATACACACATCAAAAAAAGTTTTGCATCACCACGGTTCCCAGAACTCCTGAAGATAGACGTTGCTTGTGGATACTGTATCACAGACACAGTCCCTTTGACTGTTCAGAGATGTCAATAAATCCGCCCAAAGATGTAAACAACCATTCATGAGCAGCGCGTTTTAGACGGAGGGGGTCCGAACAGCCCATCAGTTGCAGTCATTCCACCAGGAAGGAGGTACACAGCTCGTGTTGTCTATAGTTCAACCATGCCAAGACGGTCAATATAGCGGTTCGATCGCGTCCGCATTGTTACTTTGTGCCAGGAAGGGTTCTCAACAAGGGAAGTGTCCAGGCGCCTCGTAGTGAACAAAAGCGATGTTGTTCGGACATGGAGGAGATACAGAGAGACAGGAACTGTCGATAACATGCGTCGCTCAGGCCGCCCAAGGGCTACTACTGCAGTGGATGGCCGCTACCTACTAATTATGGCTCGTAGGAACCCTGACAGCAACGTCGACATGTTGAATAATGCCTTTCATGCAGCCACAGGACTTCGTGTTAGGACTCAAACCACACGCCATAGGCTGCATGATGCACAACTTCATTCCCAACGTCAATGGCGAGGTCCAACTTTGCAACCATGACACCATGCAGCGCGGTACAGATTGGCCCAACAACGTGCCGAAAGGACTGCTCGGGATTGGCATCACATTCTCTTCACCGATGAGTGTCCCATATACCTTCAGTCAGACAATCATCGGAGACGTGTTTGGAGGCAACACGGTCAGGCTGAACGCCTTAAACACACTGTGCAGCAAGGCGGAGGTTGCCTGTTGTTTTGGGGTGGCATTATGTGGGGCCGACGTACGCCGCTAGTGATCATAGAAGGCGCCGTAACGGCTGTACGATACGTGAATGCCATTCTCCGACCGATAGTGTGCCCCCATCGGGCACATCTTGTGAATGACCTCCTGCAGGATAACGACATCGCTCGACAAGAGTAGCCAGCATGTTCTCCTGACATGAACCCTATCGAACATGCCTGGGATAGTTTGAAAAGGGCTGTTTATAGACGACATGACCCACCGACCACTGTGAGGGATCTACGCCGAATCGCCATTGAGGAGTGGGAAAATCTGGACGAACAGTGCCCTGATGAACTTGTGGATAGTATACCATGACGAATACAGGCATGCTTCAATGCAAGAGGACGTGCTACTGGATATCAGAGGTACCGCTGTGTACAGCAGCAATCGGACCACAACCTCTGAAAGTCTTGCTGTATGGTGGTACAACATGCAATGTGTAGCTTTCATGAGCAATAAAAAGGGCAGAAATGATGTTTACGTTGATCTCTGCTCCAATTTTCTGTACAGGTTCCGAAACTCTTGGAACCGAGGTGATGCAAAACTTTTTTGATGTGTGTAAAATGCAGTGCGGCAGCATTAATGGCGATGCAAAAATTTGCTTGTTGGGTTTTAAGAACAGTCAGTTCACAGATATGGTACTTAGAACGTTCTTAATAAATTACTTATTTTCTCACTATTTTTTGCAGTGATCAGATGAGCTGCATAATTATGTGGTATAAAATAACTTCTCAACATTTTGGATAATTATAAGTTAAGTACCGAAAGAGGTAAACTGTCCTTTTTATTCTTATGACAAATGTGAGATTTGGCACGTAGAACGTTTGACATTTCCGTTCATTTGTTTTCTTTAAGGAAAGCTTAGCACCGACTGCACCAACAACTATCATACGATTTTCGGTTTTCGTCATTCATCTCAGTACTGAAACAGAACAGCTTGTTAAGAGCGGTCTGATCCCGTGGTTTTACAGGAGGTTTCTTGTTCCAAGTATCAATGAGTCATTTTGGTTTTTTTTTCAAGATTCTTCTTTATTAGTCACGGGAAATAGTAGGAAGATTCCATCAACATATTATGACTTTTTTTTCATTCTCAGGCGGAGCATTTATATCCCTGGAAGCAGAAATCAACTCTCTACTAGGCGCTACGTCATTTGCTGCCTAACAGACTCAGTGGCGTGTGAATGGTCCTTTCTAAATTTATAAAGTATCTGGAAAATTATGAAACATCGTACACGTAGTGCCAGTGCGCGGCTTCGTACTGTTTTTTGACACTCAGACTATATCAATCCTAACATTCCGCTGTTACGTCAGTCGTCGCTGGATGGTCTAGTGTTTGAATCGGAGATTCATATGGCCCAGCATGAAATGTTCTGTAGATTAAATGTGTATTCGTTATTTTCCTGCCTCATATCCCATAAGTGCTGTTCGAGATCAAGTTCCAGAATGAATTACCACTCTGCAGTGGAGTGACGGAATAAAATTGAGTGTCGTACTAGAACTCGAACTTGGGACCTTAGCCTTTCGAGGGCAGTTCCTCTACATACTGAACTACCCAAGCACAGCTTATAACCCGTTCTCATAGCTTTACGTCTGCCAGTATCTCATCTCTTACCATCAAAATTTCACAAATATTCTCCTGCTTAACCTGCTGGACTAGTGCTCTTCGAAGAAAGGATATTGGGGAGACATAGCTTAGCCATAACAAGGGGAATAGTTTCTAAAATGAACCGCCATTTAACCCACGAAAGGGTCAGTTCTTGAAGTCCCTCTAACTTTGTGACCAGTGAATCCAGCAGTTAAAAAAAAGAAAAAGAAAGAAAGCAGCCAGTCACACACTGTGCTACGTGATCACACGACACACTAGCATACAGCTGTTTTCATGTACACGCTACGTTACACGTAATCCCGATCCTCTGGCACACCCATACTATTCAATAACGTATGGTCACATCCAACAACAATTTTTAAACATAGTACTTAACGGGCAACGGTTTCATAAACACACACTGTTTCCAACTGGAAAATATGGTTCTTTGTCACTCGTGTGTACGGTCTGATTCCTTGCCGGCACGCGGTAGCGTTCTCGCTTCCCACGCCCGGGTTCCCGGGTTCCCGGGTTCGATTCCCGGCGAGGTCAGAGATTTTCTCTGCCTCGTGTTGGCTGGGTGTTGTGTGCTGTCCTTAGGTTTAAGTAGTTCTAAGTTCTAGGGGACTGATGACCATAGATGTTAAGTCCCATAGTGCTCAGAGCCATTTTGAACCTTGCCGGCACGACGACACACTGCCCTTCAGAACAATGCAAAAATAACGGATGGAATATACACTGTCCAATTACATTAGTATGACCACCTGTAAAAAGCCTCTAAAACCACCTTTTGTAGAGCGGACCACTGCGAGACGTGCACCAAAAGGGTCATTGAGTTTCTAGAATATATCAACAGGGATGTGGAGTCATGCTGACTTAAATGCGTGGACAGCTGTGCTAGGTTTCTTGGCTGAGGAACCATGGCGCAAACAGCCCGAACGAGGTGTTCCCACAGATTCGCGATTGGGTTAACATCCGTGGAGATGGGTGGTCGGGGGAATACGGTAAACTCACCCTTGTGCTCTTAGAGCCGTGCACGTACAGCTGCCAGCTGTGTGACTCGTTCCATTGCCATGCTGATAGAAACCATCCAGCTGCGGAAACACGATCTGCAGGCAGGGATAGACATGGTCCGTCAGGGTGAATACATACTTGTATTGAGCTACTGTGCCTTCGGGAACGACGAAATTCCCTAGGGAATGACACGAAAACATTCCTCAGACCATAACGCACCTTTCGTGTTTGGTTTCTGTCGTTCCCCCCCCCCCCCCCCCCCCCCTTGCACACCAACGGCCATCTGTACGACGGCGCATAAAACGTGATTCACGTGTAAAGACCACCTGTCGCCATTCAGCGGAAATTGAGTTGCGGTACTGGCGTGCAAAATCCAGCCTGACGACCAGCAGTCAGCATGGGTGCAAGAACCAGCCACCTGCTGCGGAGGCCCATACACAGGAAAGTTCGCTAACGGTCGTTGAGAAGAAACTGTTGGTACCCACTTGGTTCATTTGGACGGTTAGTTTCTCAACAGTTGCACGTCTATTCGCCTGTTAATATCTCCGCAGCCGTCGTTCACCCCTGTCATCTAAGGCCCGAGGTGGATCACAGTTGCCTCGCCGCCCGTTTTGAATAGCGACATTTTGCCATGCACTGTGTACTTTAA
The DNA here is from genome assembly GCF_023864275.1 of Schistocerca cancellata. Taxonomy (NCBI): domain Eukaryota; kingdom Metazoa; phylum Arthropoda; class Insecta; order Orthoptera; family Acrididae; genus Schistocerca; species Schistocerca cancellata. The sequence continues at coordinate 477,647,597 of NC_064629.1, read as the reverse complement.
CCACGGCGGGACGCAAACAATTTACAAACTTGCCGTTTTGGAAATGCTATCAGACTTGGCCCGAAAGCCAACGATCGTGCCATTTCGGAGGCCAGATAAACCGCTCCCTTTCCGCTTTACGACACTGTTGTACCTCCCCCCACCCTCCCGCCCCCGTCCTCTTCCTGACATCCTTTACACGCTCTACATTGCTAGTGCTATCACATGCCATCTGTTAGTGTTTACTGCAAGTTGCAGTCGGACATAGCCACTAGTCACAATGGGGCTACACCGTTTACCTGAAGAAAAAGCATTTTCATATGTCTCAACAAAATGTGAAAGTGTTTCTGTTGTTACAGGTATTGAAACTAAGAACCGTATGAGATATATGAGTCCCAATATTCCGTATGAAAATCATGGTACGTTAAAACCATACGAAAGGAACCATCTCCAAAACGTTGAGAGCAAATAAAATGCCTTATGACTATAACAGATGCACTACATACTACACTGAAAGATACTTAATTTCTGAAAGCAACATTGTCTGTAAGCAGCCAAGCAACGGTTAGTCTGTGAGAAAACTTTAACTCAGATATGCACACACGTTAGTGGAGAGCCGTATCCGTTACGCTTCTCTGTGGAAAACATTGCGTGGGATAGACTAATGACAATCTAGATCTGTGTTTTGGGTGTTATAAAAGAGATAAGTCAGTGTTCCACCCACCAACGACGTTATGAGCACTACACGAAGACTGAAACCGTCGTCTCTTTCAAAAGAAACACTTCTATATCAAGAAACTCAAGAGAAAATAGCATTTTCCTGGAAGACTGCTACAGCCGTTAGGAATCAGTTTCCCGTCTAACAATGCAATGCCAGAGTGCTGCGATTTACTTATAGTCTGTTCCAATGCGTTTCTTGCCCTAGTCATATTAGTTACTAATTTCTACATTCTGTACAATGCTAACAAATTTAGTGGGAAATAAACACTTCCCGGGAATGCCTACGCACTGTCACCACTGATTCAAACGGCGCGCTGCGAAAATGTCGGTATTAGTTTGTGGAGCAGCGTTTATGTGTTCTTGTGACGTAGATGGGTAGACAGAGTGGTTACACGTCTGCTCGTTCTTTAGACAGACTATCCAGCTATCTTTTTTTATTTTTTAAATATGCATCTCTTAATACCATCGAGATGTCTGTATCACTTCCTCGTCTGGCAGCTGCAAGACACTATGACATTACAATGCCAGTGAGTGATTAAATTTAACGTCGACACGCTGTTGCACGTAACACAAACTTTTAACCACCCTCTGATGGCAGGTTTCATCCGAGGAGCGTGGAGACAAGGATGCTTAACACCTTTGCACAAGAAGACTCAACCACGTATTGTAGCCACACTATGCTTTAGAGTGAATAACTACTTTCCAACTTACAGTACTTGACCTGCAGACCTTACTGGATTTTTACATCTAGATACATACTCTGCAAGCCACCATAGGGTGCATGGCAGTGGGTATCCTGTACTACTCGTTTCTTTTGCTGTTTCACTCGCATGTAGAGCGAGGAAAAAAGCGACTGCCTATATGCTTCCGTACCAGCTCTAATTTCTTGTGTCTTATCTTCGTGGTCCTTACGCAAAATAATTCTTGTAAGAAATGATACCGTGGAAAAACGGCATAGCCTCGAACTAACGGTTGTTTGCTGACTGACTCTTTGACGCTGCAGCAGTGTGAGCCTAGTGGAAACTTTCTGGCTGATTAAAACTTTGTGCCCGACCTGATTTCAGACCTGGAACTTGGTCTTTGGCGGACAATGCTCTTATCTACCACTGTTTGACTACAAAAGTTCTAGAATTGACTGTTATGTGCTTTGTATATTTCATCAAAGCTTTCGACAGAGTCGATTCTCACATCCTATTTGTGAAACTCACAAATTGAAATTTTCTTCTTTTCAGCTGTGCCTTACATCCCGTAAAGATTTTAAAATATTGGAAGCAAACGCGGTTAAAGCGGACACATGTAGACTAAAGGAACCCGCAAGATTAAGTAGAAGGCCCATTACTATTCTCTTTACACTCTAAAAACGTTTTAAATGTTCTCAAACAGCAATTATCTCTTATACGTGGACGACTCTCAGTTATACTTAACTGTGATCCTATAACAGTGCGGACAATGTAGATCTGAAAGTTACTCAGCATAGAGCTCAAGCAACTTCAGGCGCTCGTAACAGACTTAAATACGACAGACCTAGTTCCGAGAATCTCTCTCACTGCTAACACTTCAGAGTGCTGTAACGACATTTTCAGCAAGCAACTTGGAAATGGTACTGAATTTGTACTTACACTGGACTAAATATGCAGTATCTTGTTATAAAAAAGCATAATAGTGTTTCTGTGCACAACTGAGATACTGTACATTAATCTCTGTGCTATATATAATGCGTATATTTCTCGAATACGGTGACACTATGTTATAAGGAAGGTGACAAAAGAGCTCACGCCGTCTGATGCTGGCAGTGTACGTATACGTGTCATAACTCTGTGAAGGTCTTCTTGATCAAATCAACCACAAACGAACAATTATCTCGCCTTCGTGTGATCAAGAATGGAGATTACTATATACTCTGTTCTGTCTGTCGACTACTCAGTTTTTGCAACCTTCTTGTTTGTGAAACATCTCCCACTCTATTTCGTACACCAACCGTATTTGCCACAAAAATGAAAATAAGAAAGCTATTCAGATTTTTGTTCAACATTAGCAGTTCTTTTATGCTATTCAGATACTCGTTCCTACCAAAGCAACATTCTGTGTGTACTAACGCAAATCCTTTCTCAATGTTTTTCTCTGCTCCACTGTCCGGGGCGTCTCCTGACACGTAATCGCCTTGGAATCTCATTCACTGGAGGAGAATTGTCTTCAGTAATGTGTCGCCCTTCGAAATGAGCCCCGATGACCAGCGAAGACCTGTCTGGAGAGGCCCAATCCAGCGGTGGAATACCAACCTGATTGTCGCTCACCATACGGCCCGACAACCAGGAGTGATGATCTGGGGTACCATGTCTTTTCATATCAGAACACCTTTGGTTGTCATCGGCGGAACCCTAACGGTACAGCGGTACGTCGACGATATTCTACGCCCCCTTTTGTTGCCCTTCATGGCAAGCCATACTGGGCTTACATTTCAGCAAGATAATGCCCGACCGCACACGGCGAGAGTTTCTACTGCTTGTTGTCGTGCTTGCAAAACCCTACCTTCGCCAACTATGTCACCGGATCTCTCTCCAACTGAGAAAGTTTGGAGCGTTATGGTCAGGGCCTCCTACCAGATCGGGATTATGATGATCTAACGAACCAATTGTATAGGATATGGAACGATATCCCTCAGGAGGACACCCAACAATTCTATCAATGCGAAGCATAACAATTGCTTGGATAAGTATCAAAGGTGCGCCAACATTTTATTGCCTTGTTCGGTTAATCAAGCTGTCTCTCGTAAATAAACCATGCATTTTTTCTGAAATTGTAGTCATTTGTTTGTCTGTACATGTACATCACATCTACCGAATTCCGTCCTGTGCGGATAATTAAATCCTCGTGCGTCTTTGTTTCATTGTTATTGTTATTATTATTGCTCGTACTTCGTTCGTTGAATTTTTACTCCTCTCGTTCGCTACCAATCGCTGGCTTTCTTTCACATCAACGCTATTTTCTATGTGAAACTGCGACGCGCATCGTCTACCGCGACTTGAGTTGTTTCCCTCTTTCTCACAGTCTTGTGATCAGTATCATCTAGGAAATCACTTAACTGTTCTGCTTCATCCCGATCTAACTTCTCGTTGATAAAGTCTTCCGTTAATATTGCAAACATATGCATAATCGCTGCTTGTGGCTTGGATGACTAGTTTTTGCGTGTATCTTCCCTATTATTCCCGAACTGTCGATCATATTTCCCTCCTTCTGACTTCCCATTATCGATTTAGTATCGACCATACCCTTGTCTAAACTCGGGTCCACTTCTATCCATGACCCAAAATGATAAACTTGTTCTCTTTTCTCCTTTTTATATTTTCAGACCAGTTTAATGAAATAACTCTCCCTACTTTCACACAAAATAAGACGACTGCAATATAACGCTGATCTGTGAACCTGAGAAGAGACATGAGACATATAACATCTAAGAGGGAAAATCACAATTAAATAAAAGTTTGAAATTATGTGCAATGTACAAAACACATTCATATTTTCTGTCTATAAGTTTACAGCCACACCAACTTGGTGATACGTCAGTTTTCTGTAATGTCCTACATGGGGAAACGTTACTTTCAACCAGACGTTGGCATTTCGTTAAAAATTATCTCAAACCAATAACTAAACGTAGAGCCCTGTGTTGGTAAGACCATTTTACGTGGTCAGCAACTAGTTAGCTAATCATAGGTAACCTGTTATGGCGATAGATTTACAGTGGCTCTCTGACTGTAGAGTTATTTTCCATTAATTACATTTTAATTGTAAGTAAATCAGTTAAGCAGAGCAACATAATATCAAAAAGTCTAATTAAATTAATTATTTTAATTGCATTATTTGCAAACACCCGTATCCTTCAATCCCAGCTAAATATATTACTGAGCCAGCGCTCTCAAATGTTTCCGAAGTTCTATACGCAAACCTTCTTACACACTCTAGGTACCATATACTTGAGAACAGTATGTATTTATCATCATGGTGCGTAACTTTCAGGAAGGACTAGTTATCAATACATTGTCAGTGAACTGACTGTCTCTTTTAGCATTCACAGGTACTGTAATTAATTTAAAAGTTAGAAACGTGTTGATTTCAGTGGCAGTAACAAGGTTAAAGCAAATATTTGACGAAAGGCTACCGATTTTAGAAGCGGTGAGAACAAATCTGTCTGCAAACAGAAGGAAGGAAAGATGGGGTTTGACGTTCCGTCGAAGGCAAAGTCATTAGAAACGAAAAATAATCTAGAATTGGAGAACAAAACTCGAGTGCACCCTTCGAAAGGTACCGTCACCCTTAGTGATTTAGGGAAATCATGCAATGCGCCATCTCGTTCTGTCTGCAAACAGCAATCACGTTCCTACGCAAAATTGGTTCTTCGGTATGCAAAGAATGTAATACGTCAGCACGTGCATGATTCATGGACCTCCTTTAATTACGGTTAGAGAGCATTTAAAAAGTGTAATAACGTTTTGCATGGTAATGAGACCGTAGACACCCACAAGTATTCATTTGATGCCAAACGTAGTACCAGTGCCAACAGTCTAGTCCTGAAACAATCTAAAGCAGCACAATTGCAACAGCAAACGCAACACTTTTAAGACGACACATTTAAGTTTATGAATCAGTTACACATGATTCAATGAGGGAAGCGAACGAAGAACCAAGATAAGAACGAAATCGAATGCTCTCCACCTTCACATATTTTGCATCAGAGTGCCTTACGCCAGTGCGACATAGGAGTAGTGTGGTAAATAAGAGGTGAAATAGCACTAGAGCGGCGAAGTTGCCAGTAGGCTCTCAGCTGTTACACATTAGTTTAAGGGTCGGCGACGTAGTCCAAATATTTGACGATAAATTCTTGCTTGGTTGAACGGCTTCATTAATTTTTTTCTTGTTGTCTTCAGGAGTACATCATGTATGTAGCAAAAGAATATTCGCCCCATGGCTGATATGCTTTATTAAACTGAAGATCTACTCATAAGTGGTTGAAGGAGTTTAGTTTGCTGGTAAGAAGAAAGTGAGGGAATAGCAATCCTAAAGCGACGATTCCTCGCGGGTCATTGTGGAGAACAAACACGTTTCAGTTGACCACTACTTAATTCTCAAGCTATCCGAATTACCAAAGCACTAACACGCTTCATTTACTTTCGTACGTCATTTGACTTTAGTTTGATATTCATAGTCACTTCTTCAGATTACACCATCCAAATGTAAGTGACAGAATATAAAATGGTTCTTGTGCCTCCTTTGTGCATCACGAGAATTTACCATAAGAAGTGTAAGGAAGTGATTATGTCACTTACAAAGGCAGACAATAATTATTCGCTTGGTGTGTTTGGATGGAACAGGAAAGAGAGGACAAAGAGAAGTGCTAAGTACACTCCACCATTTAATCTACAGAAGCTTGAATTTCTTTCTTCGGGCACGTTGATCCTTTGTTTAGCAATATGTAAGAATTGTATCAGAAGACTAAATTTCAGAATGAGATGACTGTGACGCGTGTTTGTGCTGTTATAGCGTCGTGATTCTGTTCTTGATGACAGCCGGTGTTAGTACATAAGCACCAAGGAGACCACGAAGCATGACAATCACACCCGAAGAGCAAATTACCATCAACAGTGTCACGTACCCTCACCCTATAAAACACTGTAGAGACAGCTGGAATTTAACTCAGAACATAATAGCAGAGTCAGTTGATCAGGAACTGTCTGCTTCTACATCTCCTCCGCTTGGTTGACAAATAGTGGCAGCAAAAATTTCACACCAACCAGATTCGAACTGACTACCTCAAGTGCAGCGCCACAATTCAAGCATACGTTTATGACGTCTGCTACGGATGCGCTCGTGTGGAGTTGAAGGCACTTGAAGCATCAGTTGGAGAGGTTTTGCAATACCCAAAGAATTCTGGTTTCTTTGGCACAAGAATAGCTGTACTTTGTGAAACCGAGTAATATGTAACAAATGTACATTACGAACTGAATTTTCTAACTCTGTGAACGGTATAAGTGGTGCCACTTCTTATTTTTTTGAAAATAAATAAAACCGGAATTCTCGAACAGAACGATATTTGGTGACTTCGCGTGGCGTGAAATGGAGCTTCTGGCTGTTAAATACCGATTTTTTCTAATGAAGTAGTCTCCAAACAGCCTTCCATAACATTTATTGGCATTTCACCCAGCACGTCGGGAGATTTCTTACACTTTCTTTGTGACCAAAGACTTAAATGTTTATTTCTTCAGTCTGCGTCGGACTGGTGACATGTGAGCTAGTATTCGTCATTCGGGCAATATTAAATTAATTTGCCGATAATCATAAGTTGTAATCGCTTGAGGCGAAGGTGCACACGAGTGGTAATTAAAGGTGACACTTGATGGATTCAGAACTTATTAATCACTGGAAATAATGCAAACATGAACACCAGAGTTTTCAGGCATGTCGCACGCCGACCCATACATAAAACAAAACCTCTGACCACTGTTATATTCCACTGTTCTATAATGATTGCACAAGTACGAGTGTCGATCCGAAAATAATGTCTTCTACTTTGGATGTCAGCGCCAGATGTCATTAGTGTAGTGCTAATGCTTGAACAATCCTCTTTCATTTGCAGGTGGTTCCATTGTTATGTGGTTGTTGGTGCCAGCAGAGGAGTGTTCCAAAATGGAATCTGATATGGACACGCGGATAAAACAGCGATATGTGATTGAACTCCTCAATGCCGAAGAAACTGCTCCGATTGAAGTCCATCGATGCTTGCTGAAGGCGTATGGAGACCATACAATAGACGTGAGCCATGTGAAGCGACGGGTAGGACATTTTCAACGTAGTGAAAAGCGTGTGCATGACAAACCACGGCTCAGTCGACCTTGCACAGCTGTCATCCCTCGCAATGAAGAGCGTTTGATTAACTCATCCGTGCTGATCGGCGGATAACGACCAGAGAATTGTGTGCAAAGCTGAATGTCGGCTGTAATGCCTTGGAAACAATATTGGGACATCTTGATTATTCCAAAGTCTGTGTGAGATGGGTTCCGCGGATGCTTACAGAAGAGCAAAAAATTCATCGAATGGAAATTTTTCGGTTCCTGCTGGACCAATGTGAAGCTGAAGATGTCATTTTTCTGACTAGCATCGTCACCAGAGATGATACGTGGTGTCATCACTACAAGCCGGAATCCAAAAGACAGTAAATGAAATGGCGACATGCGAATACTCCGTCAAAGAAGAAATTCAAGACACAGCCCTCTGTAGGCAAAGAGATGAGCACAGTCTTCTTGGGATAGCCGCGGTGTGGTTCTTCTGGATGTCCTGTAGCCTGGAAAAACTGTCAGTTCAGCACGCTACAAGACGACACTGACTAAGCTGAAACCCCGAATTTCTAGGGTAAGGCCAGGGAAGAAGACCAACTTTCACCTGCAACATGATAACTCCAGGCCCGACACCAGTTTTGAATCCACGCAACTCATTGCAAAATTCTTACCACATCCACCGTACAGTTCCCGATTTAGCGCCCCCAGACATCCATCTCTTTGGGCCTCTGAAAGGTGGACTACGTGACAAACATTTTCAAGACTCGGATGGTGTTGTCAAAGCTGTCAATAATTGGTTATTCTCAGCTGGTTCCAATTTTTACAAGTGCGGAATGCAGTCGTTGACAAAAGGGCATAAACAATGGAGGTGACTATGTGGAAAAATGACGGTCTGTAGCTGCAAAATTGCTCTATTTAGCTGTGCTGTTGTTATTCATATGTCTCCTGTAGTTTCCATGAATAATAATAGGATACATTACTCTCTTTACGACCCTAGTACCTTTGACAGGGACGGTTCCTGGCCAGAGACATTTAGGTAAACCACCACAAAAAAGTTTCTGAGTCAGATGTGATGAACCACAACGTTCACCCAGAAAGGTTCTTTTTAATTTGTAACAACTTAATATCTCTAAAAATACCCATTCGTGAGGGGGGGGGGGGGGGTGAAACGTTTGTTTTCGATTTGCAGATGCGGATTCTACGCCAAAAAATACGCAGGGTTTATCCGCGACAATTATTTTCGTTCGTGGTAGTTGATGCTGTACTCTTCGCGAGAGTTTATTATTTTGGACGGAAGAACACACCGAAATATTTCACCCTGCTGGTGAGATTGGAGGGAACTCACGGAAATCAAACTTCCTAATGGTGTGGGGACTCACCAAAATCAGTCCCGAAGGGAACTGAAAACTACATTGCGTTAAATGTAGTTTGTGGTAAGTTAAATACCTAAACGTAAAAGTTTCGTTTTACAATCAAATTTGTAAGGCTAAATTACATTTTTAACTATAATATCAACTACTTGAAACAAAATATTTTACATTTTTATCGAAAATGCAAAGTAGAATCATACTGAGGTTGTTCTTAATTGCAGAAATCGGAAAACTGAATTTTGCCGATTACAGTGCCATCTACCACGAATTGAGAGATTCACATTCGAAAAAAGAACCTTGGGGGTTCAAAATGGTTCAAATGGCTCTGAGCTCTATGGGACTTAACTGCTGTGGTCATCAGTCCCCTAGAACTCAGAACTACTTAAACCTAACTAACCTAAGGACATCACACACATCCATGCCCGAGGCAGGATTCGAACCTGCGACAGTAGCGGTCGCGCGGTTCCAGACTGTAGCGCCTAGAACCGCTCGGCCACTCCGGCCGGCCACCTTGGGGGGTGGGCTGGTTAATAGATGACTATTTTTAGGACAGAGTGCAGAGAGATGTCCCCCTCGAAAATATTAACTTTAAATCTAGATATACTATAGATTTGGAAAGTGCTAATATAGCGAAGAACTGACTATTTGATAATAAAAATGTTTTCTCCATCGAACAAATACGGACTGCAGAGCTGAATGGCGTCCTCCTTCAGTTCAACTTAACGAAATATGTCACTGATATATATATTGGCACACAATGTACTGCGGGAGATCTTGAACGAAAATTAGTTATATGTGTTACATATTTTCTACAGGTGTCAGCCATTAAAGAAACAAGACGAAAATGTTTACGAGTTTCAGCTGTAAGTCAAAATGCACTAAAGTATCGTTGTAAATATTTGAAGTAAGATTAGTTTCAGCTCTGCTTTAAAGTATCTGTAAGAGTATTTTTCTATTGAAGTAAGATGACGAGAGAGGAATCTAGTAATTTAGGAATATTTTTGTAACAGGTACACAAACGAGGAGAAACTAATATAAGAACTGTAAAAATACCATGAAGATCAGTCCAATGTAATTGGAGAAGCATTGTACAGTAGTAAATAATTTATGACTCACGTGCGTCTTATTCCCATTTACAAACTATGTGATCAAAAGTATCCAGACACACCCAAAAACATACGTTTTTCATATTAGGTGCATTATACTGCCACCTACTGCCAGGTAATCCATATCAGCGACCTCAGCAGTCATTAGAAATCGTGAGAGAGCTGAATGGGGTTCTCCACGGAACTCACGGACTTCGAGCGTGGTCAGGTGATTGTGTGTGTCTCTTGTGTCAAACGTCTGTACGCGAGATTTCTTCACTCCTAAATATCCCTAGGTCCACTGTTTCCGATGTGATAGTGAAGTGGAAACATGGAGAGACACGTACAGCACAAAAACGTACAGGCCGACCTCAACCGCTGACTGACAAAGCCCGTCGACAGTTGAAGAGGGTCGTAACGTGTAATAGGCAGACATCTATCCAGACCATCACACAGGAATTCCAATCTGCGTCAGGATCCACTTCAAGTACTATGACAGTTAGGCGGGAGGTGAGAAAACTTGGATTTCGTGGTCGAGCGGTTGCTCATAAGTCACACATCACGCCGGTCAATGCCAAACGACGCCTCGCTTGGTGTAAGGAGCATAAACATTGGACGATTGGACAGTGGGAAAACGTTGTGTGGAGTGACGAATCACGGTACACAATGAGGCGAGCCGATGGCACGGTATGTGTATGGCGAATGCCCGGTGAATGTCCTATACCAGCGTGTGTAGTGCCAACAGTAAAATTCGGAGGCGGTGGTGTTATGGTGTGGTCGTGTTTTTCATAGAGGGCCCTTGCACCCCTTGTTGTTTCGCGTGGCATTATCACAGCACAGGCCTACATTGATGTTGTAAGTACCTTCTTGCTTACCACTGTTTAACAGCAATTCGGGGATGGCGATTGCATCTTTCAACACGATCGAGCACCTGTTCATAATGCACGGCCTGTGGCGGAGTGGTTACACGAGAGTAACATCCCTGTAATGGACTGGCCTGCACAGAGTCCTGACCTGAATCCTATAGAATAAGTTTGGGATATTTTGTAACGCCGACTTCGTGCCAGGCCTCACCGACCGACATCGATACCTCTCCTCAGTGCAGCACTCCTTGAAGAATGAGCTGCCATTAACCAAGAAACCCTCCCGCACCTGATTGAACGTATGCCTGCGAGAGCGGAAGTTGTCATCTGGGCTACGGGTGGGCCAACACCATATTGAATTCCAGCATTACCGATCGGGGGCGCCACGAACTTGTAAGTCATTTTCAGCCAGGTGTCCGGACACTTTTGATCACATAGCTCAGTTTCAATCAGGGTCACGATCAGTCATGGGAAAAATTAAATAAATACATCCTCTCCGGAATAAATCTTGGCCACTTACTTGAAAAATTGATCATCTGAAGTTATACTAGGAGTGTTTTAAGAAAAGTTGGTGGACACATACACTTACTTTGCCGATGTTTCTGGACCCGAAGTTCAAAAACATAAACATTTTTTGTCCAAACGTACGATCGAGAGCTCTCAAGCACGTTAAAAAACTGGTTGCAGTGCTGTCAGAGAATGTGTCAACATCGTAAGCAATAACTGAAATGATGCAATAAGAGGTCCTACAGACATGTGAACACATCACAAGTCGCTCGTACAGAATACATCCCAGAAAATGGGAGCGCCTTTGTCCTGTGCCGCGAACCATGACTCCACTGCATTCTTTCCCTGCTTGTCAACACTTGTAGCTGTCAATCACAGAGAGAATCATTTGCACACATGGGGAAATCTCAAGTATCTCTACCCGCACTATTTTTAGTTTTAGCAAGACAGTACTTGAGTGTCGCGCCTTCTCTCGCAGCGGAAAATCTATTTAGAAGGCCTAGCAACATCTTCACTGAAAATGTTGACCGTTTGGCGATCTTTAATCTAAAATAATTTATTTGATGGACTCCCTCAAAAATACTGAAGGTAATCACATTTCACTTCTTTGTGTGAATCACAATATATTGATAGAGATGGAGTAAGCCTCATTTTTACAGCAAAGTAAAATGGGTATTCTTTTTACATAAATAAGAAAGGCATTTCTCTATTTTCAAAGTGAGTGTAGCCCTATTTTTGTGCACCTACAAAGTTTTTAAGACTGAGCCTATTCGTTAGTGATTTTTTTATAATTTCAGCTGAAAAAAATTTTAATAACGTTACTACTAGCAAGTACTAAGCATAACAATGGGTAACCTCTCCTACAATAAATGTTCGTAGCAACAGAGCTCCAGCTACGGAGTCGACCACATTTAGTAACAGTAACAGTACCTGTATCTGCACAGTATTTAGTGTAGTGTTTTCTCACGTGCTTCTTTGAAGAAGTAAACGTAATCTGTATTGACGAACGTCTATTTACTTGGTCTGCGTTTCTGTGTACTGTTAGAACATTTACTTTGGTGAGCTAATTTTCTAGTGTACTGTAAAACGACCGAAAGCGCTACTGTCGTCTGATTCAGTTTGAGTCATAGAACCTTTGGAAACGGTATTTGAATTTTCAGTAGATCTCTAGCCGTGGAATCGAGCGTACGTTCCTGTAGCAAGTAACAGTACTTGTTTCTACACAGCGTTTAGTTTAGTGTTGTCTTACGTGCCTCTGTGTAGAAGTGAGCGGTATCCTACTATTTATCCGTGTTGAGTAGTATCTATTAATTTTTTATACATACCAACGTATTTCAGAGCATTTCCGTTGAGTAACATGACCATATAGCGTAGAGATAGCCAAAAGCAGAGTAATAGGAGTACTTAGACTGCATCTAGAGAATACTCTATCTAGTGTTTATTTCTTATTATATAGATGAACGCAGGTTAAAGACGGAGAGGGACTGCACGTGTTACGTATGCATTCCGGTGTATCTGGGCACCGCTAGGTAGCAATTAGAAGCTGTGTTGGCTGTGGTAGACAGTTTTCAGGCAGCTGCCTGGGGCTCCGCTGGCGCTGAGGCACATGCTGCAAAAGTTGTGAATACTCTAGCGGCTTTAGCGTCGCTAGGGATCCCTGATGTCACTACACCTTCCGATACACTCGACCTACCCGACCCACATGTACCTAAGTTTGAATGGTGTATTCCGGCGTGGTCGCTAACATCTAGGAGAAAGGCGAAAGTGTGTACTGGACACACGGCTGTCTCCTATTCCTTAGAAAAGGTTTGAGGTTCAAAAAGTGGCTCAGCACTATGGGACATAACATCTATGGTCATCAGTCCCCTAGAACTTAGAACTACTTAAACCTAAGTAACCTAAGAACAGCACACAACACCCAGTTATCACGAGGCAGAGAAAATCCCTGACCCCGCCGGAAATCGAACCCGGGAACCGGGTGCCGGAAGCTAGAACGCTACCGAACGACCACGAGCTGCCGACAAAAAGGTTTGAGGAATTGTCCACTGATGAAAATATATCTGAACCAGTACAGGACGCCTCGACTACTGTGGGTGAGGCCGATCATCCCTAAAGAGTCAGACAAATGCAGCTGGTTGATCACCTGTTCGTTGAGAACTCTGACTTTAGCTCGCTCATGGAGCCCTTTAGGGAAAAAAAGGCACGTCCTAAAGCAAGGACAGTGTCTAGTCTATATGTTTGCAATTGGTGTCTTGCCGTACATCTGGAAGAGACTCTGCTGACTGCTAATGAGCGCTCTCGGTGTCGGCATGAAGGGCTCCTGCCACCTTGGTTCGAAAGTCATCCTCGTTTCATACAGGTTGCTGGCTGCAGTGGTGTAGACACCTAGCATCACGCACGAAGTGGAAGACATACTTGAGTATTACAGCATCGTTACCGGGACTGATCGCTGTCCTGCGATTTGGTTCCCAGTGGTAGGCTTAAACCGGAAGATCAGACGGTTCTGTGGGAAGTCTATTTCTCGACCTTTGCTGTCCTGTAGAGAGTTGTATGATCCCCGTTAATAGGCCAAGAGTGCACTACAAGCAGGAAAAGACTATAAAGGTAGCAGAATATGTGTGGTGTACGGGTTCTTCGTGATACAGAAATTCTTTTGCAGGCCCTGCAAGTGACCTTTCAGGGAGGGAAGAATATCAGTCTTATTTATTACATAAGGTAACATAAGTTGTGAGAGAGCAAAGGATGTGAAGGCATATATAGTGTTAATAACTCACAGGAGCGTCCATGGGAAATTCCTAGAAATACTCTCGTTTATTAACGGTAATAATTCCCACATACTACCGGGGATGGAAGGATGACTGGTTGGATGCGGGTGATCAGTAGTGTATTCAGTGTGTAGAAAATAAGTCTCACATTCTGACAGGGGGCAGTAACGATCGAAACATGATAAAAAGCTATGAGCACTTGTTCATCTTTGCTACTGTGAAATACATGTTGTCTGTTGAACAAGCACTCGTAGCTCTTAAGGTATACGTTTTAAAGCCCACATTTATTGCACTTGTTTTCTTGTTTGGATGGTTACGACCACCTCTCGAAGTATTCAACATCTTTCTTTGTTTAACACGCTTTGTAGCAGTAAATAACATGATACGAGGAACGCTCCAAGTAAGTTTGCTTTCTGTCGATGTTTTTGAAAGAGAAGATTGTGTACCAACTGGCACAAACAAGCGCCATGTGAACACACACCCGTTGCTGGTTCAACGACGGAAGGGGGGGTCAGAGGAGAAGGAATGACGCATGCACAGAGCTCAGAATGAGAGAGAGTAGCAGCTCACCCGGCGTTTCCAAGGTTATTCGAGTACACCTCACTCTGACAGATGGACGTGTACAGACAAAGTGGTCGCCAATGGAAGTTCGTGCTGTTATCCGATATGAGTGGGCACGTGGAACTAGTGTGTCCATCATCCATTAACTCCTACGGACTGTGTATGAAGAGGTCATGTCTCGTCAAATGGTTGGTCGCTAACATCGCATGCTCAGAGAAGTAAGGCAGAGCCTGTAAGATCATTGTTGAAGTGGGGACCCTCCACATCCACGAATGAAAGCAATATCGCTACAATTCAGGACATGGTGTTAGCGGACAGGCGCCCAGGACATAGAGTTTCACCAGAGTGATTTCTTCAAACTGACTACACGCCACGAGAAATGGTTCAATGTCTGTGGTACTATGTCGAAAAGTACTACAAGGTGTATAGTTCAAGATGTCATGGTGTATTTGCTTTTGTCAATAAAATTTTCATGTAGAAGACAATAACGAAACTAATTTTGGGAACGTCCCTCGTAACTAACCAGGGTAGTACCGAACCTGAAAGCGAAATATTTTTGGTGAAGATAGGTATCAAAAGTGCAGGTCAAATGAGGTAATTGGGAGTTCCTATAGAACTCCGACCGTGGACCAGTGTGGTAGAAAATTTCTGGGAAAAATTTCAACCAGCTCAACCAGCCAGTTATATACAGCGTGACTCAAGTGATTAGGATGAATAGTACGGACAGAGAATCGAGTGACTCTTTTATAAGTAAGTTATCTAGACATTCCCTGGAGCAATTAATCAGAGAACCTACTATACAGTATGATATCTATCTCCTCGCCACAAACGGGCCCAAAGTTTCGACTTAGTTAACGATGACCAGGAATAAGTGATCTTATTACTGTAGATGTATCACCGATTACAAGTGTAAAAAAGAATGTAATGGGGAGTAGGAAGATATTTGTGCTTATTATATGTGTCATGAAACAGATTTCAGATTACCTGAGTTGTCAACATTGAATACTCACCTTTGAGGCTGAAACTGTATACTATCAATGGACAAAGTTCAAGAGTACTGCACATTACACCTTAGATACGTACATGCCGAGCCAAACTGCGAAGTGTAGGGTAGAGCCTCCGTGGTTCGGTAGCTGATTTAGAAAGCTGCTCAGAAAACAAAAGAGAGCTTTGCCTCTGGCTCAAACGTAGCTAAAGCCGCGTACACAAATAAAAATTGAACGAAACTGAAACTAGCGTAATAAGAGCCGCGAAGTGTTCAACGAATTTGAAAAAATTCTACCTCCCAGTCTGACTGACAATCCTAAAACTTCAGGGCCACGTTAAATCAGTGAAAGTATCAAATCCATATGAGGTAAGTGACTGAAGAAAAACGAAACCACGAGTAGGCGACAAGCTGTTGGACGTCCGCGCCTCACAGATCGTGGAGGTCGGAGGTTTGCCGGCTCTGTAGAGCAGTATTGATGCCAATCTGTGGCAGATCTGACGCCACGGTGAAATGCTGGTGTAGGTACAGGCTTTTCGGAGCACGTGGTTCAACGCACAATGTTAAATTGTTGAAAGCTGGGTTTCGGTGCAGATGAACCCAATGCGTTCCTATGTCTACTCAGCGACGAGAACAATAAGGATTAAAGTGGACATGGGACCTTCGAGATGGAAACGTGTCGCTTGGTTGATTGAAACATGCTCCTTATTGTGGCAGGTCAATGATAGTCACCGGATACGCTGTCATCCTGGCAAACGGCTACTCGAAATCTGCACTATGTCACGGTCGCAGGTCGACAGAGCAGTATTATGCTATGTGGAACACGCGTCTGGGCTTCCATGGGATCTGTGGTAATAATCGAACGTGCCTGTGAACTTCGTAAATATTACTGCAGATCACATGTGTGGTGTGCGCACTGTAAGACCTTCGGTACACACACCATCACGTTATTTGACTTGTCGCTCTAACGAAGTAGGCGAGTGTCAGCAATATGTCTCGTGGTCTTATCGTGGCGTGTTTATCTTCTGCCGTTAGGTCAGACGATAGAAATGCCACTTGCACGCTTAGAGTAGCAGATTGATGGTGACAGACTTTAAACAGAACTTGATTAATTTTCACACACATTTATTGAAATAATAAAAAGCATAGACATTACGTAACTTGATTCTGGATGCTGTTTACAATTGACAATCTGAAGTTCCTTTGGTCTACATTCATCTACATCTACATTTATACTCCGCAAGCCACCCAACGGTGTGTGGCGGAGGGCACTTTACGTGCCACTGTCATTACCTCCCTTTCCTGTTCCAGTCGCGTATGGTTCGCGGGAAGAACGACTGTCTGAAAGCCTCCGTGCGCGCTCTAATCTCTCTAATTTTACATTCGTGATCTCCTCGGGAGGTATAAGTAGGGGGAAGCTATATATTCGATACCTCATCCAGAAACGCACCCTCTCGAAACCTGACGAGCAAGCTACACCGCAATGCAGAGCGCCTCTCTTGCAGAGTCTGCCACTTGAGTTTGTTAAACATCTCCGTAATGCTATCATGGTTACCAAATAACCCTGTGACGAAACGCGCCGCTCTTCTTTGGATCTTCTCTATCTCCTCCGTCAACCCGATCTGGTACAGATCCCACACTGATGAGCAGTACTCAAGTATAGGTCGAACGAGTGTTTTGTAAGCCACCTCCTTTGTTGATGGACTACATTTTCTAAGGACTCTCCCAATGAATCTCAACCTGGTACCCGCCTTACCAACAATTAATTTTATATGATCATTCCACTTCAAATCGTTCCGCACGCATACTCCCAGATATTTTACAGAAGTAACTGCTACCAGTGTTTGTTCCGCTATCATATAATCATACAATAAAGGATCCTTCTTTCTATGTATTCGCAATACATTACATTTGTCTATGTTAAGGGTCAGTTGCCACTCCCTGCACCAAGTGCCTATCCGCTGCAGATCTTCCTGCATTTCGCTACTATTTTCTAATGCTGCAACTTCTCTGTATACTACAGCATCATCCGCGAAAAGCCGCATGGAACTTCCGACACTATCTACTAGGTCATTTATATATATTGTGAAAAGCAATGGTCCCATAACACTCCCCTGTGGCACGCCAGAGGTTACTTTAATGTCTGTAGACGTCTCTCCGTTGATAACAACATGCTGTGTTCTGTTTACTAAAAACTCTTCAATCCAGCCACACAGCTGGTCTGATATTCCGTAGGCTCTTACTTTGTTTATCAGGCGACAGTGTGGAACTGTATCGAACGCCTTCTGGAAGTCAAGAAAAATACCATCTACCTGGGAGCCTGTATCTAATATTTTCTGGGTCTCATGAACAAATAAAGCGAGTTGGGTTTCACACGATCGCTGTTTCCGGAATCCATGTTGATTCCTACATAGTAGATTCTGAGTTTCCAAAAACGACATGATACTCGAACAAAACACATGTTCTAAAATTCTACAACAGATCGACGTCAGAGATATAGGTCTATAGTTTTGCGCATCTGCTCGACGACCCTTCTTGAAGACTGGGACTACCTGCGCTCTTTTCCAATCATTTGGAACCTTCTGTTCCTCTAGAGACTTGCGGTACACGGCTGTTAGAAGGGGGGCAAGTTCTTTCGCGTACTCTGTGTAGAATCGAATTGGTATCCCGTCAGGTCCAGTGGACTTTCCTCTGTTGAGTGATTCCAGTTGCTTTTCTATTCCTTGGTACATTAATCTTATTCTCACATATCTCTGATACTTGTCAAAGTGTCTATACATTTATCTTCATGGCTATGTACAGGAATATGATAATCTTCTTAGGTGCAGACTGAAACTTGACTATAGACTGGTACAGACTAATGCAGACTGTTACAGACTGGTGCAGACAAATGCAGACTGACTAATTGGAGGTCTGTACATTCGTTATAATACCTCGCACGTTCAGGTATCACTGCGCGAGTGTGATCCGTGAGGAGAAAAGGTTCTACGTTAGCAGCAATCTCATTGGCTTCGTTACATGTTAATACGTGGATCAGCGGAAGCAGAATTTGGTCCGTCTCTAAGGCAGCGCCATCTCGTAGTGCGGAGACGGACGAGCGCTGCGCCTGTGCTGTGGCTTAGTGGGGCGCGCTCTAGTGGGAAAGTTGCGCTGACTACGCGGAACTATGTACACAACAACGTGCATCTCTTCATACTTCATGTCTTAAACACTGGCGACGGCATCTTTCAGCACTCACGTTGACGTCTTAGCCAGCAAATTCACATGGAATGACTCTATCGGAAAACAGCTCCGCGCCCAAATACCATCGGCCCGTAACTTACGAGAATTGCATTACCTTTGTATAGATATCTTGTGCCACATACCTCCAGAAAACTATCACTAACCTGTCGAATCCATGCCATGCAAAATCGCTGCTGTATTGCATTCCACAGGTGGACCACCACAACAGGTGGTCATAATGTTTTGGCTCATTCGTGTGTATTACCATGCACTGCTGGTGAACCAGCGTTTGTCTAGATTACGATTCGTCCGGGTAACGACGGTTCTGGCTTTCTCTCCTGTTAACAGTGCTCACGAACTCACGTTGACTTATTGCATTTGATGATTGTACTTACACCAGGTAGATTTCGGCATGGTCCTTCGTCGCTTCTTCATGGTAAAATTGGGAGACAGTACATGCGTCACTCCAGAAAACTAACATGGTGAGCTCCTGTGTCCGGATTCTCCACTGAGATCTAGACTATACTTGAGAATATTGGTTTTAGAAACCATCTGTAATGTAGGCCACAATGAAGTAACTCAGTTGAGTCTTGCATTTGTTCTTATTTCAGAGATTTCCCAGTTTCAGGAGCTTTACAAGCTTACTGAACAGAAGACGCCAATGCATTACTCTTCATAGAGATCATAAACCTCTGAAACTTTCTGAGTGACAACAATCAATGGCGATCACCCTGAAACGTCACTCTCAAACTCGGTGACGACAAGAGAGCACCACAGCATGTCAGAACCCCAAGACTCACAGTAGGCCACCAGAACTACCGCCGAATACTGCTCCACAAACCAGAACACTTGTCTCCGTTGGTATCTGCAGGCCCTGCCTTGTCTACTTCCGGAAGGCTGCCGTACTACTATTGCCAAATTGCATATTTATAAGTTTACGTTGATAGCTGTGCATTATATGATCAGCTGGGTGTTCAAAGTAGGTACCGCAGCCCACTGACCATTTTATTACCTCACACTAAGTGTTTGTATGAAAAAGAAATAGAATTTAAACGAAAGTTTATCTGAGTGATGTACAACTCACTCAAAATCTAGATTATGCTACATACGTTTATTATAAGATTATTATTTGCGCGGAAAATGCAATTTCGGATTGTACTTTTTGTAGCGAGGTCATCATTTGCAATTGGCGTTGCTATTTATGTGTAAATCTAATTACTAATTATTTCGGTAGTACTGTATGTTAAGTCTACTTTTCCTAATGTTACATTGCTGCTCTTCTTTTTAATGGTGTATCGCTTGTATGCGCCGTGATCACCGTATTTCGGTATAATTAAATTTGCTATACTTCAGAGGGCCCCAATGGAAATGTGACCATAGAAACAATAAACTTTGTGGAAACATTTACAAGTACAGTCATGCTGTTCTTTAGTTTTCTTTATTTGATGAACTGGTAGCCATTTAAAAGAACAGGGCTCTTATTTTATTTGTACTTGATTGAACTACAGTTGTTGAAAAATATGGTTTTGGACTGTGATTCGAATTCGTATCTCTTCTTACAAGGATCCCAATCTCTCGGAACAGTATAGTTCAATCATTTCGTTCCTTTTCCCAATACTGCAATCTTCTCTAGGTCACCTCCAAAGGTAAGTATGTGGGTCCGAATCCTGATCCCGTAAAAAAATATTCATAATTTCATTTCAAGCCCTATCACATGCACACCGGCCTGCTAGTGAAAATTAACGTGCATTTTTAATGTCTGTTCATGTGTTGCCAACAATCGCAATATGTGTCGTTACTTCTGGTCAGAAACGAATACATCTTTCCGTTGGTGAGTAAGAAACTGATACTTAAGCTATATTCGTGGATGATAAAGGAGGACGGTAGGTGTGCAGTTCGATTGTCGCTCAGGCACAAAAATTTTTATCCTTATTTTAGATTCAAACACCTAAGAAAAACCGATAAGTAAAATTTGATTTTACTGAGTTACCAATCCGATTACATGTTGGGTTCGTACCTCTGTCACAGAACTTCACATCATGCGCTTCATCTTTAAATGTATGCACACCTTGTTACATCTGAGTGGGGAATCCCAGTTTAGTACAAAAACTGACGTCTTTTATTTTCAAGTTTACATTTGGTTACTGATATTGGTGAAGACTTCGGTAATTCATGACTGTTCATGACTAGTTAGCAATATCATATGATTAGATTGGATTAGATTAGATTAATACTTGTTGCATAGATCATGAATACGAAATTTTGTAATGAAGTGGAACGTGTCATTTTAGTGAAGGATATCTTTAAATACCATGATTCAGTTTCTTTACAACAATTTTTTACTCTCTCATTCATTTTTATGTTTATCTCTCTCTCTCTCTCTCTCTCTCTCTCTCTCTCTCTCTCACACACACACACACACACACACACACACACACACACACACACACACACATTCTTTTTTATTTTTGTTTGTTGCGCTCGACTATTGGTGAGGCACGAAAACGTCTGTGAATGAGTTTCTTAGTTTTGAGTACACTTACGAAAGGAATATAAAAACAACTATGAGAGTTCCTGATTTATGATGCTTAGTTTGCATTCAGTTCTGAGTATTATTAGTAACTACGCTCCAGTCCCTAACCTAGTTAGGGAAATGCGAATCAGACGCATTACGTATTCCAGGCCATAGCAGCTGCGTCTTTGAGACGCCAGCTATGGTCACTTCCCAGCCCGCTGCAGGCTCACGTCGGTTCGTCTTCTTCCTGCTGGTACTGTAACTGAGATTTGGCAACACGGCAAGGTATGTTTGGCAACTATGTGATCGACGAGTTACTTCATGGTGTGCACGGAATTAAGCCTCAACGTTCACATGATTTTTCCTGTCATTTCTATTGAATAATCTGAGTTATTATCGCTTGAAGTGTAACAAATGATTGCAAATTTACAGTTTTCGGCCCAGGAGAGTTGTTGCTCGTGGAAATCGCAACTAATCTCGTCCTTTAAATAGCTGTTTACGAGCTCTAGCCCCTACTGGCTTCGTAAGAGGAAACTGAAACACATACCTCTTCCCTGGCTCTGTGGTTACTTGCTAACCTGTGAAGACGCGTCTCTTATGTTTCGCGGTTCCAATGTCGCTGACAGTAATGTTTTTTACCCCTTCTGTGAAAGAGCTGCAAGCAGTCAGATCAAACATCGATAAGGAAATCGCAAGAAAATACTTTCGGCTCATAGTGCAATGGTGAAAAACTTACAATGCTGCACTACATATAACTCCTCTTTCCGCTGCTGACAAGCAAGTTTTGGGTTTCTGGGAATACATAACTTTATTTATAAAATCACACATTTGCATACCTCTTGAGTATGATTCAGAATACCAATTAAGCACAGACTCAATCGAAATCTAAGTGACTAGTATTTTACTAATTTGATCCCTTCGTGACAATACAGCTCGACTCCAATTTGTTGTTTGTTCAAAACTGCAGATTCTTCAACATCTCCACATATTGCGCGTGAATAGGTTCAAATCCTGGACCAGCACTAAAGTTTTCATTATGTATTATCTAGCATGAGAACACCTGTTTGCTGGTGGATAAAAATTTTTGTTTTTAATTTATTTTCATTCGTTGTCAACACTAATGATATCTGACCTTTTTGACTCCCAGTGAGACACCGAAATATTTGCGAGATAACTGTAAGTTCAAGGATGCTGGTGGAGAAAAATTCGGTAGCTGACGTCTTTGTGTGTAGTCAACAACGATATGTGTGTGGTTCGATTCCCAGTCAGCACTGAACTCTCCGTCATATTATTTCTTGTTCAAACATGCTCACATGTCGCTGCTGGTGTAACAAATCCATATTTAACGTTCGTTTTCTCTAGAATATATCAGCGATAGGTGTCGGGTTGAAGTCCTGGGAAGGAAAAAATTAATGTTTCCTCTCATCATTTCAGTTAAAACATCTAGCTACTGCCGAGAAAATCCGATATGCACAGTTGATTGTGCTTCGATAACAATCTGATTAGGGACTGGGTTCGAATCCCTGTCCAACACAAAGCTTTACCTCACGGCATTTCAAGTAAGTTACTTGTGAGGAAGCAATATTTAAAATATCTCGTACTTCGTTAACAGGGACTATAGATGCTGGGTTGGAATTCCTGTCCGTTAAAAATGTTTACGTTATGTAATTTAAAGTTGACATTTGCTAACTGACACTGTCTAAAATCGAGGTATATCACCCTCTGTATGCATAGTCAGGAATAACTGTTAGTTTCCGTTAGTCACGAAATCTTTGCTTAGTCTGCATGACCTGGGTTTCAAGCCATATGCAGAACGAGACGGTTCGTCGTGTCATTTGAAGTTCACACATATTCTGAACTAGGTGCTCGTGAATAACTTAAATTTTTAATGTCATTTCGTGTTAAATGATAAGTACGGTACGTTACTTTGATGAGGAAATCATGAATACGACGAGCTTACTACGTGCATTACCTATCTGACGTAATAATGAGAGTGATAACATTTCAGGTATGTCATCTATTGTAATAAATGTGAGCTTACAAGCCTTAAGGACAGTCTTATCTGTGATAAGGTGTTCCCTGATATTTGTAGTATCGTGGTATAACCTTACAACTTGAGTTATTGTGATACAGAGCAGTGTTTTCTAGTGGTGACTTGTTGGAACCAATTTCATTAGTCAAACGACTGTACCGAGGAGCGATTAGACGACCTGCTCGACAGCTGCGTTAAGTGGGTTGCATGCGAATCAGGCGAAATGCAATTCAGGTCGTTCGGATACTTTTGAGCATGACTGTACAGGAGGAAGAGTACCATGTTTACGTTCCAGGTTACAAATGATGCTTTATATGACGACCATCTGCGTCCACAACAGCTTGGAAATGCACTAAGGATTCCATTTCGCAACTGTTTGTAGCAATTTTCGAACGATGGACCGTGGAATGTTTAGCTGTCTTGACACACAGCTCGTGCTCTGCTTGAAGGTGGCTCACAACTTCCAGCATTTTCATCCATAGCAACAGTAAGTTGTTGAACAATTTATGGCGCAACTGGCCGTCGGCCTCTCTCAGGAACATTCCCCGGATCGCCAGTTAATTCGAATTACCGAATGATGTTCTTCAACCTCGGTGCGGAAAGAGTACCTCTCATGTTTACTTTAATGCGATGACACTCGCGAACAGAAGCTGCACTATTGCTATTGTTTCGGTCAAATAGCTTTACAAGTAAAGCCCTACTCATCTTGTCCAGACTTGCGTTGACTGTCTGCAACTGCAATGCGCACTGATGCTTGTGTTTCAACAGGCGCCTGAAGGCAAGTCATGAAACTAACATTACTAACAACACAAATCCTGCAGCGCACTGTCTGCTCGTCATTCCTATAAAGTTGGGTACGCATGGGTAAAAGGTCTACACTGACACAAACAGCGAAATTTTAATTATAACTACCCCGTATATTTACATCTATACTGTATATTTTTACATGTGTGGTACTGCGTTATTAATGTTGTCCAGTAATACCTAAATCGTGGATGTCGGTGTCAGCTTTCACGCACAATAGGCTGAATGAAGTGTGATTCACGTATCAGTTTTCAATTAAAAATTGTGCTACAGTCATGGTGCACCTGGTACACGGTTGTTTTGGGTACGTATTGTGGATAAATCCTTGGTTGCCATCTAACTCTTCGTTGTTATATGTTTCACGACGCATTACAAATGCAATTTTCAAAGATAATACAAAATTCTATTCAGTTGCTGTAGCATGCATAGTTTTAGAGCGAAGACTAGGTCTTATTCTAGGTGCAGACGTGACACTGTTTCGGTGAAATCGGTGTATTTGCTTTCGTGTGTATCGTAGCTTATATTTTTCCTTTGGAAGTAATTTTATAGCTCTTGGCCAGTGCAGTTTGCTATGGAAGTGGACCACATTAGCATTCGTCGTATCTCGACAGTTCCTGGGTGGAATTAATTGTTATAATAACACTATCAGTGCTAACGTGATAGATTGTTTCCATGTCCAAAGTCTGTAAACCTCCAAGAAATAAGTAAAACCCTTTGATTAACGTTACTATTGCAACAGTAACAAGGATACAGAGAGGACAAACACTCCACACTTCTTATTTTATGGGAACTAGAGTAGCTCTTTTCCTTTTATCTTCATTTTTAGAATGTTCTGCTTATTTCATATTACTTGCCAAAATTCCTGGTTTAGGCTCATCTTGGTCATGCCCCCAAGTAATCAGACTTCGCTACCCCTGTTAGAGGTTCTGCCCAAATCAGAGGGGTTAGTACTTGTTTCATTTTCACATCCAAGTTATTTTCACAATATCTTGAGTCATAACGCGTTTTAAACTTATTTTCATTTTACTTCGAATTTTGAGCATAATTGCTTACGTAAGGACAGAGATGGTCCTACGCGTTATTGACTCGCGCTGTTCTTGAAGCTCTTTCTCTTGAATAAATCATCCAATTTTTCTGAAATTGCTATAATCGTCTGTCTGTTCATGTACATCACATTTGCCGATTTCCATCCCATTCGGATAATTTCTTCGTGGTGCATCCTTCTTTTCTCTTATAGTGGATTTTCGCTATATAACGTCTCCCACATGTTGGTTTCCGATACTAGTCCACAAATTTCCAAGCCATTTTTGTACTGATAATGGAATCCAATACTCACCAGCCCCTCCGTCCCACCCTTCATCAGACAGAGAAGCAGATGTTTAAGGAACATGTGTGAAATGGAGTCATTCGCATAATCACTGAGAAACCTCTCAACAATTTTTAAGCATCTAAATAATCACACTGCTAATTACCAAGAGCCGTGCTGAGTCGTAAACAACGCCGACGCCGTCCCCACCTGAGTGTCAAAAGCCTTCTCTGACGGAGAGGCTGCTGTGTTCCGCAGCCAAACTTACCTACTCCCCGCAGAAGGAAACGAACTGTCACACTGTGGCTCGAACGTGGTCAAATTAGCGTTCTGTATCCAGTAGGTCCAGCGATAATCACCCAGATATTGTGTCTACAGTTCACAAGGCGAAGCGGCGCCGCATGCCCATTAACTGCCCGGGAGAGCGGCGTCAGCAGCGAGATAACGCCCACCAACGGGAACCAATTAGCCACTTGCAAACACTCTCCCTGTAGCCTCTGTAGTGGCCAACACAGCCACAGCTAGAAAGTTAAAATGTCTGCTACAAGCAAGCTACAGTACCTGCCTACAGCCACATTACGGACTTCATCTGTGTCTTTCTATATACCTCAATAATTAGACACTAGCATCAGGAGACAGATTTAGCCATAATCATGGACACTGGGAATCAAGTATTGTCTTACAGTATTCTGCCAGGCTTTGACCAGCCTTGCGAGAACTGTAATTTTGTGTACGTACAATGGGAGCTGTGTAATACTGTGTATCTCATTGCGAGCAAGCCAAAAAGTGTCCGCGCCATGGCAAGCACAACACCTTTATAAATGAGATTTTAATTGTAAATCTCTATTTTAGATATTGCAAAGAACTGCAAATGTTAACGTAGTGTCTGAACGCGACAGACAGTTGGAAGCATCTACACCCAGAAATCATTTCATACATATGCGAAATTTCAGAATATAATTCAGTCGTCAGTTGCAAGTACTTTTATTTCACTTTATCGGTTTCGACAAATTACTTTACAAATCCTTTGAACTTGGCTATACATTTATGTAAAGCATAAGAAGCACAGGGCGGAGCAAATAAAAGTGGCCCGATTGGATGTGAATGCATGCATATAACCAGAACCCGTCACGCGCACACCACATGTACGCCCGACATGTGATCCACACCGGTTCAAAGCGTAGTGCAGGCAGTGTAAGTCGAGCAGTGCAAAGCGTACCATGTTACTCACAATGGAGCTCCGGGAATTCGCTGTGGAAAGCTCTTTGACAACAAAGTCGTGGAAACGGTGTGGTCGGTTGTTTCTTGAAAAGTGTAATGTTGTCAATGTGTCAGCAAAGAGTGCCATGCCATGCATGCATATAACCAGAACCCGTCACGCGCACACCACATGTACGCCCGACATGTGATCCACACCGGTTCAAAGCGTAGTGCAGGCAGTGTAAGTCGAGCAGTGCAAAGCGTACCATGTTACTCACAATGGAGCTCCGGGAATTCGCTGTGGAAAGCTCTTTGACAACAAAGTCGTGGAAACGGTGTGGTCGGTTGTTTCTTGAAAAGTGTAATGTTGCCAATGTGTCAGCAAAGAGTGCCATGCAATGCTTAGTCCGAAGATAGCGTCT
Source organism: Schistocerca cancellata (assembly GCF_023864275.1). Lineage (NCBI taxonomy): Eukaryota > Metazoa > Arthropoda > Insecta > Orthoptera > Acrididae > Schistocerca > Schistocerca cancellata. Next base: position 477,620,434 of record NC_064629.1, on the reverse strand, counting down.
GACAGGCTCTGTTTTGAACAAGTTTAAATACATTCCGAAACGTGCCCGCACACCAGAAAATTTCGGTGCAGTTCACTAAAAAATGCTTCAGAGTCCTACCAAATCAAGTGACAAGAGACCAGCATATCACGCCGATCATACGGACGGATATTCCACCCGGACTTGCACATGCATCCCTTCCGAGTGTTTATCGTTGATGCATTAACACCAGCAGAAACTCCTCGGACCCTCCTGTTTTGTGAGTAACTGTTCACTGACATAACAACGAATGGTTTTGACGTGGACCTGTTCTTTATGACTGATGAAGCCTGGTTTCAAAAAATGGCTCTGAGCACTATGGGACTCAACATCTTAGGTCATAAGTCCCCTAGAACTTAGAACTACTTAAACCTAAATAACCTAAGGACATAACACACACCCATGCCCGAGGCAGGATTCGAACCTGCGACCGTAGCAGTCCCGCGGTTCCGGACTGCAGCGCCAGAACCGCTAGAACACCGCGGCCGGCTCGCCTGGTTTCACCTGAGTTGTTATGCCGTCTCACAGAATCGCAGTTTATGGGCAGCGGAGAATCCGCATAACTTCCACGAAACACCACTGTATTATTAGAAGGTTGGGGTTTGGTGCGCAGTGTCTGGGTGCCGCATATTGGTCTCATCTTCTTTGCCCAGACGCTACATTCCCAATATTTTGTAACCAATTGTGGCAGCATTAACGACAGAGGAAAAAACCTACGGTTGCTTCCAACAGGATTGTGCAACTGCTCATATAGCAGAACGAACCTTGGAGCACATTTACACAGTCTTCACGTCTGACATAGTTGTTAGCAGCAGTCAGTCTGGTCGCGGCCCTAGCTGGCCACCCAGGTCACCTGATATGTCAGTGTACGATTGCTTTCTGCGGGAGCCCTCAAATCTAAGGAGCACCGCAACAACCCTCATAGTCTTCAGGAACTGAAGCAGAACATTTCGGATAAGATTCCAGCAATTCCAGCAGTCCAGTTTCGACCCGCCTTCAGAAACTTGCTGATCAGGACCCAGAAATGCGAAGAGATGAAAGGTGTTCACTTTCAATATTTTCTGTAATTAGGTTAGTAGTGCATATGCTTTTGTATATGTTTCTTACTCCTGGAACAACAGCTTGGCAGCCGGCCGCTGTGGCCGAGCGGTTCTAGGCGCTTCAGTCCGGAACCACGCTGCTACGGTCGCAGGCTCGATTCCTGCCTCGGGCATGGATGTGTGTGATGTCCTTAGGCTAGTTAGGTTTAAGTAGTTCTAAGTCTAGGGAACTGATGACCTCAGATGGTAAGTCCCATAGTGCTTAGAGCCATTTGAACCATTTGAACAGCTTGACATCTACATAGAAGTGATTCAGGTACTGTAAATTATCAATCTCTCAATCTGCCTTTACAATAACATACAATAGGTATAGTTTTGGAGACATCATGGCATTATGCTTCTATGAAGGAGATATTGACATCTGCTGAACCATTACTAAGTAAGTTTCTGTAATACGCTGTTCAGCCAGAGCATTATTACCGCCTACCTAATAGCCGATATGTCCATCTTTTGCACGGGTAACAGCGGCGACGTGTCGTGGTATGGAAGCAATGAGGCCTTGAAAGGTCGCTCGAGGAAGTTGGCACCACATCTGCACACATAAGTCTCTTAATTCCCGTAAAGACCAGGTAAGGGGACATGAGCTCTGACGCTACTTTCAATCACATCCCAGACGTATTCATATCTGGCGAGTTGGGGGGCGAGCACATCAATTGAAACTCGCCACTGTGTTCCTCGAACCACTCCATCACACTCTTGGCCTTGTGACACGGCGCATTATCTTGCTGAAAAACGCCACTGCCGTTGGGAAACACAATCGTTACGAGGGGTTGTAGGTGGTTTTTAACCAGTGTACGATACTTCTTGGTCGTCATGACGCTTTGCATGAGCTCCACTGGACCTATGGATGCCTACGTGCATGTTCCACAGAGCATAGTGGAGCCGCCGCCAGTTTGTCTCCGTCCCGCAGTTTAGGTGCAAGCAGCTGTTCTCCTGGAAGATGACGGATTCGCGCCCTTCCATCGACATGATGAAGAAAGTATAGGGACTCATCAGACCGTGCAAGGCTCTGTCACTGTTCCAACGTCCAGTGTCAATGGTCTCGTAACGTTAGCACATGGATGGGTCGTCGACTGCGACGACCCATCGTTAGGAGCGTTTGGTGCACTGTCTGTTCATACAGACGTGTACTCCGTCCAGCATTAAAGTTTGATGTTAGTTCCGTCACTGTTCGCCTCGTGTCTTGTTTTACCAGTCTGCCCAGCCTACTACGTCCGTTGTCTGTAATGAAGTGTGGCCGCCCAACCTCACGACGTCTGGATGCAGTCTCACCTTGGCTTCGACACGTGTTGAAGACACTCTCCACATGCTCGCGCCGAGCCTCCGGGCCATCACAATGTGCTCTCTGTCAGTCAAATCGCACGTCTTCCCCATTCTACACACGGACAACACGCTCTCTGATATCATATGCACCGTGCGTGTGTCTGTGTAGCAGTGATTCCTCGCCAGGTGACACTGGTATCACCTGGAAGGGTTTATATCGATAGTAGAGCTGTGGTCATCATGTTCTGACTCATTAGTGTGTACTTCTTATACGTCACATAAATTCATAGTCAAGGTCTGGAGACTTATAATATCCCTCATTCTGTAGGCTCTCTGAAGATTAGAAATTAATTTGTCGAAAACGGTAAAGCTAAATTAAATTATTTGCAACTGACGACTGAATTCTATTCAGAAATACATACTACAGTTGCAGAAAATTACAGCTCCGGATAAAATAATAAATATAGGAGGAGTCTTTTTTTCTTTTTTTTTTCTTTTTTTTTCCTAGGTCCGATCTCTGTCGAAATACATGGCAAAATGGTGCTATCTGAAACCGGCGGCGAGGCAACTGTGGTGGACCCTAGGCCATTGATGGTAGTTGTGAACGATGGCTGCGGAGGTATATACTTGCGAATAGACGTACAGCTACTGAGCTACTGACCGCCCATATTAACGGGCTACCAAACAGTCTCTCGTCAACGACCATTCAACGAACGCTGCTGCGTATGGGCAACTGCAGCAGGCACTTTGTTTATTCACAGATACTAGCTGCTGTTTATTGGGGACTGTCGCAAATGGATGTCCACTGAGTGGCAACAGGTGGCCTTCTAAGATGAATCGCGTTTTATGCTCCATCAGCAAGAAATGTACGTGTGAAAACAAACACGTTGCAACAATCGTCAGAAGAGTCCAGGCTGGAGGAGGAGCGTTGTAGCCTGTGGAATGTTTACGTGGCATTCCCTGGACGGCCTCGTTATTCTGAAAGGCACAATGGATCAACACAAGTACGCATCTATCGTTGGGGACCATGTCCACATATACGTGCAGCTTGTTTTTCTTCTGCAAGATAGGTCTACCAGCAGGTCAGTGCAACATGTCGTACAACACTCAGTGTACGTGCGTGGTTCAGAGAGAATCAGAATGAGTTTATCGTACTCCCCTGGCCACGAAACTCTCCGGATTTACACCTAATCGAAAATTTGTGGCACCACCTTAGTCGCAGCACAGCTGGCCGTTGCACAGGATTCGGCATTGCACCACATCTGCCGGCCGGGGTGGCCGAGCGGCTCTAGGCGCTACAGTCTGGAACCGCGCGACCGCTACGGTCGCAGGTTCGAATCCTGCCTCGGGCATGATATGTGTGTGATGTCCTTAGGTTAGCTAGGTTTAAGTAGTTCTGAGTTCTAGCGGACTGATGACCTCAGAAGTTAAGTCCCATCGTGCTCAGAGCCAGAGCACCACATCCCTGTAGCTACCTTCGCTCTGAAAAAGATGGTTATTCGGATTTTGATAGGTGGTCACATTAATATGCTGTAACAGTGTGGTATAACAAGTGTTATACTCAAAATGTCCTCTGTTTTGGAATATAAATATTGAGTGTTTACACTGCAAGACAGAGACATGTAACACATAGTATACTATTATCATCACTGCAACTGCTACATCGAAAACTTCATTTTTCTTCTACTCATATAGGAGACCCAATGTCGCAGGCATCGTCTGGGAACTGTAATCAACTTTGAAAAAATTGTAAAATTGTGACTGGGAATAGAAAATGAGTTTTAGTAACTACAGCTAGCTCTGATATTACAAGAACGAGAAGTATTTCCCTCGTTTGACTTTTGTTTTAATCTTCTGATGTGTGCTTCTCGCGACTGGTGTTCCGTTTTGTGTTCTGTCACTTTCCCTGTCCGTGTCCCGCCTGTGCTTTTCTTCTGTCTGCAAAATATGTCCAGTTTTACCTGTGAGGGCTTTATTGATATTCTCCTTTGATAACGTGAACAACTTCTCGCGTATTGTGAACTGCAGTTTGTACACGATTAGTCTTGTTAGAACGTCTAGGTACAAATAGCTCTCATAGTTGTCTCGAAGATTTTCTTGAGCTCTTAATCTCAGTCTCATTCCCGAAAGGCTCATCAGAGTGAAAACGTTGAGGTGATGACGTCGTTTTGTTGTCTCCGAGACCAATATTGGCACAAGAATTCCGTTTAGTATTCTTTCACACAGTACTCGTGTGCGTATTCAACATATACTGGCCTCTGTCTCTATACATGCTACAGGCAAGCAGATATTTTTTTCTGCTTACAAATTTATGAAAAGTTTCGTTAGAACGTATTTAAAAAGGACATGTGGTGTTATTTATCTCTCAAATAGAATTTGTGACAGTCACCCTGTCCCAGGAATACTGTGGTAGGCACAAGTAGCAAAGTTCCTACGATATTGCCTACTTTACTTACTTATAATACCACTAACCTACGCTTTGTTTTATCTTCCTTAAGTCTTGCCGTAACTAACTATTCATCCTCTATTCTTTATTTATATTTACCATCTGCTTTCAAATTTATCATCCAATTTTCTAACCAAGGGAAATGCGATGTGCTTATAGCATTGGACTCGTCTTAGGGCCAAAAGGTCTTTATTACCCGCCAAGCCAATTAATTTTTCCGTGATTCACTAAATAATTCAAGGGAAATATCAGCACGGATCCTTCAGTGGGACCACGACCTATACCCTTCCTTATTTCCTTCCTTCCTTCCTTTTTTTCCTTCCTTCCTTACTTGCTGTCATCTATTTTTTTTTTTTACCTGAGCTGTATCCGATTCTCTAATCGCGTCATTACCGATTGGACATTAAGCTCTAATCTTCCAGCATTGCAGTTTTCTAGGTCACTCGACACTGCCTCTACCTTGCAATGATCGATATAACTCGTGGTTTCTGCGTCGAGAAGGGGCTCACTGACTGGGGTCCCTATGTTCTAACTTCTACTTTGGTTTCCCTCGTTTCTTTCCCAGGCACTATCGACTTTTTTCTTGTCTCCAACCTACTGACAATACCGAGGGTACAAACACGAAACATATTTTGACTTATAAATGAATGATGCCCTGTTAATACACTATTTTAACCCCATAAAGTAATCTTAGAACACAGTTAAACGAAGAAATTAGTTCAATAATTCTGCTTTGACTATTGACGGAAAACCATCACCTTCTCGAGGGCTTTCCCAGTAACGTTTATATATATTTTGTTTAAATCTGGTGAAACTGAAGTTATTAAACATTAAAAGCTCTTCTAGTGGTCATATTCTGTTGATACGTTGGCTGCAGTCGGCCATTTCCAGTGCGAACAAGATTGACACTATTAGCAATTGATGTTTTCACTGTTAGAATTCTTTCAAAAACACAAAACTGAGGACCACCTTACCGTTTTTCTGTGCAGTAATGGGAATGAATGTGTCTTACTGCCGTCGCCAATCGAAATCCTCCGGCGTCTGCATAATGGACGTACTTCAAAGAAGACAATTCCCTTCAAATATTCTGAGTATAAAAACAGAAGGCTGCTGTTCACCTCTTACCAGAATAAAGCGATACACGTAGACGTGGCTTACAAGTGCACATGACAGAAGGATTATTAGGCTGAGTCATCAGGAGAAATTCCGATCTCCGCCGCCTTAGGACGTTGAGAGAATTCACTGGCGAAATATTAAAGTTTGTACCAAGACTACGATTCAAAGCCGTGTCTCCTGTAGTCACCTGCGTAGGCAGAGTGGTTAGACACATCTGCAGTGACTACCGTGTCGCGGAATATTTTCTGTTTGGTAGCGGTATCAACACAGCAATGGTATCTGTTCTTTCGGACATGTCCGAAACAACAAACACCATTCATATGAGTCGTAAGAATAGAAGTCGCAGAAAGAATTGGCGTGACCGCTCGCATTTTCGTTGTGCTAACCTGCAAAGCCTTACTGTGTGCTACACAGCATAACAGGCACTGAACACAATGCTACGAACATAATGTCAACTCAAATGTCTCCGAGTTTACCTTGCAGGAATCAAATAATGATGCAAATTGGACCAACGTTAATAATTAACAATAATGAAATTTAACCAAAATCAGTTCAACAAACCATTCTACCACAAAACGTCGAAGGAGAAACAGTCATTCACAAGAATCAGAACAAGTAATAATAAATTTTTTCACGATGTGTGGTTTTTTTAATGATACATTTTCAATCGATCTGCAATTCAGTTTTTCCACCCCATTTTAAGCTATCCACTAATGACATTTTTTTCTGTATGCTTGTCTTCGTAAATCTACATCTACATCTACATTTATACTCCGCAAGCCACCCAACGGTGTGTGGCGGAGGGCACTTTACGTGCCACTGTCATTACCTCCCTTTCCTGTTCCAGTCGCGTATGGTTCACGGGAAGAACGACTGTCTGAAAGCCTCTGTGCGCGCTCTAATCTCTCTAATTTTACATTCGTGATCTCCTCGGGAGGTGTAAGTAGGGGGAAGCAATATATTCGATACCTCATCCAAAAACGCACCCTCTCGAAACCTGGCGAGCAAGCTACACCACGATGCAGAGCGCCTCTCTTGCAGAGTCTGCCACTTGAGTTTGTTAAACATCTCCGTAACGCTATCACGGTTACCAAATAACCCTGTGACGAAACGCGCCGCTCTTCTTTGGATCTTCACTATCTCCTCCGTCAACCCGATCTGGTGCGGATCCCACACTGATGAGCAATACTCAAGTATAGGTCGAACGAGTGTTTTGTAAGCCACCTCCTTTGTTGATGGACTACATTTTCTAAGGACTCTCCCAATGAATCTCAACCTGGTACCCGCCTTACCAACAATTAATTTTATATGATCATTCCACTTCAAATCGTTCCGCACGCATACTCCCAGATATTTTACAGAAGTAACTGCTACCAGTGTTTGTTCCGCTATCATATAATCATACAATAAAGGATCCTTCTTTCTATGTATTCTCAATACATTACATTTGTCTATGTTAAGGGTCAGTTGCCACTCCCTGCACCAAGTGCCTATCTGCTGCAGATCTTCCTGCATTTCGCTACAATTTTCTAATGCTGCAACTTCTCTGTATACTACAGCATCATCCGCGAAAAGCCGCATGGAATTTCCGACACTGTCTACTAGGTCATTTATATATATTGTGAAAAGCAATGGTCCCATAACACTCCCCTGTGGCACGCCAGAGGTTACTTTAACGTCTGTAGACGTCTCTCCGTTGATAACAACATGCTGTGTTCTGTTTGCTAAAAACTCTTCAATCCAGCCACACAGCTGGTCTGATATTCCGTAGGCTCTTACTTTGTTTATCAGGCGACAGTGCGGAACTGTATCGAACGCCTTCCGGAAGTCAAGAAAAATGCATCTACCTGGGAGCCTGTATCTAATATTTTCTGGGTCTCATGAACAAATAGAGCGAGTTGGGTCTCACACGATCGCTGTTTCCGGAATCCATGTTGATTCCTACATAGTAGATTCTGAGTTTCCAAAAACGACATGATACTCGAGCAAAAAACATGTTCTAATATTCTACAACAGATCGACGTCAGAGATATAGGTCTATAGTTTTGCGCATCTGCTCGACGACCCTTCTTGAAGACTGGGACTACCTGTGCTCTTTTCCAATCATTTGGAACCTTCTGTTCCTCTAGAGACTTGCGGTACACGGCTGTTAGAAGTGGGGCAAGTTCTTTCGCGTACTCTGTGTAGAATCGAATTGGTATCCCGTCAGGTCCAGTGGACTTTCCTCTGTTGAGTGATTCCAGTTGCTTTTCTATTCCTTGGACACTTATTTCGATGTCAGCCATTTTTTCGTTTGTGCGAGGATTTAGAGAAGGAACTGCAGTGCGGTCTTCCTCTGTGAAACAGCTTTGGAAAAAGGTGTTTAGTATTTCAGCTTTACGCTTGTCATCCTCTGTTTCAATGCCATCATCATCCCGGAGTTTCTGGACATGCTGTTTCGAGCCACTTACTGATTTAACGTAAGACCAGAACTTCCTAGGATTTTCTGTCAAGTCGGTACCTAGTATTTTACTTTCGAATTCACAGAACGCTTCACGCATAGCCCTCCTTACGCTAACTTTGACATCGTTTAGCTTCTGTTTGTCTGAGAGGTTTTGGCTGCGTTTAAACTTGGAGTGAAGCTCTCTTTGCTTTCGCAGTAGTTTCCTAACTCTGTTGTTGTACCACGGTGGGTTTTTCCCGTCCCTCACAGTTTTACTCGGCACGTACCTGTCTAAAACGCATTTTACGATTGCCTTGAACGTTTTCCATAAACACTCAACATTGTCAGTGTCGGAACAGAAATTTTCGTTTTGATCTGTTAGGTAGCCTGAAATCTGCCTTCTATTACTCTTGCTAAACAGATAAACCTTCCTCCCTTTTTTTATATTCCTATTAACTTCCATATCCAGGGATGCTGCAACGGCCTTATGATCACTGATTCCCTGTTCTGCGCTTACAGAGTCGAAAAGTTCGGGTCTGTTTGTTATCAGTAGGTCCAAGACGTTATCTCCACGAGTCGGTTCTCTGTTTAATTGCTCGAGGTAATTTTCGGATAGTGCACTCAGTATAATGTCACTCGATGCTCTGTCCCTACCACCCGTCCTAAACATCTGAGTGTCCCAGTCTATATCTGGTAAATTGAAATCTCCACCTAAGACTGTGAATTATGACAGGAATAAGAGCAATAAGACTTCAGATGATGCAGTTCACTTACGTCAGACACTTCTGACCCATTGGAATGAAACGATACTTAATCACAAAGAATTCCGTGAATTAGTTGGCAGGCATCATACTACCGGCAACTGTAAGTGCTGCAAGATCCTATCACTTGGTCATAACAGAAATAGGATATGGATGTTCGGTTGCTTGCTAAGCTAGCGATGACGACAGAAAGTCATGTCACATAGATGAAGGTGAGGACACGTGTAACACTTGCACTCAGGCTATATGACATAATCGAATCGACTGATCTGAGTTCTATCGTAGATATTTTTTTGCCGTAACATATATACAGGAGACGTGCTCGTACCTTCTAAAAATGACGCTTAAAGTGGGGATTGAACCTATACATAGCCCATACATTTCGCTCCCCAGAATCACCATCTCTGGAGAGCTACGGCCATTTCAAATGCCTTCTTATATTCGCGTCTGTGTTGTCCATTTTAACATGCGACTTAATAAAATATACTTCCTTGTAACAAAATTCTTCATCGACAAATCTGTCACTCTGATCTGCGGTGAGTTTTCTTTATTAAGATCTTCTGAATGTCCATTAATGCAGTTCTGTCCATAATTAACTAAAGAGATGAAATGAACTAATTTTTTGAAATACATAATGTTTTCTCTTTTGCAGGTTGCCACACTAACTGACGATTATTGCTGCGTAGTTGCACTTCCAAACAGCAGTCTGTACGTGCAAACCAGTTGCGTCTGTACCTGCGGTTACTCGTTCTTTAGTTACACGGGCTATGCACCGCTCTGTTTAAAAGGAATGGCTCGATATACTCACAGGGTCGAGCCGCGCACGTCTGCTTTCATTCCCCGCAGCTAATTCGCTGAAATTAATAACTTGTAGCTGTGATTCTGCAGTAAAATAGTCTATGCATTGACTAGAACTGCCAGATAATAAATTACACAGAAATATATAAGAAAATATGAACGAATAAAAAGGGGCTTCTTTCTAACATGTGTAATTGATGAAGACGATGGAGAACTGTGTTGAATAACGATTATTCAAGAACGGACATTTCAAATAAATGGGTAGTGGTCCTACGATACTCAGTTAAAATAAAGACAGCAAATACCCTTATAAAATGCAATAAAGTTACGTTGAGAGGGTTACTTGAATGGTGGCAAAAGCCCCAAACTAAATATTCATCAAAGACTCCCAAAATCTAAACACATTTCGTGATCACAATACATGACAGATTCTCCACCTCAAAATCGTTTAGAGTCCAACATGAAGATTCACAAATTAAACAAGTGATACGAAGAACATTAACTCATATTCTGTCTTTTCTCAGTTCCATAAATCAAGTGGCAAAAGCCAGAGTCCTACTCTGGAGCACATTCAGACGCTAACCCCTTCAAAAGCTAGTGTGCTTCAGCAGTCGTTCACCGAACAGAAACGGTCACCTATACGACTGATTCCCGCATGTTACTCTTGATGGGTCTGCCTTTTTCCGGAGGTCGGCACAAAAATTCCAAGATCTCTCTCTTGAGTTCTTCACTCGAGAAATCCCAGTCTACTACAGCGTTCCGCCGATGTCCAACTCTCATTGACTTACGACCGTCCCCATTAAGAACACATCGTTTCCACATACATGATTTGGCTCATCTTGACCACTTCCATCCACTAAACTAATATATAGCAACAATATTTAAATCAACAAATGTTGTAAACATTCAGTCACAGTCACATAATTATAAATAAAGGTTGGTCCAAAAATAAATAACAAAGTATTCTTGTGCAAGTGCACTCACGATAAATAACAACAGATGGTCTTTCTGTACTATTTAAAGAATTATGTGTGTCTTTTTTGAGAGAGTCATATTTTGTTTCACTTTTCAATTGTGGTGTTCGCTAACATGTGCTACTGACCACTTTCAAATTAACACTTTTTTAGCAGCACTTGCAGTCAATAATTAAATAAAATTACTGGCAGAATAGTGAACTGCTTATTAAATAACCACAGAAATGTGTAAATGTGGAGGATACAACGCTCTGATAGTCATTTGTTTTAAAAAAAGATTTAAAAGACGTAATTAATCAAGAATTAAAACAGAATTAAACTGTGATTTATTGTCAAATTTGAGAGTGCTGTAATTTATACATCTTCAAAACGGTCTGACATTCTGTCTGTAGCATTGTGTGTCCTACTAAGCTACCATCCACTGCCAAAATTCCCAGTACTGTGATTAACTCTTATCCAGTCCTTTGCTGACACCCTTCTACCTGGGGGGCTTGGGCGTCAGCTGCGGTCTGCCCTGAGCCTCGGGGCCACTGGCATTCAGCCATACATCAAATTCATCTTACGTCATACTAAATCTAGGAGGTGGAGTACCTTGCCCACATACACATTATATTACACACTCCACTTAATGTCACCCCACAGCTGGGGGTACAGGCAAATATCTCCTACTATTCCCTTTTTCTCTCCATCAGTTCTAAATGACGTATTTTATTAAATGTAATTGAATATAATGACTGAAAAAATGGCCAGAAAGAATTATATACTTAAGCTGACTAAAAAGACTTGTGAGTGAAATTTGCTTTAAATTAAAGATTAAACAAGTAAAGATCAACAATTCAAGATATTTAAGAATTGATGAAAATTAGAAATTAAAGCTTACGAAATAGGAAGTGTAAAATTTAAGAAGTCCAAAATTAAAAATTTAAAAAATCAAAAATTTTGAAATTAAAACTGTAAAATCAAGAATTTTAAAATGAATAATTTTAGAAATTAAACTTTTTAACAAATTAAAAAATTACAAACTTGAAATTAAAAATGAAATATTTAAAAATTAAAAACCTAATGTTTTTTCTGTTATAAATTGATATGCAAAGATCGAAAAACTTGTGTTTTTCCTTACTTATATTTCTTAGAAGTAATTTTATCTTCATTGAATTCCGAATCTATTCTAAAATGGAAAATTTGAGGGGATTCTATAAATTGAATAAAGAATGTTTAATTTATTTTATAGTTAAACACTTCATCTTCTAATACATAAAAGAAGAGAAAAATTGGAAAGAAGTACTTTTTATAAAATTGAAAGTAGTGATGAAGTATTTGAAATAAATGGAGACGAAACACTGAAAGAAATATTCCATTTTCTACTAATATATTTGTAAAATAAGAATATAAACATAAAAGTAAAATTTCCATTTTCTACCAATATATTTGGAAAACACTGACATAGATAGCAGTTTCTGAAAATTTACTTGTAAAAGGATTTTAAAAAAGATTACAAACTAAAGATATAAACTCAATAGATCCTATTCACTTGTTGAATGCGGCAAGACTGAAACATATGTGGTGAGTAAAGAAAATATTTAATTAGTTGGTATATTAAAAACATAGTTTTTAATTTTGTGAGTACATAACGAAGACAAATAAAAAAATTAATGTTGCATCAAAGACAAAATTATTGGATTGTTACAGAAAACACATAATCAAAAAATTTAGAGGAGGAAAAGAGATTTGTAGCAAAAACCTAATTTTCTAACATGAGGATTGTGAATGGAATTAAATGGAATTATTGGGTTATAATTACCAATTAATAGATATAAATATATAAATCCTAATAGAACAAGTAATTAAAAATAATTATTTAAACAACTTGAAGGAAAAGTACACAGTATTTCATTTCCCGTTGTCGTTAAAGATATTCCAAAAATTTAGACTGAAGTTGATGATATTGTCACAAAGGACTTAAAAATTCATAAGTCAAAAACGTGAGACTGAAATTGATGTATATATTAATGTTTATTCTTTTTTAAAAAAATTCTTCCCATGAAAAATATTATAATATACAGCTATTAAAAATAGTAAAATCTGGAAGAGGACACTTAATAAATTATTTTTCAGAAAAGAAAGTAATCCACACTACTGTTGGATAAAAAATTAATATTGACTTGTTTTTAGTCAAAGTTCTATTCAATGAAAATTTATTTATGATGCGTTTTTATTATGTTTAATAATAGAAAAAATTCGATTAGCATTCAAAAATTTGTAAGTAAAAGGAAAATCACCAGAAAAAGATTAATACATTGAATATGAAAAGAACCTTTTATTATTTATGCAGATTTTGAGAGCCTGTTATTAAAAATAGGTAATTATGAGCCAAATCCAGAAAACTGTTTTACTATAAAATATCAAAATCATGAACTGCTTGTATTTTTTTATTACATTACTAAGTTAATGGACATTATAAAATTCCATTTGTATATAGAGGACTCAATTGTCATAATAATTTGTGGAATATCTAAAAAAATAAGTTAAAGAAATTTGAGAAATTTGTGCTGAAGAAGAAGATATATAACTTTAATTTCTGAAGAACAATTAAGACATAATTAACCTAAATCTTGTTCTTTATGTGAAATTCCGTTACATAATAACTGTAATTTACAATTAAAACATAATAACATTGTACTAATTTGTTTTCAAAACTTATCAGGATATGATATTTATTTATTTGTAAAATAAAATGTTATGGCAAAAAGAAATGTTTCATATGATGTAGTGATAGTAGATAAATTATTTAGGTAATAAATCTGGAAATGGACTTTCACTGTTACCTTTACATTTACAGCTTTAAGTCTTGATAACGTTTTCTCAATTTAAAAACAATCTAATATAAAATATTATAAAATTTTTTCAGAAAATTTAATAAGTTTAGTAACTACAAAAAGTTTATCCTTATGATTACATAGAAAGTAGGGAAATTTGAAGAAAACAAAGTTCCACCAAAAAAAGAAGAATTTTACACTACTGAAAGATTGTGTCATTAGTAAAGAAGATTATAAACATGGTAAATTAATTTGGGAAAAAAATTATGTTAAAAATTTAGGAGCATATCCTTTTTTATATCTAAACACTGATGTTTCAAAAAAAATTATAATAACTTATGAGTTACACCTTTCTTGGTATTACACAGCTCTGGATTATTTTGGGATGCCTTGTTAGAAATATTGAACCCAAAACTAAAATCATTAGACAACTGTGATGCAGTTTTGGTGTTTGAAAAAGGAATAGGAGACGGAATATCCCAATGTTGTAAAAGATATGTTATAGCCAATCATAAAACATGAAACATTATAATAAAAATATTCTACTGAATTTTTAATGGATGTAAATGTCAATAATTTATACAGTTATATGACGAGTTAGTAATTACCTTAAGGTGTTATTGAATGGGTGGAACCAAATAAATTTGACAGTACAGTTTATATTCTTATATATAAGGAGCGTTCAAAAATAAATTAGCCATAGGCATAATTACAGAAACCAGTACCTGTATGTCAAAAGTATTGACCCTAGCTGTTGAGACTCTAATTTTAATTAACTATTGTGTTTATACTGGTTGCTGGTGAGGAGGAAAGTTAGTTATTTGTATTTTATTAATGATCTCATTCATAAGCAGCCATATAACAGTCATCACAGTCGCTCAAGAAAGTTATAATTAAGCTTTACTTCTTTAATCAGAATCGGACGATGACTTTCCTTGTCTGCATGCTCAATGATTCGAAGCGGTCTGCAATCCTGTGTAAATAGAATGTCTTGGTTTTCCAGCATTGCATAGTCAGTCGGGAAACCTCAGGTCAAGCAAAAAGTTTGCTTTGATAGAGTTTAATTATCCGGTGAAATAATGGAGCTCTTGGATCTTATAATTGCAGGTTCGTTTCCAATTCATCGGAAGTTCCCTTCTGATTACCAACGAAACGACACCTCCATGCAAATTTCCAATTAGAGAATACATATTTAATGAAATTCCTTATACACCTGTAATGTAAATGCTCAGTATATATTCTCTTGATTAGCATACAATATATTTCCAATCTGTTTCTTCCAGAAATCTCGATAGCAAAATTACAATTATCCAATGCAGCTATTCGGCATGGAGAACATCCTAGAAGTCTTCTCAACACACCAGAGAGAATATTACAAAGAGTAATTACGCGCTCATGGAATAGTAATAGTACTGTACTACCATGCACATCGATTCTGTGTGTATATAAATGGTCAGGGATAATTAGTAGGATATAAAGAGACATTATAAGTCATATGTCCCACTGTGACAGAAGGTGGTGAATGGTTGTCTCATAAAATTCCCGGGCTGCGATGTTAACGAGTTCCGCACATACTGCTGGACGTCGTCATCTGAGGTAAATCGTAAGCCCCTCAGAGACTTTTTAAGGGGACCAAAAATGGCACCTTGTATTTCACTTCCTGCAGCATGGGACAACAGAAAATTCCCAGCATTTCTCGCAAACCTTGACCGCCTTTCGCTAAGTGATCAAATCAAAATGACCAAGCAATCTTACCAGTGTGGCCATTCTGATCCACAACAATGCAAATCATTATACGGGCAACACAGTCATGGCACTCCTGCAGAAATTCAAATGGGAGGTTCTTGGTCACACTCCATACAGTCTAGACCTCTCTCCCTGTGATTACGCCATTTTTGGTCCCCTTAAAAAGGTTCTGAGGGGAAAACGATTCCCCTCAGATGACGACGTCCAGCTGTACATGTCGAACTGGTTAACATTGCAGCCCTGGGACTTTTATGCGACAGCCATTCACCGCCTTGTGTTACAGTGGGACAAGTGTCTCAACAGCCAGGGTCAATACTGCTAACATACATGTACTGGTTTCTGTAATTATGACTGCAGCTCGTTTCTTTCTGAATGCCCCTTATACAATGGGCATTTAGGTAGCATATCATACATATTGTTCATCATTGGCTGCACAACTATTACTTATAGCTATTATACGTATTACAATTTTTTGTTTTAGAAATGATAATTTGTGCTTGTGTTAGAATATTGTGCAGTCCCTTCCCCATTGTACAGTATCGTCACTTATTTATCAAAAAACACTCACTGCTAACACTTACCATACACCTATACCGGAATAAATAACTGCAGTTCTGCTTAGCTGTCATTCTGCTCTCATGGTTGTGTTAGCTCAGGTGCGCTATGATATTAGTATACTATTATTTCCTTTTATGCACCATATTTTAACTATTAATCTTTACATACATACTCTAAATTGAATTTGATAAGCAAATGTTTTGATTCTTGTTATCATAAATAACTTTTAACCATGTGCCACCCTACCTCAACCCTTTTTCTTCCTCCCTTCCTCTTTCTGCCTCTTTTCCCATTACATTACCCTAATTTTCAACTATTTCTACCCATTCCCGCCTCCTACCATTACTACCTCCTTTCCCCTTTTCACCTCCCCTTTCCACCTTCCCTTCCCCTTATCCTTCTCTCCCTCTCTACCTGACCACCTTTCCCTCCACTCCCCTTGGTTCTTGGATTTCTTGTTCTGTGGCATGTATAATAACTTTTGGTATGACTAGACTTGGATAGATTAGTGAATGGCATGTATTGAGTATAAATTAAAAGATTCATGTGCACAGTGCGTTAGCTCATTGGCTGTATTGAGCACCTTGTAGAACATAGTGACAGTCTAGAAGGATTACATATTTTTGTAACATTACATTTGTCAATATATGTAATTTATATTTGTGAAATGAGTCACATCTTTGTATATGAATCAGGTGTAAAGATTTACCCTTGTTACTCCTATATCATATAATATGCTGTTTAAATTGTTCAAAAAAATTTGATAAGACTAATTTCAAAATATTTCAATTTATCGCCAGTTAATACAATGGAGCCACCTGATATCTACACAAATTAAGAAGGGCTCTGAGGCGCCCCAGTGTAGTTACCATGAGGTCGTCGACTTCACATGTAGTTTTTACTCTATTGGTGTAATGGATGTTGTATGTTTACCTTCTATTCGTTTGTCAATCCATCTGAGAGCGTTTTGTTTTAGAAATGACAAACCATGTGTACATTTTTAATGTATTTTCACTTTGTTCTCAAAATGTCCATAACACATATATGTGAACATATATCAAAGATATGTAAAAGTTTTTCTAAAATTTGGTTCATCCCAAAATATGGTCGTATCTTGTGCACATTACCAATTTTCTTTTCATGTAGTGTAATGCCAGACTTAAGATGAAAGTACAATTCTGTCAAAACGAGTAATTGTAATAAGGGGCTTAAAATCAAGCAATCTGAGCTTTCTCAAAAAATTTAATTTCATAGCCTCCTCATCTTGGTTATATTATGGCATAAAGTCAAGCACTAGAACTCCAGTAGGGAATGCCAAGCAAGAGAAGGCTGTGAGAAGAAGTCACAAAATTGCATGCTGACTGCACTTCCGTTCTGGGCAACAATGCAACAACAGTGGCACCTACGTGAAGAGGATGTAAGTGCCCCAACTGGCTGGTGATGGCCGAGTTCTATAGCAGCTACAAGATTAGTCACATCAATAGCAGTGTTAACGAGTCACATCGCTTGTGCTCTCTATGTAGCAAAGATGCGGGGTTGTCTATACTGAAGAAGATTGATTACTTTGTATGTCACCCTTCATTCGTGACATATATTTATAACTATCAAAGTTAAGAATTGTAATTTTTGCATTGCAATAAAACTCATTAATATGTTTCATTGTTTGCTACTGAACCGTATATGCAGGCTTCCTAGACACTATATGTTATATTTTAGAAGTAGATTCACAATAACAAAAGAATTTATATGATTTACATAAACATTTACCATTAGCTCCTGAAAATAAAATTGTTCCAGGAAACAATGGAATAAAAAATAGTAACTACTTTAGATAATAAATGTATTATGTTCGTTATAGAAATCTTAAAGGGTATCTGTCCTTTAGGTATGAAAACAATAAACATTCGTTAAGTTTCAGAATTTAAACACTAATTCATTGACGAAGTGTATACACTATAAAGAAGAAATGAGGATAAAAGCAACCAATGATTTTGAGAAAGATTTCTACAAACTGTTCATTAATTCAGTATATCGAAAAACGTTGGAAAATATAATATAGAAAATATATAGAAAATATAGAAAATATAATATAATATAGAAAAGTAGTCTCAGAACCAGATAAATGTAATCCATTAATTGCATAGGGTGTGTACGACCCAGGACAATCACGGGGTCCAGGAAAAACCCAGGAATATTTTCATTTTTGAGAAAACCGGAAAAAACCTAGGAATTTTTTAGAATCCTGGAATATTTCATTGCTTTAGTTTTAAGTTAAACTGATGTAATGTCGACTGGTAAGGACCGATACTCTAACAAAGGCTATTACTGTATCCCGCTACTGCAGAATATTTCTTGCAGCAATTGAACATGAACGAGAAAAAAAAAACGAAAGTAAAACCCAAATCGTATAGGATATGTGTCACATACTACAACAAAACGCAGTGCTCATACAAGTGTCTGCCAACAGCAAAATGTGTCAAAGGCTTTAGGAAGCCTATGCAATGCTTCAGAAGAACAAATTGCCTCCGATGAGCGCGACGTCATAACTGTCTACATTAGATTCATTTTAGCAGTTACTAGTGGGCTCATGTGCATGCGCAGTTGACTTCCGTATGAGTAGTAACTTCAACTTCGGGCTACATAAAGGTGACTGTTTGCTTTGTAAGCAGTCGCAGCAAGCAGCTAGATGATACCAGGAAAGATTTTACTGGTGCACCCGAGCTGACAGATTCATGGATGTGCAGCAGGCCCAAGATCTAGGAAGGGGGTGGAGAACCGAGGTATCCGACCCAGGTGGCAATCTTGGGGGCGGGTATGGGGGGGTGGGCGCCAAATTCATATTCTTCAGGGGGAAATCACCTTGTTTCACAGAGTGCATAGCATCCAGCACATGTTGGTCTATCGATTGTCCATATGATTTTTAAATGTATCCCTGCTGGTTTTTGAACGTATTGAACACATTCTAATTTGATTTCTGAATGCGTACATAGAGTAAATGATGTGTCTATCAGGGTAATCCTCATCGCATCTAGAAATAAACTTTTCCTGCAGACAAAAGGGGATGGGGCTAGACGAGCTGAGCAGAGTAAAGTTGAACAGCGAATGATCAGCGTTGTTATAAGTATTAACGAAATCCATAGGTTCGGACTACCAAAGTGGAAACAAACGACTAACAGGAATAACAGGTAAGAAAGGTTACCTATTATCTTCTCAGTGTATCCAAGAAAGTGAAATTTTGACTGAAAATTTTTGGCCAGATCACTACACTAGTAAAGACCAGTTGTACAGTCTCCGGCTAGCAGCCGCTTAGGTTCTATTCTGGCAGTAGCACGTAAAATGCGTTGTACGAACGTGTAACAACGAAACCAGAGAATAATCGCGGTACAACTAAACTTGAGATTCTGGCAGAGTTACTTAATTCAAGCGCCGAATAAATTTTGAGAATGGCAGAAATAGTTACAAAATTAGTAATGACAAGATTGTTTGTCAGAACAATCTTGTTAGAAGAGAGAAGAAACAGCGACATCACACAAATTATGTAAGAATATGACGATTCCAAATTTATATAAAATTTTTGTACTACTTTTCGGTCTCATGCATGAGAACCTGGGGCGTATGAATGAAATGTAAAACTATTTCCTAACATACAGCTTTTCACATGTAGTTGGCTAATAGTCATCTGATATTGGCACTTTGTAAATTATAATCTGTCGTGTTCTAAAAATGATCATTTGTGCCAAAACAGTCTCGTTTATTTGGTGTGTGTTACAATTACTGTAATATTAGCAAGGCCTACTTTGTCTTATCTAGCAGACAGTGACAAAACAGATGTAATCAGCTCGAGAAACCACACCAATCTTGGATGCATTTATATTAACAGTTTCTTCAGTATTAGACAATTACATTTTAATGTTTAAAGTAGCAAAACGTTTGACGAATTTTGATGAGGTAATAGATTCTTTCGCAGGAAGGAAAGCACACCATGTACGGCTGTAGCAAGATCAGAGAGAAAAACAAGCTGGGAGCTAAGGATTGAAGAAAGGTGTACTGTCTTGCATGTCTCTTGTCTTTACTGGTTTTATGTATCCTATATTTAATTTTATGTCACAAAAACCAGCAAGTTATTAGCTAATAGGCAATAAACAGTTCAGATTTTCTGAAGAGTTCTTGTTCTCCCAATTACAAATAATCTCATCCAATATTAATTGTGAGGATTTTTTCTTTTTCCTTTTAAAGAGAAACAAGGGCAATATGTCATACCAGCCGACTGGGAGCAGGAGAGGTACAACACGACATTTTAATTTCCACTGTCTTGAATATAGTGCGATGGCAAACATTAAAAAAATACGCATTTCAATTCCAAAGAGCGAAATACAGTGATTTGGGATAGAAGAAAACTATGTGAAGAGGCGTGGCAGTGCACTTTGGCCCACTTAAGACCAGAAACATGTCTTACATTGCCTCAAACAAATATGTTTTATACATCAGTCTCTTCAGAAGGATGTGAGCTACAAAATGAACATATTTCTGAAAATTCGATTTTTTTAAATATTTGATGTCCTATCCCGAACGCTCGAGGGAGGGAGGTGAGGGGAGAGGGGGAGCGCCACTATTTAGTATTGCCCCCATTCGAAAATATCGTAGTTCTGGGGCTGATGCGCAGAGCAGACTTGAGTTGTAGTGATGAAGCGTGTAATCTCTGCGTGACCCGTGTTTACATCTGGTGCTTTGCTGTTTCCTCATCATTTACTGCCCTCACGTCAAATGAAAACAAAACAGATTTCCGTGGCCGGGAGCTATCAAGTGAATTAAAATATATCCACATAATTCCGGAAGGCAGAAATATGTTACTCGCTTCAAATTTTATTTCTGACAGTCAAGTACTAATCATCTTGCGGAACAATGAAGTTATTTTTGTTGGTTTGCTAAAGGAATTTGGTTTGAATTAATCTTTTCCACAGTACTGGCTATTTCCAACTGTTTGCTGCATTTCAAGTTCAAAATGTTCAAATGTGTGTGAAATCTTATGGGACTTAACTGCTGTCCCTTAGCTTACACACTACTTAACCTAAATTATCCTAAGGACAAATACACACACCAATGCCTGAGGGAGGACACGAACCTCCGCCGGGACCAGCCGCACAGTCCATGACTGCAGCGCCTCAGACCACTCGGCTAATCCCGCGCGGCGCATTTCAGGTGCACATTTTCATGTTGTAGCATGTATGGCATTATGCCGTAATGAAGAAACAAACATGGGATAATACAGTACTGGTACTCCAAAAGAATTCACTGCCCGAAAACCACAATGGAAACCTTAATATCAGCTCGAGGCCTACTTCATTGATAATCTGGACATATGAACATGCACTTAAAGTATGCACTTTAAATGTGAACATTTTAGTATGGTTCGCGAAATTCTCTGGGAGTATCTTCTGATGTCTTTTTTCTTTTATAACATAACGTATCATCTTTTATTTTGTTTATGAGTATGAACATACGGGCTTCCTATATCAATCGTAGCTGCACAAGGAGACGCCTGTTATCTAGCACTCTCTGGCAACTGCTGAAACGAGCCAATTTCTAAAAGGTCGCGGGAAAAATATTGCGCATGGTGGTCTGAAAAGCGTTACTTTCAATGTAAATTTCCTTTTACACAAATTGAACTATGTGCGAGAATATACAATGAATTTCTTAAATCACACAGCGTTTGGCACTCATTTAGAAATCAACTCTTCGATGACAAGCCAGTTAGAAGAATTTCGAGCTCGGAAGACCAGACATTTATGTCATTATTAAATATTTTACTGGCACATTTTTGTGATGAATCTTAAAGTGTAACATGCACAAATAAGATCAACATTATATGTGAAAGCTTTGCTTTTATTGCAGCAACACTATGTATATTAAGTTAAACCATTAACTTTTCCTGTTTGTGTTCGTCCCTTTTTTTATATTCCTATTAACTTCCATATCCAGGGATGCTGCAACGGCCTTATGATCACTGATTCCCTGTTCTGCGCTTACAGAGTCGAAAAGTTCGGGTCTGTTTGTTATCAGTAGGTCCAAGACGTTATCTCCACGAGTCGGTTCTCTGTTTAATTGCTCGAGGTAATTTTCGGATAGTGCACTCAGTATAATGTCACTCGATGCTCTGTCCCTACCACCCGTCCTAAACATCTGAGTGTCCCAGTCTATATCTGGTAAATTGAAATCTCCACCTAAGACTGTGAATTATGACAGGAATAAGAGCAATAAGACTTCAGATGATGCAGTTCACTTACGTCAGACACTTCTGACCCATTGGAATGAAACGATACTTAATCACAAAGAATTCCGTGAATTAGTTGGCAGGCATCATACTACCGGCAACTGTAAGTGCTGCAAGATCCTATCACTTGGTCATAACAGAAATAGGATATGGATGTTCGGTTGCTTGCTAAGCTAGCGATGACGACAGAAAGTCATGTCACATAGATGAAGGTGAGGACACGTGTAACACTTGCACTCAGGCTATATGACATAATCGAATCGACTGATCTGAGTTCTATCGTAGATATTTTTTTGCCGTAACATATATACAGGAGACGTGCTCGTACCTTCTAAAAATGACGCTTAAAGTGGGGATTGAACCTATACATAGCCCATACATTTCGCTCCCCAGAATCACCATCTCTGGAGAGCTACGGCCATTTCAAATGCCTTCTTATATTCGCGTCTGTGTTGTCCATTTTAACATGCGACTTAATAAAATATACTTCCTTGTAACAAAATTCTTCATCGACAAATCTGTCACTCTGATCTGCGGTGAGTTTTCTTTATTAAGATCTTCTGAATGTCCATTAATGCAGTTCTGTCCATAATTAACTAAAGAGATGAAATGAACTAATTTTTTGAAATACATAATGTTTTCTCTTTTGCAGGTTGCCACACTAACTGACGATTATTGCTGCGTAGTTGCACTTCCAAACAGCAGTCTGTACGTGCAAACCAGTTGCGTCTGTACCTGCGGTTACTCGTTCTTTAGTTACACGGGCTATGCACCGCTCTGTTTAAAAGGAATGGCTCGATATACTCACAGGGTCGAGCCGCGCACGTCTGCTTTCATTCCCCGCAGCTAATTCGCTGAAATTAATAACTTGTAGCTGTGATTCTGCAGTAAAATAGTCTATGCATTGACTAGAACTGCCAGATAATAAATTACACAGAAATATATAAGAAAATATGAACGAATAAAAAGGGGCTTCTTTCTAACATGTGTAATTGATGAAGACGATGGAGAACTGTGTTGAATAACGATTATTCAAGAACGGACATTTCAAATAAATGGGTAGTGGTCCTACGATACTCAGTTAAAATAAAGACAGCAAATACCCTTATAAAATGCAATAAAGTTACGTTGAGAGGGTTACTTGAATGGTGGCAAAAGCCCCAAACTAAATATTCATCAAAGACTCCCAAAATCTAAACACATTTCGTGATCACAATACATGACAGATTCTCCACCTCAAAATCGTTTAGAGTCCAACATGAAGATTCACAAATTAAACAAGTGATACGAAGAACATTAACTCATATTCTGTCTTTTCTCAGTTCCATAAATCAAGTGGCAAAAGCCAGAGTCCTACTCTGGAGCACATTCAGACGCTAACCCCTTCAAAAGCTAGTGTGCTTCAGCAGTCGTTCACCGAACAGAAACGGTCACCTATACGACTGATTCCCGCATGTTACTCTTGATGGGTCTGCCTTTTTCCGGAGGTCGGCACAAAAATTCCAAGATCTCTCTCTTGAGTTCTTCACTCGAGAAATCCCAGTCTACTACAGCGTTCCGCCGATGTCCAACTCTCATTGACTTACGACCGTCCCCATTAAGAACACATCGTTTCCACATACATGATTTGGCTCATCTTGACCACTTCCATCCACTAAACTAATATATAGCAACAATATTTAAATCAACAAATGTTGTAAACATTCAGTCACAGTCACATAATTATAAATAAAGGTTGGTCCAAAAATAAATAACAAAGTATTCTTGTGCAAGTGCACTCACGATAAATAACAACAGATGGTCTTTCTGTACTATTTAAAGAATTATGTGTGTCTTTTTTGAGAGAGTCATATTTTGTTTCACTTTTCAATTGTGGTGTTCGCTAACATGTGCTACTGACCACTTTCAAATTAACACTTTTTTAGCAGCACTTGCAGTCAATAATTAAATAAAATTACTGGCAGAATAGTGAACTGCTTATTAAATAACCACAGAAATGTGTAAATGTGGAGGATACAACGCTCTGATAGTCATTTGTTTTAAAAAAAGATTTAAAAGACGTAATTAATCAAGAATTAAAACAGAATTAAACTGTGATTTATTGTCAAATTTGAGAGTGCTGTAATTTATACATCTTCAAAACGGTCTGACATTCTGTCTGTAGCATTGTGTGTCCTACTAAGCTACCATCCACTGCCAAAATTCCCAGTACTGTGATTAACTCTTATCCAGTCCTTTGCTGACACCCTTCTACCTGGGGGGCTTGGGCGTCAGCTGCGGTCTGCCCTGAGCCTCGGGGCCACTGGCATTCAGCCATACATCAAATTCATCTTACGTCATACTAAAACTAGGAGGTGGAGTACCTTGCCCACATACACATTATATTACACACTCCACTTAATGTCACCCCACAGCTGGGGGTACAGGCAAATATCTCCTACTATTCCCTTTTTCTCTCCATCAGTTCTAAATGACGTATTTTATTAAATGTAATTGAATATAATGACTGAAAAAATGGCCAGAAAGAATTATATACTTAAGCTGACTAAAAAGACTTGTGAGTGAAATTTGCTTTAAATTAAAGATTAAACAAGTAAAGATCAACAATTCAAGATATTTAAGAATTGATGAAAATTAGAAATTAAAGCTTACGAAATAGGAAGTGTAAAATTTAAGAAGTCCAAAATTAAAAATTTAAAAAATCAAAAATTTTGAAATTAAAACTGTAAAATCAAGAATTTTAAAATGAATAATTTTAGAAATTAAACTTTTTAACAAATTAAAAAATTACAAACTTGAAATTAAAAATGAAATATTTAAAAATTAAAAACCTAATGTTTTTTCTGTTATAAATTGATATGCAAAGATCGAAAAACTTGTGTTTTTTCTTACTTATATTTCTTAGAAGTAATTTTATCTTCATTGAATTCCGAATCTATTCTAAAATGGAAAATTTGAGGGGATTCTATAAATTGAATAAAGAATGTTTAATTTATTTTATAGTTAAACACTTCATCTTCTAATACATAAAAGAAGAGAAAAATTGGAAAGAAGTACTTTTTATAAAATTGAAAGTAGTGATGAAGTATTTGAAATAAATGGAGACGAAACACTGAAAGAAATATTCCATTTTCTACTAATATATTTGTAAAATAAGAATATAAACATAAAAGTAAAATTTCCATTTTCTACCAATATATTTGGAAAACACTGACATAGATAGCAGTTTCTGAAAATTTACTTGTAAAAGGATTTTAAAAAAGATTACAAACTAAAGATATAAACTCAATAGATCCTATTCACTTGTTGAATGCGGCAAGACTGAAACATATGTGGTGAGTAAAGAAAATATTTAATTAGTTGGTATATTAAAAACATAGTTTTTAATTTTGTGAGTACATAACGAAGACAAATAAAAAAATTAATGTTGCATCAAAGACAAAATTATTGGATTGTTACAGAAAACACATAATCAAAAAATTTAGAGGAGGAAAAGAGATTTGTAGCAAAAACCTAATTTTCTAACATGAGGATTGTGAATGGAATTAAATGGAATTATTGGGTTATAATTACCAATTAATAGATATAAATATATAAATCCTAATAGAACAAGTAATTAAAAATAATTATTTAAACAACTTGAAGGAAAAGTACACAGTATTTCATTTCCCGTTGTCGTTAAAGATATTCCAAAAATTTAGACTGAAGTTGATGATATTGTCACAAAGGACTTAAAAATTCATAAGTCAAAAACGTGAGACTGAAATTGATGTATATATTAATGTTTATTCTTTTTTAAAAAAATTCTTCCCATGAAAAATATTATAATATACAGCTATTAAAAATAGTAAAATCTGGAAGAGGACACTTAATAAATTATTTTTCAGAAAAGAAAGTAATCCACACTACTGTTGGATAAAAAATTAATATTGACTTGTTTTTAGTCAAAGTTCTATTCAATGAAAATTTATTTATGATGCGTTTTTATTATGTTTAATAATAGAAAAAATTCGATTAGCATTCAAAAATTTGTAAGTAAAAGGAAAATCACCAGAAAAAGATTAATACATTGAATATGAAAAGAACCTTTTATTATTTATGCAGATTTTGAGAGCCTGTTATTAAAAATAGGTAATTATGAGCCAAATCCAGAAAACTGTTTTACTATAAAATATCAAAATCATGAACTGCTTGTATTTTTTTATTACATTACTAAGTTAATGGACATTATAAAATTCCATTTGTATATAGAGGACTCAATTGTCATAATAATTTGTGGAATATCTAAAAAAATAAGTTAAAGAAATTTGAGAAATTTGTGCTGAAGAAGAAGATATATAACTTTAATTTCTGAAGAACAATTAAGACATAATTAACCTAAATCTTGTTCTTTATGTGAAATTCCGTTACATAATAACTGTAATTTACAATTAAAACATAATAACATTGTACTAATTTGTTTTCAAAACTTATCAGGATATGATATTTATTTATTTGTAAAATAAAATGTTATGGCAAAAAGAAATGTTTCATATGATGTAGTGATAGTAGATAAATTATTTAGGTAATAAATCTGGAAATGGACTTTCACTGTTACCTTTACATTTACAGCTTTAAGTCTTGATAACGTTTTCTCAATTTAAAAACAATCTAATATAAAATATTATAAAATTTTTTCAGAAAATTTAATAAGTTTAGTAACTACAAAAAGTTTATCCTTATGATTACATAGAAAGTAGGGAAATTTGAAGAAAACAAAGTTCCACCAAAAAAAGAAGAATTTTACACTACTGAAAGATTGTGTCATTAGTAAAGAAGATTATAAACATGGTAAATTAATTTGGGAAAAAAATTATGTTAAAAATTTAGGAGCATATCCTTTTTTATATCTAAACACTGATGTTTCAAAAAAAATTATAATAACTTATGAGTTACACCTTTCTTGGTATTACACAGCTCTGGATTATTTTGGGATGCCTTGTTAGAAATATTGAACCCAAAACTAAAATCATTAGACAACTGTGATGCAGTTTTGGTGTTTGAAAAAGGAATAGGAGACGGAATATCCCAATGTTGTAAAAGATATGTTATAGCCAATCATAAAACATGAAACATTATAATAAAAATATTCTACTGAATTTTTAATGGATGTAAATGTCAATAATTTATACAGTTATATGACGAGTTAGTAATTACCTTAAGGTGTTATTGAATGGGTGGAACCAAATAAATTTGACAGTACAGTTTATATTCTTATATATAAGGAGCGTTCAAAAATAAATTAGCCATAGGCATAATTACAGAAACCAGTACCTGTATGTCAAAAGTATTGACCCTAGCTGTTGAGACTCTAATTTTAATTAACTATTGTGTTTATACTGGTTGCTGGTGAGGAGGAAAGTTAGTTATTTGTATTTTATTAATGATCTCATTCATAAGCAGCCATATAACAGTCATCACAGTCGCTCAAGAAAGTTATAATTAAGCTTTACTTCTTTAATCAGAATCGGACGATGACTTTCCTTGTCTGCATGCTCAATGATTCGAAGCGGTCTGCAATCCTGTGTAAATAGAATGTCTTGGTTTTCCAGCATTGCATAGTCAGTCGGGAAACCTCAGGTCAAGCAAAAAGTTTGCTTTGATAGAGTTTAATTATCCGGTGAAATAATGGAGCTCTTGGATCTTATAATTGCAGGTTCGTTTCCAATTCATCGGAAGTTCCCTTCTGATTACCAACGAAACGACACCTCCATGCAAATTTCCAATTAGAGAATACATATTTAATGAAATTCCTTATACACCTGTAATGTAAATGCTCAGTATATATTCTCTTGATTAGCATACAATATATTTCCAATCTGTTTCTTCCAGAAATCTCGATAGCAAAATTACAATTATCCAATGCAGCTATTCGGCATGGAGAACATCCTAGAAGTCTTCTCAACACACCAGAGAGAATATTACAAAGAGTAATTACGCGCTCATGGAATAGTAATAGTACTGTACTACCATGCACATCGATTCTGTGTGTATATAAATGGTCAGGGATAATTAGTAGGATATAAAGAGACATTATAAGTCATATGTCCCACTGTGACAGAAGGTGGTGAATGGTTGTCTCATAAAATTCCCGGGCTGCGATGTTAACGAGTTCCGCACATACTGCTGGACGTCGTCATCTGAGGTAAATCGTAAGCCCCTCAGAGACTTTTTAAGGGGACCAAAAATGGCACCTTGTATTTCACTTCCTGCAGCATGGGACAACAGAAAATTCCCAGCATTTCTCGCAAACCTTGACCGCCTTTCGCTAAGTGATCAAATCAAAATGACCAAGCAATCTTACCAGTGTGGCCATTCTGATCCACAACAATGCAAATCATTATACGGGCAACACAGTCATGGCACTCCTGCAGAAATTCAAATGGGAGGTTCTTGGTCACACTCCATACAGTCTAGACCTCTCTCCCTGTGATTACGCCATTTTTGGTCCCCTTAAAAAGGTTCTGAGGGGAAAACGATTCCCCTCAGATGACGACGTCCAGCTGTACATGTCGAACTGGTTAACATTGCAGCCCTGGGACTTTTATGCGACAGCCATTCACCGCCTTGTGTTACAGTGGGACAAGTGTCTCAACAGCCAGGGTCAATACTGCTAACATACATGTACTGGTTTCTGTAATTATGACTGCAGCTCGTTTCTTTCTGAATGCCCCTTATACAATGGGCATTTAGGTAGCATATCATACATATTGTTCATCATTGGCTGCACAACTATTACTTATAGCTATTATACGTATTACAATTTTTTGTTTTAGAAATGATAATTTGTGCTTGTGTTAGAATATTGTGCAGTCCCTTCCCCATTGTACAGTATCGTCACTTATTTATCAAAAAACACTCACTGCTAACACTTACCATACACCTATACCGGAATAAATAACTGCAGTTCTGCTTAGCTGTCATTCTGCTCTCATGGTTGTGTTAGCTCAGGTGCGCTATGATATTAGTATACTATTATTTCCTTTTATGCACCATATTTTAACTATTAATCTTTACATACATACTCTAAATTGAATTTGATAAGCAAATGTTTTGATTCTTGTTATCATAAATAACTTTTAACCATGTGCCACCCTACCTCAACCCTTTTTCTTCCTCCCTTCCTCTTTCTGCCTCTTTTCCCATTACATTACCCTAATTTTCAACTATTTCTACCCATTCCCGCCTCCTACCATTACTACCTCCTTTCCCCTTTTCACCTCCCCTTTCCACCTTCCCTTCCCCTTATCCTTCTCTCCCTCTCTACCTGACCACCTTTCCCTCCACTCCCCTTGGTTCTTGGATTTCTTGTTCTGTGGCATGTATAATAACTTTTGGTATGACTAGACTTGGATAGATTAGTGAATGGCATGTATTGAGTATAAATTAAAAGATTCATGTGCACAGTGCGTTAGCTCATTGGCTGTATTGAGCACCTTGTAGAACATAGTGACAGTCTAGAAGGATTACATATTTTTGTAACATTACATTTGTCAATATATGTAATTTATATTTGTGAAATGAGTCACATCTTTGTATATGAATCAGGTGTAAAGATTTACCCTTGTTACTCCTATATCATATAATATGCTGTTTAAATTGTTCAAAAAAATTTGATAAGACTAATTTCAAAATATTTCAATTTATCGCCAGTTAATACAATGGAGCCACCTGATATCTACACAAATTAAGAAGGGCTCTGAGGCGCCCCAGTGTAGTTACCATGAGGTCGTCGACTTCACATGTAGTTTTTACTCTATTGGTGTAATGGATGTTGTATGTTTACCTTCTATTCGTTTGTCAATCCATCTGAGAGCGTTTTGTTTTAGAAATGACAAACCATGTGTACATTTTTAATGTATTTTCACTTTGTTCTCAAAATGTCCATAACACATATATGTGAACATATATCAAAGATATGTAAAAGTTTTTCTAAAATTTGGTTCATCCCAAAATATGGTCGTATCTTGTGCACATTACCAATTTTCTTTTCATGTAGTGTAATGCCAGACTTAAGATGAAAGTACAATTCTGTCAAAACGAGTAATTGTAATAAGGGGCTTAAAATCAAGCAATCTGAGCTTTCTCAAAAAATTTAATTTCATAGCCTCCTCATCTTGGTTATATTATGGCATAAAGTCAAGCACTAGAACTCCAGTAGGGAATGCCAAGCAAGAGAAGGCTGTGAGAAGAAGTCACAAAATTGCATGCTGACTGCACTTCCGTTCTGGGCAACAATGCAACAACAGTGGCACCTACGTGAAGAGGATGTAAGTGCCCCAACTGGCTGGTGATGGCCGAGTTCTATAGCAGCTACAAGATTAGTCACATCAATAGCAGTGTTAACGAGTCACATCGCTTGTGCTCTCTATGTAGCAAAGATGCGGGGTTGTCTATACTGAAGAAGATTGATTACTTTGTATGTCACCCTTCATTCGTGACATATATTTATAACTATCAAAGTTAAGAATTGTAATTTTTGCATTGCAATAAAACTCATTAATATGTTTCATTGTTTGCTACTGAACCGTATATGCAGGCTTCCTAGACACTATATGTTATATTTTAGAAGTAGATTCACAATAACAAAAGAATTTATATGATTTACATAAACATTTACCATTAGCTCCTGAAAATAAAATTGTTCCAGGAAACAATGGAATAAAAAATAGTAACTACTTTAGATAATAAATGTATTATGTTCGTTATAGAAATCTTAAAGGGTATCTGTCCTTTAGGTATGAAAACAATAAACATTCGTTAAGTTTCAGAATTTAAACACTAATTCATTGACGAAGTGTATACACTATAAAGAAGAAATGAGGATAAAAGCAACCAATGATTTTGAGAAAGATTTCTACAAACTGTTCATTAATTCAGTATATCGAAAAACGTTGGAAAATATAATATAGAAAATATATAGAAAATATAGAAAATATAATATAATATAGAAAAGTAGTCTCAGAACCAGATAAATGTAATCCATTAATTGCATAGGGTGTGTACGACCCAGGACAATCACGGGGTCCAGGAAAAACCCAGGAATATTTTCATTTTTGAGAAAACCGGAAAAAACCTAGGAATTTTTTAGAATCCTGGAATTTTTCATTGCTTTAGTTTTAAGTTAAACTGATGTAATGTCGACTGGTAAGGACCGATACTCTAACAAAGGCTATTACTGTATCCCGCTACTGCAGAATATTTCTTGCAGCAATTGAACATGAACGAGAAAAAAAAAACGAAAGTAAAACCCAAATCGTATAGGATATGTGTCACATACTACAACAAAACGCAGTGCTCATACAAGTGTCTGCCAACAGCAAAATGTGTCAAAGGCTTTAGGAAGCCTATGCAATGCTTCAGAAGAACAAATTGCCTCCGATGAGCGCGACGTCATAACTGTCTACATTAGATTCATTTTAGCAGTTACTAGTGGGCTCATGTGCATGCGCAGTTGACTTCCGTATGAGTAGTAACTTCAACTTCGGGCTACATAAAGGTGACTGTTTGCTTTGTAAGCAGTCGCAGCAAGCAGCTAGATGATACCAGGAAAGATTTTACTGGTGCACCCGAGCTGACAGATTCATGGATGTGCAGCAGGCCCAAGATCTAGGAAGGGGGTGGAGAACCGAGGTATCCGACCCAGGTGGCAATCTTGGGGGCGGGTATGGGGGGGTGGGCGCCAAATTCATATTCTTCAGGGGGAAATCACCTTGTTTCACAGAGTGCATAGCATCCAGCACATGTTGGTCTATCGATTGTCCATATGATTTTTAAATGTATCCCTGCTGGTTTTTGAACGTATTGAACACATTCTAATTTGATTTCTGAATGCGTACATAGAGTAAATGATGTGTCTATCAGGGTAATCCTCATCGCATCTAGAAATAAACTTTTCCTGCAGACAAAAGGGGATGGGGCTAGACGAGCTGAGCAGAGTAAAGTTGAACAGCGAATGATCAGCGTTGTTATAAGTATTAACGAAATCCATAGGTTCGGACTACCAAAGTGGAAACAAACGACTAACAGGAATAACAGGTAAGAAAGGTTACCTATTATCTTCTCAGTGTATCCAAGAAAGTGAAATTTTGACTGAAAATTTTTGGCCAGATCACTACACTAGTAAAGACCAGTTGTACAGTCTCCGGCTAGCAGCCGCTTAGGTTCTATTCTGGCAGTAGCACGTAAAATGCGTTGTACGAACGTGTAACAACGAAACCAGAGAATAATCGCGGTACAACTAAACTTGAGATTCTGGCAGAGTTACTTAATTCAAGCGCCGAATAAATTTTGAGAATGGCAGAAATAGTTACAAAATTAGTAATGACAAGATTGTTTGTCAGAACAATCTTGTTAGAAGAGAGAAGAAACAGCGACATCACACAAATTATGTAAGAATATGACGATTCCAAATTTATATAAAATTTTTGTACTACTTTTCGGTCTCATGCATGAGAACCTGGGGCGTATGAATGAAATGTAAAACTATTTCCTAACATACAGCTTTTCACATGTAGTTGGCTAATAGTCATCTGATATTGGCACTTTGTAAATTATAATCTGTCGTGTTCTAAAAATGATCATTTGTGCCAAAACAGTCTCGTTTATTTGGTGTGTGTTACAATTACTGTAATATTAGCAAGGCCTACTTTGTCTTATCTAGCAGACAGTGACAAAACAGATGTAATCAGCTCGAGAAACCACACCAATCTTGGATGCATTTATATTAACAGTTTCTTCAGTATTAGACAATTACATTTTAATGTTTAAAGTAGCAAAACGTTTGACGAATTTTGATGAGGTAATAGATTCTTTCGCAGGAAGGAAAGCACACCATGTACGGCTGTAGCAAGATCAGAGAGAAAAACAAGCTGGGAGCTAAGGATTGAAGAAAGGTGTACTGTCTTGCATGTCTCTTGTCTTTACTGGTTTTATGTATCCTATATTTAATTTTATGTCACAAAAACCAGCAAGTTATTAGCTAATAGGCAATAAACAGTTCAGATTTTCTGAAGAGTTCTTGTTCTCCCAATTACAAATAATCTCATCCAATATTAATTGTGAGGATTTTTTCTTTTTCCTTTTAAAGAGAAACAAGGGCAATATGTCATACCAGCCGACTGGGAGCAGGAGAGGTACAACACGACATTTTAATTTCCACTGTCTTGAATATAGTGCGATGGCAAACATTAAAAAAATACGCATTTCAATTCCAAAGAGCGAAATACAGTGATTTGGGATAGAAGAAAACTATGTGAAGAGGCGTGGCAGTGCACTTTGGCCCACTTAAGACCAGAAACATGTCTTACATTGCCTCAAACAAATATGTTTTATACATCAGTCTCTTCAGAAGGATGTGAGCTACAAAATGAACATATTTCTGAAAATTCGATTTTTTTAAATATTTGATGTCCTATCCCGAACGCTCGAGGGAGGGAGGTGAGGGGAGAGGGGGAGCGCCACTATTTAGTATTGCCCCCATTCGAAAATATCGTAGTTCTGGGGCTGATGCGCAGAGCAGACTTGAGTTGTAGTGATGAAGCGTGTAATCTCTGCGTGACCCGTGTTTACATCTGGTGCTTTGCTGTTTCCTCATCATTTACTGCCCTCACGTCAAATGAAAACAAAACAGATTTCCGTGGCCGGGAGCTATCAAGTGAATTAAAATATATCCACATAATTCCGGAAGGCAGAAATATGTTACTCGCTTCAAATTTTATTTCTGACAGTCAAGTACTAATCATCTTGCGGAACAATGAAGTTATTTTTGTTGGTTTGCTAAAGGAATTTGGTTTGAATTAATCTTTTCCACAGTACTGGCTATTTCCAACTGTTTGCTGCATTTCAAGTTCAAAATGTTCAAATGTGTGTGAAATCTTATGGGACTTAACTGCTGTCCCTTAGCTTACACACTACTTAACCTAAATTATCCTAAGGACAAATACACACACCAATGCCTGAGGGAGGACACGAACCTCCGCCGGGACCAGCCGCACAGTCCATGACTGCAGCGCCTCAGACCACTCGGCTAATCCCGCGCGGCGCATTTCAGGTGCACATTTTCATGTTGTAGCATGTATGGCATTATGCCGTAATGAAGAAACAAACATGGGATAATACAGTACTGGTACTCCAAAAGAATTCACTGCCCGAAAACCACAATGGAAACCTTAATATCAGCTCGAGGCCTACTTCATTGATAATCTGGACATATGAACGTGCACTTAAAGTATGCACTTTAAATGTGAACATTTTAGTATGGTTCGCGAAATTCTCTGGGAGTATCTTCTGATGTCTTTTTTCTTTTATAACATAACGTATCATCTTTTATTTTGTTTATGAGTATGAACATACGGGCTTCCTATATCAATCGTAGCTGCACAAGGAGACGCCTGTTATCTAGCACTCTCTGGCAACTGCTGAAACGAGCCAATTTCTAAAAGGTCGCGGGAAAAATATTGCGCATGGTGGTCTGAAAAGCGTTACTTTCAATGTAAATTTCCTTTTACACAAATTGAACTATGTGCGAGAATATACAATGAATTTCTTAAATCACACAGCGTTTGGCACTCATTTAGAAATCAACTCTTCGATGACAAGCCAGTTAGAAGAATTTCGAGCTCGGAAGACCAGACATTTATGTCATTATTAAATATTTTACTGGCACATTTTTGTGATGAATCTTAAAGTGTAACATGCACAAATAAGATCAACATTATATGTGAAAGCTTTGCTTTTATTGCAGCAACACTATGTATATTAAGTTAAACCATTAACTTTTCCTGTTTGTGTTCGTGATACTTAACAGTGACGTTGCTATTGGCTGACTACATCACGTTCCTATGCTCTGAATATCAGCTGTCATTGGCTGGAGAGATCACGTGAGATAAGCTGTGACTGACTTACAAAAGCACATCGCAATCTCGATTTTAATGGTTCAGAAACTAACATGTGGTGTTTGGTCGAATTCTAATTTATAGTTTCATAATACGAAAATATACAGTGTACATGTTGCTGCACATCAAAGATCTTTTGCAAACGTGTTTTCTCCTTGAGTTTCGTTTTCTAAAGTGCCCAGAAATTCTACGCCCATGTATAAAACCTTAACCATTCAAAGGATTGATACGTTTTACAGTTCTGAGGGAAAATATATTGTCACTGAACAAGGAAAAGGTGTGTTTCCACCTGGGAGAAAGTGTACTTTTAACCAGTAAATCTGGGAATTATCTAGGAATTGTTTTCCCTTGTCTGTGTATACACCCTGTTGTAAAACCAAATTTCAAAGTAGAACAGTATTTAATGAAAATTTAGCTGCTATTCGTGTGAGTAACACTAAAATTTTATTTATATAACCCACTTTGTTAGTATGAATGTACTCGATTTATCGAAAGAAATACTGTTTCATTTTCACTATACATTATAACACTAAAATATGGAGAAAATATCGATCTCTGTTAGCAACATACTGATAGTTATATCTGTAACATAAAAACTGAATATTTTGTGAAGATGTGAAGAAAAAGAAATTGCTATTTTGATACTAATGATTATCCAGAAAATAATATTTTTACTATTCCTCCAGTTAATAAAAAGCATTAGGAAAAATGAGAGACAAATACAAAGGAAAAAAAGAAGTAATTTTGTCGATAAAGAGCGAAAATGAAAACTTATAATGCCGATGATAAAGAAAAGAAAAATCAAAAGGAGTACGAAATGCGTTGCTAAAAGTAAAATAAGTCTGGAAAATAGTTTATATTGTTTAATTGACAATAAAGGACTGTATGGAACAGTGAACTAACTTTGAAGTTGAGAAACATGAAGTTTGTTTTGTTTTGTAAAAAGAGATTAGATTAGATTAGTTTTTCGTTCCGTAGATCAGTGCTGAGGAGATCCTTGTGGATGTGTAACATGTCAAATTTTTTTTAATAACAATACTAATAGTATGAGTATATACAATACATCTTTTTTTAAGCTGATATAACAATACTCATAGTATGAGGATATACAATACATCTTTTTTCTTAAGCTCAAATAACAATACTGATAGTATGAGTATACACAATACATCATTTCTTTCTATTAAAAAATTCGTCAATGGAGTAGAAGGAGTTGGCCACTAGTAAGTCTTTCAGGCTCCTTTTAAACTGATTTTTATTTGTAACTAAATTTTTATGTTTGCTGGCAAATTATTGAAGATGAGTGTTCCTGAGTAGTGGACCCCTTTTTGAACTAAAGTAAGTGCTTTTAAGTCCTTGTGCAGATCAGTTTTGTTCCTGGTATTGTATGTATGAACTGAGCTGTTTGTTGGAAAATGAGATATATTATTTAGGACAAATTTCATTAAGGAGTAAATATACTGAGAGAAAGTAGTTAGTATTCCCAGTGCTTTGAAGAGGTTTCTACAGGACGTCCATGAATTTACTTCACAAGTAATACGTATTACACCTTTTTGGACTCTGAAAACTTTTGTTAGACTTGAAGAGATACCCAAAAATATTATACCATATGACATTATGGAATATAAGTAGGCGAAGAATGCAAGCTTTTTCATTTTTATGTCGCCTATGTCTGCTAACACTCGAATTGCAATTATAGATTTGTTAAGGCGTTTCTGCAGTTCTGTGGTGTGTTCCTCCCAACTGAATTTATTATCAAGTTGTAATCCCAGGAATTTAAGACTGTTAATCTCTTCTATCTGCTCTTCTTCATACTTTATGCATATGCTGGGTGGAAACCTCTTACAGGTTCTGAATTGCATATAGTGAGTCTTTTCGAAGTTTAATGGCAGTGAGTTAATATCCATGAAAATATCATTATCAGATCTTTCTAGAACTACACTCGACATACTATTTATTGCAATACCTGTGCCATCTGCAAACAAAATGTACTCTGCTTCAGGCAGTGTAACTGATGAGAGATCGTTAATGTACACAAGAAAAAGCAATTGCCCTAAGAAGGATCCTTGTAGGACACCACATGTAATTTCTTCCCATTCTGATGACTTAATTCGACTAGTCCCTTGTACTACCACCCCTTATTTCCTGTTAGCGAGGTATGACTTAAACCACTTTGCAGCACTGCCCGTGACACCATAGAATTCTAATTTATTTAAAAAGATGGTGTGGTTCACACAATCAAATACCTTTGAAAAATGACAGAAAAAGCCTGCTGCTTGTAATTTATTATTTAATGAATTAAGTACATTTTCACTGTAGGAGTAAATAGCCTTCTCGATATCAGAACCCTTCAGAAATCCAGACTGTGTTCTTGATAATATGATATTTGTGGTAAGATGGTTGAGAAGCTGCCTGTACATTACTTTTTCTAAAATTTTTGAAAATGCTGGCAAAAGTGAAATCGGTCTGTAATTTGATGGTATTTTTTTATCCCTCTTCTTGAATAGAGGCTTAACATCTGCATAATTTAGCCAGTCAGGAAATGTCTCAGTTATAATTGACAGGTTACACAAGTAACTTGGAATTTTACTAAACTCACAAGAACATGCCTTAATTAACTTTGTTGATATTTCATCATACCCACTAGAACACAATGTATTTAAAGATTTTATTATGGAAGTTATTTCTTTTGGTGAAGTGAGTGTCATATTCATGTGGCTGCAGCTATTTGTTCAGGCTAGCTTCAGATATTGAAGGGCATTATTTACTGATCCTGATAATCCCATTCTATCAGTAACAGATATAAAATACTTGGTATGTAGATTCACCACACTATGCCCATCGGTTAGTAATGCGTCATCTACTCTAAATGCTATTTGCTCCTGTTCCTTTCTGGTTCTACCAGTCTTCTCTTTCACTATATCCCATATTGTTTTTATGTTGTTCCCTGACATTGCTATCTTCTTCTCGTAGTGCATTTGTTTAGATGTCTCAATTACTTTTTTTTAAATATTTTATAGTGTTCCTTGTATTTAGCTAAATCATCAGCAATGCAGCTATTCTTGGTCGACAGATATCTTTTCCTTTTTGTCTTACAGGAAATCTTTATTCCTTGAGTAATCCATGGTTTTATTATAGACTTCTGTTAGATTTGAGTAACTTTTAGAGGAAAACAGTTTTCGAATATGGTACTGACATTGTTCATGAATGTGTTATATTTTTCATTCATGTCATGAGCACTATAAACATGTTTCCAGTTCATATCTGTGAGCAGTTTTCTAAAACACTCAATTTTTGGTTGATTCACTACTCTCCTGTACTCAGGTTTAGTAGTCTTGATAATCTGCTTAGAATTTACATCTGAAACAAGGAGCTGTATGTCATGATATGATAGTCCATTTATTACAGGTTTTATTATATGATTTCGTTCCTTTGATTTGTCTATAAAAATGTTGTCAATGCCTGTCCTTGAGGATTTAGTGATCCTAGTTGGAAAGTTTACAGTGCGAGTTAGATTGAAAGACAACATTAATAACTGCAGTAAATGTTTACTGCGAGATTGCATTAGAAAATCTGTATTACAGTCACAAGCAATCAAAATTCCTTTGTTTCTTCCTGTTAAATAACCCAAAAGATCTTCTAGATGATTTATGCATAGATTATAGTTTCCTGCAGGTGCTCGGTAAATAGTTACTATTATGTAGGATCTGTTATGGAAGTCTACTTCTGTTGCACATGCTTCTAGATGCTGCTCTAAATAGAATTTACTAATATCAATGTTCTTGAATTTATGGCAGTTTTTAATAAATGTGGCAACTGCTCATCCATCCATATCTACTCTGCAGAAGTAGGAAGCTAGCTTAAATCCTGAAATGTCTAACATATTTATACCAGTGGTCACTTGATGTTCAGAGAGGCAGATTATGTCAATACAAATGAGTAGTTCATCAACTTTATTTCTCAGTCCTGGAATGTTTTGGTGTAATAAAGATAACTGATACTGAATACTAATGTGATTATAACTGCTTTGGCGAAAATGAACTGGCAGTTTCTGATTACTTTCTGTTAAACATTGTTTAAATGGAGGCAGTATACTAAAATCTGACTTCTGTTCATCTGTTTTCTCAAACTGAGTGTGTTTGCCAATCTCTCTTAAAATTCGTTTTCTTTCCCCCTTCCCTATCCTAAAAAAGGCATCCCTCTGACACCTGTGACCACTGGTATTTTACCACTTGTGACAGTGTCCCCCTTAAGTTTTCTGCAATAATCCCAGACCGTTTTCCCTTCTCTTTCCTATTGACGTGAAAGCCATGCCTAGTGTAGTCCCACCTATCGATAGCATCCACAGGAATTAAACCAATATGGGACTCTATATCCGTCTTAAGCAGCCACTTCAACTCCAAGTTCACCCTCCCGACGGAAGAGTTCAAATGAGGCCGATCATGGCGTCCCAACACAGACACAAATCCCACACTTGTATGCTTCATTA
The DNA here is from genome assembly GCF_023864275.1 of Schistocerca cancellata. NCBI lineage: Eukaryota > Metazoa > Arthropoda > Insecta > Orthoptera > Acrididae > Schistocerca > Schistocerca cancellata. The sequence goes on along the minus strand of NC_064629.1, from coordinate 477,580,721 downwards.
CTGATGCTATCTTCACCAGGTCACTCTCTATGGAATATTCAGAGTCTCTGTCAACGCTATTTCCCAGACAACCCACTATAACCATGGCATCCTCCTTTGTGAAATCCTTGCATAAAGAACCTACATCCTCTGTTACCCAACCCAGATCTGCACTAAGCTTGAAATAGTTTGTGACCTGGTACTCTGGACCTAGATTTTCCTGCAGTAGTTGGCCAACACCTCTACCATGGGGATGACCTAACAATAGAACTTTGTTTCTCTTTAAAAACTTCTCTACCTTTTTCAAGTCTTTGAAAGCTCGTTGTGCCCTTTCTATAGCTTCAGCTACATGAGCCTCATCTGATTCTGACTGACGCAACCAGTCAAATCGATTTTCAAGATTTATGACAAAGCTGTCTGATGCTCTCCTTTGCCTGTCCACCTTATTACCTGTTGCCACTTCCCACCTCTGTTCACGCTTCCCCTTCTTTAACTTTTCCAGATCCTCCCTTGCCATGTCTAAGTCAGCTTGAAGAGCTGCTATTTTCCCTTCCTGTTCCAGTATTTTCCTATCTCTACTGCAGATCCTGCAATACCACTGGTGAACCTCATTTATGTCCCCATTTCCCACGCCACTACATTCGCCCCAATGAAAGAAACCACAACACCCATCACACCACACCCCGGAACTAACGATCCTATGGCATGTCACATACTTCTCACTCATGGTAAAAACGAAAATCGTATAAACCGATTTAAGTATCGACTAAAACGTAAACAAAGGACCCTAGAAACTATTCAGGCAGATATAAAAAAACTGAAAGAGTAGTGAATAAAAACACTGGTGATTAAATGTAAGTTTAAGTCATTGTTTGCTTACGATATGTGCGCGTGAAATTAAGCCTAAAATCCGTGCCATTGGCGCGAGAAGGAAAATAAACTTCTTACCCCATTTAATCCTCTTTAACACTTCACAAACACGTCCACGAATGTAACAACACTTATATTATATTTATACCAACTGGAAACGTTTACCTATAAGTTTAATTCACTGCTTACTTACGACTCGTGCGCGTGAAATTATGCCTAGGATTCGTGCTACAGGCGCGAGAAGAAAACTACGCTTCTTACCCCATTTAATCTTATTTTATATTTTACTAACACTTCCACTAATTTACAACACTTAGATTATATTTATAACAACTGTAAACGTTTAAAAACAGTTTAATAAAAGTCCCAATACTAATAAAAGATATATTTTAGAAAATAAAGTAGATAATTGACCCCAAGGAGATTATTTTATTAGACCATTTTTAGTTTTTTATTTTACTTTTCTAGTAAACATTTTCTTAATATATGAGTGTCATCAAATCTAAGTTTAATAAAAATTGTGAGGTTGTGAAACCAACTCATAATTTTACTTCATGGAAATATGCAAAAAACGGTCGGAGGACCTTGTTTAAATAACTATCATAAAAAATATAATAACAAAGACGGTATTTCTTATTTTTGTCGAAAAAATTTCTAAATATTATTATAGGACATTTAAAACGAATTTAGTGTGAAGAACACTTAAAATACTATCGAATAAAAATGATGAAAACGAAAAATAATGATTAAAACTAATTATGAAAATGTAAAACAAAAAAATGTGCTTCTGCCAAGAAATTATAGATTTAAATTCCCTTTATAGGAATTCAAAGTCTTAGGACATGTACTGAAATATGCTTCTGGAGTGGGAAGGCCTGTCAGTCCCCAGCACGAATCCATCCAGTGGATTAGTGTCAAGGTCTGGTGTGCCAGCCAGCCTTTTTAAGGCTGTTTCCCATCTACCTCGGTGAATACGGGCTGGTTCACCTTATTCCACCTCAGTTACACTATGTAAGCAATTGCTGCACAAACACTATTTCCAAATATGTGTACACCATAATTACTCTACGACACAAATGGTTTGGGTCACACTTGTCTGGTATGAGATGTTCCCAGGGGTGTCCAATGAAGGCCAACCCGCACAATAACCCTGGTTTCCGTATAAGGCAGCGGTGGGGTGTGCCCTGGGTTCAGTATGAGGCAGCGGTGGGATTGGTGGACTGCTGTAGCCTGTTGTGGCGTTGTGAACCACTAAGGGCTACAGTGGGATAAAGCTTCTCTGTTTCTAGGTCCCCAATTCAATACACAATACACACCACTAAAATCTATAAAATTAATATCATCTTGATTAATCTTTATTTCTAAGTTCTGAATTTCGATATCATGGATTGGAACAAGTAAACGATATTTCAGTCTATGAATTATAAAGCAGTACCAAATTCTAAATCAGCAATAGGATTAGTTTCTTGACGAAAATATTTATTCATTTCTACAAACATTCCATCCACAAAATTAAAATTTATGTTATTAATTCAGGACCTAAGGATATTGGATAATTATTAGCAACAGTTCCTTTCTTTAGCTGGAGTAATTTCATTATTGATTTCTTAATTTGTCCAATACTATCTTCTATATCCATAAAGTATTTAACATTGCTATCAGTGGTAACTTTCCCTGTAACTTTATTTTCTTTAGTGTGAATGCAACTTTTTTCTTCAAATAAATTATCCTAAATTTTTTATATTACTGATTAAAAGCAGTTACTACTGTTACTTCATTAGAGTATAATTTATTATTTTTTGTTTTAATATTTGGTGTTAAAAAGTTGTATCAAAACCAACTATTCCCACAGTTTTAAAGGTATGCCTTACAGGCAAAAAAGTCTTTCTGTGAAAACTGTTGAATTATCACATAATTAAAAAGGATAGCCATTTATTACTAAAAGAATTTTATTTAATTAAGTGACAGATTGAGATCCACAGATAAGAATCTCCAAAGATGAATTTAAGCTAGAAATGGTAAGCTTTTGGCAAATTCTATTCAATGTAGTATAATAAGACCAGTGGATGTGGATAAACTACATTAAAGACCGGTAATGACATCTTTATCTCCAGTATGGTTAAATTAAGATTAAATTAATCTTTTATATGTTTAATCTAAAAGTTAAAATTAAATAAATACACAAAATTTGTGAGAAATGTAAAAAATTTAAGATAAATGTAATGAGAACGTTACTGCTTGCACTGAGAATATTGTTAAAATTATACCACTGGAAAAATGTGATTGTAATTCTGATTTTACACTCGAAAATCAAGATAGAGTTAAATAAAAGAAGGCATAAAGGAATACATGGTTTTTTAGCTCAAACATATCCCAAAATACAAACCAATTAGTAAGAGAAATCTCAAATTTTTAAAAATATTTTCTGATGATATGATACAAATTTATCATCACAAGATCTTTCGAGGAGGTTTTAATTTCGGTTATTTTAAAGAATTGTGTAGTAAATGTTGGATTAATGTCAAATTTCGATATCTTAGAATAGATAAGACAAAAAAATTGAAGGAAAAACATGAAATAAACTTATTAATTGTTTAACAAAACACAATTTGAAATTGAGAATGTAATAATTTTTATATTATGAGTTAAAACAAATACTTATAATTAATGTGTGCGACGAAATTAAATTTCACGGAAATATTTTTTGTGTAACATGAGTCAAAAATTTTACACTAATTTCTGTAAAATTCATTTTAAATCATTTTTAATTAAAAGAACATTTGATACATAAGAAACCTTATGTAGGAAAAGATTCTATGGTAGAATATGGGATAATACATTTTACCTATCAAATGAACTATTTATAATTAACAAGAAATAGAAAAGTCAAAGTCTCTCTTTTTTGACTGCAAAAAATATGTTAATTTTCACAAACATAATGATCGTTTGTTATTATACCTTTACTGTGGTAATTATGATTTACTCAAAAGAAATAAAGATTTGTGTAATTTGCCAATTATAATAAAAGATTATATAGAAGTTTATATATTTTTAAACGTTTCTCAAAAAATAAATTAAAAAATTAAAATTCCTTGAATAGTATTCTGTGTTGTATTTGGTAAGGTAATTTTTGCTCCCATAAAGGTAAAGTATCATTAGGAGTTTTGTATTAAAAGTAGCACACAAATGTATTGTATTTTTTGTGTTGTCCCAATAGTTTACTGTGAAAACGTGTTTATAACTTAAATAGGATATTTTCTAATAAAATTACAGGGATTTATATCAGAATTTCCTTTCCATTGCGTTATTCGTATCAAATCACAATATAAAGGATAAAATTTTAAAATCTTTTATTGGAGGAACTAAATGCCACATTTCTTAAGGAAAATTTCATGTATAGCCTTTTTTGAATTGATATTCTGTAATTTAACATGATCAAATAATGAAAAATTAGCCAACTCATTATTATTTCTTTTCTCTCCAAAACATCAAAAACAAAATAAGGCAAATCTAATTCTACTGAATTATAATTATTTGTTGTATCTAATTGGAAATTCCTATAACACAACATTTGCTGTAGTTATTTAATATGTAGACAGTGTTACTTTATAATTATTTAATCCTTTTTTCTCCTAATTTAAATGGACACTCAGGATAGTGTTTAGTAATAGATACTCTGATTTCCGTATTTTCATCAACAGCTTTTCCTTCTTTTGGAAGAGTGTATTTTACTTCAAACCCAGCATCGTTTTTATCTGACAATTTAGTAATCAAATGTCCAGCTGTAGAACACCACATAAAAACTGCAGTTGAATGTCTTTCCCCCATATAGACTTCATAATTGAAAAAGAAACACCAAGTATTACTATATAGTACTTAATTTTCTTGACTTTTTATTATACCATTGTTAAGGACGTATCGTTCCAAATAAATTTTATCAGAAAGAGATGAAACTAAATTTGGTACACCCGACAAAGAAATAAAAGGATGTCCTAATGTAGAGGGAATATTATTTCCTTTTTCTTTAGTTAGAAAATCAAAACAAAATATTCGATTAACTTTTACTAGACCTCACCATGTCTTGAATAATTTGAAAGATGAACTAGAATAATTTTGAAACTTATAAATAGTTGGACATGATTAGTGTAAACCCAACCATTTCAAATATTAACAAAAAATTCTACATCTTTATTAGGAATCTTCAATAATTTTTACTGTTCTCTCTAACTGGAAAGAATCAAGTTCGTAACTTCATATTTAGTACATTAACAAAGATTAAAATTTATAAAAATCAGAATTTTGAATTTCTAAATATTATATTGTAATATATATTTTGGTATCCAGTTACAATGGTAATTATCAAATCCCATGTGTTTAACAGAAAATTTACCATGTTCGTTTTTAAAAATGGTTTCTATAAGACATTTTTCCAGAATATTTATTATTTATATTCTTGCTCATTAAAATTTCCTTTTACTCTTCTGCATTTAAATACTTTAATTTGTATTTAATCGGAATGAAATAAATAACAGTTTTTATTTCAAAAATTTCTGTTGAACCTTTTTCAAAAATACCTTTTAATTTACTTATTCTAACTTAAATATAAAATATAAATAATTTCAACTCATTATTGTAAGAACATAACATTTTATAAATTTTTTCGTTAACCTGTATGGGTTTCATTTTCATTGTCGAATATTTTGTATTATTATAATTGTCAAATAGAGTTTTAACTAAATCGATCACTCTTATCTTCCTTGAAGAGCTTATTTTTCCACTGCTAGTAGTCTACTGAATATTTCAACAACAGATGTTTTTAATTCAGTAAAAGTTGAGTAATGATTAATATTATATTTCTTCATAAGATTCGAAAATCTTTATTACAAATTACTTTACCATTATCCATCTGTAAGTTTTTTGAGGCTCTTCCTTTTAGTATTTTTTCAAACACATCAATTACTTCTTAATAGTTTTATCTGTAATTGTAGTAGGCTACGCATATTTTGAAAAAAAAATTGATTATAGTTAAGAAATACTTATAACGTTTGCTATTTTTCAAATTCCATCAAAATATCCAGAAGCTTTTTGTACTAGATGAGCTTACCATGAATCATCTATTCTGAAAGAGATGACATTTCTTATAGCAAAACTTTCTCTAATTGTTATCTGTAATTCATTAATAATGCATCATGAATATTATTAAACTATAAACAGTGACTGCTGAAGCAGTATTTGAGCTGCATCAAATTATCCACAAGTTTGTTTTAACTAATTTACTTTTTCTAGTTTTGCAAACTGAACAAATACCTTGTTGTTATAATTGACGTATGTGTGGGAGTAATTTATTACATCTTACACTCAAATAAGATTGTCTAGAAGGTAATTCAGGTCATTCATTTATGTTAGCCATATTCATACAACAATGGATTTGTGTATCATCAATAAATAATTGCTATTAGTTATTCTGTATAATTTATCATCCCTTACTGAGATACAGAATACATTAACTGATAAATTGTTATCCACATTGTCACCAATGGGAGTGATTTTCTTAAGCTTAACTTCATATTCCAAATGATGAAATTCTACATCTTCACCTTTTATAAACGATTACTTGTTTAAGAAAATGTTTTATTTTTAAGATCATTTGTTTCGTTTACGTATGGAATTAACTCAGGTGTTTGAAACATAATCAGCAAAAGCAGTTTCTCCTTCTTCTTTGTAATGCAACTTTACATCTGTGGGCTGTTTCATGAATTCAATTAATTTTCTCATTAATATGTGTTTTAGTGACGTAACTATTGAACCATGTGATAATACTTTAATATTCAGCTTCAGATAAAACATTATTTAACTGTTTTTATTAGTATTGTTTAGTAAAAGCATTGAATACACTTATTGCATTACTGCATTTTTAATCTTCTACTGTCAAAACAATTATGACATGTAGTTGTTTTCGAAATTTTAACTAATTAATTTTGCTTTTTTAATTTTCTTTTCTATTTTTATTTATTGTTACTTTTTATGAAAATTTTATTCTAATGTTGCTTTTATATATTTATTTTTGGATCATTTTTATTAATACTTATCAATATCCATTTTTTAGTTCTTATAATTCTTTTATACATTTTAATTCTAATATAGGTTTCATTTTTCTAATTCTTTGGGAAAATAATTCATTTTTTTTGTAAATTAATTATATTTGAACCGACTTCTTTTCGAAAATCATAGCTTTTTAAGTTAATTCAGGTTCAAAATATTCTAATTCGTTACGTTTTATTTTATTCCCAACAAGTCCATTTACTAAATTTAAAAAATTTTGATAATTATCTGGTAATTGTTTTTAACCAATAAACAAAAATTATGATAAATAATTCATCCTAATTTTGTAGTCTGTCAACATCATAGCATTAATCATTTTTCCCATATAATTCACTAATTCTTTCAGTATATTTCGGACAAATGAATCAAAAACAAATTTTATATAACCTTTGCTGCTCGTGAAAATCCAGTGAGTACCGAATTAACAAAAAATGATGAAATTCACTATGCAAGACTCTATTTTTTAAAATTTAATAAATAATTCCTCAATGATAGAAATACCTCTAAAATTTTTAATTTTTAATACCTATGCTGGATTTTCTATAGCAAAATTTCATAAAGGTTTATTATATTTTTGAATCGTTTTGGAAATTTGTTTGTTCTCGATTTTCTTACACAAGCACCAGCTTACTTCACCATTGCTAACTTACGTACTAGCCGTGTAAGTAAATTTCCTCTAGTATTCTTACCAAGGATCTTTAGCAGATATGTTAATAAATTGCCAATAGAATTTATTTGTTCATTATTAGTTTAATTTTAATTTCTTTAGATTTAGTTTCTCCTCTTCATAGTAAAGAATTTTTGTCACTAGATCTATCCTTTTATACACATTAAAATGTAATGAATTTATATTATTTACAAATTTGTAAAATTATTTTAGTTAAAAAATTTTTATACTCCATACATTTTCATTAAGATGCAGTTCAATGCCTTATTCAGCTTCCAGATCAGTGCCAATTCCTAATTTTATTTTTCCAAATGTTATTCCTATAACTAGAGTAGCAGCTAACTTTTATCATAATGAAGTATCTTTGGTGTACATTGCCATTCAATGAAGTGCTTTGTCTACTTCAGGTCTTTTATATAATTCTTTTATCACTACAAATATTTCATTTTTTAAGCTTTGACTAATTTATTTATTCCTGGATTTCCTCCAGCTAATATTTCTTTCAATTTGGTCCCTCGACCACAATAATGATGACGAGGAACATTCGTTTTGAATGGTACTTTGTACTTTGTTACTTGATGTATCTACAAAAAATTTTCCTTATTTTTCTGATTTCCAAAAACTGTTTGGTAAGTTGTTCAGAAATCTAATTAAATATGGTAATATTAATAACAAAATCACTAAACTTATTTGTTAATCTTTTCTGTTAGTCTAACTTTTTCAATATAATAAATTTTATTTCCAGATGATTCTCGATAAAATTCTACTAATCCAACTATTAATTGACAAACATCATTCATCTAGATATGTTCTATTGGATTTTCTGTATATTTTTATTAAACCTTCACCAACGTTTCCATCTAAACTTGAATATAAATCTATTGCTAATTTTCGAAAAAAAAATCCGACAGTTTCTTTCATTAAATTATTGTATTTAATTCCTCTACTTCATTATATTTTATATTGATTCCTTACAGAACATAAAGCTCCTGACTGGTACAAAATGTCTTCTGGTATAAAATATCCTCATAGTTCGATAAATCAACATCCAATTTTTACCCATGTCATGTACAATAATTTATTTTTAGTTATAAGTTTCAGTAATCCACCTGTACCTGCATATGTTCGATAACAACTGTTAATTTATTACCACGAAACTTTGCTTGTAGTTTTCCAACAAAGTAAATATACCACCAAGTTTTACTCCAAAAACTCTATATACATCACAATTAATATATACAAGCATTCTTTCATTGACATTTATTTTTTAACATTTTCTTGTTCTTTGTCTTGTAACCTTTTCTCTTTTTAACCTCTTCCTCATAATATGTCAACAACTTATTTTTTCCTGATTTGCTTAATGTGTAATCTCTATCAGATTTGTAGAACATCATTAAATTCTCCCAAATAAAGATTATTATAAGCAGGCCCAGATCATGATGGCGCAAACTGGAGTACATGCCCTGGGCAGCAATTTCAGGGGGTACCAAATTCATACTCCTGAAGAAAAAAAACCTTGTTTCACAAAGCGCCGAGCATCCAGTGCATTTTGGTCTATTGATTATTCATGGGATTTTGAAATGCATCCCTGTTGATTTTTGAACATTTTCTGAATTGATTTCTGAACAAATCATTATTTGATTTTGAATGAGTACATAGTGTACATGATGTCTCTACCAGGAGAATCCCCGTCGCATCTAAAAGTGAAAAACTTTCCTGCAGATAAAAGGGGATGTTGATGTATGAGCTCAGATCAATAAACCAGAACAGGTGAATGCCAATCAGTGTTTGTTTATGTGGTTAATTGTGTGTGCAAATCATCAGTGTTGCTATAGTTATCAGTGAAATCTGTAGATTCGGACTTCAAAAGTGGAAATAAATGACTAACAGGAATAACTGGTAAGCAAGATTACATATTAATCTTCTTGGTGTTTCCAAGTAAATGAGACTTTGACAGAAAATTTTTGCCAGATCGCTATACTACTAAAAACAAATTGTACAGTCTCCGGTTAGCAGCCCCTTACATTCTATTCCCGGAATAACTAATCTCGCGATTCTTGCAGGGTTAGTGAAGTTAAGAGTGGAATAAGTTCTGGCAATGGTAGGATCAGTTGCAGAAGTAATATTGACAGGATTATTTGTTTGAAGAAGGTAGGAGAAGAAATCGGAACAGCACACAATTCATATGGAAGAATATGACGCTTCCAAATTTATACAAAAATTTCGTACTATTACTTTTAGACCTCAGGCTTGAAAAACTGGAGTATATGAATGAAATGTGAAACTATAAGCATTTCCTGAAATAGAACTTTTTAATTGTAGTAAACCTAACAGGTATTTGATTTTGATACTTCGGAAATTCTGTTTTCTCATGTTATTTATGTAAATGAGATAGACAACAACGACCATCTGCGCCAAATGAGTCTCGCTTATTTGGCGTGTATTAAAATTGCTGCAAAATTAGAAAGGCCTATTCCATTTTTATCTAGCATACAGTGTTGTAATACATGTCACCAAATCGAGAAACCACATCACTCTTGGGTACTATTCGTATCAACTAGTTTTTCGGTTTCAGACAGCAACATTTTGATTTTTCAGGTAACAAAATGTTCGACGAACTTTCATGAATAATAGATTCTTTTGCAGAAAGGTGTCATGCAGTGTACAGCTGTAACAAAATTAGAGAGAAAAAAATGTTGTGACCTAAGGATTGAAGAAATGTGTACTGTCTTACTTGTTTGTTGTCTTTACTGGTTCAATGTTTCCTATACTTAATTTTATGTCACACAAAAGAGAAAATTATTAGCTAACTGGCAAGAAACAGTTCAACTTATGTGAAGAATTCTTATTCTGCCAGTTACAAATAATTACATTCAGTATTAATTGTCAGTTTTTTTAAGTGGAGTAAGATGTCAAACTGACTGACTGAGAGCAGGGAGGCACACATCTTAATTCCCTCTGTTCTGAATATAGGTTTGATGGCTTCCATTGCAAAATATACACGTTTGAATCCCATAGAGCGAAATACAGTGTGATGCAAAAGAAGCATGCTGTGTCAAGATGCGTGTCACTACGCTTTGGCACCGTTTTTGTTAAATTTTTGACGTCCTATTTCAGACACTTGATTGGGGGGGGGGGGGGGGGCGCTATCAAGTGTTGCCTCAGTTCGGAAATATCGTAGAGGTGGGCCTGTTTACAAGGCAAATTTTTTTTTTCAAATTTTCTGTTTTCTTCAGCAGTTTTCATTACATTACACCTAAGAGTTTGATGCCTTCTTTTACCTGTTTCACAGCATCAGTAACTGGCTGATGATCTATTCTATATTTATCATATTCTGTTCATGGTTGTTTCTTCCAGTTTTTAAATTCTTCTTTTAATTGTTCTTTTATTCTTCTATTTCATCTAGCTTTTTCAACAACCACTGGGTCGAACTTACATCGCAGACCTTCTGTACGGTCATATTTTGCAAACATTTATTAAGGATAGAAGAAAAAGTTTATGTTTATGCTCTTAAAAATCTTTATCGTTATATGTTTGTGTTGCTAAAAATCGGGATGAAGGTACATGGAAGTTGGAGGACTTCTAGGACAGAAGTCACTGACAGGTGAAAGAGGCTAAGGTGCAGCTGTGTTCTTAAGTCATGGAGTTGCTGTGCCTCCACTCTTCTCACAATACATGTAATATTATAGTAAGCCTTGTACACAGATCTGCTATATTAGGGCAAGCGAGACTATTGCTCTTCAATTTGCAAGATAGCTATCACTGGTTCATATTCGTCAGTGCTTCCTCAATTCTTCAGGGTTCTTAGGTGTTGGTTCCAAACAGAATGTCATTTCAGTCGTCATAAACAGGGTACTGTACCTATTTCACAGAAGTAGAGACAAGATTTTATGCAAATCTTTCAGTAGCTTCGCCAGCTCTGTGATCCATTTTGCAGTTCTCAAAAGAAGGTAGACCTTTGTTAAGATCTTGTCGACATAATCGTGTTTTGAGGCTTTATTATTCATCTGTCATTTATAATAAACAATTGCATTACTTAAATCTAAAGTTTATTTTCACAACTTCAACGTATCTGCAACAGGCGGTTCGAAAAGGAAATGCCCATATATATCATGAGCACTAAGCTTACACAGTTAATTGAGTGAAGAGAACACCATGTCCTTCTTGGAAAAAAGGCTTGAAACAATCTTCAATAAAATAACCCTTCTAGTTGGAACACGAACACTACTTGAAGCAGAGTACTTATCAACGGTAAGCAAACAAAGAGTTCTAGCCTGAAGTTAATCCTAAACAGTCACTGCAGCAGAAAGCCAGTGATAAGGAACAATTAACATAAATATGATCCAAAGTCTGGACGTCTCTAGAATGAAGCAAACTCTGTAGGAAAGTGTTACTAACTGGTAATTACGCAAAGTATTACGCTAGAAAAAGGTTCAGGTCCGACAGGACGGTCTCGAGTCAAGATGCTGAGAAGACAGACTCAGCTCAACTTATAGTCCCCAAACAACAGTCCAGTATTAAGGTTTCAGTACGACGAAAACATAGTCTAGTGCGGTGTAACACGACTGAGAAGTAAGACTAGAATTGAGACTAGTCCACTCGTGGATAAACTAACATTAGGCTTTTCATCGTTGCTGCAGCGTCTCCAAAGTGAGTTCCTGATTGAAAAAATACACAAGCACTCGACGCCTGGCCCAGGCAGCTCACTCTGAGTGAAATATGTTCTCAGGGCACACCTGAGTACAGGCCTTCAGGCCAGGATAGAGTTGGTTTTGCCTCCTGTCAAGTGGTCGGCATGGGAAAATGGTGCGCGGGGCCGGCGACGTCTGCTTTCGCTTCAGTTGGCATCTGGTGGCTGTGTGTAGTGTGGCAGTCCTCGGTCGTCGTCTGTATGGAAGTAGGCTGCTACTGTAACTTGGATGTAAGATACGTTGCTCGCACAGTAGGTGTAAGCCCACTATACACCTCACTTCCTTCAAACGGTAAGTATTATGTGACTTCCCCACTTTCACATCCACTGCTGGAACCAGTACATTAAGGCGCTGGTAATTCCGTAGCATGTATTAAATTCAACTATGGATCCCAAGGGTGTGCCTGTTTCGTGATTAATTTCAGATTCAGTTAGATTTCACATTTTTACAGGTGCAGGGCTCTGCAAATAAAATAGTATTTGATGGACTGAGGTGATCCAGAAAACGTTCTCAATGTGCAGTACTAACATTACATACTGTACCGTGAAGCAGGAGATTAGATAGTTACCCCAAGTTCAATTTTATTGTATATCCAATAATACATCATGTACACTGGTGTCAAAAATTAAAGCAACAAACCGCTATTTCCCCGTGTTGTGTCTAATTCGTGGTATAATCATGCAAAATGTCAGCAGATGTCCGTCCAATCGAGTTCTACATGGAAGATTGCATTCCCGTCAATCGACAACCATGTCATCGGTGACATCAGGGCATCTATCATACGGAGTAGCGTTTGTTGGATAGTCCCACATCCACAGTCGTTGTGTATAGTCACAGACCGTGCAGTACAGCACAAAGAAGACGCCTACCAGACTCTCTGTGGTGCAGGGTCATAAGGAGAATGGAAAAAGGACAGACCCAAACTGATGTGACTCGAAGGCTTAATGTGAATCTTTCTGTTGTTTCTCGGATTTGGCAACCATAAACAGAGACCAGAACAGTACCCCGAAGATATGGGCATGGCCGACCACGTGTGATATCAATAGGGGAGGGCCGTTACTTTGCGTAAGGACATGACGGCACCGCCTTAGTACTGCACGGTAACTGGCATCTGATCTCACAACATCCACTGGACGTGTTGTATCGAAACAAACGGTGTACAGTAGGTTTCGGCAAGAGTGGGCTTTATTGTCGAAGATCTGCTGTATGTGTACCTCTTGATGCATCTTCACAGAAGGCAATGTCTATAGTGGACACGTCAACATGCCACATGGACGTCCGAACAGTGGGCCATGTTCTTTTCGCAAGTGAGTCTCCATTTGGTCTGGAGAGTGACTCTCGTTGCATTTGCATCTGGAGGGAATGTGGAACACGATTTCGGAATCCAAACATTTTGGAGACTGATATCGAGGAGGATCCTTAATGGTGTGGGCATCGATTATGTTGACCACTCGCACGACGCTTCATGAAATTGTACACGTGAATCAGCAAGGTTTAACTGCTGTCATGATGAGATCTTTGGACCTCATATCCGGTTGTATCGAGATGGTGTGGGTCCAGACTTCGTATTCATGGACAATAACGCTCGATCTCAAAGAGCACGAGTGGTTTGTGTCTTCTTGGAAACGGAAGATGCTGCACTCATGGCGTGGCCCGCTCGCTCTCCCAATTTGAATCACATTGAACAAGTCTGGGATACACTATGGAGACGGCTTGCATCAAGCCATCATCCACCAGCAACTCTCCAAGACTGAGAGCAGCTTTGCAGGAAGAATGAGAGTTCTTGCCTCAACATGAGACTGATGACTTCATTCACAACATGTCCCGTCGTTTTGTCAGGCCTGTATTGCTGCCAGAGGTGGTCGCACATTAACCAGTTGTTGTAATGTGTGTGCTAATCCATTAAGTTGGAAAAAAACAAACAGCGTTTTTGTCTACCAATATGTATGTAGCTGTTGTTTACCTTCTGTGTTCTTTACATTGTCTCAACTTCACTATCACCTGTTTACATTGTTTTGTGGCAAAATAAACGTAACATTGCAAAATTTCCGTTCGTTGCTTTAGTCTTGGACACCAGTCTCCACATATCAAAATTATTCTGCCAGGTTCTAAAAGATTTATGCCACTTTATATAATACTGATATGCAGCCCTCACGTCCGATATTAATAATTGTCGTAACTGGTTTTATCTGTGACCTTCCCAGTGACCAGTTCTTGTAGCACTACCTTGTCAACATCAGCCATGTTTATATCGTCTTCTAGGCACAGCATATTTACATCTGGGTGTGTCCTGTCAATGTTATTAATTGCTAACGTATAAGCTTGCATGGAATTTCTAGTGTTCCTTGTGTCCACGGGCCCAAGCTATACTCCCATCTGATGCACCAACCATATTCTCCAAGACTGTGACGTTCCATTTCCCCTAACGGCAGGAACAATATGTTCTCACAGCCAGGCTTTGAACTGCACGGCTTCACACCAGTAACACTGTACAGGCAGCCTCCAAGTCAACTGAGGTTCAAGTACCAAATGAGTAAGTCAAAGAGTCTTATTCCCATTTCTATATCTAGGAACTGGAGCTATTGCAGGATTACATGTTACATTCAGATTAACTTACTGCAACATGAACACTGTCGTAACCTGACGTGGATTGCGCAATACTTACTTTAGAAGCTCACTCTCAGATCAGTTGTAATGGGGGAGTTCCACTCATCTATTTCCTGGTACACGAGTGCCTGTGTGCGAGAGTGAAATGGCGACGGAGTCAATATGAAATTTTTTAAGGTCTGTGTTGTTGGAAAGAGTACAGAAAGACTTGAATGTCAGGTTAAAGTAGGTAGATATGGTGATGATAATGAAATTAGACTCTGGGTTGCCATACTGGAATGATTTTTATTGTTCTTCACATGTTACTAGTAAACGTGCAGAGGAGCACAGACATTGATTTAGAAAGATATGGAAGTGAAATGAGCGTTTGGCGTCAAGAGCCAACTTTGTTTTAGCCACCTGGCATGCCTTAGTCTCTGTAGCGTCCGTTTCCCATCGGTAACACGTCTGTCTACTGGTTGTTCACTGGCCCCTCTGAACAGATAAGAGAACCTTGAACTCCATTGCATTCACACCTTGCAGTTTCAAAATCTGTTTGTGGCTTTTAAAGCCCGCATTGCGCTTCTATCTCAGAACACAGTTTAACGGCCCTACCACCGATCCACAGAGTTCCCTCGGAGTAATCAGTTACTACAACGTGCTTTGTAAAGAAGTCTCTACCAATTAAAGTGGCGTAGGCAATATCCAATTGCCCTCCTACCAGACTAAACTTACGCTACAGTCCTAATTCCACATCTAGTCCAAGATCTAAAACTGCCGTCCCATATGTATGTATAACTGGCCTTGAGATACCTTTAACCTTTATAGTCTCTTCAAGTCTATACTCTACGTGGCTTCGGAGATACTTCATACTGAAGAAGCTAATTTCTGCTGAATTATCCAGAAGCAGTTTTATTGGACTTCCTGTACACGTTTTTACTTTCACAGTCAGCTTTGAATACCTTTCACAGTTCAGTTTAAGGCGTCTGTAATCTTATGCTTTTCTTACATTTCCTTGCTTCTTATTTTTCACAGAATTCCCTGCTTTCTCAGTGCACTGACTAGCCATGTTGTCTGGCCCATGACATGCGAAACACACAACAACCTTCGCTTTCTTACAGGGACCTCAATGTCCAAATAAACTGCACTTTTTGCACCTGAATGGCCTTGGAGTCTCCGACTCTGAACACGCTGGAGACGATTATAGTTTGTGGGCTCTTTTCTCAAGTCGGCAGTCTCGCGCTGAATGCCCGGATTGGCCACAGGTTTTACACTTAAAACATTACTTATGGAATCCTTAGACGTGTTCCCTACACGTTCATATTAGAAATACTTAAGGATTATCTTATTGTCGGTTGGTAGGACATTTTCTGAGACATCGAGGGATCACCAATTTAGTATTGGATGGCAGCGTGGAGGGTAAAAATCGTAGAGGGAGACCAAGAGATGAATACACTAAGCAAATTCAGAAGGATGTAGGCTGCAGTAGGTACTGGGAGACGAAGAAGCTTGCACAGGATAGAGTAGCTTGGAGAGCTGCATCAAACCAGTCTCAGAACTGAAGACCACAACAACAACAAGGATTATCTTCCCCGTCTTAACATGATGACTCTTGTCAACAAATCCTTTTTACTTGGTGGACATAACTGCTGACTCTTCAGTCAAAGCTACCTCAACTGCCTCAGTGAGGGTGATATTTTCATGCATTGCATGCAAAACTGTCTGTATGCGCTCATCATAGATGCCTTGAATGAATACTGCTCTGTTTAATTTTCCTACTAATGAAAAAGGTCCTGCCATTTCTGATGCTGACATTGCACCATGGACAGCTTCAAGAAACTGATGTTGAAGTATTTCTACTTTATTGGCCCACTCTGCCATCGATTCCCCCTTTCATTGCCTACTAGAAACCATTGCAATAATATAAATCGAGAGTACGCCTACACTTGTAAATTTCCAGTTAAATGTTTCTTACTTCTTCCCGGGTGGAAGATAATTCACGGAAGAGCAGTTTGCTTCGTACAGGACCCTGAATATGGGGTTTTAAAAATTTTAACTACTTTGGATGGTCAGCTTCCCGTACTAATTCAAAAGCTATGTCCACATTATTAATAAATTCATATAAAGTAGATTTTGTACCTGGGGAATGTGTTTACGGGCAACACTGATACTAATGCTAGATACTACTGTTTCACCATCGGCCACATCATTGTTAGACGAGGACACGATTTACTTTTACCTGCTTATGCGTTGTTCAGAGGCGATACGAGACAGTGTCGTTGCTGAAAGCGGAGCGCTTTCCTCAGGTGAGCTGAGCTGATCCGAGCAGGACGTGACAGCGCGACGCCCGCGGTGTCGCATTGTTCTCGGCTGTGCTGCTCAAGGCCGTTGTCGGCCGCCGTCTGTCGACTGCTCGTTGGCCGCCGCTGCCGCTGAAACTCACGAAGGTGCCGTGCATCCTCCACTGCCGGGTCGCGCTCTTGACACGTGTCGTTGCCATGACGGTCCTCCCTTGACCAAACCCGCAGCTCCGTCTCGCTGTCGTTTGGCCGTTCCCGTAACCCCCGCGTTGTCGTGTAGACAAAGCTGCCTGGTCAGGTCTTCCCTCGTCAGGCATCGATCTCCGGACCTCAGCGTATTTCTTCTGATCTTCGCGCCCTGTCTGTTTTCACTGGAATGCAAATGCTGCTTCTCATATAAGTATCAGAACCGTCAGTCCAGTCGTGACGTCGAGCTGGGAATCTGTCTCAAAAATCGTTAAGGAAATCACTTAACACCTGGCACTAGAAATGTTTACCTATGCCGTGTCCTGACACAGGATAGAGAGAAGACAGGTAGATGATTTGGATCAGCGCGAAACTCTGTCACAGGGCATCTACGAGAGATGCAGAATTTGGGACTTGACAGGATGCTTGCAGCAGGAGACCCATGGAATTCAGGGGTTTGATTAGCACTATCTATTTTCAATCAGATTAACTGGCACACTAAAAGCTAATTCTAAACATTACAAAAAGCAGAGGAGGCAATTGGTTGCACAGCAGAAGTAGCGAACACCAGCAGCACGTTAGGTACAGACTTGAAAGCTGCACTCCAAGTAAGAAAAACAAACATGTCGCAGCTTCCGAGGCTGGCCACGAGCGACACGGATTCGGCGCCCCAGCGATCTGACTGAGAACTTCCATTGAATAAAAAAAACATGGGTTTTTAAAGAATCGTCGCAGCGCACCATTTCTGCCTTCCTATAGTCGACCCACCAATCCACCAACACTTAAATAGATTTGGGCAATCTGGCGAGTCGTTCTGCACGTCCAGGGCGCCTCTGGCCAACCACATGTACATATTCGGTAGGTATGGATGCTTCAGGATTTTAAATTAACAAACTCCAAGTTTGGTACCGACAGTGTTCAGCTGAAAGCTAAACGCCACTGCCACTCCTATTTATGGCCAGCAGCAACAGTGTTTTACATCATTTGGCCCCGCCCTCAGCCCTCCGCCCTGCTGTGGGTGGGAACTACTGTAGTAGCACTCTAACCTGTGTAAACCGACTGACGTTGCAGTTCTCAGGAGCAAGTATCAGGATTGCTGCCTTGCTAAGACGTGCCTTTTCGTGGCCATTTACTACAGTGACGCCTTCGGTGGTGGATGGTGTTTCCAATCAACTCTGCAGTGAAACTTCTCCCCTAGGACAGCTGCCCAGATCGTTTGTAATTTGCACGGCTCTAGTGTTACTATTTATCTCCTGTAACCTAAACGCTACCACTTTTGCCTGCTCTTTGCATTGTGTGTCTGATTTCCTACCTTAGAGTGTCCTTGATGGCTCCATATAGCCTTAAGTGTAACAATGTTCAAGTCATAATAACGTCGATTCATGAAAGTCCTTCTTGCATCGACAGCACCAAATTTGTACCTGATCACCAAAATTGGAATCACTTTTACATCGTAAATCAGTTCTGCATTGACAGATTAGAACATCTTCTAAGTTTCGCTGCAATTAGATAGGTACAGTCCACGCTGGACATCTCAAACTGTGAGTAGGTGCACTTTAATTGTAACCACCCAAAGTTATGTATCAGAGTCAGCTAACGTCGTGCACCAAGAGCTGGAAAAGCTTGCTTGTCTGTATCTGTGAACTAGGGTTATTGGTTTCTGTCTTACATTTATCTATTTGTACCTATATCTTTCAGTCATTTTCATTGTGATGACTACCTGAATCTAACTGTTCGACTAGGGCAATAGCATGTGGCACTACCGTGTTTCGTGGTCTGTAGTACCAGACATCATTGTGTATACCCGAAGCTTAGTAGAGCTACAGCGCGGGGAGACCATTGTTCTGGTAACTGATTGGAGAATTCAGTAAGCCACATCTCTACCTTTCTAAATGTCCGCCCCGATAGCCCTGCCGTCCTCAGGGGCCCGGGTTCGATTCCCGGCTGGATCGGTGATTTTCTCCGCTTAGGGACTGGGTGTTGTGTTGTCTTCATCATCATTTCATCCCCATCCGGCGCGCAGGTCGCCCAATGTGGTGTCGAATGTAATAAGACCTGCACCAAGTGGGCTGGACCTATACACGCAAGGTAGACAAAATGTCCAGTTAGAAAAAATCGAGAATCAGTTTGTTAAAAGAAAACTTGCGGTTAGATCATTTAAATGCTTTAGAAAAACAGTCCATAATAGAGGTGTGTTCAGTCTATAATGATATCTACCATTTGTCAGGGGATACGTTGACATATACAGATACACTCCTGTGCCAAATAGAACTGATTCCCGAAGCAGAGAGACAAGTAATGTGCTCTCGCCCCTACAGAATACGAGAAGGGCAGAAAGAGCCATTACAACAGAAGATAAATCAGATATTGGAGGACGATATAATAATGGGGCATCTTGTAAAAGGAAATTTAGGGTGGTACCTGATTACAGGAAACTAAATGACATAACTGTCAACACAGTCTTCCCACTCCCACGTATAGATGAAATTTCAGTCTGACTGGGTAAGGAAAAACATTTTTCAACGCTTGATTTAGCAAAGGTAAACTATCAGGTGTTTCTAGATAAAAAGGACGGAGAGCTTACAGCTTTCAGGACGCGATACGCTCATGATATGTACAAAAAAAAATGCCAGTGGAACTACGTTATGCACCATTCACATATCTAAAGATTGATAAATTTGTTTCGCATAGGTTTACAGGCTGAAAAGATGTTTATTTAGACGTAGTGTAACGTAAGAACACAATGCCCGATTGCGCGAGGCCTTAGAGAGGTTAAGACAACGTAACTTGAAGTAACAGGTGGATAAATATGAACTTTTAAAGAAGAAGGTTACATGTCTGGGACATGTCTTAACCGAAAATCTGTTAAAACCATGTGCAAACAAACTAAAAGCAGTGGTGGAATATCCACAGCCCAGCACAACCGAAACATTAAAATATGTCCTAGTGTGATCTGGGTCTATAGACGCTTCCTAAGCGACTTAAGGAAAGTGGCAAAACCACTACATGAGTTGTTATAAAAAGGGTATTAAGTATGAACAGGGCGCCAGCAATATGAGGCGTTCCAAGTGCTAGAACAGAAGCCACTCAATCCCCGTATATAACAGTACCCAGATTTAAAAAAAAACATTATACTCGCCACGGACGTAGACCAAGAAGCTATTTGCTCAGTTCTTAGCCAAGGGGAGTTAGGTAACGACCTTCCAGTAACATATGCTTTCAAAACTTTGAAAAATGCAGTGCGAAATTATAGCACAGTTGAGAGAGAGTTACAGGAAGTAGTTTGGGCGCTCAAGCACTTCCGATCATATGTTCTTGGTCGTAAGTTTAGTATTTTTACAGATCATAGATCATTGCAGTGGCTCGGAAATATTAGCCACACGTCCTAACGTTTAATGAAGTTCAGATTGATATTGGAGGAATGTGACAATGTAATTGTATACAAAAAGGAAGAGCACAACTGTACAGAGGATGCATTGTCGAGGATAATGGAAGTACAGTCAGGTGATAGCGGAACAGGGGCAAATAAAAACAAGGAAGGGCCGATAGTCGGGGAACACAAACAGCAGGAGATAACTGCTGAAGAAAATGCGGAAATTTGGGGGGAATTCCATGACGCATCCATAAGTGGACATCAAGGAATCCAAAGTACATACGATCGAATTAGGAAATAACGAACGTGGTCCGCTATGAAAAAAGATATTGTGGACTACATCAGAAAATGAGCTAGCTGCAAAAAAAAGCGCAAAAGAAGACAAAACTGCCGTTCGTTAGGGGTGATACTGATAAGTGTGATGCTGATATCGTTGGTCCACTAACGATAACATACAGAAATAATAGATATATAGTATCATTCCAGGATGCTCTAAAACAGTTCATTGAGGCAGAACTGACAGAAAAGCAGGACGCAGATACCGTACCTTGTGTCCTGGCGGAAAGCATAATTCTGAGATCTGGACTACCCTCAGTAAGACTCAATGACCATTGTAGCAATTTTTTAAGTAATACAACAAAGAAAGTGGGCAGATTTTTAAGGACTGATAGGGCAAAGACCTCCTTTACCATCCCCAATCAAACGGAGCTTTGGAAAGGTCACACTAAACTATAACAGAACTCTTGTGACACTACATCATCAGAGCTTAATCAGACTGATACGAATGGCTTCCATTCGCGATGTTTGTGTACAGTGCTACGCCCCATACAGCTCAAATTTTATCCACATGAGTTATTTTTCGGTAGAGCATGTAACATATAGTTTATATTGCAGAGAGATTCCGCATATGTTACTCATAGTTATGAAGACTTTGTACTCGAATTAAAAGAGTAAATGAGATGGATGCACCAGTGTGCCAATGAATATAATACACAGTATAAAGAAAAGAACAAAGAGTACTATGACAGACACCAGAATCCGAAAGATTTTAAAACAGATGAATACGTCCTACTGTACAGTGAAACCGATAGAGGGGGCTGAAGCTATAAATTAGATACGACGTGGCGTGGTCCATACACTGTAGTCTGGGAAAAGGGTACAGGTGTAGTTATTCGTTTGAAGAGAAACAATTTTTTAATGGTGCATGCCAAGAGTTGAAAGAATTCTACTGAATTAGCACTTTTCTTGAATTTAAGATGAGGAAACTGACGGCAGACTGGCACTTGGTGAGCTGTGTTGCCACCATGTACACACTTGGACAATTTCAAGATTTTAGCATAGCGAATTTCCCTTCATAGCTGGGCTTATATTATGGTAATATTAGCAAGGTACAAATCTACAGTGAGACGTGGAAAATCGTCAGTTGTACTAATCTGGGAAAACTTCAGGGAAACGCTGATGAGACAGAAAGACTGGCACACTTACTGGTAGGATATTGTAAACAGAAGTTAACAAGTTTGGGAATAGGTGATCAATAATGTACCACTGTGGAGCAACCCTTAGAATGGTATATCAAAAAGATCCAGAATTATCAAGGTATAACTGACAACTAAACACACATGAGGCACATATGTTATGAGATGTTTTAAATTTAATGGGGGAAATTACTGAAATATTGTTCAGGAATTAGATGAACAAGATGTCTCCCATATCAAATCGAAGGTTGATTTCGTTGAAAATAAACAGATGGAATTGTTTAAATTGACCAATGAAAAGTGACAGTAGTTAAATTAACTTTGATAAATTTCAACCATACAGTAGCTAGCCTTACATGTAAAGAGGAAATTATTGTTAAAAACATGGAAACACCCCAGGGGTACACGAATGAATATGCTAATAGTACTGATCAAAAGATACAAATAGTATATTGATGAGAGTTCTGGACCAAAGACTATTTTAGAGTAAAAATTTCAGTTTTCTAACTAAGAATCTAATTTCAAATTTTCCCCAAACAAATTCTACATAACTACAATGAAACAAAATGCATAAGGAAGTTGAGTTATTTAAATACTTAGAAAATTGTTATAAAGGAAATTTTAATTTAATTAAAAGAAAAAATAATATTTTTTAATTTATTTAAATTCAATAACACGAATACATCTTCTCTTGTTTTCTGACTATATTTCAAAATGAAATGAAAACACAAGACAGAAAAGTTCGTTAATTTTTTTAATTTTTTGTGCATTTATATTCTTAGAAATTTGCAGTAATTAGTTTATGATGTGAATCATATGTTAAATTCTTTTTACCATACATAATAACATATGCAATTGTATCATTTGGAATATTTACATCAAAGAAAGCACAGAACTTTTTTGTTTTTTTTAGTAGTTAAAACATCTGTTTTCAGGATATATTAAATATATAAATAGGACAATACTGAATATAATTGAATGGAGCTACATTTACATCATTATGTAATTGAGTTATCCTTTGAAAGTATCTAAATGAGTTACTTAATGGTTCAAGATTCTATAATTCTTGTGGATGAACTACATTACTTCATATTTTGAACACAAATATTTTGTATTTCAACATGATAGGATAAAGAAGAATCCAGTAATTGATTATTTTTCCATTAATTTGGATAACAACAAAAATAAAGTAAGGCATATCAAATTCTGTAGAATTATAATAATGAGTAATATCTGGTTCAAGACTTCTCTTTCCCTGTAAACCAGCAGATTTAACTGTACGCATTTCGAAGAAATAAATAGGAAATTTTGGATTTACAGATCTTTCTTGCTCTAATTCAAGTGAATACACTCCTGGAAATGGAAAAAAGAACACATTGACACCGGTGTGTGAGACCCACCATACTTGCTCCGGACACTGCGAGAGGGCTGTACAAGCAATGATCACACGCACGGCACAGCGGACACACCAGGAACCGCGGTGTTGGCCGTCGAATGGCGCTAGCTGCGCAGCATTTGTGCACCGCCGCTGTCAGTGTCAGCCAGTTTGCCGTGGCATACGGAGCTCCATCGCAGTCTTTAACACTGGTAGCATGCCGCGACAGTGTGGACGTGAACCGTATGTGCAGTTGATGGACTTTGAGCGAGGGCGTATAGTGGGCATGCGGGAGGCCGGGTGGACGTACCGCCGAATTGCTCAACACGTGGGGCGTGAGGTCTCCACAGTGATATGAAAAACTGAAAAAAAGACATCAACCAGTTATCTGCACAATGGAAAAAGTTAAGCAACGAATTGAAGGATTAGGAGAATAAGTTTTAAAAGCAATTGAAGAAAATGGAGAAGTTGAAAAACCAATGGATCCTTACAGTCAACATTATGTAGAAGAGTTTAACTATATTCCAACAATGAAACAATATCTGTTGGAGAATTTAAATTTCTTTAAAAATTACCAGTAGAATTCAATCATGATAAATTAAAAATTGGTGAAAAATGATGTGAAGGAATGATTGGGTTAGCAAAAACATTAACTAGGAAACATGTTACTATGGAAATCTAACAAAATTATGCTAGAGTTTTAATCGTTTTAAAAGCTGAGTTTAATAAAAGTATTCCAACAAAGAAAAATCAACTAGAGGGAAGAAATATAATTGTTTGATAAGAACAGTTGTTCAGAATTTTTTCTTAGTTTCTTAGAAAGAATTTTTGGTGATTCATTTGAAAAAGTTGGTGAAGGTTTAGTAAATAAATATGCAGAAAAACCAATTGATTATATTTATATAAGTGTTTTTGGAGATGTAATTGACAAATTAAAAGTAATACATGGTGAAGAATTAGCAGGCAACAAAAATTATCAAAATGAAAAAGTTGTAATAACACTACTGCTAACAAATAAATTTAGCCTTTTTTCATTAATGGTCCAAGGGAAATTCCTTATGTAATCAGATTTTTGAATAATTTACTACATACATTTATGAAATGTGAAAAATATTGAGATGTTTAGTGAATACATTAATTTACTAATTACCTTTTCAAATGCATTAACTTGGTTATGATTGTTGTGGCCCAGGAACAAAATTAGATGAACTAGAATCTGATTAACTAGAACTAATAAAAAGGAATTAATACATTAGGTAAAAAAATGTTAAGGACTTCATACTTTTATAGAGATAATAAAAACTTAGATAGAAGACAAGCAAAAGATATAAAAATTACAGTTATCTGCAAAATAAAGAATGGTCGCAAATGATTCTCAATGAGAGGAAAAAAACTGCTGCAAATGCACGTAAGAATTAATTAGAAAAAGGCTTAAATGTTGAAAAAATTTGAGGGGGCATATAGAAATTCTCTATTTTTTATTAATCTGTATGAAGGAATATGTTTTTGATTCATTATATTTCACTCCCAAGCGGAAAAACTAAACCAAAGTCAATTTAACATAAACTCAATAATTAACAACAAATATTATTGAATCATTTTTAACAGATGTTCAAAAAACAAAGAAAGAGACAAAAATCGGTGGAAATGTACTCGTTTCAGTGACTATTCCTGTTGTGAAAAAGATTGTCGAATATTTAACAAACAGAAAAGAAATATAACATGACCGAGGATTTTTATTGTTCTATTAGATGCATTACCTTACTTTGCAACAATATGTTCAGTTGCTGGTGGAACTGCAATAACTGGAAAGCCAGTTATAAATAAGAAAAAAGATGATAAAGAATTAGAAGAACAGTTTAGAAGTAGAAAAGAAAGGAAAAGGAGTAAATAAAATTTAAAATAAATAATCGAAAAATTATAATGAACCAAAACTTTTGAATGCGGAATAGTAGAATTAGATACTTCCTATTGTGTAGGAACCCACTGGATTTCTTATTATAAACACACAAAAAAATTTTTTTTCGAAATATTCCAAAACAACTGATTTACTATTTGGGAAAAAATAATTTATACTACAATATCGAGAGATTAAAAAATTTCGATGAAGTTATTGGTGGTCGTTTGTTTTTATTTGTTTTAAAACAATTAAGCATGTTATCAAGTGTAATGATATTGCATATTTAGAAAATGGATTTTTCTGGAAATAAACCCAACAACGATTTAGGAAAAATAATGGTTTTTCATTCGTTAGTTTCTAAGA
Organism: Schistocerca cancellata; assembly: GCF_023864275.1. Taxonomy (NCBI): domain Eukaryota; kingdom Metazoa; phylum Arthropoda; class Insecta; order Orthoptera; family Acrididae; genus Schistocerca; species Schistocerca cancellata. The sequence goes on along the minus strand of NC_064629.1, from coordinate 477,554,854 downwards.
TTAATAATGAATTAATTCAAAAATAAAAAATATTGAGCCATCGGTAGACTTAAACATATTTAATGTAATAAAACAATTTCAGAAAGAATAAAAACCTTTTTAGAGAAGCTAAATAATGATTTCTATGCAGTTGGCAGAAGATATGAGGAAATTTTAGAACCTGAGCAACAATTTTTAAATGTGTTAACTAAGTTCCTAAATTAATAATCAATGAATCAAATTGAGATATTTTTATAAAATCTTGCTGCAAAACATGAATATACAAGTATTCCAACACTACTCAGAAATTTCATTAATAAACAAGAACTTAGAAATTAATTTACAAAATAAGAAATTACAGATTGTTCAGCATTAGAATTAACTCCTACTTAAATAATTTAAATTTTTTGTTAATTGTTAAGTATATGATAAACAATATAATTGAATTTACTTATATGACTGGAGTTGAACAAAAAATGCACAATTTCATTGAATATGACTTTACTCTTAAAAAAGTTCTTGATGTTGGTGAAAACATAAACAGGAGTTTGAAATTTAATGATGTTAATATATGATTGAGGTTGTTGAAAAATATTACAAAATAACTACTGAAAGCCAATGAATAAACATAGGTTGTAAATCAAATTTTCTAACTAATACATTAAAAGACGCTGTAAAAACTATTCCAGTTGATGTAAGAATATTGGTATTCGGTGAAATAATTCTATTATTTCTTATTCTATATAAATGAAAAATGATGATACACATTTACTGTTCGAGGTGCAGGAAGGTTCCTAGAACCCTTCATCCTTATAGATTACAACAAAAAATGTAGAAAAGTATTCAAGGGCTTTGTTCAATTTGTAAAACCATAAAGACGATTTCGTTAAAAAATTTTGTAGGTGAACGCCTAAATATTCGTAAAGAAATTATTTATGTATTACATAAACCAATAAGATAAAATATTAAATGATTAAAAGTTAGTTCTTTTGGAATAAATGATTAGTGACAATCTGATTTGGTTGAACTGGGTTCAGGTGAAGGAATTTCGTAAGTAAATAAATAATATACTTATTTATTAATTGTAATAGATGATTTTTTTCTATATTTTCTTGGGCAATTCCACTAAAAATAATGAATGTAATAATATAGTTGAATATTACATAAAATATTTGATTCAAGAACCCCAGATAATGGCAAAAAAATTTATAATAAATAATGTCCAGAATCAGTGAAAATATTTAACATTATATATTATTCAACTTTTAGTGAATTAAAAGCAACTGTTGTCCAATGATTTAATACAACTTTGAAAGAAAAGTGTAGAAGAAATTTACGATTCAGGAAATAATAAATGGGATGACTTAATTGATAAATTACTTGCTGAATATAATTATACAAAACATTCAACATTAAAAATGTGAATGGAAGATGTAAATAAAGATACAGAAAAAATCTTGTTGGAAACTGGTTACTTGAGCAGTTTGTTAGATGCTGAACCTAAACATAAAATTGGCGATAAAGTAAGAATTAGTGAATTGAAATGAATTTTTGAATCAAGTTATATACAATTCATGAACAGATAATTCTGAAATTGAAGAGGTTATTCTTTTGGATCGAGTCACATATCAATTATAAGGTTTAAATGGCGAACAAGTAACAGGAATTTTTTATGAACAAGAACTATTAAAAATTAATTTTGCAGTAGGTTATCTTGTTGAAAAAGTTCTTAATAAGAATGGTAATAAAGTTAAAGTTAACCGGTTCTTTATAATTGGGATACTGAAACAATAATTTCTGAGAAGTGTGGAAAGGAAATTAAAAATTCCTATAAATATATTCGTAATAATGATCATTCGAAAGCTGAGTTACTACCTGCAAAATATCAAAAAGATAAAAAAAGAGTTTATCAAATATTTGAATGTTGTTGTGGAAAATTTGTTTTTAAATTTTATTACCAAAACAGACAAAATTACCAAATAATTGAAGTGTATTATAAACTAAAAATTTTTATTTGTTTAATATTATCTGCAACTGTTCTATCATCATTTCAAAAATCATTTTATCATCATTTATCTTATTTAGATTTAATTTATGACCATATGGTATCTTCTTAATCCCATTTTGTAATACAACCCATTTACCCTCATCAGCATTTAAAACAATTATAGAACATTCAACTGTATAATATTGAGGTTCAAACGAGCTAAGTAAATTCATATGTCTGTATTGGTTTATTTTGTACATGAAACGTTTTTTATAATCATCAAAATAGTTTCATTTTTCGCAACTGATGGCTTAACTCCTTTAGATTCTTTATTGTTTTTCACCAACTTCATACGAATACATTATAGAGCTTCAACTAACATGTTAGATAATTTTTCCACCATTTTCATATTTAAGTTTTGGAAAAACTTTCTTATTCACTTGCGAACATTTGTAGAAATTATATTTTGGAGAATCACTAGTATCACATACGTTTATAATTTATTTCCTAGCTTTAAAAATATTTCATAAATGAGAGTATCAGTATTCATATAACATATATCTAAATTTCATCTAATTTTGGTTTTGTAACATTGTAGTTAAAAATCACACATTTTTATTTTCGAAATATCTGGAATACTCATTCGATTATAAATTGGTTTATTGAATATTATTTTAAATTAGTTTATATCAATTGCCACTAAATAATTTAAAAATGCTGTATTATGTTCATAATTGTGTTTTGAAATGTAATTCATATACTCCTAGGATCGCCTATTATTTTAATGTTTTGTCCTTTTCCAATATTTTCCATCGTTTTCCCAAAGAATGAACTATTCATTACCTTGTAGAAATGTTTTTCAAAATCGTTATTTCTAAAACAACCAATATGGACATGTTTAGAAGATTTAATTCGTGAATTTCTAACATTTTCATAAATATCTGCTAAAATTAAAACATCAGATTTATTTAGTTATGTAGATTCATCTAAATTTTTAATGTTGCATTTTTTCCAAATTGTCTTTCCTTTATTATAATCTTCATCAGAAATATTTTCTTTATAAGTTGTAGATAAAATATTCTTTTAATGTAACTTTTCGTCAGAATCCATATTTCATAAGGAGAAACTCCTTTTTTACATATTAAAGTTGTTTGTGCACCTGGAAAACGTTTTGCTTTTCCTCTAAATTGTTCTATTGCAAGACTGAATGATAATTTTTAAATACTTGAAGCCATAAATATAAAAGAATCTAAAAACCTTAAAGTTTATCCATTTGCAATATGTTTGGTAAAAGAAATATATCTTTGATTGTTATTAGGAAATACATTAATAGCTTTATTATTAATTGCTAATGCTTTAACAAACGAATAAATATGGTAATTTGTCAAATGACCAATATAAACTCGCATCAACTGAGGAGTTTGTTTTAAAATGGCAGTCTTCATGTGCACTTTCTAGATATTTTTCTATTAAATGGCAAATATGTAATACTTTATTTTCACCAGAAGTAAATACGTTTTCACAAATATTACAAATTTATAACTTCCCTAATTTATTACATCTTCCATAGTAATTTTCATTGAGATATTTCGATCATATATTCTAGCAATTTCTCTTGATTGATTTTTTAACATATCAACGAATTTTTTATTAATTCTTTACTTGTATAAGTAAAAGGATTTTTATAAACACAATTAGAATATTTAACACAAAAGTGAGTAGAAATTGATAAATGTTTTGGTATTCATTAATGTAAGATATTTCAGGATTTGTTTAAAAAGATTGAATATATTTCAATATACATTCGAAATCTGCTTAAAATACAAAAGAGGCTCACACTGAATGGTCATAATTTCTAAATCCAAGTATTTGACCTTTTATAGGCATAAAGATTTTTAATACTTTATAGTTTTCATGAGTCTCTCAATTTTCTTGTGTGGATGGAAATTTCTCCAACATCGATCACTAAGGTAATTCTATCATTGTGATTACCTGTTTGTGAACTAATTAATCCTGAAACATTTTTTATCAAACAATAATGTGAATTATTTTCTTCTCGAATTAAAAGAAGATTTACATGTTTTTCTTTTTTATTTTGGGTATGGTAAGGAGGATACGAAATAATTTTTCTTCTTCTTCATTGTTTTCATGTACATAAACCTTAATTTTTATATCTGATGTCTCTTCCAATTTTGTTAAATCTGTTAACTAAGCTGGTAAATCAGTTTCTTCTTTTTCCCAAATTTCGTACAATTTTAATCCAGTATTCTTATAATTAGCGGCTCTTTCAACATAAACATTTGCTGGAGATGTAGCTGATTTTATTGAATAAAGAAGACATTTCAGATCTTTGCTTTTTAGGTTAACCACTGCATTTTCATCTTTAATTTCTTTTTTTGTAAATTCGTATAAGAAGAACCAAATTTTGGATTCTGTTTATTAACATTTAATTCTGAACTGTCTGTATAAAATAAAAACCAAGGAGATTTTTTCCTTTGCATTTCTTCCATTTCAGTGAATGGTTTATTCATTGATTTTTGATGATAATATCTATAACTTGATTTGTTGTTTCAAAATTAAATTCTTGTATTTCTTCTTGCCTTCTAGAATTGCGATAAAATTCATCTTAACTTTAATTGCTCTTCTTTGTATTAGAATGTTCTGTAATTTGCTGATTATTTCTTCTTTAGTTTGATGAAAAAGTTCTTGTGTTTCCACAATGCTATCAATATTTTAAATCCATAAATTCACATTCTTGATTTGAACCAGAAACTTTCTACAAATTCGTTTGGGTGTTTTGCAAAAATCTTCATCGTCTAGAAAACTGAAACCTATTAAATATTTGGGATAATTTTTTGGTTTCATTTCTCGATGTTTTACTACTAGAGGCTTTTGAAAATTATTCTCATTATTTTTATTATTAACATTTTTCTCATAACCATCATTATTAACATTTTTTCAGATCTGTTTGTAAGATTGATTAATTGTTTATTAAGACTGGAGTAATTTTAAAATTTTTCGTTTTACTGTTTTTACAAAGATAAGTTAATGATTTTTATTCAAATCATTACCATAATCAATATTAGATTCAGATTTTTTGGTAAGATTCGATTAATTGGCATTTTGAAGTTTAGAATAATTTATTGTTTTTGTCATTTTACAGATTTCATGAAGTACTTTTCCAGACTTTTTATTAAATTCATTTTCGCTATCATTATGTTAACAGGATTTATAATAAGGTCGATTAATTTTTGTTCATTTTGTTTTGAATAATACTTTAAATTTTCTGTTTTAGCAGTTCTTATTTCTTTCCTATTAAAGTAATCAGAGAAATACAACAGATCATCTCTAGCTACATTTGAATAACCAGTTTCCTCTGCAACAATTTTCTAAAACTTTATGACTCAATCTATCCTTTACTATAATTTTCTAAGTTCTTAAACAGTTAAACTTTGTTGCCCATTTTGATTTCGTTCAATTTATATATACTGAAATTTGATTTTTTAGTTTTATTAAAATGTTTTTGGTTAAAATGTACCTTTGAGATTATTTATTTTAAATTTCAATAATTGGTATGTATTCACAGTTTCATGATTCTTATTTATGAAGAATAAAATTTATAAGGTTTAAAATATTGTAAATGAGAAAATGAGCATTTGGATTATTTCCTTTTGCAAATGAGATTTTTTGGATCTTATTTATAAAGAATAAAATGTATTAGATTTGAAAATTTTAATTGACAAAATGAGAATTTGGTTTCTTCGATATAAGCAAATGAGATTTTTTTGTTAGGGAAAACTGCAAAATTGGATTCTTAGTTTGCAGACCTGGAATTTTTACTGCAAAATGCTATTTGGTCGAGAGCTGTCATCAATACGCCAATGATACAGCACTTAGCTGTGATCACCACTGTTAATTAACAGTTAATACAGTTGGTATCAATTTACATTGAGTTAGAAACAGAATATGAGATACTAGCTTCTGACACAGAAAATGCTCTGAGAGGTGTACTGGAATCTCATATAATTAATCCAGTGCATATAGTTAGTCAATAGTATGTAACTTCAGATGTTGTTAAAACAGGAAGTTATCTGTTGATCTTACCTAGGAACTGTAATATTTAAGATAATGTTCATATGTTGATTGTGCTGATTGTGCAAGTGTTTTGAGATTGCTTTAAGTATTCGTGAAAAGGCATGGGCCATGACAGTTGTGGCAAAGTGTGTGGGAGGACCATAGTAATCACATGTGAAGGATGGGATATAAAATGCATGCATAGTAGACAGCCTCTTTGCTCAAGCATAGGAAATAGTGAAGAACGTGATGAAGCCTCTATTACGTTTGAATGCACTGAGAAAAGAGCTTTGTTGCCCTTTCCATCACCAACCAGAGATCAAAGGCATTGCAAAACTCACTTAATACATAAGATACTGTTATGAACAACGTAACAAGAGTTTTGTAAGATGGTGTACTGTCTTTCAGATTTATTATTTTAATGATGATATGTAACATGCTTTATTGCTATGGTTATGCATGAGTGATGTGAAGAAAAATAGACAAATAAATAAGAACGTGTACATGTAAAGTAAAAACAAATGAGAGAGAAAAACATTTCATTTGTATCTTTAATGTAAAAAAAGATAAAAGTTAATTAGCCAATGATTTAAATTTATATTCTATATAATGCATGTCTTCATGAAAAATGAATCAATGTTTTATGGCGATGCTTGTATGTGTATGTATCTATGTGTATATAAGTGCAGTGAAAATTGAAGCAGTGTTTTATGCTCATTTCTACATGTGTGCAAAAGTGAAATGAAATACAAACTTAACAAAGTGGAAAATGTAAAGAGAACTGAAATCGCTAACCAAGAATGTCTATAATGTTGTTCCTAGTGCTAAGACGTTTTAGCTACAACAGAAGTCAGTTACAAATTTGTTGCCAAGTAATTTTGAACAAATCTTGTCCATGCAGGGGGAGATGTCATATATTGATGATATCGTGATTTATAAATTGTTACACTTATGGCTATTTGTGAGCCTTTAGGGGCACCCGAAGGTACTAATTCAGAGATACAATGCAGAAATCAGGCAAAAATGGTAGTGTTTAGCTTACCAGAGATAAACAGTAACACTAGAGCTGTTCGAATTATAGACTCTACATCTACATCTACATTTCTACTCCGCAAGCCACCCAACGGTGTGTGGCGGAGGGCACTTTACGTGCCACTGTCATTACCTCCCTTTCCTGTTCCAGTCGCGTATGGTTCGCGGGAAGAACGACTGTCTGAAAGCCTCTGTGCGCGCTCTAATCTCTCTAATTTTACATTCGTGATCTCCTCGAGAGGTATAAGTAGGGGGAAGCAATATATTCGATACCTCATCCAGAAACGCACCCTCTCGAAACCTGGCGAGCAAGCTACACCGCGAAGCAGAGCGCCTCTCTTGCAGAGTCCGCCACTTGAGTTTGTTAAACATCTCCGTAACGCTATCACGGTTACCAAATAACCCTGTGACGAAACGCGCCGCTCTTCTTTGAATCTTCTCTATCTCCTCCGTCAACCCGATCTGATACGGATCCCACACTGATGAGCAATACTCAAGTATAGGTCGAACGAGTGTTTTGTAAGCCACCTCCTTTGTTGATGGACTACATTTTCTAAGGACTCTCTTGGCACCTGTCCCACAGGAGAGTTTTTACTTCAAAGAATTAACTGGTAACATATCCACCGTCAAAACGCTGTCGTAAGGCACCACTGTAGAAGATGTCCTCAAAAAGGCATGTCTTAGCGGAGACAGCAAGCCTGATACTTGCTCCTGAGAACAGAAATGTCAGTCGGTTCACACAGGTTAGAGTACTACTATAGCAGTGCCCACCCACAGAAGGGCGGAGGGCGAGGCCAAGTGACGTAAAACACTATTGTTGATGGCCATTGTAATAGTGGCATTGACGTTTAGCTTTCAGCTGAACGCTGTTGGTACCAAACTTGGAGTCTGTTAATTTGAAATCCTGAAGCACCCCTATCTACCGAGTAGGAGTGGGGGAGGAATGCAAAACTGAGTGGTCAGAGGCGCTCTTGAGGTGCAGAACGATTCGCCAGATTGGCCAAAGCTTTTTAAGTGGCGGTGGATTGGTGGGTCTACTATACGAAGGCAGAAATGGTGCACCGCCACAATTCTTTGAAAACCCATGTTTTTGTATACAGAGAGAATTCTCAGTCAGATCGCTGGGGCGCCGACTCTGTGTCGCTTGTGGTCAGCCTCAGTAAGCTACGACATGTGTGTTTTTCTTACTTGGAGTGCTGCTCTCAAGTTTGTACTGAACGTGTTGCTAGCGTTCGCTGCTTGTGTTAGCATTTGACCCCCCCCCCCCCCCCCCCCCCACCAACCCCACACCCCTCCATGGCTTCAGACACTGACTTCTGCTTTGCAAACAGTTGCCTCTTTTGCTTTGTGTAATGTTTAGAATTAGACTTTGGTATAGTACTTAGTCTGATCGAAAATAAATATTGCTAATCAGACCCCTCATTTCCATGAGTATTCTGCTGTAAGCATTCTGTCTAGCATCAAAATCTTCATCTCTCGTAGATACCCTGTAACAGTGTTGGGCACTGATCCAAGTCAACAACCTATTTTCCCTCTGCCCTGTGTCAGGACACGATAGGACGTACAGTAATGTTTTTCATTAGGAGCGGGAAGTGGTCAGAAAAGGTCAAACAGATGAGAGTGGCATAATGTTGATTCTGTTATGAACCGCCAGTTACACAATCTGTTCAATATGAGCCCCAGAGACGTCAACGAGATGATGCTTCCGCAAAATGTGAGCAACAGTTTCTCACAGCAATTCTGGTGGAATCTGAGAAACGTGGTCCTGTATACTGGCCTTCATATCAAACAGAGCAGCTATATTAACATGAGGTGGTACTGAATCCCCATGGTTCACAGAATAGGTCACAACAATGTTGCAGAAGCAACAAAAAAATCATACCAAATTTAAAAGTACCCGAATCCCTAAGACTGGCGAAGTTGTACAGAAGCTAGATGTTTACCGTGAACTCCAATGTGAAATGCTTCTAACAGTTTCCACAACGAAACTCTGTCTCTGGATATGGCAGAACACCCGAAGAGATTCTGGTCGTATGTGAGGTACACCAGTGGCAAGATGCAATCAATACCTTCACTGTACGATAACAATGGTGATATTACTGACTAAAGTGCCATTAAAGCATAGTTTTTGGGAATTCCTTCGACTAGATATCCTCAGTGAAGCGAAGTAGGTTAAATAACTTAATAAAGGCAAGTCCTCTGGTACAGACTGTATTCCATTCACGTTCTCTTCAGAGCATGCTGATACAGTAGCCCCATTGTGTATTGTGTATTGACTCGGGGACCTAGAAGAGATGGGCAGGCTTCGTCCCGCCGTATCCCTCAGTGATTCACAACCCCACAACAGGCCACAGCGGTCCACCCACCCCACCGTCTCCCCACACCCGGGGTTATTGTTCGGTTGGGCCCCCAGTGGATTCCTGCCCCCTCCCCCAGAAACGTCTCATACCAGACGAGTGTACGTTAATTTTTTGCGTGGTAGAGTAATTATGATGTACACTTACGTTGAGACAGTGATTGTGCACTAATCGCCGTCATAGTATAACTGAGTCGAAATAAGGGAAACCAGCCCGCATCCGCCGAGGCAGGCTTAAAAACCATCCACAGGCTGGCCGGCACACCGGTCCTCGACACTCCGGCACGCCTTCCCGCTCGTGAAGCAGCGCGTTTGACCGGGTGGCTAGCCGGCCGGGCCAATACCGCCATACTTAGCAATCATGAACATCCGCTCGCTCGTTGAAAGATCCATACCTTAAGACTGGATAGTTGCAGAAGCCACACCAATATCCAAGAAAGAAAATAGGAGAAAGCCGTGAATGAGAGATCCATATCGCAAACTTCGATTTACTGAAGGATTTTGAAACACACGGGTATACTGTGCTCGAACATTATGAATTACCCCGAAGAAGACGATTTCTTGACAGAAAACACGAATTCAGAAAATATCGTACTTGTGTAACACAACTAGTTCTTTATTCTGACGAAGTAATAAGTGGTGTTGACATGGGATGTCTAATTGATTCCATATAAAAATATGGATAGCTTTTGATACCGTTCCACACAAGCACCCTCTAATCAAATTTCGTGCCTATAGAGTGTCGTCTCAGTTGTGCTACTGGAGTCGGGATTTCCTGTCAGAAAGGTCACAGTTCGTGTTAACTGATGGACAGGAATCTAGTGAAACAGAAGTAAATGCTGGCGTCCCCCAATGAATTGTTATAGGCCCTCTTCTTTACACGATCCATATAAACGATTAAGAAGACAAGTTGAGCATTCCACTTAGATTGTTTGCAGAGGATACTATCATTTACCGTCTTGTAAGGTCATCATTTGATCAAATCTAATTTCAGAATGATATAGACAAGTCCTCTGAGTGATGTGAAATTGGAAATGGACTGCAAATAATGAACAGTGTTAAGTCATCCACATGAGTACTAAAAGGAATCAGCTAAATTTCGGTTACACGATTAATCATAGAAATCTAAAGGCTGTTAATTCAACAAAATAGTTACAGCTACAATTACGAATGTCTTAAAGTAAAAATATCACATAGATAATGTGGTGGGGAAAGCAAAACAAATACTGTGATTTATGGCAGAAGACACAAAATGCAACAAGGCTGCTTACACTACGCTTGTCCGCCCTCTTCTGGAGTACTACTGTGCGGCGTAGTCCGTATCAGTTAGGACTGAAGGAGGACATCGAAAAATTGTGAAGAAAGACGGCTCGTTTTGTATTGTCGCAAAATAAGGGACAGAGTGCCAGTGGTATGATACACAAACTGAGGTGGCAACCATTAAAACGAAGGCTTTTTTCAGTGTGGTAGGGTCTTCTCATGAAGTTTCGATCACCAACTTTCCCCTCAGAGTGTGATAATGTATTGTTGGCGGCTTTCCACATGGGGAGAAACGATCATCATAATAAAATGAGAGAAATTAGAGTTGGCACAGAATGATTTAAGTGTTCGTATTTCCCGTACGCTGTTCGAGAGTGGAAAGGTGGAAAACAGCTTGAAAGTGGTTCGATGAGCCTTCCTACAGGCACGCGCTTAATTTTGAGTTGTAGAGCAAATCATGTAGATCCAGGCGAAGATGTAGATGTAGACAGTAAACGTGTTCCTGGTAAACGCTTTCTTTTAGATATCCCTAGAGTCAAAAGTTACCTGGATTCAAATCAAATGATTTTGCACGCCATGAATCTGGAAAACCTTTGCGGATTATACGTTCGTGGAAGGTTGCATTAAGCAGATCTTTCACTGGGCGATCGACATGAGGTGTTGACCCACCTTGCATGAAAACAGAGGTTTAAAGACAGTTGCATCACATACTGTACAAGGAGGTCTCTACATCGCGCAGACGTCGTTGTACTCCTTCCTCTGGTTGCTTTCTCTTCAAAGAAGAAGCGACTGAGAATGAAGGTGTTCATGAGTCCGTACTAACCAGTCACATACGACGAGTGCAACGGCTCTGCGTGCACAACACGCGTTTTAACTGTGTCCAAATTTTGAAGTTTTGTGTATTCACAACACCCTCGCTCGCCCAGCCACATTTCATCAACTTCGATCCATGCCAGAAACCGAAGAGCAAATTCGGAACGTTGCAGCGGATCATGAGCTTTCAGTTGCTGCAACCTTCTGGCTCTTGTACAGATACCAGTCTAAGATAGATCGCGAAACTTTTCTTACTGTTGACCATGGGACACTGCACGAGCACTAGCACTAACCAGGGCAATTGCTGCATAGTCAGTTATAGCAACAGCAACCTCGTCATTAATTTCTACCACTATAGGACGCCTTTCTCTTCCAGGTGCCAAACCAGCCTAACCGGTCTTTTGGAATTTCATTATCATCTTCTTTAAAGCATTTACTGACATTTGGCCTTTTCTCAGACCTTTCAGTCAGCGATGATGTCTCAACGCAGCCCTGTAATTGCTGCCATACGCATCAGATAGTTTCACTACCAGCTCATGGTCTCTGCTCTCAACAGCCATACTGTTCATTCACGTTGTGGCTTCTCAAATGACAGAATGGATGTCATACCGTCATACAGTGTAGAGCGCTAGACTTGAACTGGAAGGCCACAACTGGAATTACTGGTTCTTCTAGTGTAAATTGGTTCCTCATTAACGCATTAGCCTATCTACAACTTTCGCTAGCTCACGATAATTACGCCCACACTGGACCTCCGTGAGTGGCTGCACTTTAATTATAACCACCCGTTATTTATTTTTGCCCGTAGATCGATGGTTGCGCAGTGTAAGGTTTCCCCTTGCGAGTCTGTTCTTAAAAAGATAATCAGATAGCGTTACGTAAAATTTCTCGCGCCAAAACTTCGTGTTATAAGAGGGCATTTCAACCAGGGCTGTTCCGTAAACATACAATTCAACAACGAAGTCGTAGCGTGCAAGTGGTCGTCGACATGGCTCTAGGATCATACTGAAGAACTACCAGCTCCCACGCTTTATCCGCTCGAAACTCACCATCCTGATTTATAAGGACAAGTCAACATCGCCGCGCTGGAACCCTGAAATCTCATTAAATACTCATATCGCCCGGAAAACTCAAGAAATGGAATGTGCATGTCGCGCTATTAGGAGATAAAATCACTGAAGCTGTGAAATGTCCAATGTACGCTGTGAAAGTAAAGCAATTTTCTTAGAATTGTAACAGAAAGTGTGAATGATCCGAGCTGTCGATTTCTATCATTACTTTTAAGGTATAATGACATGAAATGATCCTGTGGCATTGTTGGCCAGGAGGTCCCATACGGGGAAGTTCGTCAGGCGAGGGCAAGTCCTATTTCAGTCAACGCCACATTCGATGACTTGCGTGCCGGTAATGAGGATGATATGATGAAGAGGACAACACAACACCCAGTACAAGAGCGGAGAAAATACCGCCGAACACATTTCTCCTTCAGTGGTCACACAAACAACTAAAATTTAAGGTAAAAATTTTAGCCCTTTGTGTGACTACTGAAGGAGAAATGTATCCTGCAGTGACGTACATAGAACTGCTGATACAATCCTGTAGCTGTTGACATGACACAGTGGTAAGACACTGGAATCACGTTTAGGAGGACGGCAGTTGAAATTCCACACATTCTCGACGCGCAAGTCGCCGAAGTGGCGTCATCTCAAAATACTGGCACCAGGCGATCGTGTTTACAGGCTAGGAGGCCTTCGCCACACGCCATGTCATTTTTTCCAACCATTCGTCCACATGAAAATATTCTGTGGCTTCCCTAAATCGCAAATGGTGTGATTGTTTCTACGAAATGCATATGACGATTTCCTACCCTCAATAATTTCAGTGTCGACGGGACGTTAAATTCTAATATTCATTCCTCTGGCAATTGCTTCTTATCACACGGAGACACTGAGTAATAACGCAGAGTTCATCCGGAGGTGTTTAAGTACTGACCAGGTCTACACAATATCAGTTAGGTGCATAGAGTTGTGTCAGCCGCGCAATGACATTTTTAAAGCAAAAAGAAAGAACATGCAATATGACCTACAGCAGCGTAACATATCTACATCTACATCTACATCTACATGACTACTCTGCAATTCACATTTAAGTGCTTGGCAGAGGGTTCATCGAACCACAATCATACTATCTCTCTACCATTCCACTCCCGAATAGCGCGCGGGAAAAACGAACACCTAAACCTTTCCGTTCGAGCTCTGATTTCTCTTATTTTATTTTGATGATCATTCCTACCTATGTAGGTTGGGCTCAACAAAATATTTTCGCATTCGGAAGAGAAAATTGGTGACTGAAATTTCGTAAATAGATCTCGCCGCGACGAAAAACGTCTTTGCTGTAATGACTTCCATCCCAACTCGTGTATCATATCTGCCACACTCTCTCCCCTATTACGTGATAATACAAAACTAGCTACCCTTTTTTGCACCCTTTCGATGTTCTCCGTCAATCCCACCTGGTAAGGATCCCACACCGCGCAGCAATATTCTAACAGAGGACGAAAGAGTGTAGTGTAAGCTGTCTCTTTAGCGGACTTGTTGCATCTTCTAAGTGTCCTGCCAATGAAACACAACCTTTGGCTCGCCTTCCCCACAATATTATCTATGTGGTCTTTCCAACTGAAGTTGTTCGTAATTTTAACACTCAGGTACTTAGTTGAATTGACAGCCTTGAGAATTGCACTATTTATCAAGTAATCGAATTCCAACGGATTTCTTTTGGAACTCATGTGGATCACCCCACACTTTTCGTTATTTAGCGTCAACTGCCACCTGCCACACCATACAGCAATCTTTTCTAAATCGCTTTACAACTGATACTGGTCTTCGGATGACCTTACTAGACGGTAAATTACAGCATTATCTGCGAACAACCTAAGAGAACTGCTCAGATTGTCACCCAGGTCATTTATATAGATCAGGAACAGCAGAGGTCCCAGGACGCTTCCCTGGGGAACACCTGATATCACTTCAGTTTTTCTCGATGATTTGCCGTCTATTACTACGAACTGCGACCTTCCTGACAGGAAATCACGAATCCAGTCGCACAACTGAGACGATACCCCATAGGCCCGCAGCTTGATTAGAAGTCGCTTGTGAGGAACGGTGTCAAAAGCTGTCCGGAAATCTAGAAATACGGAATCAACTTGAGATCCCCTGTCGATAGCGGCCATTACTTCGTGCGAATAAAGAGCTAGCTGCGTTGCACAAGAACGATGTTTTCTGAAACCATGCTGATTACGTATCAATAGATCGTTCCCTTCGAGGTGATTCACAATGTTTGAATACAGTATATGCTCCAAGACCCTACTGCTAACCGACGTTAATGATATAGGTCTGCAGTTAGATGGATTACTCCTACTACCCTTCTTAAACACTGGTGCGACCTGCGCAATTTTCCAATCTGTAGGTACAGATCTATCGGTGAGCGAGCGGTTGTATATGATTGCTAAGTAGGGAGCTATTGTATCAGCGTAATCTGAAAGGAACCTAATCGGTATACAATCTGGGCCTGAAGACTTGCCAGTATCAAGTGATTTGAGTTGCTTCGCAACCCCTAAGGTATCTACTTCTAAGAAACTCATGCTAGCAGCTGTTCGTGTTTCAAATTCTGGAGTATTCCATTCGTCTTCCCTGGTGAAGGAATTTCGGAAAACTGCGTTCAATAACTCCGCTTTAGCGGCACAGTCGTCGGTAACAGTACCATCGGCACTGCGCAGCGAAGGTATTGACTGCGTCTTGCCGCTTGTGTCCTTTACATACGACCAGAATTTCTTCGGATTTTCTACCAAATTTCGAGACAATGTTCCGTTGTGGAACCTATTAAAGGCATCTCGCATTGAAGTCCGTGCCAAATTTCGCGCGTCTGTAAATTTTAGCCAATCTTCGGGATTTCGCGTTCTTCTGAACTTCGCATGCTTTTTCCGTTGCCTCTGCAACAGCGTTCGGACCTGTTTTGTGTACCACGGGGGATCAGTTCCATCTCTTACCAATTTATGAGGTATGAATCTCTCAATTGCTGTGCTATTATATCTTTGAATTTGAGACACATCTCGTCTACATTTGCATAGTCAGTTCGGAAGGAATGGAGATTGTCTCTTAGGAAGGCTTCTAGTGACACTTTATTCGCTTTTTTAAATAAAATTATTTTGCGTTTGTTTCTGGTGGATTTGGAAGAAACGGTATTGAGCCTAGCTACAACGACCTTGTGATCACTAATCCCTGTATCAGTCATGATGCTCTCTATCAGCTCTGGATTGTTTGTGGCTAAAAGGTCAAGTTTGTTTTCGCAACCATTTACAATTCGCGTGGGTTCGTGAACTAACTGCTCAAAATAATTTTCGGAGAAAGCATTTAGGACAATCTCGGAAAATGTTTTCTGCCTACCACCGGTTTTGAACAAGTATTTCTGCCAACATTTGGAGGGAAGGTTGGAGTCCCCACCAACTATAACAGTATGAGTGGGGTATTTATTTGTTACCAGACTCAAATTTTCTCTGAACTGTTCAGCAACTATATCATCGGAGTCTGGGGGTCGGTAGAAGGAGCCAGTTATTAACTTCGTTCGGCTGTTAAGTATAACCTCCACCCATACCAATTCGCACGGAGTATCTACTTCGACTTCACTACAAGATAAACTACTACTGACAGACACAAACACTCCACCACCAATTCTGCCTAATCTATCTTTCCTGAACACCATCTGCGACTTCGTAAAAATTTCTGCAGAACTTATTTCAGGCTTTAGCCAGCTTTCTGTACCTATAACGATTTCAGCTTCTGTGCTTCCTATTAGCGCTTGAAGCTCAGGGACTTTCCCAGCACAACTATAACAATTTACAACTACAATTCCGACTGTTCCTTGATCCAAGCACGTCCTGTATTTGCCATGCACCCTTTGAGATTGCAGCCCACCCCGTACCTTCTCAAGGTCTTCTAACCTAAAAAACCGCCCAGTCCACGCCACACAGCCTCCGCTACCCGTGTAGCCGCCAGCTGAGTGTAGTGAACTCCTGACCTATTCAGCGGAACCCGAAATCCCACCACCCTATGGCGCAAGTCAAGGAATCTGCAGCCAACACGGTCGCCAAACCGTCTGAGCCTCTGATTCAGACCCTCCACCCGGCTCTGCACCAAAGGTCCGCGGTCGGTTCTGTCAACGATGCTGCAGATGGTGAGCTCTGCCTTCATCTCGTAAGCAAGACCGGCAGCCTTCACCAAATCAGATAGCCGTTGGAATCCAGAGAGAATTTGCTCAGATCCAAAGCGACACACGTCATTAGTGCCGACATGTGCCACCACCTGCAGCTGGCTGCACCCTGTGCTCTTCATGGCATCCGGAAGGACCCGTTCCACATCAGGAAAAACTCCACCCGGAATGCACACGGAGTGCACATACCGGAAAGCAAGAATTTGGAATGAGAAGGAATGAAAGTAAGAGATCTGCTCACTTGACTACAGACCCTGTGTGAAAGGAAAGACGAGCAGTTTCTATAGTTAAAGTCACTAGCGTACACACAGAGTAGATAACAGCAGCACAACAACCAAACATAAATTAAACTCATACAAATTTACTCCACCAACTACACATCATACAACAATTATAACAATTATAACAAGACAGTCCACAGGAGGACCACCCAAATCACGGCAGCTCAGTCAAGCTCAAGTAATCAAGCAAGATACGGTGATAATGATCCTGTCTTCTGAGGCACTACTCATTCACCGAGGATGCGGCCGTTTGCTGGAACTCTCGAACTCTGGAGAACTCTAACAGTGCCTTGCTTGGCAGTTGAGGGCGTCTGTATACGGTGTTTGGTCTGTCTGTTTACCGATGCGATGTGACTGAGTCGCTTTTTACCTCCGATTTGCAATTAGTGGGCGTGAAATCAGTGGTTTCTCAATGTGTACGACTCTTAATGGGTTGACGAAAGCGGCTTGCACTCTGTGTGTCTGCGTAAGTTAAAAGGCTTACAGCTAATATTAATAAAAGGATAGTTTTTTCCCTCGAACGTGACCAGTTCCAGTCAATGATCGGTTCAGTTGAATCAGAGGACCCAGTCCTTTACACGTAAACACAACACACGCTAATATGGAGCCACTATCAGCTTGAACATTTCCTTGTTGACAAACTGGATTCATGGTTTCATGGGGTCTGCACCAGATTCAAACCCTACCATCCGTTCTTACCAACTGAAATCGGGACTCGCCTGACCAGACCACCGTTTTCCAGCCGTCTGGGGTCCAACCGATATGGTCACGAGTCCAGGAGAGGCACTGCTGGCCAAGTCGTACTGTTTTAAAAAGTGCTCGCGTCGATCGTCTGCTGCCATAGCTCATTAACGCCAAATTTCGCCGCACTGTCCTAACGGATACTTTTGTCATACGTCTCACATTGACTTCTGTCTTTGTTTCACTCAGTGTTGCTTGTCGGTTAGCACTTACGATTCTACGCAAACACCAATTCTCTCGGTCGTTGAGTGAAGGCCGGAATGCATTGTCCGTAGTGAGAGGTAATGCCTGAAATTTGGTATTCTCGGCACACACTTGAAACTGTGTGTCTCGAAATAGTGAATTCCTTAATGCGATCCGAAATGGAATGTCCCATAAATCTAGCTTTAACTACCATACCGCGTCCAAAGTTTGTTAATCTTGTCGTGCGGTCCTTAAACACATCGGAAACATTTTCACATGATTCACCTGAATATGAATAACAGCTCCGCCAGTGCTCTGCGCTTTTATACGTAGTGTGCGCGATACAACCACCATCTGTATGTGCACATAAAGATTAGATTAGATTAGATTAGTACTTGTTCCATAGATCATGAATACTACACTTCGTAATGATGTGGCACGTGTCAGGTTAACAAAAAGGTGTCTATACAAGATATTACATTACAAAAAATATTACATGACACTTAATATTTTTAATTTTTTTGGTGGCAGTTGGGGACATTAGCCACTTACTAAATCCAAAAATTCATCTAATGTGTAGAAGGAGTTGCCATTAAGAAATTCTTTTAATATCCTTTCAAATGCTATATGGCTATCTGTCAGACTTTTGATGCTATTCGGCAAGTGAGCGAAGACTTTTGTGGCAGCATAATTTACCCCCTTCTGAGCCAAAGTTAGATTTAACCTTGAGTAGTGAAGATCATCCTTTCTCCTAGTGTTGTAGCCTTGTAAACTACTATTACTTTTGAATTCGTTCGGACTGTTAATAACAAATTTCATAAGTGAATATATATATATATTGTGAGGCTGTAAGTAGGCTGTTTATGTTTTCTTTATGTAAGTAGGCTGTTTATGTTTTCTTATTGGCAACGTTACGTAGCGCTCTCTGTATGAAAATCACTGGCTGTGCTGTGTGCAGTCTGTGGCTAGTTTGCATTGTTGTCTGCCATTGTAGTGTTGGGCAGCTGGACGTGAACAGCGCGTAGCGTTGCGCCGCCAGCAGTGGTGGATGTGGGGAGAGAAATGGCGGAGTTTTGAAATTTGTAAAAATGGATGTCATGAACTGCTGTATATATTATGACTTTTGATGACTATTAAGGTAAATACATTGTTTGTTCTCTATTAAAATCTTTCATTTGCTAACTATGCCTACCAGCAGTTAGTGCCTTCAGTAGTTTGAATCTTTTATTTAGCTGGCAGTAGTGGCGCTCGCTGTATTGCAGTAGTTCGAGTAACGAAGACTTTTGGTGAGGTAAGTGATTTGTGAAAGGTACAGGTTAATGTTAGTCAGGGCCATTCCTTTGTAGGGATTTCTGAAAGTCAGATTGCGTTGCGCTAAAAAATTTTGTGTGTCAGTTTAAGCACAGTCTTGTATAATTCTTCAAAAGGGGACGTTTCAAGGCTACAGTGAAGATCTCTAGCTCTCAAAATAAGTGTCTGCAGGACGAACTTGGATGAGCTCCATCAGTTATTCTAATTACACGCAATTAACTGTGCAATGAACACTCTTTTACTCAATGATGAGTTACCCCAGAATATGATGCCATACGAAAGCAGAGAATGAAAATAGGCGTGGTAAGCTAACTTACTGAGATGTATATCGTCAAAATTTGCAGTGACCCTAATAGCATAAGTAGCTGAACTCAAACGTTTCAGCAGATCTTCAGTGTGTTTTTTCCAGTTCAACCCCTCGTCAATGCATACACCTTGAAATTTTGAATATTCTACCTTAGCTACCGATTTCTGATCGAAGTCTATATTTATTAATGGTGTCATTCCATTTACTGTGTGGAACTGTATGTACTGTGTTTTGTCAATGTTTAATGAGAGCCCATTTGCAGAGAACCACTTAATCATTTTCCGAAAAACATCGTTTACAATTTCACCAGTTAATTCTTCTCTGTTGGGTGTGATAGCTGTACTTGTATCGTCGGCAAAAAGTACCAGGTTTTGCATCTTCGTGAATATAGAATGGCAAGTCATTAATATACACTCCTGGAAATGGAAAAAAGAACACATTGACACCGGTGTGTCAGACCCACCATACTTGCTCCGGACACTGCGAGAGGGCTGTACAAGCAATGATCACACGCACGGCACAGCGGACACACCAGGAACCGCGGTGTTGGCCGTCGAATGGCGCTAGCTGCGCAGCATTTGTGCACCGCCGCCGTCACTGTCAGCCAGTTTGCCGTGGCATACGGAGCTCCATCGCAGTCTTTAACACTGGTAGCATGCCGCGACAGCGTGGACGTGAACCGTATGTGCAGTTGACGGACTTTGAGCGAGGGCGTATAGTGGGCACGCGGGAGGCCGGGTGGACGTACCGCCGAATTGCTCAACACGTGGGGCGTGAGGTCTCCACAGTACATCGATGTTGTCGCCAGTGGTCGGCGGAAGGTGCACGTGCCCGTCGACCTGGGACCGGACCGCAGCGACGCACGGATGCACGCCAAGACCGTAGGATCCTACGCAGTGCCGTAAGGGACCGCACCGCCACTTCCCAGCAAATTAGGGACACTGTTGCTCCTGGGGTATCGGCAAGGACCATTCGCAACCGTCTCCATGAAGCTGGGCTACGGTCCCGCACACCGTTAGGCCGTCTTCCGCTCACGCCCCAACATCGTGCAGCCCGCCTCCAGTGGTGTCGCGACAGGCGTGAATGGAGGGACGAATGGAGACGTGTCGTCTTCAGCGATGAGAGTCGCTTCTGCCTTGGTGCCAATGATGGTCGTATGCGTGTTTGGCGCCATGCAGGTGAGCGCCACAATCAGGACTGCATACGACCGAGGCACACAGGGCCAACACCCGGCATCATGGTGTGGGGAGCGATCACCTACACTGGCCGTACACCACTGGTGATCGTCGAGGGGACACTGAATAGTGCACGGTACATCCAAACCGTCATCGAACCCATCGTTCTACCATTCCTAGACCGGCAAGGGAACTTGCTGTTCCAACAGGACAATGCACGTCAGCATGTATCCCGTGCCACCCAACGTGCTCTAGAAGGTGTAAGTCAACTACCCTGGGCAGCAAGATCTCCGGATCTGTCCCCCATTGAGCATGTTTGGGACTGGATGAAGCGTCGTCTCACGCGGTCTGCACGTCCAGCACGAACGCTGGTCCAACTGAGGCGCCAGGTGGAAATGGCATGGCAAGCCGTTCCACAGGACTACATCCAGCATCTCTACGATCGTCTCCATGGGAGAATAGCAGCCTGCATTGCTGCGAAAAGTGGATATACACTGTACTAGTGCCGACATTGTGCATGCTCTGTTGCCTGTGTCTATGTGCCTGTGGTTCTGTCAGTGTGATCATGTGATGTATCTGACCCCAGGAATGTGTCAATAAAGTTTCCCCTTCCTGGGACAATGAATTCACGGTGTTCTTATTTCAATTTCCAGGAGTGTATATTAAGAATAGCAGAGGACCCAAGACCGAACCTTGCGGCACCCCATTCTTGATAGTTCCCCAGTTTGCGAAATCACCAGTTTTTTGCATATTATGTGATCTGCTTTTTTCAACTTTCTGCAGTCTTCCAGTTAGGTATGATTTAAACCATTTGAGCGCTGTCCCATTCATACCACAGTACTTGAACGTATCTAGAAGTATTCCATGATTTACACAATCAAACGCCCGTGAGAGATCACAAAAAATCCCATCGAGTGGCTTCCGGTTACTCAGAGCATTTAATATTTCATTAGTGAAAGTATATATAGCATTTCCTGTTGAAAAACATTTCTGGAAACCAAACTGACATTTTGTTAAAACTTAGTTTTTACAAAGGTGTGAAGCTACTCTACAATACATTACTTTTTCAAGAATTTTGGATAAGGTAGTCAGAAGGGAGATTGGGCCATAGTTGTTGACATCAGACGTATCCCCTTTTTGATACAGTGGTTTAACAATGGCATACTTCAGTTTATCTGGGAAAATACTGTGCTTCAGAGAGCTATTACATATGTGGCTGAGAATCCCACTTATGCGTTGGGAACAAGCTTTTATTATCCTGCTGGAAATGCCATCAATTCCATGTGAGTCAATATTCTTGAGAGAGTTTATTATCTTGCTAATTTCAGAAGGAGAGGTGGGTGGAATTTCAATTGTATCAAATGGTGTGGGTGAGGCCTCTTCCATTAACTGCCCTGCTTCTTCTAATGAGCATTTAGATTGTATTTTCTCTACAACATTTAAAAAATGATTATTCAAAATGTTTTTGACATCCGGCTTGTTGTTTGTCAAGTTTCCATTCGCTTTGATGGTAATGGCGTCATCCCGTACTCTTGGTTGCCCTGTCTCCCTTGTAATAATATTCCAAATTGTTTTGATTTTGTTATCAGACGTATTAATCTTAGATATGATGCACATGCTTCTGGACTTTTTAATAACTTTTCTCGATGAAGCACAGTAGTTTTTATACTATTTGGCTGTTTCTGGGTCATTACTCTTATTTGTTGTTAGATACAGTTCCCTTGTGTGGTTACAAGATATTTTTATTCCCTTAGCAAGTTAAGGTTTTTTGAATGGTTTCTTATAATTAGGTTTAACTACTTTCTTGGGAAAATCGTTTTCAAATTTTCTTACAAGTGTACCATGAAATAAGTTGTATTTCAAATTAGCATCAGATTCCTTGTACGAGGTGCAATCAAGTTCTAAGGTTTCCGATTTTTTTTCTAATTAACTACTCACCCGAAATCGATGAAACTGGCGTTACTTCTCGACGTAATCGCCCTGCAGACGTACACATTTTTCACAACGCTGACGCCATGATTCCATGGCAGCGGCGAAGGCTTCTTTAGGAGTCTGTTTTGACCACTGGAAAATCGCTGAGGCAATAGCAGCACGGCCGGTGAATGTGCGGCCATGGAGAGTGTCTTTCATTGTTGGAAAAAGCCGAAAGTCACTAGGAGCCAGGTCAGGTGAGTAGGGATCATGAGGAATCACTTCAAAGTTGTTATCACGAAGAAACTGTTGCGTAACGTTAGCTCGATGTGTGGGTGCGTTGTCTTGGTGAAACAGCACACGCGCAGCCCTTCCCGGGCGTTTTTGTTGCAGTGCAGGAAGGAATTTGTTCTTCAAAACATTTTCGTAGGATGCACCTGTTACCGTAGTGCCCTTTGGAACGCAGTGGGTAAGGATTACGCCCTCGCTGTCCCAGAACATGGACACCATCATTTTTTCAGCACTGGCGGTTACCCGAAATTTTTTTGGTGGTGGTGAATCTGTGTGCTTCCATTGAGCTGACTGGCGCTTTGTTTCTGGATTGAGAAATTGCATCCACGTCTCATCCATTGTCACAACCGACGAAAAGAAAGTCCCATTCATGCTGTCGTTGCGCCTCAACATTGCTTGGAAACATGCCACACGGGCAGCCGTGTGGTCGTCCGTCAGCATTCGTGGCACCCACGTGGATGACACTTTTCGCATTTTCAGGTCGTCATGCAGGACTGTGTGCACAGAACCCACAGAAATGCCAACTCTGGAGGCGATCTGTTTAACAGTCATTCGGCGATCCCCCAAAACAATTGTCTCCACTTTCTCGATCATGTCGTCAGACTGGCTTGTATGAGCCCGAGGTTGTTTCGGTTTGTTGTCACACGATGTTCTGCCTTCATTAAACTGTCGCACCCACGAACGCACTTTCGACACATCCATAACTCCATCACCACATGTCTCCTTCAACTGTCGGTGAATTTCAATTGGTTTCACACCACGAAAATTCAGAAAACGAATGATTGCACGCTGTTCAAGTAAGGAAAACGTCGCCATTTTAAGTATTTAAAACAGTTCTAATTCTCGCCGCTGGCGGTAAAATTCCATCTTCCGTACGGTGCTGCCATCTCTGGGACGTATAGACAATGAATGCGGCCTCATTTTAAAACAATGCGCATGTTTCTATCTCTTTCCAGTCCGGATGAAAAAAATCAGAGGCCTTAGAACTTGAATGTACCTCGTACATCTCATCCCAGTCTAAATGCTGAAGATTTTCTCTGAAATTTCTAATTGTTGAGTCATTAATTGAGCGCACAGCTTCGGAGGGTAGTTTGGAATTACTGAATGGAACTATGTCATATACTGTAACTAGCTGAGCACCATGATCAGAAAGGTCATTCTCAACAGGACAAGAATTTGTGTTTTTAAACTTATCTTGGTCTATAAAAGTGTTATCTGTCCTTTACTACCCGAGTAGGAAAATTAATGACAGATGTCAAACTGAAAGAACCGAGCAAGACTTCCAGGTCATTCTTCCTACTACCCTCTTTCAGTGAATCAACATTGAAGTCCCCACAAATAATAATTTGCTTTCCTCTGACAGATAGCACAACAAGTTATTCAAGTTTTCCAGGAATAAATGAAAGTTTCCTGAAGGGGACCTATATACTGTTACAATTATAAAAGAGCCCTCCTTCAGTTTAAGTTGACAGGTACATGCTTCTATATGTTGCTCTAGACAAAACGTTTTTGTATCTAAGTTTTTTACAGAGTGATAACTTTTGACATATATGGCAACTTCTCCTCTCACCTTATTCTCTCTACTCATATGTGCAGCTAGTGTATAACCACTGATATTTACCTTTTCCATATCAGACACAATGTGATGCTCAGACAGGCATAGTATATCTATTACATTATCTGATTCAATGTCATCTAAAAAACCAGGAGCTCATCTACTTTATTCTTCAATCCCGGAATATTTTGGTGAAAAATGGTAAGGTTATTTTTTATTTTACTTTTGTGAGAATCTACTTTTTTCTTTAATCCACCAATATTTTGGTTAAATACGGTAACATTATTATTTACTTTCCTGTTGTGAGACTCTTGTGAGTTTTGGACCTCTTTAGCACCTGCCTGCCTGAACTTCTCATTGGACATTGATATTAGTCTAAAAAAGAAGTACATTTATGAGTACTAGTGTTCCCCATTATGGATTTCGCTAACAACCCTGCCAGATTACCCTTTTACCCTTCCCTTTCCTATTGCCTTGTGAAATCCCCCCTGCCAATAGCCTAGACAGGAACCAATCCAATGTCTGACAGAGTGGCCGCCTTACGCAACTGATCCAACTCCATATTTACCTTCCTGACAGAGGCTGATCATGCCGCACGAAAGCAGACACCAGCCCAACATTCGTATGGGTCGTTGCAGAGGCTATTTTCACCAGATCACACTCAATACTGTAGCAGTGATCCCTATCAATACTGTTTCCCACTCTACCCACTATCATCACATGATCCTGCTTTGAGAAACCCTTGTACAAGGAACCTATATCCTCTACCACCTGGCTAAGACATGCACCTGGCTTGCTATCCCACGACTTCTGTCACCTCAGTGTACATACATAGACTTTTCAGGTGATACAATTAATACGTCCCTCTAACTCTTATACGTGCAATAAGCAATCACATCTTCTCCAGTGTTCTACTGTGATCTTGTGTATCTAGTGACGAAGCTCTGGGGATAGGAATAGTTTCATTTATGGGATGCACTTCTTGTGAGATTTTTCCATGAGCTGAATTATAATTCTCACAGACATGATCGTTACGCTTCCCTTCCTTCCACTTTCTGCACTGGATGCTACGTCTGCCATGTCTAACTTCTACTTTTTTGCTGAAATCTTCTTTCTCTGTTCTTTTTTCCTGTTTACTACTGCTGCGAGGGTTAGGCTAATAGCAGCAAAGTGACTGGGAGTCGACCTATCTCCGAAACCGGTCATTATGCCTCTCTCATCTATACCTTTTGCCTTTCAATAACTAAGACATTATTTAATCAATTTTAGGATAGAGTCTAGCCTAGTCTTTCTCTGTTACGTTTCAGAGCACATCAACCCAACTTAATCACAGCGTCACATCCCAAAAGTAACATAAACTACTTTAATCTGTTTTCTTGTACTACTAAGAACTTATTCGTTAACTGGAGCACTACATTTCGTGCACGAGTCCTTACGACACGAAAACTTCCTCTCCACGGACTTGTTAACTTCCTTGACCACCTTCGTCGAGTAATAATAATTTGTCTCCTGCCTTGAACTCCTTGGGGTTTAGAGTGCGATGATAATATTCCATTTTGTTTTCCTTACATTCCGTATTAAATCTGTTCGTCATCTGACGCATATGGCGTATACCTTCCGTTTGTTTCGTTGCGTAATCCTTGTGATTGGACTTTGACTGGATCCTATTGTAGGATCACGGGAATGTTGCATCTTGCCCCGAAAACATTGATGTGGCGTAGTGCCCTATACAGAAGTGGCAAAATGCAGCCATTCATCCCAGTTTTCCTTCTCTCCTCCCACATAATGACCCATATATTCTGTTAACTTTCGGTGTGTCCCTTCGCGTGCGCCGTTCGTATGCACAAGACTAAGTCTTTTAGATCAGCAGTACACGGAATATCCTCTTTAAGATGTCACTTAGAAAGTTTTCTCCGGGGTCACTCAATAATACTGATGGTATTCCAGAATTGCAAATTATTCTCTGTACTCTGACTTGCCCTATTGTGTCAGCATCCTGCTGTGCTATAGGCTCTGCTCCAACGAATTTCGTGAGGACATCTTGAAACGTGAGAATGTATCTATTCCCTTTCTCTGTTATCTGAAGCGATCTGACTACAACACTGTCACAAAGAACGAATACCTAGTTGGGTGTATAAGTTGGCCTTAAGGGCATATTCACCTTATCACCCTCTCTCAGCGCGGTTCAGCGTTCTGGATCCAAAGGCTATTGGTAAATCCTGTCCTAGTCTTCCTTGATTCAATAAGGAACCAACTGATTGCTTGAAGGTGTCGGTTGTAGCTGCCCCATAAAATCAGGCTGCTGTAAGATCCGCATGTATGCATAAAACATCAGCCGAAATTGTGCTAAATGTATTCTATGAAAATTATTTCGAGCAGTTAGTTCATAAGCCCACTCGATTAGTAAACGGCTATGAAAATATACTTGATCTCTTAGTAAAACATAGTCCTGAGCTAATAACGAGCACTAAAACGGATACAGGGATTAGTTAATACAGGGTTGTCGCAGCGAGGCTAAATACTCCAAAGTCCTGCAAAGTAAACGAAAAATATAACTATTCCAAAAAGCAGATAAAATTTCTCTTGACGCCTTACTGAGAAACAATCTCCACTGGTTCCAAATCAACAATGTTAGTATAGACAAGATGTGGCTTGAATTCAAAGAAATAGTTGCGACAGAAATCCAGAGATTTATATCAAATAAATCATCAAACGACGGATCTGATCCCCCATGGTACACAAAACAGATCAGAACACTGTTACAGAAACAACGAAAAAAGTATGTCAAATTTAAACGAACGCAAAATTCCCATGACTGGCGGCCTTTTACAGAAGCTCAAAACTTAGAGCGAATTTCAATGCAAGATGATTATAATAGCTTCCACAGTGCAACTTTGTCTCGAAACCTGGCAGAATATTCAAAGAGATTCTGTTCATATGTAAAGTATTCTAGCGACAAGACACAATCAACGACCTCTCTGCGAGATAGCAATGGAAATACTATCGATAACAGTGCTGCTAGAGCAGAGCTAATAAACACAGCCTTCCGAAATTCCTTCACCAAAGAAAACGAAGTAAATATTCCAGAATACGAACTAAGAACAGCTGCCAATATGAGTAAGTTAGAAGTAGATATCATCAGAGTAGTGAAGCAACTTAAGTCACTTAATAAAAACAAGTCTTCCGGTCCAGACTGTATACCAATTAGGTTCCTTCCAGAATATGCTAATGTAATAGTTCCTTAGTTAACTATCACATACAATTACTCTCTTGACGAAAGATCCTTATTCAAAACGTTGGAAGTTGCACGGATCACACCAATATTCAAGCAAGGCAATAGGAGTAATCCACTAAATTACAGGTCCATATCATTAACGTCGATATGCAGCAGTATTTTGAAACATGTATTGTGTTCGAACATTATGAATTACCTCGAAGAGAACGGTCTATTGACACACAGTCAATATGGAATATAGTCATAGTTGCGCCACTGGATTCGTGATTTCCTGTCAGAGAGGTCACAGTTAGTAGTAATAGACCGTAAGTCATCTAGTCAAGCAGAAGTGGTTTCTGGCGTTCCCAAAAGTGTTATAGGCTCTCTGCAATTCCTTATCTATACAAACGATTTAGCAGGTAATCTGAGCAGCCGTTTTAGAGCATTTGCAGATGATGCTGTCGTTTATCGTCTTATAAAGTTATCAGAAGCTCAAAACAAACTGCAAAACTATTTAGAAACGATATCAGTGTGGTGTGAAAATTGTAAATTGACCCTAAATAATGAAAAGTATTCGGTCATCCATGTGTGTGTTAAAACGAATCCTTTAAACTTCAGGTGCACGATAAATCAGTCCCATCTGAAGGCCATAAATTCAATTAAGTAGCTAGGAATTACAATTACGAACAACTTAAATTAGAAAAAAGACATAGAAAATGTTGTGGGAAAGGCCAACCAATTACTGCGTTTTATGTGCAGAATAATTAGAAGATGCAACAGATCTACTAAAGAGATTGCCTACACCACGCTTTTCCGTCCTCTTTTGGAGTTACGCTGCGTGGTGTGGGATCTCCACCAGATAGGATTAACGGAGTACATCGAGAAAGTTCGAAGAAAAACAGAGTGTTTTATATTATTGAGAAATAGGGGAGAGGGTATCACGGGCATGATACAGGATTTCGGATGGACATCTTTCAAACAAAGGCGTTTCTCGCAGCAGCGGGGTCTTCTCAGGAAATTTCAGTCACCAACTTTCTCTCCCAAATACGAAAATATTTTATTGACACCGACCTACAAAGGGGGGAACGATCATCACAACAAAATTATGGAAATCAGAGTTCACACGGAAAGATATAGGTGTTCGTTTTTTCTGCGCTCTGTTCGAGAGTGGAATAATAGAGAATTATTGTGAAGGTGGTTCAATGAACCCCCTGCCAGGCACTTAAGTATGATTCACGGAGTATCCATGTAAATGTAGATGTATATGTAGATCTGGGGGGATGGAGGGGGAAGGCTAACTATTTTCTGTTTCACTTCGTAGAAAGCTGCTTCCTGCTGAGTCTACCACTCGTAATTTGCTCCTTTTTTCAGTAATTCACGTAACTGTTTCGCTGTCCAGCTGAAGTCCTTGATAAAACTATGATAAAATGACATAATCCCCATAAAGCTGTTTAACTGCTGCATGGTAATGGGTTCTGGATACTTTTTTATCACGCTCGCCTTCCGTGGTCAGGATTTTAATCCTTCCGACGTAATTACGTACCATAAGTAAGCTACCTCTACTAGGAATTCACACTTGCCGACCTGCAATTTTAAATGATGCAGTGGGAACCTCTCAAACGCTTCTCCTAGTCTGCAGTGTCCCTGAAGCGTGGTAATTACGGTGTTCATCAGACTCTGAAAAGCAGTTCAGCTATCTGTTATTCCCATCAGTGATCTTTTATATTTGTAATGCCCATCTGTAGTAGAGAAAGTTGTTTTCTCTCTATCGTCTTTCAACAGTATCCATTGGTAGCCCTTCGCACAGACTAAATTCATGAAGCATTTGGCTTTTCTTACGTTACCTAAAATCTCTTCAATATCGGGTAAAGGAAATACAGAGCTAATGTTGACGTTATTTAATCTCCTTTATTCCAAACCTGTTCTCCTCTTTCGCTTCCCTGATGCGTCCAACCTCCTCGGACTCATCAATAACGAAAAGTTCCACTCACATGTGCTCGGTGCAATGATACCCTCCCTTAACATCGCACCTCTATAATTTCTGATGGCTTCGTTTTGTTTCTTTCATAGTCCATAGGATCGGATATGTATCACTGTACCTTATGCCTCTGGTTTCAAGTTAATCTAATGGTTCACCGTCTCAATGTGCGTTAATCTATTTCCGGCCAGGCGAAATAGGTTTCGTACCCCTTAAGACAGAATCATTGTTTTTGATAGAGTAATTTGAATAACATAATTTATTTTGCCTACACTGTATATTTATTTTTCAGTCTATCAACCAGCTTCTACACAAATACAAAAATCTTTTCTCAAAATGAGTTATCAAGCGTTTTCAAATCTGTAGCTTCGGTACGATTAAGGCGCCTGATTTCTCAATTAGTACTCCCTGTAGCCTAAGTCGTACTTAAGAAGTCAGCGACCACATAATAAATCCATTGAATAATGTAAAAAAAGTCATAGCAACGACTTGAAAACTACAAACGTAATGTTACTTCCACAGTTACACGTAATGAAATTACACATTGGAAACAAAATATAAATTTTTTAACAAACTGCTTTAATTGGCATATGGAGAATCAGTTGATTTGAACACAGATATCTCAGAAATATTTCGAAATTTTACTTTCCACGGTAGCCCACAGGTTACGTACCGAGCATTTACATTTCATACGCTGAATAATGTCTTCTCCTCGATCTTCCTTACACGATTAATGTAACCGATTCCCTCTGCCCTTTAGGTTTTTATTGTTGTTAAAATTTTCTTCAGTCTGTCTCTTTTATTATACGTTTGTGCAAAGGTTTCCTATTTTTATTTGCCTTTTCTTGGACTACTGTTCCCTTTCTGAAGGGACTTGATTTTAATTCATTTGTAAGTTTAGGTCGCTTCGTATTTTTCTTAATAACTATCCTTATACATAGGATAGAAGATAAAGCGTTCAAGTAAGACCTTATTTGTTGACTATTAGTTTCGGCAACAGTTGCAATTTTGTTTTCTGGTCCACATTCTTAAGACATTGTAGAAGGTCCAGACTGATAACTGAGTGATGTTGCAACGTTAGGACGCCTTCCAGATTTTCGCCTTTTCGCTTCAGTTCTATCAGCAAATTGTTGGTCTGATTGATCAGCATTATAAACAGTAGGAGCTACAAAGTCCTCTTCAATGACGACATTTCTATTATATGGCCATAAGCCTGTTGCCTTAAGACCGTTTACTGCTGCTTCCATACGAATAAATCTAGGTGTCTGCATTACTCAGAGTTCTACAATGTTAGTTTGCCTTACGACACCGCCACGATTTGAACATAGACACGAATATGCCGCTTCAGTCTTGTTACGGCACAGGGTAATACGGGTTTCAAGTTTTACAGTTTTTAGCGGAGTTCAACCACCTTTACGTGAGATAGCTAGTTAAGTCACGATTAGCGGGGGACCAGGAAGCACGACGATGTGAGACAGACGGGCAACATAGTTTGCAGTCGCAGAATGAGAACAGAAAAGGACAGTTACTAAGCACGCTAATTGGCGTCGCGGGATGCCGCAAGAATCAATAGACATGGCTAGGGAAAACAGTCATAGACCAATTCAACTAGCTACTACGAGAGAATTAAAGCAAGGGTAGCAGAATAACGAGGCCACATGCGGTCATCGCTAGTTAACTGCACTTCACAGAACTACGGACAGCTCTTTAAATACCGGAGCCCCAGCTCCAAGCAGGGAAGCACGGTTCAGGTCAATGGAAACGACGCGGTCCGTGTCGATAACATTCCATTCCATGATCGTGTTGTTGTAGTAAGTCTTGTCTCAGATCAACCAGCGCAGTACCAGCCAGCCGTGAACTGCCGCAGAGCTGCTGACGAACTTCATGCTGTGTCACACCAACCATTACTGATGGGAGAGCTGATGAACTACCTGCAGCAATGCAGTACCAGGTGCTGTACTCTGAGTGTGGGACGAAAGACGACTACCAGGATTCTTGGCGTACCACCGTCCTGTACGATAAGCGCATCCGGGTGTGGGACCTACCAGGCCGGCAGTACTGGGTTCAACGCCTGCCGCTTACACCACACCGCGGATGGGGTGGTCCAGGGAAGAAGTGTTACGGAGTGGGATCTAGTACACTCTCGTAGGCAGTAGCAGCCATCCGTGCTGTACCAGATGGGATAAGCATCCGCATCGACGCAAGAGGAACGACGTCTCGCTAGGACGCAGGCCAAGGACTGGCGCAGCGACGGACACCGAGAGTCTGTCCGTGACCAGGGCAGGAGGCAACTACGGCCAACAGTGCACCACCCTTTATAAAAATTGTCAAAATAAACGATTCTCTGAGTAATCATGTTTTCGTATCCCCACGAGCGCTTCCAGACGATTCCTGATACCGTGGAGAGCTGTCGTCTACTCGGTCCCTCTGTAAATTGGCGTCAGAAGTGTTAACTCCACTATTTTCATCTGGAGATTGGGCATCAGAAGTTCTCCGCCTCAACGCCTGCAGTAGATCACTGTTGCGAGAATCCAGACTTCGCAACAGGAACTGTAACGTGGTGAGCATCATATAAACATTCATTCTGTTCTGGTAGCTATGTCACGGGTTGAGTTTGTAGAAGGCATATGTTATGGTCATTATTTTAGTAATATGCGGATATGGGACGGGGGAAATAGTAATTATACGTAATAGTATTTGTAAGTTGTGTTCATTATCATGTGTCAGCTGTTTTAAGCCATATAACTTGTTGTGTCAGTGACTGGGTCACGTCTAAGTGTTAGCGTTAAGATGTGCAAGGAGTTTGTCTAAGGGGGAATTTAAAATACACTGGCAGTGAGAATTTGGATCGAGGAGGGAAGGCGTGTCAGGGTAATCCGTGCAGTTGTGTGAACTGCTGTCCAAAGGTAGTTTAGTGGCTAACGCAGGTGCCTAGTAAGCAACAGACCCGGTTTCGATTCCCGACGTTGATACATTTTTTCACTCGCCGCTTCAGTCTATGTACATAAAATCTTATCTGCGTGAGGCCAGTAAAATGTCTGAAATTGTGCCATTTCGTTAGTTCTACATTCGGTCATCAGGAAACTTATGTTCATCTAGTGCTTCCTCATATTTATCAAAACACCAAATAACACGCCCTTTGTTAAACCCCTCCCTTCGTGCCATCGTTATTACCTAGGGAACTCGCAAAGACAAAGTCAGATGATCTTTCATAAATCGGCAATACCAGTTTACTGGCTATCCTTTTTTCCTTTATTGAAGCGATGCGATAAACCATATTTCTCAGGAAGTTGGTAGGCAAGTTTCCTTAAATCGCTAGTGCTTACTCCGAAGGAACGTAATTACATGCCGTGCTAATTCATCTTCCATCTCTACAGTCATATCAGTAAGTCTTCAGATTTTGATATTTTATTTAAACGCCTCAGATGACGCCGCAGCTTTGGTATATTATATCACCTACATGCTTCATTAAATCCAGTTTCACCATTCCAGTGTTTCAGTAAAGCTTCCGCAATATCATCCTGCTTCTACTTACCATTAGCTTTCTTCTCTTCCCTCTGGAGATCTGTGTTGTGGATTGGCAAGACAGCCAACCCACTATGAGGAAGCCGAAAGGCACGCGTTTAAGCTCACGCAGGCTGGCGTGAGGTCTGGAACAGGACAAGGATTTTAGACTAGTAAAAAAAGTACGTAGCTGCTGGAATACTTAACTTTAATCCATAATTGGTGAACATTGCTCTTGACGGTACATGTTTTACAGCATCAATAGTAACTGGTAATAGCGCCTTGCTAGGTCGTAGCAAATGACGTAGCTGAAGGCTATGCTAACTATCGTCTCGGCAAATGAGAGCGTAATTTGTCAGTGAACCATCGCTAGCAAAGTCGGCTGTACAACTGGGGCGAGTGCTAGGAAGTCTCTCTAGACCTGCCGTGTGGCGGCGCTCGGTCTGCAAACACTGATAGTGGTGACACGCGGGTCCGACGTATATTAACGGACCGTGGCCGATTTAAAGGCTACCACCTAGCAAGTGTGGTGTCTGGCGGTGACACCACAGTAATTACATCAATAATTAAGTTCAGCAAGTTTCCGCTGTCTCCTCTCTCGGCTTTATGTCCTATCCCACCTGAATTCCTACTGATACATATGGTGTCGCACTTGCCATCACGATGCGTTTCTCTCAGCTGCGTAATTTCCGATCCACGGGACTCTGCTCATCTCTCCGCGGCTCTCTCCCGGCCCGCGAGATTCGCCGGTTCGGTTCCAGTTATGCGTATGACAATATTGGTCTTCCCTTGACCGATAGCGACTTCCTTGCGTTATCTACAATTACCTTCAAACTCTCGCAGAGATTTCTGCCTAAGACTCCTTCATACGGGGCATCTAACTCGTCCTTCACTAAATGAAATTTGTGTTCCACGCATATAGTGTCATATATCCACAGAGGTAGGATCACGGCTCCACGTCTTTCTGTTACTTCTATTACTCTTAAGTTATACACATGGAATAGTGATATGCATATATGCAGATGGTGGTAGTATCTCGTACACAAGGCATAAAAGGATACTGTATTGGCGAAGCTGTCATTTGTACTTAGGTGTTCCATGTGAAAAGGTTTCCGACGTGAGTATGGCCGAACGACGAGAATTAACAGACTCTGAACACGGAATGGTGGTTGGAGCTACACGCGTGGGATGATCCATTTCGGAGTAGTTAGGGAATTCAATATTTCGAGATCAACAGGTTCAAGAGTATACCGAGCATACCAAGTGTCAGGCATTACCTCTCACCGCGGACAATGCAGTTAACGACCGAGAGAAGTGACGTTTGGGTAGAGTTGTCAGTGATAACAGACAAGCAACAGTGAGTGAAATAACAGTAGAAATAAATTTGAGACGTACGACGAACATATTCGTCAGGACAGTGCGGGGCGAAATTGAGTGTTAATGGGCAGCAGACGATTGACGCGAGTACCTCTGCTAACAGCGCGACACGCGATATCGCCTGCTGCGCCTCTCCTGGGATCGTAACCATATCTCTAGACTACATGAAAACCATGGCCTGGTCAGATGAGTCCCGATTTCAGTCGGTAAGAGCTGATGGTAGAATTCGGGGGTGACGCAGACTCCTATGAAGCTATGGGCCCTAGTTGTCGACAAGGAAAAGTGCAAGCTAGTGGTGGCTCAACATTGGTGTGGGCTGTTTCTAAATGGAATTGTCTGGGTCCTCTGGTTCAGCTGAACCGATCATTGATTGGAAATGGTTAGGTGCGACTACTTGGCGACAATTTGCAGCCATTTATTGACTTCCCATTCTCAAACAACGACGGAATTTTTATGGATGACTGTGTACCATGTCACTGGAAAACAGTTGTGAACGATTGGTTTGAAGAACATTCTAGACAATTAGAGCAGATGATTTCTCCACCCAGATCTCCCGTCGTCGCACATAATCGAGATTTTAGGTCGTGCACAAAAACCTGCACCAGCAACGCTTTCGCAATTATGGACGGCTATAGAGGCAGCATGGCTCAATATTTCTACAGGGGACTTCCAACGACTTGTGGTGTGCGTGCTACTTTGAGTTGCTGCACTGAGCTGAGCAAAAATAGGTCCGACATGATATTAGGAGGTATCTCATCACTTTTGTCTCCTAAGTTTACTCTTTCGTCGGCATTACTGCCCTTCGTATCCTTCAATGCCGATTCCTCTATTAAGCTAACCTGAACGACACTATCTACTATAAATCTTTTTATTCCTGCGCTTCCCTATGTGCATCTTATATTTACAAAATCGTTCCTGCCCTTGAAGTCTACTGAGTATAATTTTGCCGTTCTTTCATTTCCCGGTTCTGAGTCCTCGTATTTGATAGTGCGGCGTCAGAATAACACCGTTGGCCTAAGTTGACTACAAACATGAAACGTTATTGGTCTCGCCTGATGACATGACCTTGTATGCACTTGAGAATCGTACTGAGGACACCCCATTGGTCGCATGCTTCCAGTATCCCTGTGATGACCTCTGTACAGTTTCCTCTTGTGGTACAGTATCATAGTTGGCCACGCAACTGCAAGTTTCCGTCATATGCCGATAGTGGTAGTACAGATTCGGAACACCCAGTTATAAACGTCTGCTGGGTTACACCTCCAGCAGCTCTGTACCACGAGCGCCCTCTGCTGCCACAACGTGGGACAGCCTATGGCAGCCACACAGCCCACTCACACTTGGAGCCTCGTCGATACGTGACGCTACACAGACGCCGCCTAGTCGCTGCTTCGACACCATCATTCGTGCTTAGTTCAGATAGCCTCATCATTGTTGCTATTGTATGAGCTGGTTTTATCTCTTGCTGCATTACTTGTAACGAGTCTTCACATGCTTGGACAAATCCATGTTAAGTGAATCTTCTGTTTACTGTGATAACTTACCATTTCTGCTCCTCCTTAGCAGTCCTACAACGTCAATTGTTGCACCACTCTGTAGCCCACCTCTCCTTACCATTGTGTATGAAGTCGTACACAACACCTCTATCTTTCTCGGTTGCGGTGAAGGATGGGGTACCCATTTCTCTGATCCACTACAACTCTGATGCATGGCGTCTATTTTCATGACATGTTTCCCCATAGTGAAGTTCCTTGCGTGATGGTCTTCTCCCTTGAACGTAAAACCATAATTTCTTGAGCGACTGAATTCACTGAACTTTTCTTTAGAAGAGGCGATGGTTGCTTTATTTGATTATGTTAGATCAGCTGTTTGTGTTAAGGTTAAGTCGTCTCTTCTTGCTCTCACGACTATTTTAATCCTCTCATCTTGGAATAACTGTATGAGCACTGCTTTCGCCACCTTCCTAATTCCAGCATTGTTTCCTGGAATGTTTGACACCCTCATTACTCCATGGACGGATTCTCGAAATTGTTGCTGCAATTTGTCAACGTGACTCACCCATTCGACCACACATTACACTCTTTTCTGTCTACGAGAGAATAACAAACAAACGTGATAATCTTAAGTCCATTTTGACTCAGAGTTCTCCAGTAAAATTCCTTTTACATCTGTTCACGTTTCTGTCATGTCGTATACAAACACACACACCAAAAAAAGTTTTGCATTATCTCGGGTCCGAGAGTTCCGGAACCGGTACAGAAAATTGGAATAGAGATCAACATAAACATCGTTTCTGCCCTTTTTACTGCTCATGAAAACGACACATTTTATGTTGTACCACCATACAGGGAGACCTTCAGAGGTGATAGTCCAGATTGCTGTACACAACGGTACCTCTAATACCCAGTAGCATGTTCTCTTCAATTGATACATGCCTGTATTTGTCGTGCCGGCCGAAGTGGCCGTGCGGTTAAAGGCGCTCCAGTCTGGAACCGCAAGACCGCTACGGTCGCAGGTTCGAATCCTGCCTCGGGCATGGATGTTTGTGATGTCCTTAGGGTAGTTCGGTTTAACTAGTTCTAAGTTCTAGGGGACTAATGACCTCAGCAGTTGAGTCCCATAGTGCTCAGAGCCATTTGAACCATTTTTTTGTATTTGTCGTGGCATACTATCCACAAGTTCATCAAGGCACTGTTGGTCCAGATTGTCCCACTCCTCAACGGCGATTCGGTGTAGACCCCTCAGAATGAATGGTGGGTCACGTCGTCCATAAACATCCCTTTTCAATCTATCCCGGGCATGTTCGATAAGGTTCATGTCTGGAGAACATGCTGGCCACTCTAGTCGAGCGATGTCGTTATCCTGAAGGAAGTCATTCACAAGATGTGCACGATGGGGGCGCGAATTTTCGCCCATGAAGACGAATGCCTCACCCATATGCTGCCGAAATGGTTGCACTATCGGTCGGAGGATGGCATTCAAGTATCGTACGGCCGTTACGGCGCCTTCCATGACCACCAGCGGCGTACGTCGGCACCATAATGCCACCCAAAAACAGAAGGGAACCTCCAATTGGTGCTCTCGTTGGACAGTGTGTCTAAGGCATTCAGTCTGACCGGGTTGCCTCCAAAAACGTCTGCGACGATTGTCTGGTTAAAGGCATATGCGATACTCATCGGTGAAGAGAACGTGGTGTCAATCCTGAGCGGTCCATTCGGCATGTTGTTGCCCCCATCTGTACCGCGGTGCGTAGTGTCGTGGTTGCAAAGATGGACCTCGCTATGGACGTCGGGAGTGAAGTTGAGCGTCATGCAGCCTATTGCGCACAGTTTGAGTCGTAACACGACGTCCTGTTGCTGCACGGAAAGCATTATTCAACATGGTGACGTTGCTGTCAGGGTTCCTTCGAGCCATAATCCGTAGGTAGCGGTCATCCACTGCAGTAGCAGCCCTTGGGCGGCCTGAGCGAGGCACGTCATTAACAGTTCCCGTCTCTCTTTTTGTCCTCCATGTCCGAACAACATCGCTTTGGTTCACTCCGAGACGCCTGGACACTTCCCTTGTTGAGAGCCCTTCCTGTCACAAAGTAAAAATGCGGACGCGATCGATCCGTCTAGGCATGGTTGAACTACAGACAACACGAGCCGTGTACCTCCTTCCTGGTGGATTGACTGGAACTGATCGGCTGTCGGACCCCCTCCGTCTAATAGGCGCTGCTGATGCATGCTTGTTTATATCTTTGGGCGGGTTTAGTGACAATTTGAACAGTCAAAGGGACTGTGTCTGTGATCCAATGTCCAAAGGCAACGTGTATCTTCAGGTGTTCTTGGAACCGGGGTGATACAAGACCTTTTTTGATGTGTGTAGTTTACTTCGAGCTGCACCCACAATCCTAACAAATTTTTATAGCACGCTATGACTATGGCTTGGCGTTAGTCCCATTGCTAGGCCACAGTTGTCTACGAATTCCCTAGTTCATCAAAAGTTTTAACTCCAATGCGTCAGGCAAGACTACATGCTGAGTGGGTACCTTACTACCTTCGAGATTCGTATTAGGTGTTTTTTGTTTTCGTCATTTTTCGCAGCTGTGACCTCATCCTTATGTGGTGATGTGATCCACTTACTGCATTTCTCGGTCAGGCGGCTGTGCTATGTTGACTTTTCGTGCATGCATAATGTTGGAATTCTTTGCAGTAAGCACACACGTAACTACTGCGAAGGTGTCGTCTTATTTGCTGCCGCGCGGAGTGGCCGCGGGTTTGACACGCGATGTCACGAATTGCGCGGCCGCTCCCGCCGGAGGTTCGAATCCTCCCTCGGGCATGGGTGTGTGTGTTGTTCTTAGCGTAAGATAGTTTAAGTTGGATGAAGTAATGTGTAAGTCTAGGGACCGATGACCTCAGCAGTTTGGTCCCTTATTAATTCATACTTATCTGAACATTCTTATTTACTGCT
The DNA here is from genome assembly GCF_023864275.1 of Schistocerca cancellata. NCBI lineage: Eukaryota > Metazoa > Arthropoda > Insecta > Orthoptera > Acrididae > Schistocerca > Schistocerca cancellata. The sequence goes on along the minus strand of NC_064629.1, from coordinate 477,515,805 downwards.
GCGGGCTGCTTGTTGTGGTCACGTAATTCTTCTACGTGGGTCAGTGACTTCTTCCGTCTTTCTCCTTGCCTCACTCCTGCTGCAAACTAAAAACCACTGCTCTGCCTCAGCATCGTACCTGATCTACCTCTAAAGCTGAAGCCGGGTCGTCGTCAGATGAGGTTTGCTACTTCTCCTAAGAGAAAATCCTGTCCTCTGTACTCCAAGGCACTTTACTCCTTAGTAAAATTACTCTGGCAGGGAAAGAAGCCAGTACCCCACATTTGACATTAGTTTTGTACCTCGTAACCCAATGTATTCACAACGACACAGATTGATACATATAACAGATCTGGATTGCTCCCCAGTGCCGGGTAAAGAGATTGGCGCACAAAATCAGTCTTTAACACACTTCATGTAACTGCGGAACTGCATCTACTTAGTTAATAGGATAATAATTGCCATTTGATTGTTGATGCATGTAGTTTACTGCAGCGTGACACTGTAGTAGCAAAGTTTTATAGCTTTGACTGTCGTGTGCCTGGCCTGGCCTGGAACAAAGCGTGCAGCGGTCAACGTGTTAATAACACTTGGGCTCGCACAGCATTAATTATGTCAAAAGTGAACTCTATCAATTCATATTCGATAAGAAAGGTCTTAGTTTCGGTCCTAAATGTTGGAAGATCGCCGTCGTCATTCAGAATCACCGAACTGGATACAGTCTCACGGTTTACTCAGCTTCCTCACACCACTTGCGTACATCATTTCCAAATTGCGCCGACATTGGCGTGGCGTGTGTACCGAACAATGGGACCATTTCTTACACGTCTCTATAGCATCTATATTGCTGCTTAAGAAAGCAAGTTATTCCTGTTAACTGCGGCAGCCCAATACAGTGTTAAAATTAGCAAAAAATAGACAGTTCAGTCACATCATCATGACCGCCCGTCAAAAGCCTGAATAACCAGCTTTTGCAGGGAGGACCACTGCAAGCCGTGCTTTAAGAGGGCCAGCGGTGTTCTGGAAGGTACGGAAAGGGATGTGGAACCATGTCGACGCCAGTGCCGTGTCCAGCTGCGCTAGGTTGAGGATCCATGGCGCCAACAGCTCGATCGAGGTGGTCTGAAAGATTCTCGACTGGGTTTAAATCTCGAAGTCTGGTGTCCAGGTGAGCTCTGTTAACTCATCCTTATGCTCTCTGAACCACGCACATACACTGTGAGCTGAGCGACACGTAGCATTATCCTGCTGATAGATGCCATCATGGCGAGGAGAAACAAACTTGCTGCAGGGTTGAACACGGTCCCCAGGGATAGATACGTACTTGTGTGGGATCCATTGTGCATTTTAGTATGACGGGATAGGCTAGGTAATGCCACGTGAACATTCCCCAGGCCATAACCGTTCCGACGACTGTTGCAGAGTGGTTTTTTTTTCAGACATTTCACACTAGACACTACAACGGCCATTCGTTAGACGGAGCATAAAATGTGATTCGGCTGAAAAGGCTACCTGTCGTCACTCAGTGGATGTCTGGTTGTGGTATTGCTGTGCAAATTCCAGCCTTTATAGCTCACAAACAGCAGTCAAGTGAGCACGGGTGCATGACCAGGCGCCTTCTGCGGAGCGCGATACGTAGCAGCGTACGCTGAACGGTTTTTGAGGAGACGCTGTACGTAGTCCCTTAGTTCATCTGGATTGTCAGTTGCTCAACAGTTTCACTTCTGTTCGATTGCACACATCTCCGCAGCTGTCATCACCCCTGTCATCTATGGCCTGCGGTGCTCCACAGTGGCCTCGGTGCCAGGTTTGGAGAGCACCATTTTGCCATGCGCGGTATATCTTAACCACGGCGACACGCCATCAGTTAACCAACTCAGCCGTTTTGTAAATGTGTCCACCTTTGGCGCGAAGGCCAATAATCATGCCCTCTTGGACGTTGCTCCATTTCCGCATTACGACAACGACTGCACTGCTTTCCTCATCCCCCAGCATGCTTTACATACCTCCTACTGCTATTGCTGCCGCCTGCCATCTCTGAGCGGATATTGCACGTTGACATCGAACATAGGCCGTGGTCACATTGATGTGACTGGACCGTGTATGTTGTCCAAAATAAGAGCAACGTCACAGGTTTCTGTATCATGGCCATGGATGGCCCAGTCGCTTGATGTAACCAGTGACTTTAACAAGAGGTCGCACCATACGTCGAGTTCTGCCTTCACTTTATCCCGCATAGCAAATGGGATAGAGCGGATTTGCTGGAACTCCGGAATTGCCGACGATTTTTATGTTATGTGGACCTCAAAACTGTTGGCTCTATCCAGAACCTTACAAAAAGAGAATCGAGCTGCTTCAGAGCCTCAGTTATGAAATGGTACTACCTAAGAGACTAGATTGATTTCATTGCCTATTTCAGTTCCTAAAATATTGGAAGCGTCCAGTTCGAAAATATTTTCTTATGAACTGCGAATCGACAAACAGGAGCGTGAGGTTATGTTTCTCATTTTTGTATTTACCTGCGTCTGTTGTTCCTTCAAGGGAATCTGCTGCCCACTATAAGAAAGTAATTAGCTCTGAGAGGGCGGAAAAGCTGGAGGGAGGTTGGCGGCACGGCAGCTGGTGATAAGTATCTAAATAATCATACACCGCAAGAGCAGAGTACGTCCACAATCCAGCATGTAACAAGGTTAGATGGTTAGATTATTTCATTTCCAGAGTTAAAGCATAAAACAGTAAAACTATTGCCTTGCATTCATTATAAATTACGACTCCAACAACATATCACTCTAAGGGCATGCGCTATGTATATATATCGTTAAAAGTTTTACGTTTACCGCATCTTACTGGCAGTGAAACATTTAGGTTCACTCACGCAACATTGTTTGAAGTTCTATGTAATTCTTTATTGTTGTTTGTACTTTAAATTCTTATACCACACAGATAATAACTGCTATCGCCCTCATTTAAGGGTACTATTTACGTTTAGCTCTAGAGCAGTTTTAGATATTTTCACTGCAGCTCGCACTGTTTGTTTTGTAGCTTTTGGATCTTGTACTTTACATAATCATATACAGTATGCAATGAAGGGAAAAATAAAAGAGAAAGGAAAAACGACGATCTACTTCAAACCCAATAATTGCTGAAATATTTTGCTACACCGAGACGAGAGCGGTGGCCGTCAAGTGGTAGCGAACTGTCTATTTGTTAAATGTGCATTGGCTAGGAAACGAACGTTCACTGGCTGTTAGTTACAACAAGACTTGTATCATGGAAGAGTCGGGCTATAAATGTCCAACCGGTCATACGCGTTTTCCTCCAGGTTGCTTAATTCACTTTACGTAAGTACCAGAGTGGTGCCTGGAGCTAGGTCAAGGCCAGTTCCGTGTTCTCAGGCCGTTGTGCTGAGCTATCAGCGTACGGAGAGCACACCGCCGCTTGGTACAGAGAGGGAGTTGAAAGTTATGAAATTTGGCTACTATTGTGTTGGTACATGCTGCGGCGCAATACCGTACAGAAAGTGTAAGCAACACTAACAGATTAATGTTGTTTATATGTGATCTTAACTAAGCTGTGTAAGTTTCGTTCAAATAGATAACCTACACTACCATTCGTTTTTATGTTTATCGCCGTTCAATCCAACTATCCCTATTCGTAGCATCAGCAGCCTTGACATGTTCCTGTGTATGGAAACAACCTACAACAGATAAATGAGGTGGTGGGGCTTCCGTCTCTGTGCTTCAAGTCTAAGCTACCGCGTCTTGAGAAGCATGTCTGCCATCTGGCAAGAGAACAAAAATGATGGCCTCTTAAGGGAAAAAACAAAGTTTTAATAAATGGTAAATTAATAAAGCAATTAACAAATTTTAAATACTTTTAATCAAATATATCACACGGAGAAATTGATTATCATCATACGACAGTGAGTATTATTAGACGAACCACATGAGTAAATGTAAGGAAACAGACACTTGGCACTTTTACGAGACACGGTCACTCCCAGAAGTGAAACCAGGATAACAAAAATAATGGACATGTTAGGAATCCAGTGTGGAAATAAGGTTTATATCAGGATGCACAAGAGAATATCGAGAACGAAACACAGAAATCAGATTAGAACTGGGGCATATCAGAAGAAAGAGTATGTTACATTTCGTATGAAAAAGTATATAGAAGAAAATTTTTAACCAAATGGCCACAGGATATGTTAAATACCTATCAAAATAAAATGCGAGGAGAAATTTTTCAGCAAAGTTCGGACTGTGTTGAAAGGAATTCAGTTCGTTATTGTGTATGAATCCCCAATCAAACACTTCACACCAAACACGAAACAACGGCCAGAGCAAACGGTATATAAATCAGTGAACTTGCAGCTACAAATAAAGTCAATTTCGTCTACTGTAAAGTTTATGACTAGACTTTTCTGGGATCCAAAACGAATGCTTCCTATTGTTTACTTTGAACAAGGTAAAACAATAATGAAATGCCGCAAGTAATCGGGACAAACTGCATTTAAGATTATACAAATGTTATCCCGAACTGTAAAAGAGGTTACCCAATAATGTTAATATGCAGTGGGAAACAAGTTTTCTAAGCAAGAGTTGTTGGAACATCTAATCTAGTTGCCGAATTTGGCACACTCTGGTTTGCACATATTCCCACATCTAACGAAATCTATGACTGGAAAAATTTTAGAATCCAGACAGATATTTTTCAGTCATTCTAGGGTCTCACTTTGAGCACGCAATCTACTCACTGGAAAAAATATTCGTCAGATCCCAGTGATCTAAATGGGCGCTGTACCGAAAAGTAGTTCTTTGTAACGAATGTTCAAAGATTTTAAATTCCATTTCGAGGAGGTACGACTATCCCCATCGATCTCTATATTGATCGACAATATATTTTAGCTTCGGCATCTACTTCTGAAGTCTCAGTGTTTTTTTTTATAGTCTTTAACGAGAACTTCAAAAATTCCACCTCAAGAGAAATGAGGGCAGAGGCACTGGCGGGAAACTTTCACCGGGTCGCCGTCGCCGCCGGAGCCGAGCGCTCATCAGGAGAAAGCCGCGCCCACCGCCACTCCCCTCTACGTTTCGTTTCGAAACATCTGCATTCCGGAAATCAATAGAAGACAGAAACTGGACACTCGGACCGTCGTTCTTCTGAACTGCTTGTACGGCCCAACTCGTGGCTGCTCTAAAAGAAACGGCTAACTTTTACTCTTGCCTGTGCTCGTGAACTGTCCGTGTATTCTCCTTTCAGGCTCTTCTTTCGCGTAGTGTATGCTGTAATTAGGCGATAGAGAATAGGACTGTCACTGATATGAGAATTTGGTATGCATGCAAGGACTCTCTCATTTATCTGTGGGGGACAGAGTTGTACCTTGTGACACTTTTCGGATCTTTCCTTCTAGCCACCCGTGTAATATAAGTCAAACATATTTCCTTATACCATTCTTGAATGATGGCATTCACTTCTGATGTGCCACAGTCTTTTTCTGGAATTAGAAAAAGACTCCAGAATATGAAGGTTTTTGCAAATGTGAAAACATGTCCCACGGTACATGGTCATTTACGTTGCAATCGAGAAAATCTTGCCAATAGTTTATTTAGTAGTCTGTTACATTAATACCCCATTACACACCAACAACCAATAACAGAAATCAAATTAAGCAGAAGTATTATCAAAAACAAGTCGCAAGTTAAATATATTTGTAAGTTGAAGCTATTGTGAACTAACCCAAATCTCCCTTTTCAAGACCGGTAGAATTGTTAAGACATTAACGAAACGCAAGAGGAGAACACGGGAAGTATCAAATCTGATATCCCAGAAACTTCGTTCAGTGGAAAAGGGGTGAAAATAAGCGAATACTCGTCTCGGCTTATCCGTAGATACTCGACCGTTTCTGAAAAACTGACGGTCATTGTTTTCGAGGTATTTTCGAGAGACTTTATGTGCCATTTAGCCATGTGACGTCCATAGACGAATTGGTGGCGATAAAGGTGACATTTCGCGAGCGTAAGGTGGGGCTGTAATGGGAGGATGGAGCAAAAGTAAAGAACAAAAATAAAAAGCCCACTGTTCAGCGACGCGGCTCATTAATTTTGCGCTCCGTGTTCGAAACACGATTATTATTTTTATTTTTGTTTTTCGTTTGTATACCCTTGTCTGTAGAAGATAACTACACGAAGGTTTTCCAGTGTCTTTCGATATAACGTTGTCCTTATTCGTCTTCTAATTGTATATCAGATAAATGATATTTTAAAAATTAAATAAAGAGAAAATTATTTGAAACTCTTTTCGGGGAAATTCCTGTGGTGTATCTTGATTCATAATCAATTATAAGCGCCAGTTTTCGGAAAAGTGTTACGTTATGCGTGGTCTGCTGCGTAGTCATTGCCAACGCTCGAAATCTTCGGCAATGTTAACGAAGTTTCTTTCCCGAGTAAGATTCATACAAAGAAATGTCACTGTGGCATACGTGCCTTCGCGTGATTGTCATGGTGTTCGGAATACCTGATTTCGAATGTTTCTACGATCTATATCATCCAAGGGAATGCACCAAATCTTTAGGAAGAATAAACATTTGAATGAGATATAAGAATTAATATAAGAACTGATATGAGAATAAAGTATCGGAATACGAGAATTTAAAAAGATTGTAGCCCCTCGACAGACCATACATACATATATAATAAATGTACGACACTCATTGTGAAATCCAGTTTTAATTTTACAGTTAATATAACACCACTGTATCACCTAATTTGATAAGAAATATTCTATGGTCATGCGTAGCTAAATGAAATCAATAAAAATAATATAAACAATAACAGGGTTTCGAACACGGGGCACAAAATCAAAAAGCTGTGACGCTAACCACAGACTACCATGTTATCTGACAGCATTGCGCGATAAAAGGCACATAAAGTATTTCAAAAACACCTCGAAAACTTTGACGTCACTTTTCAGAAACGGTCCAGTACCAGCGCATAAACCGAGACACATGTTCGCTTTTTTGGCTCTTCTTCCACTGAGTGAAGTTCCTAGGAAATTAAGCGATGGCACTTGACATGTTCTTCTTGTCAGTTAATTTCCAAATATCCCACGTTCCATGGTTAAAGACCTTTTGTTTCAAGGCACAAGATCGTGCACAGCCGACAAAGTATGGCTTTACCGTCTACGCGCTATGTAACTTTTAAAAATATGTAAAACTTTACTTGCTATAAAATTCTGTAACTGAAGAACTAACAATATATTCCAAATAGCTTTCAGTGTCTTATGCGGTACTTACATGTGTACAACTCGAAATGTTCACAAATGCTGCACAAGACGCCACCTCGTTTAGAAACAATAAAAACTGTATAAAATGACTGAAACTGTTTATGTCGGTCTCTGGCGCGCATTTCTTCACGTGACTGGAAGTAAGTCACTAGACCAAAGTACCGACCATACAAACTTCTTTTCCTTGGTACACTGTGCTGTAGTTGCAACACCCTCCTCTACCTCGGCAATAATGTTTCAGCATATGACCTAGTCTTCGAACGCGACAACTTGATAGTCTTCATTTCCCCTGCCGTAACTCGTAAACATACTGTGTGCAGACAATAACACAAAGAGCTCTGTAAGAGTTTAACTTCTTGTCAACGTTCAGTTCATAATTAAATTGGATAAAGATATGAAACAAGCCTTTCTCATTTACAGAAATGTCACGGTATTCGTCTAAATGATTCAGAAAAATTGTATAAATCCAAACTCACAATCACCCCACTGATATTTTAATCTTTTTCTTCTCTAGACACGACTGAGAAGCCTTAGGTGTTAGTTCACATCTTTCGTGAGTTTAAGTTCTACATGTAAGCTGTCATAAAATACTGCCCTCATCTGGCACCCCTGTCTTATTCCGTTCAAAAGTATGTCAGTTCACGTATTCTTGCCATATGGAAGCGTAGAATGGTGTCTACTTACGGCGACGTCCCTTCACCCTTACGATACAGTGGCATTGTCTCTGACGGTAGAAAAGTAAATAAGATATCATATGAAAATATATGACTGAAATTCTTCTGTAATTCAGGATCGATCCAAGTGTGGAGACTGTTTATTCAGAACATTAATTTTATGAACACTTAGTACATCACTCACATTTACATTGATAAAATTGGGAATAAAATGATACCCTGCTCCACAAGTGGTATCAACGTCCAATGAATTTTGATTGTACACATCACTAAGTGTCACCTTTTAACTGTGTCGTCTTCACACTTAATTTAGGTACATTATTTGTTGGGGACAGACAGTTTGAGAAGTCTTAATTATTGACAAAATAGCTATAAGTTTGTGGAATTAAGTCAGTATGTTTACTTAGCCTATATTATTTAGACTTTCCTGCGTTACACAACTACGCGCACTGACAAGAAAAGTTTAGCAGCCAGAAGAGGGGAAGGAGGAAAAGAAACTTTACGGGCTGAGATGTTATGTGATGTTATTTCAGTAATTAAAAAATCGAGTCAGATTTACAAAGAACTTGGCAGTATTATCCCTCTCTGACCGGGATTCATGTACTTTTTCGGTTGGGACGGTAATTAGCTAGTCCGGCTTCTTTTAGTCTCCGACTAATGGCGCGGCATGATACAGAATGTTCCGGGCAGTCCATTATTTGTTTTGGGATAGCAGGCGTAGACATCAAGGGGTCACGGTGTGCATGTTGTACAATACGAGAACGAGTTGCCATACTCATGAAAGTGTCAACGTATTCGAAAGATGTGCTACCGTCCCTCTTGAAGAGATCTTGGCCAAAATATTCGTCATTCATAAAAATTGATCACACAGCCGATAAAGTCTCTATCTACGAATGTTCTGTCGATGACACTTTGGCCCTGTTGAACAACATCGGAAAGCACTTTTTAATATGCAGTCACAACTAGGGTGCATGAAAAAATCATGTCAACAGTGATATGGAAATAAATGACTGTATTTACTTTTAAGATGCTACAACAATTTACATGGTGACACGGAATAAGGGAATGTTTGAAATGAGTAGTGGCAGCCATGGGCAGGTGGCAGCACTGCGTGTTCGTGACAGCGAGTAAACAGTCCGCCATTTCAGTAATCATGGATCAGTGGAACAGGCAACAACGTGCGTTAGCCATAAAAATGTTGTATAAAATCAATGATCGTTTGGTAGTGGCGTAGAGGGACTTTCGACGTTTTGATAAGGACATCATGATACCGTTCCATCGAAACACGGGATAAAATGTTGGATTAATAACTTTGAAGAGACTGGATCTGCCCTCAAGAAGAAACCAACAGGACGACTAAGAAGTGTGCGTTCTCCAGCGAACATTGATGTTGTACGTGAAGGTGTCTTACGGAGCCCACGGCATTCAATTCGCAAGCAAGCAGCAGTGGTTGGAATGTCGAAGGAGAGTGTTATCAGAACTCTTCATCTTGATTGAAAATTTCATCCGTATAAACGACAGATAGTGCAAGAATTGAAGGACAACGATTACCGGTTACGATGAGGATTCTGTCAACAAATGATAAAAATAAACAATGACGATGACTTTCTAAACAAGTTGTGGATGTCAGATGAGGCACATTTTCATCGCACAGGTTATGTGAATAAACAGAACTACCGTTACTAGACAAACGCAAATCCTATTAACGTTCATGAGCGCCCTTCACACACTAGTAAAGTGACAGTATGGTGTGGTGTTTCATCACATGGGATTATTGGACTTGTTTTTTTCGCAAATGAACAGGGAAACACAATAACTGTCAATGGTGAACGTTACGTGCAAATGTTACGAACTTTCGTTTCACCTGCATTCAACAACTTCCCAAACGTTCAGGAACCCTGGTTTCAACAAGACGGAGCGACATCACACACTTCACGGCAATCAATGGCATATGTGAGAGAATTGTTTGGCAACCGTGTGATCTCACGATTCGGTAACATTCCCTGGCCGCCTAGATGGCAAGATTTATCGGTTTGTGATTTTTTCTTGTGGGGTTACCTAAAGAGCAAAGTCTACACGACTCGACCAAGAACGTTGGATGAGTTAAAACAGAGAATCGGGATGCAGTTCACAGTAGCCCAGCTGAGATGTTGCAGCGGTCAATGAGGAATCTGAACAGCAGATTTCACGAATGTATTGGTCAGGAAGACGCCTTCTACAGAACGTAATTTTAAAAACAAAATGATAAATGCCATCAATGTATCGTAAATGGCAAAGTTGTAAGGTTTCAGTTCCTATAAATGCAATTTCTTTCCTTCATCACTTCTAGTTTTATTGAATTGTGGATATGTTCCCGTTTTTCTGTGTCACCCTGTACAAGTTACAAATATTTCGAAAGTCGACAACTAGAGACAGTAATAGGTAACAAGTCGTGCCACCTAGTGACCTACATAACGGCGTACCTTAACGCAGTGATATGGAGAATGATAAACTTTCAGGTAAATGAAAACGATACGAACAAAGAAATAGCAGTCCTCAAAAAATAACGAAAGTAAGTTGTTTTTAACCACAAGTGAAACGAAAGACTAAGTTCGCAGTTCTCAAATTCGGATTTCGCACCCAAAAGCAGTTTTAAAATTAACATAAGACACGCCACCCATGGAACGAAACCTTTAAATAAATCTAGAATAAACAAAACAGGCTACGATGATTGTGACGTGCTATAGACCTACATCGGGCAAACTGGGAGGAACTTCCGGGTTTGTTTTAAGGAACATACGAAATTCAGCACGGAAATAGCAGCTAACTGCGTACTGCATCACATTAACAATAAACATACGTCTGGAAACATTAGCAACAAACAGCAAATTCTTTGTCACGCTAAGAAAGTAAAGGAAAAGGATGCTGTAGAAAAAATCGAAACATTTGGTCATTATGAAAATCAAACAGGTACACTCAAAAGATTAAATTGATCAATACAGAAGTCACTGCCATAATTCTAGTCACGTTCTACTTATGGCTAACCGAAACTAAATTAGCAATTCCTGTTACAATTTCCACACTTGCGGATAGAATAACTTATATCGCCCTTACTTAAATTTTCGAATCTCCCCACTTTGCACCTATATATAATCTCAATAACCTGTTTTATTTTCATGTTTTATTATTATTTATGAAGGTCTAGGAATAAACAAAGGTGTAAAGGTCTCTGAAATTGTTCATTTCTCCTTTGTTTTGTACTCTGATCAGCGTTATATAATTTGACAATTTCTCCCTTCTTAAATGCACCAAACATCTGTCGAACAATCAACAGTGTGTAGTAGAATACTATCTTCCTGTTAGGCTACGTTGACACAACTACTATAGCAAGGAGAGTTTCGGCACATTACAGTCTTATCACTAATAAGGGGGTATCAGTTTACACTTGGGCGACTTATATTCAAGGTCACGCACCACTCTCCTCTCTCTCGGCGCCACCAAGACGTCAGTCAGAACGGTCACCCAGGGAAATCCTCAGATACTTATATTCAATGTACGAAATGTATTAGCATTTGCGAATATGAACAATCATCAGCTGTAGGAGGGAATGACAACAATGAAAATTCATGCTGGACCAGGACTCACACCTTGATTGCCCACTTTACCCGAATAGTCGCCTTAACCACTTTGGTTATCCTTGCACGTCCCACAGACAGACACAAACTTCCATATACCGTCGTTCCCGCAATACTACCTGTACTTTTACACACATTATATACTTCCCGTGTTTTGTGATGTCCTTAGGTTAGTTAGGTTTAAGTAGTTCTAAGTTCTAGGGGACTGATGACCATAGATGTTAAGTCCCATAGTGCTCAGAGCCATTTGAACCATTTTTTTGTACTTCCCGTACATGGAAGGACATTTTAGTTGCATGTCTGAAGTAGCATGGCACCGCTCTTCTTAACAACGTAGGCACTGTAATATCATAGTTATATTCAAAGTTGTTCCGTAGCTCGACACTGGTCAAGTTGCATAAAATCGGCTGGAAATCGCACCCATTTCCCTACCCCTCTCAGGCAATTCAAGCACAATAAAATGGCACAAAACCCGATGGACCAACAAGATTCAGCTTCCGCTACTTCCCTTTGTCATCCTTTATAACTAGCATTCGAGAGCTGAGCTGAGAAGTTTAGGTTTGTTATAAACAACAGTATAATCATTATTATGAATTAATAATTATTATTATCGATTATCAACAATAACTTTCTCTCTCTAAATTTCAATTGCCTGAGCCTAGTCAATTGCACTCTGTTGTGAAAGGATTTGGTTCTTTCATAAATAATAACACTGATATAAAATATAATGTACGGTTCATTGAAAATATTTTTTTGTTATATTCTGTATACGTGTTAACGATAATGATTGTCTATTTATGTCTTATTTTAAAATATTTACAATGATATTTTACAATAAACTATTTTTTCTTGCAATTTACAAGATCGCTTTTATACACATTTTTCTTTAAAAGTAATACCATCAGATGCAGAGATACTTCTTGGACTAAAGCTAGTGTGTGGAAGACTAACTAAACACTACATTCCCCAGTTTGTTTCTATATACACTTGTTACTCTTTTATACAATATTTATATTTCCTTTCTGATAATTCTATATGCAATATTTACATTTCAATCAATGATTCCTAATCATTTGTTTCTGTGTATACCATACGTACATTGGAAACGGGGACTAGCAGAGAAACACACACACACACACACACACACACACACATACACACACACACACACACACACACACACACACACACACACACACACCTCTATAATAAGCTTTTCATCCCACTGTTCAACACTCACTCGCCCATACTCACATCAACTACTTACAAGTAAATACACAGACATGCAATCTAATGAATAGTGTGAAAACGGTAGTGTGTCAATCCTGTCCCCACATATGAACCGTTTTCGTCATAATGTGACTCACCTACTTTCAGCAGCACTGCAGTATGTACCTCTTGGCCTCTCGACTGTAAGATTACCTCCATTAGTGGAACTCTGCCAGTGCCCTCGCGGAGGCACCGCTTGTGATCTTCAACTATGAGCCTTTGAAGCCTCATGATGCACACTCTTCTCTCGCTTCTGGGTGTCACTTGCATCTATATGGTCCACTTACGTGTTTGATCCGAGCCCCATAAACTCCGCAATCTGCTATACATTCACCTCATCCTGTATCGGATCAATAACCACCATGTTTTGAGAAGTGATTTCGAAAAGATTATCGGCCGCATATTCAGACGTGTCGAGTTTTTCTCAATTGTACCTAACTATTTCATATGGATTGTGGCCTTCCACCGAGCAGATGAAAGTGTATGTGTCCGTGTAAAGTAACTTGGAATAAGCGAAGCGGAGGCTTCATGAATTGCAGTGGAACCTAGGCCGCATCCCAGTCTTTCATTCAATATCAAGACCCGTTTGAAATTTGCTCTGGTGTCGTAATCTCCTGCTCCATAACGCCCACCCCACCAATAAACTAAATAAACTTCCCGGTATTTTCTAACATTTCCCGTCGTTATTCCCAAAATTAAATTCTCCATTAACTCTTAAAAATCTTTTTCAAAACCACATTTTGTGAGAGACGTCTGTTCGGCGTTAACATCAATATACCCCTTCAACCAGCAAACCCCCTTGAAGAAGTTACCATGTGTCATACTAACAAGCTCCATTCCCAATCTGAGACATTGATGGAGGTTTCTATAGTGGAGAATATAATATTGTTTGTTCTCCAGTGTTGTCAACGGCTTCGGGATGGAACCATTCGTAGCACGAACATAGCGGCAAATCGCTGTGCTTGTCATGTATATCGGTGGAATATTCCAGCCTATCTCCAGGACCTATGCTTCACCAGCGTCTGCAGCCACATCTTTGAGCTTTTCCTTCAAACCGGCCATTTACGCCTCAGACAGCCATAGGAACCCTCAAAATGGTAGGCTTTGTTGCAGGACGTATCGGTAGATGTTGCTTACAACCAGGTAGAGGATGAACTTATCGTCAGAGAGCCTCTACTGCTCCTCAATCATCCGTGGGCTATTCATATTGACGTACCTGTTCATGCAGTGGAAAATACCTCTGCGAATTCCGCGTTTGAAGGAGAACAGCATATCAACATCCATCGAGAATTTGATGCTGACATGTGTTCTTAACATTGCGTCCCACTAAATCACTGGTGCGGTGAAATAGGAAGCAGGACCCAAATAGCATATGTGCTGGCATACACTCTGCAACTTCTCGAGGATATGAGCGAGCAGGTATACATATGTGTCCATATACAATGTAATACATTCTACTAAATCAGGGACGCTGAACTTCTGCAAGACATTTACCGCATGCTCATTGGGGTGGCCCTTAGCTATACGTAATTTTTTTGAAAGTTAAAATTTTACTTATCAGCCGCCCCCCCCCCCCCCCTATGGCCACTTTCGTTCCACTTCGCAAAAAAACAATCTGTGAAAATTTTTATCTCAATAAAACAAATTCTAGGCGACCCTCAAACACCTTGAAGTTGGAACATAGCACCGGCAAGACCTATTTCATTTAAAACACATTGTTTTCTTCCTCATATTCACTAAATACTTGTCTTTCGTGGGAGTAATGTATGTGACACAGTTAAGTAAATCCAGCAGTTGTATAAAATTATTTTCGCTACTGTTACCGAAAAGATCATTCGAGGAATCCAAAGAACAACACGAAAAATTTAAGAAATACCAAGTTCACTTTCTACAATGCATACATTTTCAATGTCATAATTTTTTATTTACAATAATCATTTTACAACATTCATTTCTATGGAGTCAAAAAATAATTTAGTCGAATAAACATTGAACATTAATCATTCCTAAAACAAGATTAAGTAGCAACTGGGTATTTTGTATGAACTGTAAAACGAATTGTTTCTCTGTTTCGTCTTTTGTGAAAATGTTATTGCAGTCTTGAATTAGTTCGGCATCTCTTTCTGCAACGTCATTCACAACAACAATCTCCTCAAATTTTTGAATTGCTCTTTTGTAAGGGGAGTCATCTTTTCCTATTGAAGGGTCATTATGGGGAAAATCGGTACTGATAGAAAACCTCGTGAAGGAAAATTTCGTAATATGTGGTATAAATGATGAAAGTCAGCAGTTGTAAAAGAAGAACAATAATTTTGAGTATAATGTACATTTCCACTTGATTTTTTTATTTTCCGCTTCATCTATTTCTTATTATAAGATTACTGTGGCAATATTTGCATTGGGCTTTGTTGGAACATTGTCATCAAACAGAGCTAAAACCACAGATTCTGCAGAAGTGATTTGAAATCTCTCTCTTTTTTTTTCAGTAGCCTTACTGATTGCTGAATCAACGTCCGATAATTTATCAGTTGACTCTTGAATAGGAAAATAGTATAAGGTGGCTTAACTGCTTCTCTTGATTGAAAGCAGGCTCGGATATACACGTGTCTAAGGATAATACATATTCTTCTTAATGAGATCTTCTCCGTATTAGATAAGTGAAACTGATCATGAAACATGCATAACTTGAATGCATATAAGGACTTCACGAACCACCTACCATGACTTACAGCTCCTGGTTCGCAAAACGATATCTCTTTCTTCAAAATGTCACAAAGGAAGACCATCTCGCGATTGTTTTTGCATAGAAATTTTGTTTCCTAGAAATCTTTCAATAACAGACCGTAAGTCATCAGATACTTCACTGCTACCGGTTATGTGAACGTTCTTGTCCACTTTCGACAAGTTACTCTAAATTTCTTTGAAGTTTCAAGTCCTGGCCAGAAACTGCCTTCATCAGTGAGTCGACACGTTTCATCAGCACCAATTCAGTAATGTGATGATGGCATGAGAGGTATAAAAGGGCACAGCTGAACAATTTTTCTAGATTTGTAAGGCTGCCATTTACTGAACCATTATTGGTTGCTGTTGTATCACACCAAAGTACCTGAATTTTGTCAGCTGTACCCCACTTCTCGGATCCAGGTGAACAGCCATGGCTTGAACTTCTCCAGAAGATGTCGGGATTTCAGGAACTTCCAACGATTGTTCCTTGCCTTGAAAGGTTACTAATACTGCCGGTCTATCTACTTTCTTGAGGACAATATTATGGAAATGGAAGAGGATGTAGATGAAGATGAAATGGGAGATAAGATACTGCGTGAAGAGTTTGACAGAGCACTGAAAGACCTGAGTCAAAACAAGGCCCCGGGAGTAGACAACATTCCATTAGAACTACTGATGGCCTCAGGAGAGCCAGTCATGACAAAACTCTACCATCTGGTGAGCACGATGTATGAGACAGGCGAAATACCCTCAGACTTTAAGAAGAATATAATAATTCCAATCCCAAAGAAAGCAGGTGTTGACAGATGTGAAAGTTACCGAACTATCAGTTTAATAAGTCACAGCTGCAAAATACTAACACGAATTCTTTACAGACGAATGGAAAAACTGGTAGAAGCCGACCTCGGGGAAGATCAGTTTGGATTCCGTAGAAATGTTGGAACACGTGAGGCAATACTGACCTTACGACTTACCTTGGAAGAAAGATTAAGAAAAGGCAAACCTACGTTTCTAGCATTTGTAGACTTAGAGAAAGCTTTTGACAATGTTGACTGGAATACTCTCTTTCAAATTCTGAAGGTGGCAGGGGTAAAATACAGGGAGCGAAAGGCTATTTACAATTTGTACAGAAACCAGATGGCAGTTATAAGAGTCGAGGGGCATGAAAGGGAAGCAGTGGTTGGGAAAGGAGTGAGACAGGGTTGTAGCCTCTCCCCGATGTTATTCAATCTGTATATTGAGCAAGCAGTAAAGGAAACAAAAGAAAAATTCGGAGTAGGCATTAAAATCCATGGAGAAGAAATAAAAACCTTGAGGTTTGCCGATGACATTGTAATTCTGTCAGAGACAGCAAAGGACTTGGAAGAGCAGTTGAACGGAATGGATGGTGTCTTGAAAGGAGGATATAAGATGAACATCAACAAAAGCAAAACGAGGATAATGGAATGTAGTCAAATTAAGTCGGGTGATGCTGAGGAAATTAGATTAGGAAATGAGACACTTAAAGTAGTAAAGGAGCTTTGCTATTTAGGGAGTAAAATAACCGATGATGGTCGAAGTAGAGAGGATATAAAATGTAGACTGGCAATGGCAAGGAAAGCGTTTCTCAAGAAGAGAAATTTGTTAACATCGAATATAGATTTAGGTGTCAGGAAGTCGTTTCTGAAAGTATTTGTATGGAGTGTAGCCATGTATGGAAGTGAGACATGGACGATAACTAGTTTGGACAAGAAGAGAATAGAAGCTTTCGAAATGTGGTGCTACAGAAGAATGCTGACAATAAGGTGGGTAGATCACGTAACTAATGAGGAGGTATTGAATAGGATTGGGGAGAAGAGAAGTTTGTGGCACAACTTGACTAGAAGAAGGGATCGGTTGGTAGGACATGTTCTGAGGCATCGAGGGATCACAAATTTAGCATTGGAGGGCAGCGTGGAGGGTAAAAATCGTAGAGGGAGACCAAGAGATCAATACACTAAGCAGATTCAGAAGGATGTAGGTTGCAGTAGGTACTGGGAGATGAAGAAGCTTGCACAGGATAGAGTAGCATGGAGAGCTGCATCAAACCAGTCTCAGGACTGAAGACCACAACAACATCTACTTTGCAACGCGTTTTAGTTCAGGGAGCAACTTTTCATCCCAGTGCAGCACTAACAACAACACAGCTGAGGATCGCATACAACTATCATCACGAAGCTCGTCGACAATGTCAGAGAAGTCTCTTTGTTTAGTTTTAAACCAACTAGGCTGCAGTACTTTCCAAATCAATAAAAGAAAGATGTCACTTTTATTCCTACCTAGTAAATGTAAATGTCGTGTGACTAGGGCCTCCCGTCGGGTAGACCGTTCGCTGGGTGCAAGTCTTTCGGTTTGATGCCACTTCGGCGACTTGCGCGTCGATGGGGATGAAGTAATGATGATTAGGACAACACAACACAAAGTACCTGAGCGGAGAAAATCTCCGACCCAACTGAGAATCGAACCCGGGCCTTTGGAATGGGCATTCTGTTGCGCTGGCCACTCAGCTACCGCGGGCGGACTTCCTACCTTGTGACTACAGCCAGCTTTACTAACATTATCAACATTTTACTGATAATAAAATTATGAGCCATGTAAAATATTACAATGTTAGTATAAAAGTCTACACACGTACAGATACACACACACACACACACACACACACACACACACACACACACACACACACACAAAATATTAAATAACTTTTTTAAAATTTCAACTATCTAAAACAATCGATGTCCACAAAAACGTCACTATTTCTTACTGTTGCTGAACACATTAACCATTATCACTTCATACAATACAGACTGATTGTCTCCTCTCAGTGTACAGCTGACTATACACTCTGATACACAGTTCTTACTAAAGGATCTGTTAGGTTGCAGCCGGATCTGATGAGCTAACATGATGCTATTGTCCCAGATGATGATTACAGAATGGGCTGAGCAGCACTGCACGTTGATGTAAGCAAACTTCCTCCTGCAGTGGCATGTAATTCTTGAGGCCGTGTTTTCGACGACGTCTCTCAATTCTGTGGGATAGCACATCTCCAACTCCATAAGGAGATGCATCCACAGCTAACACAACAGGCTTACCTGGATCAAAATAAATCATATAATGATGACTTAACAGTGCATCCTTTAACTGCTGATATGTGTCCCGACGTTTTTGGGACCATACAAAACGAACACCTTTCCCAGCTTGGCCAGTTCAGCTGAGCAGCAATTCGTGCGGCATTTACACTAAACTCAATGTAATATGTAAGCTTGGAGCTTTTTAATGTTGCAGGGTGCCAGCAAATTTTCAACTGCAGACAAGTGCAACCGAGCAAAATCAAGTTGCTGTATCAGTGGTATGGTTGTGAGGTATGTGTTATACCCTGGGACCTTGTTGTTTGGACGATACCACATTCCTCCCTCCCAAACCTTCACACTGTTGTCATGTAGCGCTGTATCATGTGACGATGACGGAGTGAGGCCTGAATGTGGACGTAGATGAGGACACTGAGAGTGTAACGAGAGCCAATAGCAGCTCTTATCCTGCCCACATCTGTGTATCCAACTTGTGAGTGACTGAGAACACTGGCCAAAAAACGCACCATGGAGTACACGCGAGCATCCAGTATTGAAGACGCTGTGGTCAGGTTGACTGCAAACTAAACTCCAGGGGCATCGTGATGGTTGTCCGTGAGCGCCATCTCCACGGACATGGGCTCAGGCTGCAATACGGTCGTCGGCATTGTGGTTGGCCGCTCGGCGTCTTCGGCGGTGGTTCGGCATACTCGGTAGAGGCTAGGCGCCATCGTCGTCGTGGGCGTCCGCTCGATGTCGATATGCCCACCTCCATTACCACCACTCTGGACGGCGACGACAGCAATGGGCAGGGAGGTAGGGGTGATTGCTCTTGCGGACTGCAACGGTGTGCTGAGTCTGTGGACATAAATTCTGCCATGGAATAAAAGAAATAAGAGCGTCGCAGCTGATTGTGGAGTTGCCAGTGCAGCCCAGAGGAACCTTGAACACCGTAAAATAAATGACTTCAAACTTATTTGATGACAATGCGCTCCCAGCCCTGTTTCTTGCCAAAACTTTAAAGAAGACTTCGTCCTGCATCTGAAACTTTGTGTGACTCAGCGGTACCAACTGTTTCCATGAGAGCCGTTGAAGATGCAACATGGTATAGTGATGGCTGTGTAATAATTCTGCTTGTGACTTCCCATCACATGGCAAGAGGTGACAGGAGGAAAGAAAAATTAAGGCTTGCTTCCATGTGCGAGGAACAGAGTTTCTTCATGTGAATTTTTAACAGTCAAATGAAGTGTCCAGCTTCACAGTTAGACAAAGGGTGAAAAGAACAGTAGTTGCATGGTGTATGCCGTTCTTGGTACAAAACAGATGTAAACTGGCTGACATGAAATGTGATCGATCGTCTGAGAGATGCAGGTTGATAGTCTGCGCAAACATTACGAGAAGAGGTCATTTGCTGAATTTGGGCATCCACGCCCTGCATGTACAGTGACATCAGACGAGACAATCACACGCCCCTCCTCTCCCCATTCTCCTCTGAGGATGACACGGCGGTCGGATGGTACCGATGGGCCACTTGTGACCTGACGGCGCAGTGTTTTTGGTGGAAGCAATGTTGTGATTACGATCGTAGATTTGGAGCGATGTCAACATTTCTTCGTATTGTAGTCTGTCTCCATCCCGCCACTTGCTGCGGTGATTGTGGGTTGTGGGTTAACCAGTGCCCAGGGTCTAGGCATTACTGATCTATACGGTTTGGTTGAAGTGACAACTGTTGAGAACTTTACAATACTCATTCTGTGCTCTCGAATACAAGGAACGCAACAGCTTTGAAACAAATTGTCGACACACATTGTGAAACGTTTAGACACCCACGACAACATTCACACTTGGAGGTGACTTTGTTGATTGCCTTTTGTGTTAAATAACACCACCAAATTTATATCAATTGCTGCACAGTTCCTGTGAGAGGCGAGTAATGAATAACACAATCATGCAATAATAATGTATACACCATCGTGTCTGGAGGGAACCTGTCTGATTCAGATTCATAATACGTATGTCAATAGGGCGCATCTTGATACTTTCGTTCTGCTTCAAGCAGTCACTTAAAATTTCTGCTGTCTGAGTATAAATCCAAATATATTGTGCTCATAGTAAGAAGATCGAAACCTTAAATAGCTATACAGTACAATGATACTGTCATTATTACAACCAAGCTGTACATTAGCATATGGCTAATATTATGAATACAGGAACACTTTTTCATCTGGTAGGTTACAGTTGTCAAATAGGTTTGAATCCTTACTCACATTCCCTCTGTCTGATGCCCGACAATAATGAATCGTAGGGTTCCCATAGATGTAAACTTATTGGCAACTGATTTTCAGGGTTTAGCGCACCCAAAAGTTTCAATATGGTCTCATCTGACATAGAAATGTGCGGTATTTTTCACATTAATTTGTCCAAAACAATACCATTTTATTTTTCCCTGCCTGCTCTTCTCGAATTTGCACATTATTATCTGCAGCACTTCGAATGAGAATCACTTCCTGCTTCTCTTCAAACAAACCTATAAACATTTTGAGAGGGGTGCACGTATTAAAGTGATTACTGATTACTTATCGATCCATCAATGCATTTTCAGAACATTTACGTCTGAATTTGTTGCAGGTGCATAATTTTTGACTATTGATATGATTTCAATGTTTCTTGAGCAGTCGGCCTCAGCACCTATAATTTCATATCTTACTTGTTGAAACAGGAAGGCGAACGCATTATGATGTTTCTGCTGGAGTGTCTCCATCCTTATTCAAAAATATGCCTTCGTGGCAAAGGAAACTGTTGCTCGGAATTGTTAAGTTAACTAGAAGCTGAATCTCGAATTCTATTGGGGCGTGCTGAAAAGTAAGGCCTCTGAATTTCTTATGTTAAAAGTCGTAAGGCTTTTTCAATAAAATAAACGTTATTAACAGAACACATCTTTATTCTTCATGTCTACGTATTTTCAGCCCTCTACGACCAGAGGGCAATGAACTGTAGCGTGTAACATGGTGGTGAGTAAAGTAACTATGTCAGTGGATGAGAAACAGCGTGCTGTAATCGGATTCGAAGGATTTGTCCATACTTGGAACAACCTTTCATTCCGTGTGACAATTCCAGACCACACACGAGCGCGGCGACATCTGCAGCAATCCCACGACGTGAGTTCAACTGTCATTGATCGTACTCCATATAGTCCCGACTTGGCCCCACCCCATTTTCATCTGTTTACAAAACTTAAAAAACACCTCCAAGGACTTCTCTTTGACAGTGATAAAGTAGTGCAAGCAGAGGTGAGGTTGTAGTTCTGTCAACAAAGTGAAACATTCTATGGTGACAGTATGAAGAAATTAGTCTCTCGTTGGGAGAAATGTGGTCGTCGCCAGACTGACAGTATCTAGACATGAAGAATGAGATGTAGTATGTTAATAAATTTTGTTTTATTTTAAATATTTCAAGTGTTTTCACATAAAAAACTGAAGGCATTAATTTTCAGCATGCCCTCATAATCTCCTCATTATTACTGAAAGTCACTGCAGCAAAAGGTTTGTGGAAGATTTTTCCCGTTGGGTCATCCAACTTTCATACTAAAAGAGTTGTTATTTCGAGTGACGTCATTCCGATATTTCAGCCTCATTGACTTGAGAAACTCTTAATTCCAACATTTTATCATCTAAATATCTTCAACATTTGGCGGCCCTGTCAGCAACTGTATAAATATTAATTTTAATTTTAATAATCAACAGCCTCAGTTGCACCGTTTACCTAGAATTAACCTAGGTTTCAATCGGGATAACCCAACCTTCTTCAGAATAACAGTAACTACTGTTTGTCCATTGTGGACATCGTCAAGCTAAAACTACAAATATAAATTATCGTCAGACTATAAAAGTTATCGGAAACTGCCTCGGCCCCACTTCGCGACCGCGCTGCGGCAGCCACGAGTGCTGCACTGGAGCTCACGATGTCCACTATGGACAAACAGTAGTTACTGTTATTCTGAAGAAGGTTGGGCTATCCCAACTAAAACCTGGGTTAATTCTAGGTGAACGGAGCTACTGAGGCTGTTGATTATTAAAATTAAAATTAATTTTATCATCTTGTTATTCTGCTGCATAGTGGATCACTGAGTGGTGTGTCGGCTGTTTTTATGCTTAATACCCAAGTGCTTCTGCTATTTCAAATGAAGACATACCACGATTTTGTCTCCTTGAAAGTCAACTAGTTTCTCATCCTCGTCAATAATGCTCAACTTAAGATGGCCAAATGTGTACACAGTCACTGGGAGATGTATTGGACCACTGCACACCGCAACAAGTTTGTATCCCAGTCCCACTGTAGGTAAGAACACATATATGAAATGTATCAATCGGTCATTGCTGTCTGAATTAGTTGTGATGTTACTTTAGATATTAATTGTGCTAACAGGTAGAATATCCACTGGCTGATCGGACTCTTAAATTTTCTTGGCATTATTAGCCAAAACTTGAATCCTCGAGAAATCGTGTACTGATCCACTGAACCTTTCCGGCTAAAGATTATTGTATGTTTTGTCATCTTTATCTCTGTTTTAGACATATTAAAATTTGCACGTAAGTCAGTTACTTTGAAAGATCGTTTTATAATTAACGCTTTTTAGTTTCCTGTAGTTTCTTCTGAGCGTTTTGTGCATTCCTTACTGTTCGGGCTATGGCAGCAACTCCTCCCACTACCCAAATACCAATAGACCCGCTAATGTTGGAATTCAAAATGGGATAATTTCATCGTATGTCTTAGGTATTGGCAGAATCCTGGCCTTTTTAACATAGCTTGTTCCTACACTTTTCTTCAAGACGCTTTTAACTGGTACGACCGCTGACTGGAAACAGTTTTTAAACACCCCATAGACTTCTTCTTTGTTGTACGATGAGTCTTCATAATTAGTTTGAAATTTATTCCAGCACCCAAATTAAGTTTGGCACGCGTTGCTTCGTCAACTGGAAACGCCATAATATGTGCTCCTATGCCTGTGTCCTTCTTTGATGTATTTTCTTGCTTTACTGACTAAAATTACATTTGCAGCGTGATGTCCTGCCAAACCTGCATGCGCTAAATCATGTTTCTTGCAGACCTCGTCAAGTAGATTAATCCTCTATCACCACATTCCAAGTGCTGTTTCTGTTTCGTCCCAGGCCGATAGAAACTATATCCCAGAGTATGAAGTTTAACTTGCAGTTTATCGAGACTACGACCGCCACCATCTGTGCTCCCTCGCACCCATGGCATGCTAGTATACTGTTCTGCGCACTCTGCTATATAGCAAACTGCGAGCATTCCTCCAACTGTTTCGTGATGATGGAAATCCAAGCCATTTCGCCAAAACCCTGTTCCGATGACGCCTTATGACACACTTCACACACTGTACGAGGTTCATGTCCAGCTGAGAACTTTCCAATAATTCATGTTTGTAATATCTCCCTGCGATTTCTTCACTGTCACTGTCTTAAGATGTACGTTCCCCGGTTTGTTCTCTGTACTTTGGAAACAGAAAACCTCTATTGATCGTTTATAAGGTACAACTTCACAATCGCTGTTCTGTATTTCAAAATACACACCAAATCACACATTGAACTTCTGCCTGGGTAGATCAAATGGTTCAAATGGCTCTGAGCACTATGGGACTTAACATCTGAGGTCATCAGAACTTAGAACTACTTAAACCTAACTAACCTAAGGACATCACACACATTCATGCCCGAGGCAGGATTCGAACCTGCGACCGTAGCGGTCGCGCGGCTCCATACTGAAGCGCCTAGAACCGCTCGGCCACACCGGCCGGCTCTGGGTGGATCCATTATCTTAATACGACTATATGCTGTATTTAGTACTCTGTTGCCACGTACATCGGTAGGTCTCATATTAATTGTGGGATGTTCAGTTTGATTGTACTCCTCATTAATTTATGAGAGAATGTCTAGCTACGTCAATGAAACATTAAAATTTAATTGCATCCACAAATCTATTTTAATAGTCCTGTCAGGCGCTCCACAATACTCGCTTTCATGCGGGAGAATGTTTAATGGTGGTTTATTTCTTATCACTCCATTACTAATTAGAAGTAAGTATTGTAAAATTTACGTGGGTCATTGTCAATACGTAGGTTCATACCAGTCTGCTGCATTGTTGAAACACCTGCACAACGTCATTCCCTGTCTTTGCCTTCACAGGAAGGGAGGGCCCCGGCGAAGTTAGAATACGTATCCACCATCTTTAAAATATATTTGACCATTTATTCGATCGTGAGTATTCTCTCATATCCACGATATCTGACTGCTACAAATAATCCAAACCACGTACTATAATTCATCTGTACAGGAGCGTTTTATGAGCAGGCCTGTGAAGTACATGGACCACAATTTGCATTATTGTTCAATAATGCATCTTTCTCGAAGCTCTGAGATAACTGATATTATTTCGCTCATGTGAGCTATATTCCGTGCCTGTGCTATTACTGTTAGTAGCCACAGTTGGTGTATCGTATTTTTAGGCTCATCATAATAAACATACTATAGAGGTAAGGTGTTCAGCTTTTGGTGCTGAATGTCAAGGTCTTGACCTCTGCTATGTTCGCTGCTCGAAACTGGTCCAATAATGTTAACTGTTTGGGCTATTTATTGTTCTTTTGGAGTGTTGTCTCACCTATGTTTGTTAGTCATATGTAATAATTCAGCATATGACCTTTTCTCTTAAAGAAAATGCTGGTTCGAAATGTTTAAGAATTTTAGCTCCATTGAACCAGGTGTCCATTCAAATTTCCTATCTCCAGCACAGATGGTTTCCTTCGTCAAGCACATACACCGTGTAATCAAAAGTATCAGGACATCCCCAAAAACATACGTTTACCATATTAGGTGCATTGTGCTGCCACCTACTGCCAGGTACTCCGCATAAGCGACCTCAGTAGTCATTAGACATCGTGAAAGAGCAGAATGGGGCGCTCTGTGGAACTCACGGACCTTGAACGTGGTCAGGTGATTGGGTGCCAATTGTGTCATACGTCTGTACGCAAGATTTCCACACTCCTAAACATCCCTAGCTCCACTGTTTCCGATGTCATAGTGAAGTGGAAACATGGAGAGACACATAGAACACAAAAGTGTACAGGGCGACCTTGTCTGTTGACTGACAGAAAACGCAGACAGTTAAAAAGGGTCATAATGTGTAATAGGCAAACATCAATCCAGACCATCACTCAGGAATTCCAAAATGCATCAGGAACCACTTCAAGTACTATGACAGTTAGGAAGGAGGTGAGAAAACTTGGATTTAATGGTCAAGTGGCTGCTCATAAGCCACACATCACGCCGGTAAATGCCATTTTGCATGGCACAATCACAGCACAGGCCTACATTCATGATTTAAGCACCTTTTTGCTTCTCACTGTTCAAAAGCAATTTGGGAATGGCGATTGCATCTTTCAGCACGATCGAGCACCTGTTCATAATGCACGGTCTGTGGCGGAGTGGTTGCACGACAGTAATGTCCCTGTAATGGACTGGCCTGCACAGAGTCCTGATCTGAATCCTACAGAATACCTTTGGGATGTTTTGGAACGCCGACTTTGTGCCAGGCCTCACCGACCGACATCGATACCCCTCCTCAGTGCAGCACTCCGTGAAGAATGGGCTGCCATTCCCCAAGAAACCTTCCAGCATCTGATTGAACGTATGCCTGCGAGAGTGGAAGCTGTCATCAAAGCTAAGAGTGAGCCAACACCAGATTGAATTCCAGCATTACCGATGGAGGGCGCCACCAACTTGTAAGTCATTTTCAGCCCGGCGTCCGGATACTTTTGATCACGTACGTAGCCTTTCCTGTATATATGACTGACCTCGGCTGATCCCGCATGTCTTATCTAAGTCTCTAGCACTGTGACGGGTGATGAAATCTGTGATAGAATATACTTCTGCGCCCCAGATCGCCGACAGGAAAACAATAATTAGCCTCGAGTAGGCACCAGACAAACGCAAACACGAAGAACGTACAATTGCGCCGAGTTGTCCGAAGTCGTCGCCAACGACAGGACTACTGATGCAGACGGAAGCTATTCCCTGGGTAAGAAATAGGTGTGCGTGCTCAGCGTAGGGACAATTAATTACAAGGAACAATAAAACTGGTGTATTAGTGACAATTAATTGGCTATTAGAATATTATGAAGTGAAAATTGAATTCATGGTTATTTAACAGTGAACAGTCATCGATTCGTCCCAAGATTACGACGCATTCTGAACATTGCTTAAGTATATGTTATCTCTGGAGTTATGTCGTGTAGTTATTGAACACGCGACGTAGCGACGTCTTGACGACGGAATAACAATTTATCAACTTAACATCCTCTCAATTCCATAATGTTGCCACAACTTGGGTGATGGATTGAAGATTCAAGACTTTATATTATTAATATTCAACATCCATTATCTAATAGGCCATAATAAGAAGAAGAACTGCAGCTAGCCAGTTCGCTCAAGCTGAAAAGTCTCTCGCGGACTCACAACAAAAGAAAACTGGTGGTCATCATTTCAGGTCAAGGGAGTCATCGCGACATCGAGTGGTGCAACTGCCTCGTTTATCAGTGAAGAAGCAAGAGCGGCTTCCACATTTTGACACGCTGCTCTATCGAAATATTGACATTAATCACGAAAGACGGTATCTAAAATGTGACCAAACCACGCGAGGAGTTCGTGTTTTTCTACAGGGTGGCGTTGTCGTGAGAGACGGACACCGTTCCACGTCATACCGGTTGGGACAACCATCACTACCGAGTCGTGTCAACTAAGGAGACAACGACGTCACAGTGTGTGTGTGTGTGTGTGTGTGTGTGTGTGTGTGTTTGTCTATTGCTTTTCAGGAACTTTTTTTCATGATGTCTATTGCTTTTCAGGAACTTTTTTTCATATTTGAATCAGGCTCAGTTGCGTCTCACTCTAACCAGTTTGTTACTGAGCGATATGAGCCAGACAGTGAGAGGTTGTCAGCGGCCATTTATCAGGCTCTGATAAGTCGCTAGTATGTGGCTCGAATACACACTATGAGTCAAATTTATTCACTAGTGTTGGTTGCAGCAGCATCGGCGGTGGCAACAGTTCGAGGGCCGGCACTGGCATCAGCAGCACCAGGAGTGCCCCTAGTGGCACTGAAGGTGGCTGTGATGCATGAGCATTTTGAATCCCAGAAAGTAGCTATATATAGTTCTTAACAGGTAGCTGCATAGGACATGGGTGGGGCTGCATGTAAAAAAAGCAGTTATGTAGGAAATACACTGTAAATTATTCATTATTTATCTACAAGGTTCATTGTGTAGTGGTTGACATTCAGGCCAATAGGCGGAATTACCCACACAGGAATCCCCTCTGTGAATTCACCCTTTCTACTAACTTGACAGGTTCTATAGTTACACACTTTGGTACAAGGGGTGTACAGGAATGTATACAATGCTATACTCTGTACATAGTAACACTATTTGTGCTCAGGTAGTCTACAAATTCATAGTAAGTTGCTCTTACATATTTCTGCCAGTGGCGCAATCTTTCTATGGCCATCAGTAACATATAGCACAGAACTTCTAAATTCACAACACTTTAATATTTTAAGCATATGCTTGTGTCCCATGAAATTAATTCTAACATGGCCCTACCATCATATCAAGTATTGACATCTTACAACCAAACATATTAACATCTACTGAAGAGTGGGATGGATCATACTCGTTCATTATCTTCTTGTTTGTATAACTCATCATATTATACAAATATTGCCACTTTTACCATGAATACTGAGCTCTGGTACCAGCATGTTGCACGTTTTCAACTTCAGTAACTATGTCCGAAAGAACAGATACCATCTTCATATGTATACAGTTAAGGCTCACCGGCCATTTGACCATCTTCTTCTGTGCGGATGCACAAACAGTGCCCGAACTCCTGCGGGAACCGGCAACAAAGCCGGAAGTAATGAATATAATGGGCAGGGGCACTATGAGTAGAGTGCGGGATAATAAGTTGCGAATGTGGGTCTCACGGGAGGCGTGCCATAGATAAGTCCCTGCAGTCGCACTACCTTCTGTGTCCTTGGTGCCTAAGATGGATAGAACGTCTGTCATGTAAGCAGGAGATCCCGGGTTGGAGTCCCAGTCGGGGCACACATTTACAACTGTCCCCGTTGACTTATATCAATGCCTGTAAGCAGCTAAGGGTATTTATTTCATTGTAATTTCATTCTAACGAGCTGCATGGTCATCGATATATACACTCCTGGAAATGGAAAAAAGAACACATTGACACCGGTGTGTCAGACCCACCATACTTGCTCCGGACACTGCGAGAAGGCTGTACAAGCAATGATCACACGCACGGCCCAGCGGACACACCAGGAACCGCGGTGTTGGCCGTCGAATGGCGCTAGCTGCGCAGCATTTGTGCACCGCCGCCGTCAGTGTCAGCCAGTTTGCCGTGGCATACGGAGCTCCATCGCAGTCTTTAACACTGGTAGCATGCCGCGACAGCGTGGACGTGAACCGTATGTGCAGTTGACGGACTTTGAGCGAGGGCGTATAGTGGGCATGTGGGAGGCCGGGTGGACGTACCGCCGAATTGCTCAACACGTGGGGCGTGAGGTCTCCACAGTACATCGATGTTGTCGCCAGTGGTCGGCGGAAGGTGTACGTGCCCGTCGACCTGGGACCGGACCGCAGCGACGCACGGATGCACGCCAAGACCGTAGGATCCTACGCAGTGCCGTAGGGGACCACACCGCCACTTCCCAGCAAATTAGGGACACTGTTGCTCCTGGGGTATCGGCGAGGACCATTCGCAACCGTCTCCATGAAGCTGGGCTACGGTCCCGCACACCGTTAGGCCGTCTTCCGCTCACGCCCCAACATCGTGCAGCCCGCCTCCAGTGGTGTCGCGACAGGCGTGAATGGAGGGACGAATGGAGACGTGTCGTCTTCAGCGATGAGAGTCGCTTCTGCCTTGGTGCCAATGATGGTCGTATGCGTGTTTGGCGCCGTGCAGGTGAGCGCCACAATCAGGACTGCATACGACCGAGGCACACAGGGCCAACACCCGGCATCATGGTGTGGGGAGCGATCTCCTACACTGGCCGTACACCACTGGTGATCGTCGAGGGGACACTGAATAGTGCACGGTACATCCAAACCGTCATCGAACCCATCGTTCTACCATTCCTAGACCGGCAAGGGAACTTGCTGTTCCAACAGGACAATGCACGTCCGCATGTATCCCGTGCCACCCAACGTGCTCTAGAAGGTGTAAGTCAACTACCCTGGCCAGCAAGATCTCCGGATCTGTCCCCCATTGAGCATGTTTGGGACTGGATGAAGCGTCGTCTCACGCGGTCTGCACGTCCAGCACGAACGCTGGTCCAACTGAGGCGCCAGGTGGAAATGGCATGGCAAGCCGTTCAACAGGACTACATCCAGCATCTCTACGATCGTCTCCATGGGAGAATAGCAGCCTGCATTGCTGCGAAAGGTGGATATACACTGTACTAGTGCCGACATTGTGCATGCTCTGTTGCCTGTGTCTATGTGCCTGTGGTTCTGTCAGTGTGATCATGTGATGTATCTGACCCCAGGAATGTGTCAATAAAGTTTCCCCTTCCTGGGACAATGAATTCACGGTGTTCTTATTTCAATTTCCAGGAGTATATATATATATATATATATATATATATATATATATATATATATATATATATATATATATATATATATATATATATATCATCATCATCATCATTTAAGACTGATTATGCCTTTCAGCGTTCAGTCTGGAGCATAGCCCCCCTTATACAGTTCCTCCATGATCCCCTATTCAGTGCTAACATTGATGCCTCTTCTGATGTTAAACCTATTACTTCAAAATCATTCTTAACCGAATCCAGGTACCTTCTTCTCGGTCTGCCCCGACTCCTCCTACCCTCTACTGCTGAATCCATGAGTCTCTTGGGTAACCTTGCTTCTCCCATGCGTGTAACATGACCCCACCATCTAAGCCTGTTCGCCCTGACTGCTACATCTATAGAATTCATTCCCAGTTTTTCTTTGATTTCCTCATTGTGGACACCCTCCTGCCATTGTTCCCATCTACTAGTACCTGCAATCATCCTAGCTACTTTCGTATCCGTTACCTCAACCTTGTTGATAAGGTAACCTGAATCCACCCAGCTTTCGCTCCCATACAACAAAGTTGGTCGAAAGATTGAACGGTGCACAGATAACTTAGTCTTGGTACTGACTTCCTTCTTGCAGAAGAGAGTAGATCGTAGCTGAACGCTCACTACATTAGCTTTGCTACACCTCGCTTCCAGTTCTTTCACTATGTTGCCATCCTGTGAGAATATGCATCCTAAGTACTTGAAACCGTCCACCTGTTCTAACTTTGTTCCTCCTATTTGGCACTCAATCCGTTTATATTTCTTTCCCACTGACATTACTTTCGTTTTGGAGATGCTAATCTTCATACCATAGTCCTTACATTTCTGATCTAGCTCTGAAATATTACTTTGCAAACTTTCAATCGAATCTGCCATCACGACTAAGTCATCCGCATATGCAAGACTGCTTATTTTGTGTTCACATATCTTAATCTCACCCAGCCAGTCTATTGTTTTCAACATATGATCCATGAATAATATGAACAACAGTGGAGACAGGTTGCAGCCTTGTCTTACCCCTGAAACTACTCTGAACCATGAACTCAATTTACCGTCAACTCTAACTGCTGCCTGACTATCCATGTAAAGACATTTAATTGCTTGCAAAAGTTTGCCTCCTATTCCATAATCTTGTAGAACAGACAATAACTTCCTCCTAGGAACCCGGTCATATGCCTTTTCTAGATCTATAAAGCATATATACAATTCCCTGTTCCACTCATAACACTTCTCCATTATTTGCCGTAAGCTAAAGATCTGGTCCTGACAACCTCTAAGAGGCCTAAACCCACACTGATTTTCATCCAATTGGTCCTCAACTAATACTCGCACTTTTCTTTCAACAATACCTGAGAAGATTTTACCCACAACGCTGATTAAAGAGATGCCTCTGTAGTTGTTACAATCTTTTCTGTTTCCATGTTTAAAGATTGGTGTGATTACTGCTTTTGTCCAGTCTGATGGAACCTGTCCCGACTTCCAGGCCATTTCAATTATCCTGTGTAGCCATTTAAGACCTGACATTCCACTGTATTTGATGAGTTCCGACTTAATTTCATCCACCCCAGCCGCTTTATTGCACTGCAATCTATTGACCATTTTTTCCACTTCCTCAAATGTGATCCTATTTCCATCATCATTCCTATCCCATTCTACCTCGAAATCTGAAACATTACTGATCGCATTTTCACCTACATTGAGCAATTCTTCAAAATATTCCCTCCATCTTCCCAAGGCATCCACAGGATTCACCAACAGTTTTCCTGACCTGTCCAAAATACTTGTCATTTCCTTCTTACCTCCCTTTCGAAGACTGCTAATTACACTCCAGAATGGTTTTCCAGCAGCTTGACCCATAGTCTCCAACCTGTTTCCAAAGTCTTCCCACGATTTCTTCTTGGATGCTGCAATTATCTGTTTGGCTTTGTTTCTTTCTTCAACATAACTTTCTCTGTCTACCAGGGTTCTGGTATGTAGCCATTTTTGATACGCCTTCTTTTTCCTTTTGCAGGCTGCCTTGACTGTATCATTCCACCAAGCTGTTTGCTTCTTCCTACTTTTACACACTACTGTTCCAAGACATTCTTTAGCCACTTCTAGTGTTGTGTCCCTGTACCTTGTCCATTCCTTTTCCGATGACTGTAATTGGCTACATTCAACTAACTGGTACCTTTCTGAGGTCGCTGTTATGTACTTGTGCCTGATTTCCTTATCCTGAAGTTTCTCCACTCTTATCCTCCTACATATGGACCTGACCTCCTGCACTTTCGGCCTCACAATATCAATTTCGCTGCAGATTAAATAATGATCAGTGTCATCAAAGAATCCCCTGAATACACGTGTGTCCCTCACAGCCTTCCTGAATTCCTGATCTGTTATTATATAGTCAATGACAGATCTGGTTCCCCTGCCTTCCCAAGTATACCGGTGAATGTTCTTATGTTTAAAAAAGGAGTTTGTGATTACTAAGCCCATACTGGCACAGAAATCCAAGAGTTGTTTCCCGTTCCTGTTGGCCTCCATATCCTCTCCAAATTTACCCATAACCTTTTCATACCCTTCTGTTCGATTTCCAATCCTGGCGGTAAAATCACCCATGAGCAGAACACTGTCCTTGTCCTTTACTCTAACAACTACATCACTGAGTGCCTCATAAAAACTATCCATCTTATCTTGATCTGTCCCTTCACAATGCGAATATACTGACACAATCCTAATTTTCTTGCTAGACATTGTCAAATCTATCCACATCAGTCGTTCGTTTACATACCTTATTGCAACTACGCTGGGTTCCATTTCTTTCCTGATGTAAAGCCCTACACCCCATTGTGCTATTCCTGCTTTGACTCCTGACAGGTAGACCTTGTATTCTCCCACTTCCTCTTCTTTCTCACCCCTTACCCGAATGTCACTAACAGCTAAAACGTCCAGCCCCATCTTACTTGCAGCCTCTGCCAGCTCTACCTTCTTCCCAGAGTAGCCCCCATTGATATTAATAGCTCCCCATCTCATTACCATTTGTTTGCCAAGTCGTACCTTAGGAGTCCCTGGTTTGTCAGTTAGAGGTGGGACTCCGTCACCTCCAAAGGTCCGAGGCATTTTGCTCTGATTGTTGCCAGCATCATATTTAAAGTACCAGGGAAGCAGGTTGCTAGCCTTACTTGCCCCGAGTCCCATTGGGTTTTACCCCTAACGGCTGAGGGACTAACCGGTGGATTTGGTAGTCTTTGCCGTATGAGGACAAAGGTGACCACGACTCAGAATATGTCCGAGATGTCCAGCCTTATTTCAAAGTAATTGGTATCCCGACTGTCGGGACCACTTATTTGGTCACTCATACGTTGCCCGTGGTTCATGAACTAGGACATGACTACAGGAACCCACACCATGAACCACTAATATATATATAATTGTCACTAATACACGCTATAATGTCTATTCAATTATGTAGGCGACGCGAAAAATTAAAGTTAGAATACAGTTTTATTGTTCCTTGTAATTAATTGTCCCTACGCTGAGCACGCACACCGATTTCTTACCCAGGGAATTGTTTTCGTTTGCATCAGTAATCCTGTCGGTGGCGACAACTTCTGACAACTCGGCGCAATTGTACGTTCTTCGTGTTTGTGTTTGTCTGTTGCCTACTCGAGGCTAATTATTGTTTTCCTGTCGGCGATCTTTCTTTTTCAATATCCTTGAATGTTTGTGCTTATTCAGTACCACGAAGGCTAAGTCGCAACACAAATCTAACACGATTTAAATTCGTCGCGAATCTCCGTATCCCGTTATCTTGCTAACAGTAAAGAAGACTTTGCTTTAGTATGACTTCTGGATTCCTTTGATATTTTAGTTTGACAGTATGAACTTCGGAGGTCGAGGGAGGTCAAGAATTTCACTCCGTTAAATTTCTGCAATAGTTCTTCTAAGTTCTCAGGGCGAGTTCTTAAAGGTTTGATAATCTTATTAATGTCGCGAGCGTCAAGAACTAGTCGAATATCGCCGTTCGCTTTAGTCACCGCTAACAATGGGCTTGAGTATTCGGAAGTTGAAATTTCAATTATTCCCCAATCTATCATATTTTTTATTTCTTTGGTCACAGCTTCTCTTTTCGGCCAGGGGACTGAATAAGTAGTTTTACAAAACGTCGAGTGGAGGTATGTTTGAATACAATATTCAAAATCCTTAATTACGCCTGGTATCTTGTTAAATACAGGCAAATATCGATGCAATACTTCTGCCAATTCACCCTGTTGTTCTGCTGATAGACATTCCGATTCGCGTACTTTTTATACGATGCTTGATAGATCTATCTCAGCATCTTGCATCTCACTGTTTTGTGAAATCAAATGTTCAAAGTGATGACCTCCAACTTCGATGCATTTATTGACTCGTGCTGTAAATACCTGCACGCATCTGTAAAACTCTAATTCCTCTCTCTCAAACCCCGCCCTATGGGGAGAGAGGGAGAGTTTTAGTTTCAGCGAATCAAAATTTACGAAGTAAATAAGTATTTTTTATGTATCCGTAACCATTTTCCACGCAAAAAGAGAATATGGATTTTCTTGAATTACGACACAAACTACCAAGAATAAAAACAAATGTTTAAGACAAAATGTACGTAGTTTTTTTATATAGAATCTGATTCTGCAGTAAAAATGGGGGTTTCAATTTGAAATTTTAAAGTGGTCAAGTGACGGTATGTTTGTACCGTTCTCCTGCGTGAACGATCTCTTGAACGTGAAATTTAAAACTTCCACTTTCGTTTTGCTGTATTCAACTGCCACACAAGACTGGTCAATAGCGAACTAAATGGAATCCTTAGAACCCCTCAGCGATTTTACATACGACCAGAATTTTCTCGGACTCTGCCAGATTTTTTGTTAAGCTGGTAGTTGATGTATGCTTTGCGCATAGATCTATTTACAGACCCACGAATCCTTACTAAACGTAGCTTGTCGTCGTTTGTGCGTCCCCTTTCGAACCTCGAGTGCTACAGCCTCTGCTTCCTCATTATCCGCAGAATCTCGTTATTAAAACATGGTGGGTCTTTTCCATCCTTTAACCACTTATTAGGCACGTAACTCTCCAGACCACGATTTACAATCCGCTTAAACATTGCCCATCTTCCTAGTGTAAAGGTGATGCCATTTCCCTGTCTAAGTAAGATATTAATAACTGAGTATCTTCTCTGTCTATCAAAACACTCTCCTAGCCCTCTTGGCTGATTTATTAACTTTCGTAATCATAGTTGCTATAATGACATCATGATCGCTAATCCCCGTTACTATACTGACATCGTCGATGAGGTCCGGCCTTTTTGTAGCTACAAGGGCCGGTAAAAACATTCAACAATTAATTTAGTTTCCCCTACACTTGTTGTGTGCGACCAGACGACTTCACTGTCACAGTTAATTTCGATCTCAACAGAGGCAATTTTTTGTAAACTGCAATGAAAACTACCCCTCCTATGGCCTCTAATCTGTCTTTCCGATATACGTTCCACGACTCACTAACGATGTCAGAGCTTTCTACTTCTGGTTTCTGCCAGCTCTGAGACCCAAGAATAAATTGGCGCAAGAACTTCCCTGGAGTGCAGTAAATTCTAGAAATTTACTACGAATACTTCGACCGTTTACTGATAAAATTGTGACAGTCGAACTGTCTTTATGCGGAATATCGTTTGACTTCTCTTGCTGTGAAGCGACTGACGAGTGTTCATCAGAGCACCTCAAACTACGTCTTAGCCTAAAAAATTCTCATGTGCCCTCCACAAGTCCTGTGCTACCAGAGTAGCTGCTTCGTTTGTGCACATCTACAGTATGTGTGCGCTTATTCCTGCCATATTGAAAAATCTGAAGAATATTGCCAGGGACCATCTTTGCGTTTTTCTTGAAGTCGAATAAGGCAAACACATTTGGTCAGTTGCAGATGTACCCACGCCCCCCCCCCCCCCCCCACCGCCTCCCTTGGCATGGTATAGTCCGTTACTGCGGCAGGTTTTCCCGTTTTTGTACCTATTTCCTTGCAATCATAGATAACAGTAAGACACATTTTTTATTTGGGATATAGGATACCACGGTGTAATAGTCCTGGAATCCAAATAGCGAAGAGCCCCTTAGCCCCTTCCTCAGGATTCAAGTGCCTGAAAGTCTGAGAGGATTTCTTTTTTATTCTTTTTCATTGTACCAAGAAGTATTACACCGATCTCCAGATTAAACAATGGTTCATATGGCTCCGAGCACTATGCGACTTAACTTCTGAGGTCATCAGTCGCCTAGAACTTAGAACTAATTAAACCTAACTAACCTAAGGACATCACAGACATCCATGCCCGAGGCAGGATTCGAACCTGCGACCGTAGCGGTCGCTCGGTTCCAGACTGTAGCGCCTAGAACCGCACGGCTCTCCAGAAGAAACTGCGCCAATGGATAGCTAGTTAGTAGATGTCGGTGGTCACATTTCTGTGAGAACCTAAGATGTTCTGAACCAGTCGCTTGACTATGTCGAACGGTTTGTTCGATGTAAAGTAAGGACCTTCCCTTCCTTTGCCGCAGTATATCTCAAGGCTCCGCACATAAAATGTTCTTCTGTCGCAAATGGCATACAATTTCAGGTCGGACTCTGCCAATCTGGCCAGCATGTATTGGACGAAGCTACACTGACGTCAAAAGGGAAGCAGCATCCCATCATTGATCACAAATTCTGATAGGGAGTAATTGTTTTTACAGTTGCTTTCAAAGTCCCTTTATACCTCCCTAATGGCTGCTAATTTATCATATTTTTATTGTATTCACCTGGTCATCCTCTCATCAAACCCGATGCTTCTCAGTAGAAACATAAATCTGTTATAGGAAAACGTAGTTCGACAAGTCATCATCCCAATACCATTACGTTTCCAAACTCTTAAGGCATTGGTGCAGCTACTTTTGTTGAGAGCGATGAAGAACAGAACTCCACTAAGAAAGGTTTCGTTTTCGAAGAACAAGTAAACCAAGAATCTCTTTCCCTCGTACACTGAATTGTACATCTCCGTTCTGAAATACACAGGTTTGTATAACTAACAATTTAGTCAATCGTATTTGTAGGAATGAACCTCATAAAGGTGTCCAATTCAGAAGAAATATTTCTGCACGCACGGGTCGGGCCTGACAAGACTTTTACAATTTTTTTTATATTTCATTGCATTCCAAAGAAATCATGAATTGCTAATACAAAGTGTTTCCCCATGTTTTCCTTTCCTAAAATCGGTAATCTTTGCCTTGAATATCATCTAAGGGATTGGAATATTTGTACCTGGATTGTTCTGAGTCGCGACCGTGGCAATCCACGTTCTTTCCCGTCTTCACTTTCGTCGTTGAAATAGCACTGATGCTCAACCTCTTCATCTTCGTCCTCAGATAGCAAACGAAGTATTTAAGGTATAACTTCATCATGTCTGTTGTCCCTGTTCGCAGAAAAGTAAAAGGGAGCAAAGACGTAATTATGTGCATTGCACTTATCTCAATATGCAGTGACGGCTAGCACTAACTACGGTAAAAGCAAAGGAAGATATGACAAAGTAAATACGTACATGATCGACCGCGCGCAGTATGGAGTGCCGCCTATGGGATGTTTTCATTTCAAGCGATAGTTTGTTTTCCTTTATTGTTATTTTCACACCTGATACAGGTAGGCCGGCAGCGGCATACTACTCCTCTCTTCGGCCACAGATATGACAAACGATACAAAAGGATACAAGCGAAAAACAGACATGGTGCATAAACAAACTTAGACATACAAAAGTAAAACACACGGAGCCGTTCACGAGCGCAGTGTCCAAAATAAAAAACGGTCAGAAACGTGGACACGCACAGAGACGACAGAGATGACACACGCGAACGATGGAACACAAACGATGAAACACTGGAACACGAACACGACGGCACACACAAACACTAGGCGATGATCTCCGGCACGCGAATGTTCACTATACGTGTGTAAGTCCGGGGACCTGCCAAAGGGGAAAATCTGGGGGAGGAGGGAGAGGGGAGGGTGTAGATGCCAGTGGCAGAGGAGATGGGAGGGGAAAGAAAGAAGATAGGGGGGTTAGGGGAAGCCCAGGGGAGAGGAGGGAGGGAGGAAAGGAGGAGGGAGAGAAGGGAGAGAGGGTGCCCTTGGGAAAAGACACAGGGGGTGGAAGGGGAGAATTAAAGTTGGTAGAGAGGGGGAGTTGGTGGAAGTCTCCTTGGGCGAGGAAATGGCGAGTGGAGAGATGGAGAGCAGGTGGGACGTGGGAATACTGGTGCGGCAGTGGACGGGGGTGGGAGAGCATGGGAGAGACAAGTGGATGAGGGAGATCAAGTTTACAGGAGGTGTAGAGGGTCTGTATCCGTCCAAGGAAACGGAGGACGTGTGGGAACGGAATGTGATCATACGGGATCCACGTGTGGGAGGGGAGGCAGTTGTGATAGGCGAGACGGAGCACATGGCGTTCTAAGATTTGAAGGGATATGTAAAAGGTAGGAGGGGCGGAGAGCCAGGCAGGATGGGCATAGCAGAGGATAGGGTGGATGAGGGATTTATAGGAGTGGAGGAAGGTGGAAGGGTCCAGACCCCATGTGCAGCCAGAAAGGAGCTTGAGGAGACGGAGTCGGGAGCGTGCCTTGGCTTGGATTGTCCAGAGATGGGGGGTCTAGAAGAGGCGACGATCAAGGGTGACGCCAAGGTATTTAAGGGAAGGGGTAAGGGTGATAAAACAGCCATAAATGGTGATATAGACGTCGAGGAGACGAGAGGAAGGGGTCGTTTGAACTTCAATGATCGCCTGGGTCTTGGAAGGATGGACCTTGAGCAACCACTGGTAACACCAAGTGGTGAACCGGTAAAGATGGGATTGAAGAAGGTGTTGGGAGAGTTGCATGGTGGGGACGAGGGCAAGGAAGGCGGTGTCATCGGCGTACTGGAGAAGGTGGATGGGGGGGAAGGCTGCGGCATGTCCTCCGTATTCAGATGGTAGAGAAGAGGGAAGAGGACGGAACCTTGGGGCACACTGGCGGAGGAGTAGAAGGTGTAGTAATCCGTGTTATGGATGGTGACATAGGAAGGACGCCGAGAAAGAAAGGACCCCGATCAGATGGACATAGTTGATAGGAAGGGCGAAGGTTTGGAGCTTGAAGAGGAGACCGGAATGCCATACACGGTCGTCACGGGATAGTTTCTCACTGACTATACAAGGAAATGGGAGACACACACGTGCAATACTCGGGGGAAGGGCGAACCTGGGAATTCCTACAGACAGAAAGTGAGGAAACTAAGGACTAACACATACTTCTGTGAGCGTTTCGGCACTCTCTGCCGCCGCGCGGTATCTAGAAATTAAACACTCACGACCCACGAACAACTGAATGCAGGGCAAACTGCGAAACGTATCGTAAGTGGGATCATGGCGTCTTTCAGCTCACGCCTTGGATGTGCTGCCACCTAGTACAACAAACGAGAACGAGCGATGGCCGGTACTGTAACACGATCGGTACTGCAGGATTATCCCGTAAACGTTTGAAACAGTGAGTAAAATCTGTTGCAAACTAGTACGTGCTGTCGTTCTCAAATAATGGGTGAATAAAATCTGGGTTCCAGACTGTAAGTGATATATGTACCAAATTTGGCTGAAATCGGTCCATTGATTTGGAGGAGACGAGTAATATGCATATATCCATTTTCATAATATGTATGGGTACAAAAATTTTTCTTCACACTTTCATTCACAGCTAGTACTTGGGTGCTAACTCTAGCTGTCTACGTGCCGGATTGAGGCCGTATTTCAGCATAAAAACGGTTCATCCAAATCCTGGCAAGACAAAGCGTTCTCGCGCCACTTCTGAGCGACCAATGTAATGAGTGTTAGGAGGGTCACGTGCTGGCCCAGAGGAGCATACGTCGTCTCTGGTCTCAGCTCCCGTGTTCGCCTCCAACCAATTTCAGGATATATACTACTTTACCTTCTACAATTAAACCTTCTGCTTTATTTATATATGTTTCGGTGATCCACTTCCCAGTCCGTGCTGGCCATTAACCTTGCTGACATCCGTACTCTGTTTTCACTTTATAAGAATCAAAACGTCGTAATGTAATCTGTGTGCAGTATATATCGAAGGGCTACATTAAAGGCAAGGAACTGAGATAATAATATGGAAAAGTTAGAAGAAGGTAAGTGATGCGATACTGCGAGAAGACTTTTCTAGAGCAGTGCAAGAACTCAGAATTACGAAGATCCTTTGGAGAACCAGTGGTGACAAAAGAGTTCCACCTGATATGCAACATGTGAGAGACAGACGAAATACCCTGTAATTTCTAGAGAAAAGCAATAACCATAATACCAGTGAACACAGGTGCTGACATATGTATTGCCAAATCATCTGTTTTAATAAGTCATGGTTGAGAAATAGTAACACCAATTAACTGTCCACAGACTAACGGAAAACGTTTGGTTTCCGGGCGAAACTAGGAACACAAGGCAACACGGACGATATCGTTTACCTTATTAGGTAGGTTAGAGAAAGCGAAAAAACTCAGTTATAGCATTTTTAGATTTAGAAAAAGCTTTTGACATTGTTTACTTCCAAATTCTGGAAATATTGGTTGCGAAAGGTTGTTTACGATATATAGAGAAGCTTTAGAAAGTTTTGATAAGTTCCTATGGGACGAAACTGCTGAGTTCATCGGTCCATAGGCTTACACACGTAGAGAAACTGGACTGTTACGAGAGATGGACACGGTGGCAGAAGTTGCAAAAGCATTGAGACCGGGATGTGACCCATATTTAATGTCAGCGAACGTGAATACAGGGCTAGTGTTGGAGGAAATCAAGATGAAATGCGTAACAGGAATTTAAGCTAGAAGAGAGAAAAATAGAAATTTTAAAGTTTGGTCGACGTCAATGAAGTTAAGTCAGACACGGCAGATGACTAGCAATACCAGCCAAACAGCGTTTATAATAAACATTAAAAACAGTCTATAAAATAAACATTAATCATAGTAAGACATCAGGTGATGCGAGGGTGGGAAGTTACGTCGAGAAATTAGACGCTAAAAGCAGTCGACAATTTCTTTTACTTGGGTAGAGCAATAAATGACAACAGCAGAAATAAGCTGAATTTAAACTGCAGACTTTGAATGGCAAGAAATACAGTTTCCGAAAAAAAAAAAAGAAGTAGAAAGATGTAAATAATGAGGAGTCTTTACTGAAAGTATTTTTTCAGATATTAGAATTACTTGAAAGTGAAATGTTGTGCCGGCCGGCGTGGCCGAGCGGTTCTAGGCACTTCAGTCCGGAACCGCGCAACTGCTACGGTCGCAGGTTCGAATCCTGCCTCGGGCATGGATGTATGTGATGTCTTTAGTTTAGTTAGGTTTAAGTAGTTCTAAGTTCTAGGGGACGGATGACCTCAGGTGTTAAGTCCCATAGTGCTCAGAGCCATTTGAACCATTTTTGTGGCTACCGTGATTTACGTATACGGAGACCTTGCCTGTCGGTTGCAGCTTGGATTTGTATTTGAAAACTTGCAATGAAATTTCATTCCTGCTTTCGCCGGTTAAGAGTTACGAGATACGAAGTTAAGAGTTACAAGATACGAATGCATATCAGCTTGGCGTGCTACATTAGTTCAAAGGATTCAGGTCTGTACCTGTACCTGTACCTGTACTGAGCCATTAAAGTGATATTCTTCAACACGTTTTGTGTTGTGGGGCATCCAGTCTCGATCACAGGGGCCAGAATTCTTTTCTCTATATTAGCCATTTTAATCATAGGCGAATCATATAAATCACTTATTCATTCATCATATGCTTCTTGGTAATTTTATCGGCTTCATGAATACTTTGTGGACTAAATTTTTGTGGTGGTGTAGACTGCCACGTAGTTCATGTAAAATTACTGTGTTCTTCCATGAACTATGAGCTGTGTTTTGAGTTGAAGTAATAAGTAAGTTACACACGATGTCTCTGAATGTATTTGCAGTGCTTGCCATTATTAAATTGGTAGCATTCATTTAAAGCTTCAATTTAATAATCCATGTTCTCATAGACT
The DNA here is from genome assembly GCF_023864275.1 of Schistocerca cancellata. Lineage (NCBI taxonomy): Eukaryota > Metazoa > Arthropoda > Insecta > Orthoptera > Acrididae > Schistocerca > Schistocerca cancellata. The sequence goes on along the minus strand of NC_064629.1, from coordinate 477,473,393 downwards.
TAATAAATTATATGGTAGTGAGGATTCTAACGTCATCATTTGCCTTAAACAAACGTATTTAGTCTCTGACAACTGCTTTCAGAGTCGGCATCATTCATTCAGCACGAAATTGCTTGCTACATTTTCCTATGAGTCTTTCAGGTTCTAAATGGTATGTTGACATCGAGACTTCTGGAGCAGTGAATGATATATGAGGATCAATTCAGTGTTGTTAAGTTATTAAATATTTTCAGCCTTTGTGTGGAAATGTATTTAAGTCACAGTGACAAGCCAGTCATGCTCAGATCAGATGTTTCTTCTATAAGATGAAGTATTTGTATATTTCGTATGTCAAGTAATAGTCATTGATAGGAAACTGGATCATTAAGGTGTATTTAAATATTCATTTAATTCCATTGATTAACGATTGCGCAAAGTAAGTAATCCCTGTATCAAATCCTCCTTAAAGTTGAGGTTGATAGCGTTAAAATAAACCAATATTCGCTGTTTATAAGTGTGCATTTTAATGAGGAAAATTTTCTGCAGAGATTCTTACGTGCACTTAGATCTTAACAACAACCAGTGGGCTTACGAAGTACTGTAAGTTCAGCATGTCACAAGTGCAAAGGATGTACAGGGGTGGAGAGAGGACATACCCTAGGGGCACATCAAAAGTGATATAGAAGATTTAGAATTATATTTTGTTAATGATGAAGAACGTAGGTGACTGGATGGAAAGGATGCAATAAGGTTGACTTAGTTAACTAGAAGTACTTAGGTATTATGTTATTGCCCCAATAACCCCAATTTCAACGTAACTCCCACATTAACTTACTATACACTTGAATACAAAGAAAAAAAAGAAAGAAAGAAAGAAACTGGACACGAAATGAAACTGTAAATATTGTTGTGCTACAGATTTGAAAGGACACGTGGCACCGCCTATCGCCTGAATCTTGGAGAGAGCAGACTATTTTTAGTCAGGTTTCTCTCGTGAGATTAAAGTTCACTGCGGTCACTGAGCCCATCACAACACACAACTTCCACTGACTTTCATTTCTACGTGTTTCTCTCGCGTTCTTCTTCGGCAATAAAGATACGGATTGGAAATCGCCCTCAGATGTGTAACATCTAAGGCGACTCTTTCACCAGCGGGATACGTAACTCCTGTAACATTTAATGTGCTTTTCAACACTCATCGTAATGTGGGCACGTCCGACTAGGATGCTAAGTTAAAGGCTAAATGAAGACATAGAGAAGCTACAATACATTATGCTTACATTTCTTAAGTCTAACCGACAAGTTCTTGCGAAAAGAGAAAAGGAAAACAAACTTTGTTAACTCTCTAGTCAACAGAGATATTGCAAAGTGCCTCTGTAGCTTTTACTTTGTCTCAGACTTTACTCCACTGCCGAAATACAGAAAACAGTGGTAACTGTACCGGAAGACAGCCATCATAAAGTAAAGTGGGTGAAACAGATTCAAAAATTTTCTCATCTAGAATAACGAACATAAATGACCAATATCCATTTGAAAAGGAACGTCACTAATTGTGTGGTTTTTGGCTACTCGAAATATTAATGCATAACTGTAAGTTATTTCCGAACTACTTCACTATTTTCTTTTAAATTTAAATCTGACACCTAAAAGAAAGATATTCTTTTTTACATATAAAAATTGGTGTACGAATAGTAAAGCTAGATGTTGTTTCTAATTAATACCAGTTATGAAGACTGATAGTGTATCGAAATTTGTTAGACATTATCGCAATAAACTGGCACAGATGGGTGTCGAAGAGCACCTTACGTATTCATTGTCCGAAACAAGCAGATACTACAAGACGACGCCGAGAACCGATCATCATTCCCGCCTGAAACGCAATCCACAGATCGTCTCTGAAATAACAAAATGAGGAAACGCTGTCAGAACAACTTTGGGGTCACCTGATTAAAGTCCGGTCGCTGGAGGTAGATAAACCTCCTAGAATGGCTATAGAATGCAACCATCACAAGTCGACAGGGAAGAGAAACTTCACTTGTTAGCTACCGTCGTTCTACTAGATGAATTTCTCACACTGCGCTCTGTTTATTCCAGTGCGAAACGATTGTGTAGGTTGCGTACATGAATGAAGGTCCAGTTATGCATCCTGGACACAGCTGATGATAGTTCTTTGGCATAGCTTATTTACAACTGAATGATACAGTCAATTAACAGAATTTTTTTTGCCGGACAACATCCACTACAACCCAATAAAACATAAAACTACAGTGCAGATGTCTGTATACAGGTTATGTTATCAGTTTACGAGGTTTCGTCTTTCGTCTTCGATGTGTGTCATCTTGCTAGTCCTGTTCTTGTCAGTACCATACGTCACGAAGCTCCCAATGGAGACACAGCATGAGCCTCAACTGCTTTCAAGTGAAGGGGTTATTTCAATAGTGGTACAAGTCCACTTTTGTTCATTCTGAGATACAGAGATCTAAAGTTAAATGAGCACTGAAAAATCTGCAGTTGAGATACCAGAAATATTCAAGCAAATAGCTTCTTGCTAGAGATGAACCTTTCTTTCTGTTTGTTTGGACCATTAATGTCAGAAGCATTATAGACGGAAAAGTGGAGGTAATGGACTTGTACCACTATTGAAATAAGCCCTTCAAGTAATGCCGTAGCACTTTTTTCCTGCTGCTGCTAGTATGGCAGTACTTCACATTCTATCAGCGCCAAAATCACTCCCGCTGGCTATTTTCTTTATAGATTGCTGGACGTTTGATGGAATTCACTGCTTTCCTACCTGCTCTCTACGCTTGTTTGTTTCAAATTTTATAGGAATTGTAAATTCGTATGTCGTAAAATAAACAATTAAATACTGAGTAACATAAATGATTACTCATTTAGTTCACTACGCGGTTCAACAACAAAGGTGAACTAAAACTGAGCTCACTAGATTCAAGCTGTTTTAGACTTACTACCAAGTTGGTATGTGGGTAATCGATCCAGTATGTCAGCCAGGATGATGCAGTCTTTGTATTTGAGACCATTTCGGTTGACTGCGTGTAAATAAGTAATCCGTTTATGGAAAAAGCTTCTTGTGTCTTTGGAAAATGTTTAGGGATATTTTTCAAGACGTTTGCATTCCAACAAACAGTTATTTAACATAAACCTACACATCACTAACAAGCGACGAAAACCACTAACACGAGGAGGCAATCGTCAAATACACTCCTGGAAATGGAAAAAAGAACACATTGACACCGGTGTGTCAGACCCACCATACTTGCTCCGGACACTGCGAGAGGGCTGTACAAGCAATGATCACACGCACGGCACAGCGGACTCACCAGGAACCGCGGTGTTGGCCGTCGAATGGCGCTAGCTGCGCAGCATTTGTGCACCGCCGCCGTCAGTGTCAGCCAGTTTGCCGTGGCATACGGAGCTCCATCGCAGTCTTTAACACTGGTAGCATGCCGCGACAGCGTGGACGTGAACCGTATGTGCAGTTGACGGACTTTGAGCGAGGGCGTATAGTGGGCATGCGGGAGGCCGGGTGGACGTACCGCCGAATTGCTCAACACGTGGGGCGTGAGGTCTCCACAGTACATCGATGTTGTCGCCAGTGGTCGGCGGAAGGTGCACGTGCCCGTCGACCTGGGACCGGACCGCAGCGACGCACGGATGCACGCCAAGACCGTAGGGTCCTACGCAGTGCCGTAGGGGACCGCACCGCCACTTCCCAGCAAATTAGGGACACTGTTGCTCCTGGGGTATCGGCGAGGACCATTCGCAACCGTCTCCATGAAGCTGGGCTACGGTCCCGCATACCGTTAGGCCGTCTTCCGCTCACGCCCCAACATCGTGCAGCCCGCCTCCAGTGGTGTCGCGACAGGCGTGAATGGAGGGACGAATGGAGACGTGTCGTCTTCAGCGATGAGAGTCGCTTCTGCCTTGGTGCCAATGATGGTCGTATGCGTGTTTGGCGCCATGCAGGTGAGCGCCACAATCAGGACTGCATACGACCGAGGCACACAGGGCCAACACCCGGCATCATGGTGTGGGGAGCGATCTCCTACACTGGCCGTACACCACTGGTGATCGTCGAGGGGACACTGAATAGTGCACGGTACATCCAAACCGTCATCGAACCCATCGTTCTACCATTCCTAGACCGGCAAGGGAACTTGCTGTTCCAACAGGACAATGCACGTCCGCATGTATCCCGTGCCACCCAACGTGCTCTAGAAGGTGTAAGTCAACTACCCTGGCCAGCAAGATCTCCGGATCTGTCCCTCATTGAGCATGTTTGGGACTGGATGAAGCGTCGTCTCACGCGGTCTGCACGTCCAGCACGAACGCTGGTCTAACTGAGGCGCCAGGTGGAAATGGCATGGCAAGCCGTTCCACAGGACTACATCCAGCATCTCTACGATCGTCTCCATGGGAGAATAGCAGCCTGCATTGCTGCGAAAGGTGGATATACACTGTACTAGTGCCGACATTGTGCATGCTCTGTTGCCTGTGTCTATGTGCCTGTGGTTCTGTCAGTGTGATCATGTGATGTATCTGACCCCAGGAATGTGTCAATAAAGTTTCCCCTTCCTGGGACAATGAATTCACGCTGTTCTTATTTCAATTTCCAGGAGTGTACGTATACAATGACTGATCCATGTTGAAAGAAATCATTTCATCAAAAAAGGCTGAATATCATTTGCTGCAGTTGGTTTCGCATTGTGCTAAAACTGTAAGAACGCTGTAAATAGCAGGCAAGCAACAATGCAGCAAATAATCACATATAAAAATCTAGAAAATCTTCTGGTTATACATCCCGCGTCATTGTGTTAATAAATTTTCTGTCGATGAAACGAGGTTTGATAAAATTTGAGCTTTTGAAGTCAAATTGTCTGACCTGAGAAGAAAAGTAGTTAATATTCCAGAAGTTGAAGAGAAATTGCATAAATAATTATAATTAATTTAGTAATGCTTTATATAAATAAATAAATAAGTTAAATACTCTGTCGAATGATCCTCGTTGTATTCATAGTGCACGGAAGATGCTGTATGGCATTTTATCCATGTGTAGTTGGATTGTACATGGCTTTTGAGTTTTACATGGATAGTGGTTCAAATGATTCTGAGCACTATGGGACTTAACATCTGAGGTCATCAGTCCGCTTGAACTTAGAACTACTTAAACCTAACTAACGAAAGGACATCACACACATCCATGCCCGAGGCAGGATTCGAACCTGCGATCGTAGCGGTCGTTCGGTTCCAGACTGTAGCACCTAGAACCGCACGGCCACTCCGGCCGGCTCGTGGATAGTGTCCTAGGGGCACTACACTATTTCACTTTCAGTCAGTGACGAAGATTTCCATTTTATTTCAATTTATTGGTCAAGTGCACTTTTCAAACGAATTCAAAAGAGTCGAGGAGAAGTTTTAATGGAACTACTGAACTTCCTTCAGGAAATCAAAATGTTCTACCTCGCCACAGAACATTATATAGGCTGTACTTTATTCTTACGAAAGGTAGATGTTTGGCCACAGTCCCACCTCTCCCAATACAAAAATTTTATGATCGACTTAACAGAAGACGTCACATCAACGTAATGCAAGAAGCCGCAGTACGGCACCAGTTAAGTATTTTTGCGAAAGACGTAGTGAGAGGATTATGCTAACACTGTAGTAACTGCTCCTGGAAGCTAAATTGCTATACAGTTAGTACTGTGAAGTTGTCGCCACAACGGAAAAGCTGGGGCAATGATGTCATGGTTGATCTACGGTCAGGCCTGCGCCTCGATCCTATTGTGTCTTAGAGGCCTAATGTGCCACCATTCCAGAAACAACACAAGATCTGGCCTACATACATACTGCCAGTCTTGGACAGGCAGTATTAATTCACCGTTAGGAGCTAGCTGCGAGTGGAGGTCTACCTCAGCCTGCAAGTTGACATAGGTCAGCAAGCTACCTTCGCCGGTTGGTGCCCTCCAACAGCAGACCACCTACTGGTTAACTTCCACCCAGGGCTGACTCCTAATCTCGTGGATCATGGTTCGTGCTCTGGCCACCTAACTGCCCAACCAGCTATGCTCGTGCCTGCAAACACTGTGGCTTACAATTACCCTGTGAGAGCAAAGGATGTTGCTGTCCGTCATCGCATACACGGGTACACGTCAACATTGTGACTCACAGCCGTCCACACTGGGATCCATAGCTCTATATTGCATGCCTGGCGCATCTTGCATCGAGCTGTGTATTTGCACCAGGCAGTGCAACTGCCTAAACCAGCCGACGTCCGTTGACCTGCTTCTGGCACCGAGTCAGCGCCACCGTTGGAGTGCTGATCACACCGCACCGTTGTGGCAACCGTCTGCTGCCCAAGACGACACGGTAGGCTGGTCGAGACAAAAAGTTGCCAGCCGACATACGCACTCTTCACCGACCGAACCCAGCCTGCGTGTTGGGGGTGTGGGTCGTCGTGGAGTACCACCACGACTGTTTTATTTTGACGTGGAATAAAAAGAGTATTTAACATAGCTGTTTATTATGGCGAGACGTAGGACGACCATATGATATCTGCCTACCACAGCACTGCAACCACGTCTAGGGCGGTGAACCGCAAGCCTTCCCAACCACTAGCACGCCAACTCCGCCACCCACCGTAGAGATCACCCCCCCCCCCCCCCCACGACCTATATAAGTGGCGTCAGAAGTGTCTGTTGCCTCTAAAATTGGTGGCAGAGCACAGCTGGGTGTGGACAGTGTTCTTTTTTTTTTCCTGCACGTGTCACGGAAAGTCAGTTGGTCTCCTGCCAGTCTTTCAAGTTGCTTTATATATGTAAATTGTAGCACGTAACCCAAGACTGGGTTGTGATGATTGTAGAAACTAAACAAAAGCAGCCACTCATCACTCATAGGGAGAACTTGATTTAGAGCAAGAAGTATTATGACAGATTACTTCTCGTCAATTGATTTTGTTATTCCTACTCTTACTGTTTTGTTGTATTTATGGGACATATGTTACACAATGTCTGAGTTGAAAACACTTCAGGAAACAATGAGAGCTTTGGCAACTAGGACGGCTCAGATGAGAACAGTCAGTTTATAGATAATCAATTGAGGGTTATGGAAAGGAACAGGGATCCTCTGGTTTATCATCTCTTGTAAAAGGTTCATCTACCGTTGGCCGAGTTTAATCTGTCCACAGTTTTATACATCGGATACAGCAGAGAAAGGAACAAAAGTGGGCTAGAATTAGTTAGCAGATTTTTTATCCGCGGCCAAATTATTGAAGGCCTTTGGAGATATTAAATAAGAGGAGGACATGCGCAAAAGTGAATAGCCATGAGAAAGAAATTAGTATTGGGAGTTTAATTATTACAGAAGATAGTAAGATTGTGGAAGTTCCAGCTCCAATGCCTTGTTAGAATTCTGAGTATGAGTTATGTGTAGTGCCAGATGAAGTAAATGTGTGCTAAACTGACATGAATGAATGTATCAACACCTACATGGGTGATACTGATTTAGGTGCAGTGGTATCGACTCCGTTTGAAGGTTTATGGGTGTTGTACAATGGCCCACAGAGCCTGGATGAGGTGTAATCGTTGATGAACATATACAGTCGGTGGCATAATTCGCGACAACACTTGTCTTTTTTATGCTGGACTGCAAAGCTTTACTGCCTGCTACACTGCATAACAGCTTAGGAGACACAACGGTACCTAAATACTACCAACTCACATTTGTTCCTAATATATCTCACAAGGAACAAAAATTGAGATACCAAGTGGACAGAAGTTAGAACCTAACAAAACACGAATTTCAAGCAAAAGTGTTTTAACAAAAAAGGTTCATTTTCTACCATACAACAATAAATGAAATATAGTCATCAACGAGCATCACAACCAGTAGTAACAGCACTCATTGCGAGATGTGCATTTTTGCATGACGTGATCTGGAGTTCGTAAACGGATTTAGTAACTCATCTGCAGTTTTATTTTTCCCACAGCGTTTTAATTCTTCACAGTTGGCACATACATTTCTACATTTCTGCCATCACAGAGTCTGTGATGGAGCCACCAATAAGACTTCAGATGCCACAGTTCTAATGTATTAATTAGACATTTCTCATGGACGTTCATCTACAGCTACATTTATATGCATAAACCGAAGCCACTATATGGTGCAAGGCGGAGTGCAACCTGAAGTAACACCTCTAGTCATTTCATTTTCAGTTCCATTCGCAGGTAGACCGAGGGAAAAGAAACTGTCTATAAGCCGCCATACGTGTGCTAAATCCCCTTACCGTATCTTTGTGGTCCTTAGGCGAAATGTACATTGGCGGCAATAGAATCATTCTGCAGTCAGCTGCAAATGCTGTTTCTCTAAATTTTCTCAATAGTGTTTTGCGAAAAGAATCCCTCAAGGGATTCCCATTTGAGTTCACGAAGCATATTGGTAATACTAAAGTACCGGCTCGCCTCTGAATTCCTTCGATGTCTTCCTTTTATCTGACTTGCTGGGGACCTCAAACAATCGAGCAGTATTCAAGAAGGAGTCGCCCTAATGTTATATACGTTATATCATTTATAGATGAGCTAGGCTTTCCTAAAATTCTCCCACTTAACCGAAGTCAACCATTCGCTTTCCTTCCTACCGTCCTGACGTGTTTGTTCCATTTCATATGGCCTAGAAGTTTAATCGGCGTGACTTTGTCAAGCAGCAAACCACCGATGTAGTATTCAAACATTACGGGATTATTATTCCTACGTGCGTTCTTATATATGCAGAGCAGACTGCCAATCATCATATCAACTAGAAATTTGTCAAAGTCATCCTGTGTCCTTTTGAAGTCCCACTACAATGACACCTTCCCCTACATCAACGTATCATCATCATCCTGTGTCCTTTTGAAGTCCCACTACAATGACACCTTCCCCTACATCAACGTATCATCAGCAAACAGTCGCAGATTACTGCTCAAATAAATTTATATATATACATAATAGGAGCGCACCTATCGCAGTTCCCTGGGACACTCCTGACGATACCCTGGTCTCTGATGAACACTCGCCGTCGAGAACGACGTACTGGGTTCTACTACTCAGGATATCTCGTATATGGGAACCTAATCCATATGCTCAGACTTTTGTTATATGTTTGGAGTATCAAAAGCTTTTTAGAAATCTAGGAATACGGAATCTGCCCGTTATCACTGATTCATAGTTTGAGAAAAGTACAGGCTCAGTTTCGCATGAGCGCTACTTTCTAAATCAATGCTGCTTTGTGGACAGAAGCTCTTACCTTCGAACTGAGAATATATTCAAGAATTCTGCAGAAAAACGATGTTAAAGACATTGGTCTTTGATTTTGCGGGTGCGTTCTTTTACCCTTCTTAGTTGCATTAGACACCTGGGCAAGATATTTTTGACAAATGTGAGGTAGATAAGGGGCCAGTGGCGTAGAGTACTTTTTGTGAAACCGAACAGAGATCCTTTCGGACCTGGCGACTTTTCTGTAGGCCTGGGATTCCTATTATTGTGTACTCCATACGGGTGTCTGTGCGATTGTCAAATGATTGTATGGTTGTACGACCCTCTTTCGTGAATTATTTCTTAAACATGAAATTAAAATTTCAACTTTCCTTTTGCTATCTTCTGTTGGCCCACCAGATTGGTCAACGAGTGACTGGATAGAATCTTTTGACCCGTTCAGCGATTTTACGAAGGACCAGAATTTTCTACGGTACTCGGCGATATCTTTTGCTGGGGTATGATGGTGGAGATTGTTGTATGCTTCGCACATGGATCTTGCAGACGCACAAATTTCTACTCAGTTTTACCTGCCGTCATTGGCGTATTCCTTTTTGAACCAAGGATGCAACTGTCTCTGCTTCCTCAGCATTTTCCGAATTCTGTTATTCCATTACGATGGGTCTTTTCCATCCTTAATCACATAGTCGGCACATGTGTCTCAAGAGCGCGAATTACAGTCCGTTTAAACTTTGTCCAAAACTCCTCTATATCCATTATATTGGAACTAAATGATGTGTATGTATTGCCTAAGTATGCTTCTAACAACAACTTATCTGCTCTTCCTGTCAAAATTACTCATCTAGACTTTTTGATGGAATTATTGTCGTTAGTAACCACCTACACTTTGATGTCATTGTAATCACTAATCCCTGTATCTATACTGACACCGTAAAAAAAAAAAAGAAACGGCAGGCCTTTTCCCCTAGCTACAAGGTTTAAAATATTTCCATTTCAAGTGTGCTGTCGAAATAGATGGTCAAGATAAGTTTCGGAAAACGTGGAAAACATGTTAAAAGCTGCTTCACAGGACTATCTGTCAGTACCATCTGCAATTAATCCATAGATGTCACAGTATTTACTCGGTACATTAAAGTAGCCTCCAATTAATATTGCATGGTCTGGGTATTTCCATGCTACTGAGCGTAGATCCTCTTTGAAAGGTTCTAAAACTACCACGATGAAATGAGGGGGCTGATAAAAACATTCGATAATTAACTTGAGTTGACCGACACCTATCACTCTCATCCACACAACTTCACAATTACACTCAATTTTCACCGTGACAGACACAACATTCATGTCGATTGTTATATGTGATATCTGACAGTCCATTGCGGTCTGACAAGTCTCATATTTTATTTATAACTGATTGGCAGCCTTGACGCTTGCTACGAGCGCTTTTCGCTTGCTGTGTTACAAGATAAGTAATTTAGCTAGTAATTAATCGTTTTTCCTGTCTTTTCTATAGTACTTACGTGTATTAGTGTCAGATAAACGTGATAAATTGAAGGTTTCAGTATTTATTTGCCTCTGAATAAGATAAGCGAAGTTTCTGTTTAGGACAGTTCCGCTAGTACGCAAACGTTTGTTTACATTCTTAACTGACGTTAAATACGCGGGATTATCAATTAATTCAGTGCACAATACTCAGTATTTGTGATTATTAGTGTCATTTAGACTCCATACATTGAAGGTAGCAGTTTTTATACGTTTTATTAGGTTATCTTTCGCGTGAACGTAAACGTTTGTTTACATTATAAATACGAGGATTAATCAGTTTAAGTAAGTGTACAATACTCAGTATTCTCGTTTATTAGTGTCATTTAGACTCGACACATTGAAGATAGCAGTTTTCATACGTTTTATTACGAATAGTGATACTGACAGTAAATTCTAGCCTCACTTGTATACGTTTGACTAGTGCAACCTGCGACCGTTAACAGTTAATCAACGTAAATTACGTGGTAAATTAGTATTACACTACAATATCTGAGTAAATCAGTGTTACAATACAACTTCTGAGCCCGTCTTACATACGGTTTAGTTAGCAGAAAGCTAAAACTCACCTCGCCGTCTGCTTAAATTCCTTAGCTTGTTGTGGGCTCTAGTGATGGTGTACTGTAAGCGAGTCGGTTCCTATAGAGTTCGTATTTGTGCTTTACATTCTGAACTCTTATTGTTAGCTAAAGGTTTTGTTTTGTACCTGCATCTGTCAGTGTACAATACTCAGTATTTACGTTTATTAGTGTCATTTAGACTCGGTACATTTAAGGTAGCAGTTTTTATAGTTTTATTAGGTCACTTTCGCGTGTACGTAAACGCTTGTTTAAATTACAAATTCGAGTGATAATCAGTAGGTGCAGCTTACCGTAGGTCACTGTTTAATTCGTTAATAATATTCACTAGACAGTCCCTAGCAGTTTACTGTCGGTCACTGTCTTATTCTTTAGTATTCACTAAACAGCCCCTAGCAGGAAAATAAGCACCAGATCTAGCTTCTACCATAAATTTTTATTTTCATTATTGAGTGTCCTTTCTGCTAACTAGAGTTAACCTTGTGTGGCAGTAGGTTTCCTTAAGGTTTTTATAGTAAATCAGTTATACTAGAGTTAAACTTGTGTGGCAGTAGGTTTCCTTAAGGTTTTTATAGTAAATCAGTTATTAGCTAGATGGATAGGGACTGTGTCTGTTGTGTGCGGATGCAGGAGGAGTTGGCCACAGTCCAAACGCAGCTGGAAGCTTTGTTGGCCACAGTTAACAAGCTCGAGTGTTACCTTGATGTGCGGTTGGGATGGGGTGCCTGGGGCAGCCTCAGCTGTACTATATGTGCAGAGGGTGGGGGGGGGATGTCACAGCTCTCTCACTGAGCCAACCTCAGGTGCGACTGAGCCGGCCGACCCACTCTCACCTCACTGTAGGTGGCTGACTGTGTCGAAGTCTCGAGCCTCAAGGCGAAGGCTGCGTGGGGGACGTACGCTCCTGCCAAATCTCATGCACTTTGCTGGTAGATTCAGTGTGCTATCTGATGCTGGGGGCAGGCTGAGCCGGATAGTGGCCCAGGATAGTGGCCGCTTCTTCAGCAAGGTCCGGACAGGTATGTGGGGGTAGGGGTTTGTTAGTTAATGGGAGCTCCAATGTTAGGCGGATCATGGAGTCCCTCAGGAACATGGGGGCTAGGGTGGGGAAGAAGTCCATCGTTTACTCGGTGTGCTTGCCGGGGGGGGCCTTGTCTGGGATGTGGAAGAGGCTCTTCCGGCGGCTATCGAGAGTGTGAGGTGCATCCAGCTGCAGATTGTTGCACATGTCGGCACCAACGATGCCTGTCGTCGGGGCCCCGAGGAAATCCTTGGGTCCTTTCGACGGCTTGCTAAGGGGCGAAGGCGGCCTCCATCTCTCGAGGAGTGGAAGCCAAGCTGACGATCGGCAGCATCGTATCCAGGGTGGACTGGGGTCATCTGGTTTGGAGTCGAGTGGAGAATCTAAACCAGAGGCTACGTCGACTCAGCGATGAAAATAGTTGTAAATTCCTCGACCTACGCTATGGGGTGGAAGGCTGTAGGACGCCCCTCGATAGATCAGGGGTGCACTACACACTGGAAGCAGCCACACGGGTAGCACAGTACTTGTGGCGTGCACATGGCTTTTTTTTAGATTAGTTTCCTCCCCACGGGAAACAAACCGTTGGCCTGAAAAATTGCCAGTTCATGTGGGTGTGCTAACTGTAAAAATTATTGGTTCACCTAAATAGGTCATTCCAAAGGATTTAAATATGCTTAATCTCATGTTGGTAAATCATCGAACTGTCAGTAGCAACATACCCGAGTTACTCTCCGAAATAAACAGTAGAAATGCCAGTATTGTATTAGGTACCGAAATCTGGTTGAAACCAGACATAAAAAGCAGTGAAATTTTGAACTCGGATTGGACAATGCTTAGGAAAGATACGACTGATGCTATGGGAGGTGGTGTGTTCATTGCAGTTAAAAGTTGTTTAAACGCAGTTGAGATCGATACTGCTCGGACTGTGAAATAGTGTGGATAAAGCTGTCAGTCAGAGAAGGATTGACCATTGTATTAGGATGTTTTTATATACCACCAGCATCCACAACAAACGTCGCAGAACGTTTCAGGGAAAGTCTTGAGTACATAGGAAGTAAATATCCAAATTGTCCATTAGTTATAGGTGGAGATTTTAATCTGACATCCATTGACTGGGAAAATTACACGTTTATCACAGTGGGCAGAAGCAAAGATTCGTGTGAAGTTATTCTAGGAACGCTCTCAACATACAACCTTGAGCAATTGGTTGGAAAACCAACTTGAGTTGGGAACACATTAGATATCTTGGAGACAAACAAACCTGATATTTTTGAGGAAGTTAATCTAGAAGAAGGTATTAGCGACCATTATGTCGTTGTGGCTTCTATGTCAGTGGAAGTTGCAAGAAAAAACGAAGAAACAGCGTAGAGTTTTCTTGTTTGGGAAAGCTAATAAAAGTATCATTAATGTATATCTTCATAGTCAGCTTCAAGCATTCACCGCGAGACACAAAGATATTGAGCACCTTTGGTCGGAATTTAAAGGTATTGTCCACCATGTTCTCGAGAAGTATGTCCCCAGCAAAAACATAGGGGAGGGAAAGGATCCACCTTGGTACAACAAACATATCAGTTAGTTGCTGTGAGAGCAGAGAATTTTGCACAGTCGTTATAAACGTAGTCACTGTCTCGCTGACAAACAGAAATTATGCGAAATGAAAGCAACTGTCAGAAGGACAATGAGAGATTCTTTTAACGATTTTGAAACCAATACTTTATCTGCAGATTCTAAAAATAACCCCCAAAAATTTTGGTCTATGAAATTTTGATCTATGAACGTTGCAAATAATTCAATACCTTCTCTTGCTGACAGTACGGATAATGTAACTGATGATGATAAACAGAAGGCTGAAATTCTAAACCTAGCTTTCAAAAACTCGTTTACGGTAGAGGACTCCAGCACCATTCCCCCTTTCAATTATCGAACAAATGCAAGGATGGCTGGCATAGTGTTTAGTGTATCTGGGATTGTAAAACAGTTAAGAGCCTTAGACGCCAGGAAGGCATCTGTCCCAGACGGTATACCCGTAAGATTATATGTTGACTATGCTACAAATATAGCACCATTCTTATCCATCATCTATCAGAGATTATTGGAACAGCGGAAAGTTCCACGGGACTGGAACAAGGCCTAGGGCATAGCAATCTATAAAAAGGGTATAAAATCGGATGCACATAATTAGCGACCAATTTCACTGACACCGATTTGTTGTAGAATCATGGAACATATTTTGTGTTCAGACATAATGATCTTACTAGACTCTGAGAAGCTCATCTGCAGAAACCAGCACGGTTTTAGGAAACAGCGGTCATGCGAGACACAGCTGGCCCTCTTTGTGCGTGATATACAACAGGCTCTAGATACCGGCTCCCAGGTTGATGCACTACTTCTCAACTTTCTAAAGGCGTTCGACTCAGTTCCGCACTGTCGCTTCCTCCAGAAAGTGCGCGCTTACGGTCTATCCGATGACATATGTGGTTGGATAGAAAGTTTTCTAACAGCCAGGGAGCAGTTTGTCGTCCTGAACAGGGTGACTTGAACAGAAACAAGCGTAACTTCAGGTGTGCCTCAAGACAGCGTAATAGGTCACACGAAGGTTGTGAACAAATCAATGAGGATTTGCAGAAAATAAATGCGTGGTGTAATGACTAGCAGTTATCTCTCAATATTAGGAAGTGTAGCCTACTGCGTATAAGAAGGCGAAAATCCCCATTAATATACGAGTACAAAATAAATGCCCAGTCTTTGGAAGTGGTAACATCCGTCAAGTATCTGTGTGTGACAATTCGAAATGGTCTCAAATGGAATGATCAGATTTCACAAGTAACGGGTAAGGCGAACTCTAGATTGTAGTTTATTAGTAGAATCCTGAAGCGATGCAGTCCTTCAACAAAGGAAATAGCTTAAAATACGTTAGTTGGTGCAGTCTTAGAGTATTGTTGGTCTGTATGGGACCCTTACCATTTGGGTTTGATTCAA
This sequence comes from Schistocerca cancellata, assembly GCF_023864275.1. Taxonomy (NCBI): domain Eukaryota; kingdom Metazoa; phylum Arthropoda; class Insecta; order Orthoptera; family Acrididae; genus Schistocerca; species Schistocerca cancellata. Next base: position 477,458,028 of record NC_064629.1, on the reverse strand, counting down.
GAGATTGAGAAGGAGCAAAGAAGAGCGCCAAGATTCGTGACTGGTACATTTAGCCATCGCGAGAGCGTTACAAATCTCATTCATAGAAAGTTTGATGTGGGACACACTTGCAGGTAGACGGCGCGTTAAACGGAAGGGGCTGCTCACTAAATTCCGAAATCCGATCTTCACCGGGGATGTAGAGCATATATTATTACCACTATCTTTCAAATCGCGCAATGATCACTATTGAAAGATAAGGGAAATTAGAGCTCGTACTGAGGCGTTCAGACAGTGGTTTTCCGCTCGCGCGATCCGCGAGTGGAACAGAGTGGTGGTGGGGGGGAATATGACTTTGGCGCAAATTGTGTCCCCGCCTCACACCGTTTGGTGGCTAGCGGAGTATATATGTAGATGTAGATGAATCCTATTCCTATCAATTAATATTTATTTAACTCTGGTAACAAGGATTAAGCCGTCGACCCCATATTAACTGTTGCCCTTTTCTGGTAGTAGTTTAGGATGTGATATTTTTTGCAGTTTGTCTGGAACCATGATGAGCCAAGGAAGAAAGGGAGCCACAGGGCAGTGACTCTGTGTCTGGTCAAGCCCCGACGGGATTTAGGCTCGCCTTTCTGAGGCGAAACCGGTGGGATAGAGAGAAGTGTCCACTCATGGCAGGTACAATGCCACGGACCAAGAATTGTTTAGCTCTGGTGCCCGGGAGTCGTCTTACATTAGCTTTTCTCATACTGCACTCTGCGCAATATGGGGTCCCGGCCTATATCCAAAGAAGTCGTATAACATGCTGTGATGAGCACTTGGGCTTGTGCAGAATCGTGGCTGTTGCTAACTGTGCCATTAGGTCAAAACACATTTCAAATCAACTTTGTTTTTCGCGGATGGGTCACCTTCCTAGAACGCAGTGGAGTGGGAAGTCAGGTGCAACTAGAGAACTTTGTGTCCAGTGGAATTGATGCAGCTGCATTTTGTTCTGGAATTATTTTCTGTCTTGTAAAAGCGATGGGATGACTTTCCAGCACCACACCGAGGGGTGAACACCCTCCTGTCTAAAATGTTGTAAGAGGGTACCTCATTAGTTATTCTTAAATAAAATAAAAGAGCAGAGGAAATCAGGACGCCAGTTTCCGAGAAACTTGGATGTGGGTAAAGAACTGTGTACGTGGGAGTTAGATGATCGGTTAACAATGTAAAACTTTTACCAGATGGAGAGTTAGTTACTTTTGTAACGGCAATATCGCTGTCCAGCATTCTGCTGAGCCTTTTCATTGATCCATGGGAATTGAGTGGACTTTGTACCGAGAAGACAGAAGTCTTTTTCGGTGTGTAGGACTTTGTCTGGGGATTCTGAGAACGACTCTTCATCTGGAGATCTTGAGGAAGACGCTTGGTCCCCAAGGTTGAGAAGAGCACTTCACCTAGAGATGTAGAAATAGGGCGTTTTTCGCAACCAGCTGTTTATGTGTTACAGAGAACAACAGATCACAGCCTTCGCAGCTTTCCACTCTACAGCATTGGGCCCGGTTCAGCAATTAAAGAGAACTGTGACGGGGTCTTCCCAGAAACGTCAGGACCTTCCCTATTGTATATGAGGAAATGATACACAGTGCAGTGGCTCACAAGTCGACTTCCCCTGCGCGCACTGCATTTGATTTTTCTGTCCTGTAAGTATTTTTAGTATGTACGAATAAAAATAAAGGTGATCAATTCCAAAAACTATGAAATAAGAAGCAAAACAAGCAGATCCAGGACAATTAGACGAACAAAGCTGAGTCGCAGGCACAAGAATTTAATCAGCAGTTAGAAAGGATTGTTCAAGAGAGAATAAGGGCCACAAATTAAATAAGAAAAGAGGTCGCAGATTTCCAAAAAAAAAAAAGTCTTGAAACACTTAGTACATTGCAGGACAAAGTTACAGAACGAAGCAAAATGATTAGCGATGGACAGGTCACCTTAATTGAGCAACATGGACATTGAGTGTCTGTGTTACAAGAAGGGACTAAGATAGGTCAGGATGAAATTAATAAGATAACGCAACAGGTTGGAATGTTAACTATAGCCACGTTGTTCTCGTTACGATGTGATACAGGGCCTGATCGAACAATTCTGGTCGATATAAAAGGACTGGAAGTTAGAAATGGATTATTCTAATTCGAAGAACCACAGGTGAACATTAATCAAAGGAACTGAGAAATGTTGCTGCAGCAACAATGATACGAGGAGTATTGTGCTGTTTCAGATGACAAGTGAGGCAGGGAAGGGAAGAGGACGAATTGCGCAGCCTGGATGATGGGCTATGCCACTTAAGTGGCGCACCATGGCAGCGGTCTGCTAACGAGTTTGTTAATTATAACGGATACGATGAAGATGAGAATCGCAGGCATTCTGTGTCGGTCCATGACGCCCCATGACAGGTTGTTCGTTGAGAGCCAGGCATCCTCCGAGGCGAAACGGTGCCCAGTAGACTCCACAGCCTCAGAGAAGTGGTTCGCCACGGCACTATAGGCAGGACACACGTAAGTACCTTGAAAGAAGAAACGAAGGTGGTCTTAGACAACGAGCAATTGTGGTAGAGATTCATAATTCTACTCCTCATCATGATGAGGGGCCCAACAATCAGAATCGGGTGCCTTTTTGTAACTAAAGAACTGCAAACAAAGGTTGTAAACTCTGTCTTCAGAGACACCATCTAATATTTTGTGTAATTCTGTCCACATTTCACACGCTGTATTTAGACGCATTATTTTCTGCAAAGTTTCTTCCGACATATTTGTAGTCAAAACAAGTAGATCGTTGCTGTCTGCTTTGTTAAAAGCTTCTAATGCACTTGATGTCGGGGCGGACGCCCCATGACACCCGTTCAAGTTGTTTGTTGATCCATTCACTCAGGATTTTTTTTTTTTACTACAAAGGGTAGTTAACCCTCTGACCGAACATGCTGAGCTACCGTGTCGGCGGTTCAGCTAAGCAGGCGGGCTATGACCAGGACAAAAGGCTGCCAGTTCACGTAAGCACGCCTTACCAACAGAGCCCGGCCGCGTCTTGCCCCGTAAACTCCTGTCTAGTGCCACCACGACTCTTATATTTTAACATGGAATAAAAAGACTATCAAACACTGCTGTTTTTGTGACAGGATGTCAGATAACCGACTGGTCTCTACCTACCGCACCACTGCATCCACGTCCGAGATGATCAACTGCCAGCTTCGTGGCCAGTAGCAGCCCAGCTCCGTTACCCACCATGCAGGTCATCCAACCTCAAGACAAAATCATCATAATAATCATACTTCAACCGTATTTATAGTTCCCTCAACTCGCTCTCACTCTATGGTTTTGGGAAATAAATTTATAACACGATACAACGATACTGTAACGAGCATCACCTACTCAGTATGGTAAGGATGAAAATTTTCGATTCATGTGAGTTTTCTTTTCATTTCCGTTGCCCTCGAAGTCATCAAAACCTTAAGCCAAAGGCAAGCAGAAAGACTATGCTACAAAACTTCTCTGTTGAGCGATCACGATTCACAAGATTTTGTTTACTTTTCTCCGTTGCGCCCAAATAGGGAGCGTCTTGAAACTTATGTAGCACTTATTTTATTCTTTTCCTTCTCTTCTGTTTGCTTTTTTTTTCTTCTTCCGTTCTTCTATCCATTCTGTTGCTTGTCAAGGAAGCTTATCAGTAATTTTGCAATTGTTAACTATGGTTCCTTTTTTTGTTTTGTAGTAAAATGGTTCGTTTTCTGTGGAACAATAGCAACTTGTGTCAGACAGCTGATTGCTTTTTCGTAGATAAAGCTAAGTCCAGATTTTTTTTCTGTGCCTGTTGTCATTCATACTACCTAAGTAAACATAATAGCCTATCCATTATCGTCGTTTCCTTATTGTACATATGTTTTTTTTCTGTACACTGATAGATTTCATTGGAATTTTTCATCCAAGTTCCATTTCATTGTCTGCTCTTAGTATTTTTCTTATAATTTATCTTTCTTAGTTCTCAATGTTTTTTTTAGTTTAAAATCAGCCACTAGCTATCACAATTTGAGATGGGTAAAGTACTTCTGTTTTAACATTTGTAACAAAATGTCATTATCGATTACAGATGTTCCAAGTGATCTAGTGTCTACATGTAAATCTACATCTACATCAGTACTCTGCAAGTCACCAGACGGTGTATGACGGAGGTTACTTCTTGTACCACTAACTCACCCCCCTCCCGCCCTCTCAGACTAGAGAATGGTGTTGGAAGAATGATGGTCGGTAAGCCTGTGTATTACCTCTAATTTCTTGAATTTTCCTGTCACAATTATTTCGCGAAATGGTATGTGGGAGGAAGTAATATGTTGTCCGACTCTTCTCGAAAAGTGCTCTCTCCAAATTTCAACAGTAAATCTCTTCGTGATGCACCACTCCTGTCTTGTAGTGTCTGCCGCTCTCGTGCCGACAAACGATCCCGTACGAACCGCTCCGCTCTTCGTTGGAACTTCTCTGTCTCCTATATCAGTCCTAACTCGTAAGGGCCCAATATTGATGAACAAAACTCAAGAATCTCTAGACAAGCGCTTGGTGAGACACTCCTTTCGTGGACGTGTTGCATTTCCATTTATATTCTTACAAAGAATCTCATTCTGGCGTTTGCTTCTCATACTATTTGATTTATGTGGTAATTCCACTTAGTGTCGCTCTGGATATTTGCTCCTAGATATTTTACGGTAAATACTGTTTCCAGAAATTTCTCATCAATTGTGTAGTCGTTCAGTAATGGATTTCTTTTTATAGTATGCTCAGTACGTTACATTTATGTACTTTCATGATCAACTGCCAGAGCCTGCAACATTGATCAATCTTCTGTAAGTCATTCTACGAATCAATACTGGCTTCTGGCTTTGCTAACTTCTTATGGAAACTGCGTCGTCTACGAACATTCTTAAATAGTTTCCGACGCTTTCTGCTAGATCATCTCTATACGTCGTGAACAGTAACGATCCTGTCACACTTCCTTGGGGGATTCCGTAAATTACCTTCACATCTGTAGATTTTTTTCCGTCAAGAATGACGTGTTGAGCTCTATCTGCACGGATCTGATCGTAGGTAAGCTGGTATTTTTTTTTCAGTATACGGCAGTGCGGGATGGTGTCCAGTGCCTCCCTGATTCAAGGACAGGGCACCAAACTGAACGACGCTATTCACAAACGCAATATATTTCATGGAGCAACATAGTGAGTTGAGTTTCGCAAGTTCTCTGTTTGCGGAATCCATGTTGATATTTATAGAGGAGATTTTCGTTCTCCAAAAACTTTATAATTCTCCAGCACAAAACGTGTTCTATGACTTCACAACAGTCTGGTGTCAATGATATAGGCATGAACTTAATGAGCATCTGCTCTACGACCGTTCTTTTTTCCAGTCGCTAAGTATCCTTCGTTGCTCCGGCAAACTAAGACAAACTTCTGCTAGAATGGAAGCAAGTTCTTTGGTATAATCTCTGTAGAATCTTACAGGTATTTGATCTGGTGCTGCTGCCTTTCCACTACTAAGCGATTATAGGATTACAGTTACTTTTCTGTTCCGCGATGGGTCGTCTCGATATCTGCCGTTTCGACGTTCGTTCGATGACTGAAAGGAGGGACCTTTTTACGATCTTCCGGGAGTCAAACAGTTTCGAAAGACCAAATTCAATATTTCATCCTTTTCTCTGTCATTTTTCGTTTCGCTGCCAGTATGGTCACCGAGTGACTTACCATAAGATTTCGAACTACTTACTGATTTTACTAAGATCAAAACCTCTTAAGGTTCTTAGTCAGACAGACCGACAAATTATATTTTCAAAGCCCTTGAGCGCTTCTCTCATTGCTCTCCGTACTATCATTTTCGTTTCGTTCAGCTTTTGTTAGTCATCTAGGTTTTGACTTCTCTCCAATCTCTGAAGAAGTTCTCTTTGTTAAAGTAGCAGTTTTCTAACACGGCTATTAAACCACGCTGGATCTTCACCGTCCCTTAAGGCCTAACTCTTGACAAACTAAGGTGTATTGTGTGATCTTTGTAGTCCTGCGGTTCGATATTTGTTAGATTCCCGATATAGTCCTGCCGATTTAATAACAGCAACTACTTATTTGACTTTGTTCGTCTGCAATATTTTTCTTAATCTGGTGATTACAGTTTGATTGCTGAATCCCGATCTGGTACTTTCCATACACTGTGTATTCTCGTGTCGTATTTGGAGTACACGCATTGCTGAAATTTCATGTAGGTTCTTTACAGATTGAATTGCTTCCTATCTGTTAAGGGAGATGACTGCAATATCATCGTGAAACTTCGTTTTGGAGAAATCAGCCAGTAATTATACATTCATATTCATTTGGCGAATTTCTATTTTTTTGACCCGGAACAAAATTGAACATTAGTGGCGATAAGCTGTCCCCTGTCTACACTTTTTTGATCTCAAATGGTCTACAAAGTTCTCTGATAAATATGACTTTTAATGATGCTATATTCGATAGGTTCCTGTTTTTAGTTAGTTTAGTTTGTCTTTTTGCATGTTCTGAGAATACTTATTCCCTACACGTCGCAGAAAAGACTTCGATTTGTTTCTAAAACTTCCATTATTGCCAAAAACTTTAATTCCGAAGGATTAGTCGAATACACTAACGGAAAAAAGAATCGCAACACCAAAAAGTAATTAATGTAGAGTATTGAAATTTTGGGAATATATTTGTTTAGGTAACCTACTTAAGTGATTAACATTGCAAGAACACAGGTTAATGTAAACGCGAGATAAGCAGTTGTGAATGTGAAATTCTGGTACGTTAATAACAGGTTCAAATGGTTCAGAGCACTATGGGACTCAACTTCTGAGGTCATCAGTCCCCTAGAGCCTAGAACTACTTAAACCTAACTAACCTAAGGACATCACACACATCCATGCCCGAGGCAGGATTCAAACCTGCGACCGTAACGGTCACGCGGCTCCAGACTGTAGCGCCTAGAACCGCTCGGCCACTTCGGCCGGCGTTAATAACAGGTGTAACCGCCAGAATGTAGAATGCAAGCATGCAAACGTACATGCATCGTGTTGTACAGGTGCCGGATGTCAGTTTGTGACATGGAGTTCCACTCTTGTTGCACTTTGTCGGCCAATACAAGAATGGTTAATGCTGGTTATGAATGACACTGGACTTGTAGTCCGAAGATGTTCCACATCTGCTTGATTGGAGACAGATCAGGTGACCAAGCACACCAAGGCAAACCGTCGACAATCTGCAGAGCGTATTGTGTTACAACATCGGTATGAGGACGAGCGTCATCCTGTTGGAAAACACCCCCTGCAATTCTCTTCATGAAAGGCAGCACAACAGGTCGACTCACGAGACTGACGTACATATTTGCAGTCAGGGTGCGTGGAATAATCACGAGAGCGCTCCTGCTGTCATACGAAATCGCACTCCAAACCATAACCCCATTGGAGGTCCAGTACGTCTAATACGCAGCAACTGGCCTCCTCCTAACCAACACACGGTGATCACTGACACCGAGGCAGAACCAACTCTCATCAGAAAACACAATAGGCCTCCATTCTGCCCTGGGATGAAGTTTCGCTTGACCCCAGTGCAGTCAAGAATGGCTACAGGGTGTCTCGTTGGGAGCTGTCCTGGAAGCAACCCATCTGTAACAGTTCGTTGTGTCAATGTGGTGTCAAACGCTGCAAAGACAGCTGCAGCAGATGCAGTTTGGTGGGCTAGAGTCTTACGCCGAACACGATGAACTTCTCTCTCGGTAGTACCACGTGGCCGTCCAGGGCCCGGCCTTCTTGACACAGTACATTCCCGTGCTGTTCGTTTTTGGAACACAACCAACGACCAGCTTAGAGACAAAAGTGATGACACTTTCTGCAGGACCTGACCATCATTTTACAGGACAATGTTCAAGCCCGTACAGTGAGAGCTGTTACTGCTTTGTTTGACTGATGACGCAGCTAAGTGCTATACTACCTACTGCACTTCCCTGACTTAAGCTCTCGTGAGTTCAACTCGATTTCTAAACTGAAGGAAACACTTCACGGCATTCGCTTCAGAAGTGCTACAAATTCGTCGGGCAATAGACGGTGCTGCTCGAACTGTCAACACAACTGGCACTGCCAAGAGTATCCTACGACTTCCACATCAGCGGCAACGGGTTATGCACAGTACTGGTGGCTACTTTGAAGTTCAGTAAAACTTTGAAACACGTATCTATTTTGTACGAGCTGTAAATAAATAGTTGCCACTATTAAAGTTCCAACCCTCGTACATATACACGTATCGCTCCATTGGAGAATGCACCCAACGCTCGAAGTCGCTTGCACAGATCTGCATAAAGTTTTGTTGACGCCACTGGAAGAAGACCATGTTCAACAGACAATCAATCACAAAAGAGGGTTCCTGTATTGGCCCTTCATAAGCGGTTTTATACATTGTTTTTTAGACTGTACCACATTCAAGCAGTGTATGACTACAGATATGTACACTATCCTACACTTTCTGGCAATTTTACGTATTTCCCACCGATTTGCTTTTACCGATATTATGTTATTTTTTACATATTCTGTTTTAAATTTTTCCTTATGTTTATCGTCACATTGCTGGTATACCCGTGTGTTGTCTGAATTTAGTCGAGGATATTTGCGTTTCATATCCGCCAGCCTACTAAAAAGTCCTAAGAATTCTCCTACATGCATGCATTTTGGGTAGGTTGATCATGAAAAGTATAGCAACACTCGCCTTGTACCTAGATGGGACGCAGTGAATGGTGCAGATCGGAAACTCGTAGCCTGGAAACATATCCGTCTACTGCTACGGCCCGTCAGAGAGCTTATCTGCATACTTATGTAGTCACTCAATTGATGGAAACTCATAGTCTGACCCAGTTCTACACATTCATCAGACTTCCATTCTACCATGTATGGATCTACCACAAGGAGTTGACATGTGTACAGAGCGATTTTTGCTGATGTTCTGATATTTTTTCGCCGTAAGTATGTGCTCTTATTGCTTACGATATAAGCCTAACTGCTTTTGTTTACGCCTTGCATCTCTGACCAGGCCCTACAGCCATGTCAGGACATGTAGAAACTGTAGATTTTGGAGAATTTTGTTTATGCTAGCAATAAGTTATTTGCTAGTTGACAGTGTGTCGACTGCATCCTGGACCGTGAGAGTTCCCCTCTCCTTACCTACAGAGTGGCGACCCTGGCAACATAATTTCTAGACAAACAGCCAGCAAGCTATGCATGTGAACCGCAGCCGTCTGCCACTGACAGCTCTACACATATATAGCTATGCAAGCATATTAACAATCGCATAATCTCGATTTCAACAGCTTTTACTTTATTTTTGGCAGTGCTACAGCCCCGCAAACATCAAAAACGATTCTGTAGGGGATCTAAGCACATTTAATTCATCCTGCCAAAGAGCAGGACATCTTCAATGCAAGTTATATTACTGATATTTCGTAATAATATTGTCTAGATTCTCCAGTAATAACAACAAACCATGGCATGCTGCTGCGCCTATCAACACCTTCTTTTATAGTCTTAAAGATCTACGATGATGGCACATAATCATCCCACTTTCGTTATTTTGTGTGCTAGATGTCTGTTGGATGGAAGGAGACAGTCCTTCGCAGGTATTTTTCCTGTGTGTGGTAGAGAAAAACACATTAGTCCTGCTTCGTGCATGTGTTTGAGGAAGAGATCTTAGCTCTGGGGACAATAAGAAGTGGCTGGAAAACCGGATACATCTGCTATTTTTAGAAAAAAAACCTTTGTTCATTCTGAGACAGGTAGATAGCCTGGTACTCCCAATAGCAGCTGCATCCCTCGAAACATATGCTGTTGTTTTCGTTAGGACACATCTGTGGGAGACAGACACTAACCTTCAAAAACAAATTTATTGTTCGTGATAGATACCTAACAAAGCATGCCTTCTGAACGGCATTGTACATTACAATCACCTGCCGATTTCCAGCTGCTAGCTGCCGCCCCTTTGTTGCGTGGAAGCCGAGGTTGTCACCATGCAGATTGCTGGACACCAAGCCAAGCGGCGCACGTGGCGCGGGTTGTGTTAGCTAAGACCGCCTTAGAGTTACAAGAGTGCATAGCATGGCGCCTTTTCATGTCAAGCCCCAGCGCAGCGCAGGAGGCATTAGGCGGGTCCAGTGAACCTGACCCAGTCCTCCCCCAGGTGGTTCAACCACGCATTATATCCAGAGCAGTGTCTAGATGATGATCCACAATGTAGCACACCCGGGATATCGTACGAAGGTTGCTACACCAGCGGGAGGACAGGGTGATGATTATGGCAGCCATCCGCAATACATGCATGGACGCAGACACACAAAAAAATAGAGCAAATGGATTGTATCCAAAGAATGTTTGGATGTGAGTGACTGGACGCATTCGAGTACAGTACTATACCGTCTGATGAATGTGCTGTTCTGTACCGTACTTAAGAATAATACCAACGAAGCACTCTCTCCTACCATCCAGCAGACATCTAGCACACTAAATAGTGGAACTGGGATGATTAATGCGATAATCGTGTATCTTTAAGAGTATAAAAGGAAACATGATACGCGCAGCAGCATGCCATGGTTTGCTGTTCTTACTGGAGACTCTAGACAATATTATCACGAAATATCGGTAATATAACTTGCATCGAAGATGTTATGCTCTTTAGCAGGATGAATTTAAATGTGCTTAGATCCCCTGCAGAATCGTTTTGCGAAGAGCTTTTCTCTTTTTGGGGAGTTGTAGCACTGTCGAGAATAATGTTAAAGTGGTTGAAATCGAGACTTTGCGATTGGTAATATGCTTGCATACTTGTATGTGTGTAGAGCTGTCAGCGGCAGACGGTTGCTGTTCACATGCATAACTTGCTAACTGTTCGTTTATAAATTATGTTGCCGGGATCGTGCACTCTGTAGGTACATGGAGGGGAAACTCTCACGGTCCAGGATGCTAAGTGCAGTCGACACACTATCAACTAACGAATAACTTATTGCTAGCGTAAACAAAATTCTACAAAATCTACAGTTTCTACATGTCCTGACGGGTTGTAGGGATGTAGTCAGAGTTGGGAGGTGTAAACAAAAGTAGTGGAGCTAATCTCATAAGCAATAAAAGCATAACTTAATGGAAAAAAATATCAGAGCATCATCATAAATCAACTCTGTGCATATGTCGACTCCCTGTTGCAGATTCCTAGGTGGTAGAGTGGAAGTCTAATGAATGTGTAGAACTGTGCCAGAGTTTGAGTTTCCATCAAGTGCGTCACTACATGAGTCCGCAGACAAGCTCTCTGATTTGCCACAGCAGATCACGAGTTTGTTTCCCGACTATGAGTTTCTAATCTGCACCATTTGCTGAGGCGAGTGTTACTACACTTTTCATAATCTTCCATTTCAAAATGCATGCACGTAGATCATCAGGAAGAGGGAAATTCTCAGGAATTTTTTAGTAGGCTGGTGTATAGGACACGGAAATATCCTCAAATAAAATCAAATAACACGTGGGTATGCCAGCAATATGACAACATACAAACGGAAACATAAAAAAAAAATAATATGAGAAAATGACATAACAACGCTAAAAATCGAGGAAATCCTGGTATAATCACGACAAATTGGTGGGAAGTACGTTAAATTGAGGGAAATAGGACGAAATATGTAAAAACGCAAAAAACTAGCAAAATTACTGAAACTAATTGAGAATACCTAAAATTAGAGAAAATGTACCACGAAATGCGAGGACCTGATGTGAGTTGGGGGTACCCACACACTCAAGACCGAGAAAAACTAAAAATGTATGCTCCGCTGCAATTACTTTTAACCCTTCCTCTCCCCCTGTTAACTGTGTGGGTTTCCGTATACTCCAGTGAAGGCGACGTATGTATATCCCAATCCATAACTTTGTTCTCCACATGCAGTGAAATATATACATTGTTCTCACAAAAAATATTATTTCTTAAGTATTAAGGAGAAGTATCAGTGCGTTTATCAGACTTCAGCCACAACCTAGAGTGTTCTGTAGGGGAGTGGGCCGATGTCATGTGTAATGTGTATCACCATTAATAGTGTGTGTGTGGGGGGGGGGGGGGGGTGTGAAGGGTTTATTCACGAGATGTGGTGTGAGGGCGATGTTGCTGTATTTTCCTACGCATGATCAAAACTACCTAGCATCAGACCAAGACTTCTTTGTGCAAGAGGAATGCTACTAGAGCTGTAGTGATGCTACTGTAAACAGCAATAAGTCTGTTAATCTCTTTTGGCTCATGATCATGGTGCTTACTCCCCCATAATAAGTTGCTGCTTCTTCATGTCTGTTTTTGTGCAGCAAGGTGTGGATGGTACCTCAATGCACCAGCTGTCGAATAAATTCATATCGGTTTTCTTAGCTCTATTTCCTAGTGAGCCATAGCCGTATCCGTCAAAACCGATACCACCGCTACTACTACTACTATCAATGATATGCACAACTGATGCAGAAAGTGTGTCTGAGGGTACATACGTTTCTGACTTTAAAAAAAGTATAAAATACATTAATTTTCTAAGGGACAGAACAGCACTCTCCAGATTTTATTCCAATTGGTTTATAAGCAGCTCGATTGGTGGATATACACGAAAGATGCCTTCCTAGGACTCCAGAATAGTGCGGGAGGAAGTAGTTTTATCATTTTGAAGTTTGTCATTGTAGTGATTGGGGTAGGAAACTTGTGGGTTGATTGTATGTCTGATGCTGGACAAATATATCCGGCATTAGCGTATTAAGTGTTGCATTCCATATGACTAAAACTTCGGAAACCATATGGCTTTCACAGTATAGAATTTTTAGGTGCAGAACCGTGTAACCATTGGAGTGTGTGTTTATGCTCTTCGATCATTTCTCTCGTCCCAGCATCTTCCTGGTACTGACTCCAAACATTGGAATAATGCTTCAGAATTGATAGCATGGTTGATTTACGTGAAAGGTTACAAACTCCGTCCATCTGTAGCTCCATCAAGTATAAACCACACCTTTCCTCTTAACCATCTGTTATATCACCGCAACACTCTCATGTCTACTATACACCAATAAGAGGTGCTACCCTCTTCGATACACACGCATCTGGAGAGATCTTGTGGTTTTGGTTGGTTGCCGCGTGTAAGATTGGTGTTGCAGGGAGGATTGGTCAAGAACAATGTGGGAGGGATCTGACAACCTCCGAATTTATCCTGCAAATACGAGAATACTCTGTGACGCCCATACACACAGGGAAAGATGGCCAGCCGTAATCGTAAATTGTGCATCATGATCGATACGCTGAAAATATGTAAATAATCTAATTGCATCGGTATAGGACTCTGTCTGTGCAGTCTTCTAGCTGCATTCACAGTCTTGGTATATTGTACCTGCAAAGTAGTGGAGGGGTTATTTAGTGATGATACAGAAACTGGGAGGCATTCTGCTGCGTCACTGGCTGGCACTGAAATTACAGAGCAACTGGTGTACCTTGATGTATATGACTGAATGGACGTACTGCACAGTCATCTACCTGCATTCGCAATCTAGCATATGGTACTTGAAAAGTAGTGGAGGGGTGATTTAGACATGATGCAGAAATTGGAAAGCATTCACCGGCTGGCATTGAACCGGGAAATTGCAAAATTGATCGATCTATCAACTGCGGTGTCTATTAGTGTACATCGCCGCATATCACAGTGTCTTTTTGAAAATTTGTGGTAGGTTCTTATAGGACCTAACTGCTGAGGTCATCGGTCCCTTTGCCTACACACTATGTAATCTAACTTAAATTAACTTACGCTATGGACAACACACACACCCATGCCCGAGGGAGGACTCGAACCTTCGACGGGGGCAGCCGCACGGACTGTGACAAGGCGCCCTAGACCGTTCGGCTACCCTGCGCGGCAACAGTGTCTTGCCCATCCCGTCCGTCCACTGGTGCGCTGTTGATTACTGCATAATGATTGACTGACACCACTTGGTTGAGATGGAGGGAGCCTTGGCAGAACACTGGATACTTGCTGCTTGTCATTGTGGAGCATGGCATTAAATGTATAGGTCGTCACATTCAGATAGATGTTTGGAAGTGTTCATCAATGCTGCAGATTCGTCCTATTTCTGTATGCTGCAACGCCTTCCAAATGTTTTTATTTTTTATCTTCACCAATAAAATAACAGTACCACTTATATTTCTACTATCTCACGCATGTTGTGAAAGCCACATCCCGGGACGGTCAGCAATGAAACAGTAATGATGAATTAACCAACTTGGAAGCAGTTTTACTCCCTCCCGCCCGCCCTCCCTTCCTCCATCTGTGGGCGACACAGGTTTTTTTCAAACAACCAGCTGCAATCCGCCGAGTACGTCGCGGCTTTGTGCAGCCTATCACCATTCTCATAGCGGATGAGCGGGCGTGTCACAAGCTCGAGGATTGCTTGAGATAATGGTCCTTCACGAACACAGAAGCATGTATGCTCAGCTAATCAACAGAAGGTAAACGAAGGCCACCCTGTCCTACAGTAAGCGCCCTCTTTTAGTTTATGAGAAAAACTGGTATAGTTTTTGCGTTCGACTGCAGGATACATTCGCATCTCATTATTTTGAGACATACGACGAAGTACACCGCCGCCGAGTACATATGGTCAAAATTCAGTAGCCCATACATGTCCCTCTGTGTAAAATTGGGGAAAAAGCTTCCACTACTTTGCTGTAAAAACTACCGATTACCGCTGAATGTCCTCTTTATTTCCAAACTATCATCAAAGTAAAGAAAAAGCCAGAATTTAAACTCCAAAGATAAAACATCTGGTTTACGCAATTTCTTTCAGTTTGATAAACGGATTACACGAACTGGGAGCGTTTCTCACGTTCAAATCAATGTCTGTATATAAACTGTCATGTACGTGAGTATTACAGACGTTTCATACATGTGAAATAACACTAGAGAATAAAATCTTTCACGTCGTTAGCTCACATGCCTGAAAATAACACAATCATTTTAAGTTCAACAACATGCTGTAACTCAAAGGACGTTGATGTTTTGTACACTATGGCAAGTACCGTTTTCTTAGTGTGAAGTCATATCACACCTGCAATTACGAAACAAATCGTGAGAGAATGTTTTGTAATAGAACCTCCTATAAGATTTTACCGCATCTCTATCCTCTGATAGGCCCATAACTACCGTCTGCGTGTTGACTTCGAACATATTACATATACACATATCACTCCTTTGGAGAATGTGGGCAGTTCTCAAAGTCGCTTGCAGAGATCTGCATAAATTTTTGTTGATGGTAGTGGAAGAAGACCATATGCAACAGACTATCAATCAAAAAACAGGGTTCCTGTATTGATCCTTCATAGGCAGTTTAATACATTGTTTTTTCTACTGTAACACATTCAAGCAGTGTATGACTACAACTATGTACACTGTCGTACACTTTGTTTTTCTACCATGCCTTCGAAATCTGTGTCAGCTGCTAAACAGTATTAACAAGTTAGGATCTCTTGGCTCTCACAGATAATTGAATATCGCATACTGTAAACTATGGGTCTCCCATTACACACAGGTTGGTAGGAATAAGACATTGAGGTGATGTTTCTCATTCACAAATTTGTGAAAGACATCACGTCGTATGGAACCTGGAAGAGTTTGCGGCACTGTAGAGCGTTTCCAACTGCTATCCGAAGATTATAACCTATACAATTAGCTTCATCTCCCACAGTGACAGGGCAGAGGATGTCTTGTTTCCGTTTCGAAGAGCATTGTTTCCTCATTTTGCAGTCGTGGTAGTGTGTATTGGCTTTGATTACCTGGGCTGCAAGGTGATTGTTGAGCAGGTGTCTGTAGCGAACTCTGGCGTCAAATAGCGATAGATACAGTCCTCAGATGTATGGTTATATATGTTACAAGTCATATTGTGAAATTTTTTCCAGCAGGATAATACCAATTGTATGGCGTCGTCAATTTTTGAGCCGTATAACGATTTTAGGTAGTCCTTGTGTAGTGCTATGCATTCGGTTATGTAAATAGACCCAGTCTTTATGACTAATTACATAATTAGGACCTATCTTTACTTCAGTTTCCCAACTAAAACAAAGTACACTAACCTAACCTTCCTCTTCTGCATCTGGGCTATTTGAATGTGTTGGTGGGTGCACTTGGGCTTTCTGTCAAGAAGGGCCAGAGTTCAAGTCCCTGAAAGGGCACCACCATTTTTAATTTTATGCCAATTCCCAGGTGGGGGGATGGGGAGGGATCCAAGCACAGTCATGGGACAAAGAAATTCCCGCCAAAAATCGAAATTCGCGTCAATAGGGTAGATGGGGGTGGGGGAGCCGAAGGTGTGAGTGGGAGGATGCGCGAACCCACATGTAGGCTAAGGAAAACACATGACGTCATGGGGGGTGGGGGTGGGCATGGTTGGGGGTAATTACTTGATCAATTTCATCAATTTGCATATCGATTTGATATCAAAATTGCGCCAGCACTCCCATCTCCCTACCATTCAAGTCCTTAGTCATTAGTAACTCTTCTAGCTTCTTCCTTAAGTAGGTGTCTAACAATGGCTTGCTTAAGTACAATAGTTGCAAAGATGTCACATGAACTTTCTTTTAGTATTTTACCCATAATGTTTTCTGTCCCAAGAGAATTTGTGCTTTGAGGAGAGTTAGTTATTTCCCTGGTTTTCCTTGAATAGGTTAGAGTCATCACGAAATAAATGAACCCTTGAGGCAATGGTTGTCACATCTACAGCAGTGCTTTCTTTGGCTCATCATATAGAGTTTTTCAGTTACGTTTAGAAAATGGTTGTTAATGCAGTTTACAATATGTTTGGCTTCATAGACTGTTTGGTTGCTATCTTTAATTACCAGGTCATGTCGTTCCCCGATAAACTTTCTCCTTTCCCCTATAACTAAGCTCCACACTGTTTTGATTTCTTTTCTGTGTTAGTAACCTATGACATAACATTCACGAATTCTGTTTTGGATAACTCTTCTCTCCAAAGAATAATACCTTCTGTAATATAAAATCATTAAAACATCCGTGCTTATCCCGACCATTCTGTACGTTATCTCTTTCTGCTTCACAATTCTTTAATACCCCTTATTATCGAAGTTTTCCTTGATACACCACTGACGCTAAACTTCACCGTTGGGAAGAGACTGCCAAAGTAAAAGAGAAATTTATGTCCATCACATGATATTCCGTATTCTAGTTGACGCGTTGCATATTCCTTCTGCAGATATTTGTTGTGGGCTCTTTAATTATTCTAGCATTTTCGCAGTTAACACTCGATTTGGAGTAGGCCTACTTGTGTTGTCTATTACGGCTAACAGGCCAGCGTGGTCCAGTAATCCATATAAAACCTGATGAGTACTAACTTCTTTGACAAAATCCTCATATCCATAAATATTATCAGTGTAGGTGCTACTGTACTGCTCAATACTCATGGGAAGTCTGGAACTGATGTTAAACGCCAAGCCTTCAGTAAAATTTTCTGTACAAGGTTTTCCCCCAGACTCCGCCTTAAACTTAATATGGGAATCGACACAAATTATTAATTAACTTGTTTTGCCAGACATGTATATTTGAAATAGAGTTTCAATTTTTTTCTAAGAACTTTATCAACTTGAAATTCTCCTGGTACGTTAAGAAGTGTCTGCATATAGAATTATATGATTCTGTGTATTAAACGAGTATGTTTACCATTTGTTTCGTTTTAAAAATTTGAAGTAATATTATAAGGTTTAAAACTTGTTCAACACGCAGTCTGTCTCGTATTCTCAACTTAAGTGATTCGCTTGTTTTTCTTATTTGGATTGAATTTACAGAGAGTACGGTGATTGCTTTGTAGTTGCTTGTATTACATTTTTCCCTTCCTTGTGTATGAATGAATGCACACTTCGGTTCTTAGGGAATTTTCTCAGTGCAAGAGTCCTGTAATATTTCTTTACGGGTCTGGGCCGGTTTGGTACCAACTCTTCCGAAAATATTTCGTCTCCTCTAGGTACCTCGCTTCTCATATGAGGGTATAACGGAAAGTGAAACAGTAAATATTGCTCTCTCACTTTTCGTATGCTTGTAACACCAAAACTGAAGAGTGAAACTTGCAAGCTCTTGCTACGTGATGTAAGAGAAGATTTTAAAACATTTTTATTCCATGTAGTGACTGTAGTCAAGGGCTTTCTCGATCAGAATTGTTTGTT
This sequence comes from Schistocerca cancellata, assembly GCF_023864275.1. Taxonomy (NCBI): domain Eukaryota; kingdom Metazoa; phylum Arthropoda; class Insecta; order Orthoptera; family Acrididae; genus Schistocerca; species Schistocerca cancellata. The sequence continues at coordinate 477,439,781 of NC_064629.1, read as the reverse complement.
GTGCTTTGCAACAGGTAATCACTTTCATGACATTAAAGTACGCACCCCGTTCGCGATTAGCTGATTAGCTAGTAACGAAGCACGATATTGATGGGTGTGGCCGGCCCGATCCCATGGAGATTTGCGTGACGTAGGGAGCCTGTATAGGCAGAGAGTGGCCAGTGATGATATCGACCCTGATTGACTGAGAGTTCAGGGCACCATTTTTTTACACGTATTGTGTTTTCTTCCTAGTGTAATACTATTATATGGTATTTCAATGCTCTCAGTGCCGATTTCGTGGTATAATATTTGTGCACAGAAATGCGGTCCCTATAGCCGCACTATTGTATCGCTTTTTGTTATTTCCACTAATACCGGTAGCCACTGTAACACGCATCTGTGGTGTTTCTACGATAACTGAATGTAATTTACTGAGTAGAACTCTCATGGATTGCGTAGTTATGAAAGATAATCTAAAGCTCTATCTGGTATTTCACCTGTGAGCTACAGAAGGAGGGATAAAGACCACTTAATAATGCTTTTTTTCCAGCAAATATAGAAGGAATCAGTGAGCAATGGTGTTTATCTGGCAAGATGGAAAATGTAAAATCTACTGGTGAAACATATATGTAAGTCTTTCCTCTATGAAATAGGTATGTTTAGCGTTGTGATATGGAATTAAAAATGTCCAATCCATGATATTTCGTAGTTTCTGTTGCTTAAGAACTTGTTAGGGCCCATGTGCTTATTTTATGCTGCAAACGCAAGACTGAAAAAAGAATATTTCTGTTGCCTAACAATGTAGTACTGCAATTTTACCAATGCACAGATCGTTAAAATCGCTTCTCATTTATTGCATTACATAGTGCAGCTCACGAAGATCTAATTTTATGTTCTACAACAATGTCTAATTATATCAACTTACGACTTTTCGTAGTGTTTAACTGGTGGGAAATAACAAAATTTATGACTCTTCTATATTCCGTTCGTTACCTTTTGTCAAAATGTTCAAATGTGTGTGAAATCTTATGGGACTTAACTGCTAAGGTCATCAGTCCCTAAACTTACACACTACTTAACCTAAATTATCCTAAGGACAAACACACACACACCCCTGCTAGAGGGAGGACTCGCACCTCCGCCGGGACCAGCCCTACAGTCCATGACTGCAGCGCCCTTAGACCGCTCGGCTACTCCCGCGCTGCGTACCTTTTGTCACCTTCGACGATACATCCACGTAACGCAGGAGAGAGAAACATTTTATATGTTGCAGTCATTGTAAAGCGTTTCCTGAATTCCTCAGAACTGCAAAAACCTCATTAGAGCCACTTAGAAATATAGTCTACGGAATCGGGAGGAGAATTTCAAATCTTAATGGCCAATAACCTCAACGATGAATACCTCAACAGGAAAAACAGAAATCATCTCAGTCTCTCAGAATTGAAACAAATGCTATTTTTTTCTCTTCGGTTCCTGTAACTTTTAGCCTTCATTAAGATTATCAAGAAGATTAAAGAACGCTCGCCATCTTTTAACGCAGAAGGCAGGACTGATACTATTTTTATCTCATTGTTAAAACTTCGCCTCAAAAGCACAATTTTAAGAAAATACTAACTTGACTTTATGTAGTAGTGATTCAACAAGACTTGTATGGAGAACGTTGAAAGCAACGATGAGTGGTGGTGATGTGAAACGGTCAGTAATCAGACGCCTGCACGTGGGTTTCCTCTGGCTGACAGGATTGTGCCCTCACGTTCTGACGGGGAGCGCGGGAGAAGAAGAATGTGCTTTCTGACAGCGAGAGTGGATCCCCTCGGAAGATATTTTAACACAGTAAATTCAGGAACAGCCCGGAGAGAGAATAAGATAACCGCAGCATTCCAACGGAATCAACCTCAGATATAAAAAAACCAAGTGACAAGCGTGCAACGTCTTGGGTATTAATCTTGGGTATTAATAACCGCTTCAGCTGTATTTTTTCCTTCATTATTGGATCACTACCGGTTTCGTGGTACTAAAAGACACATCTTCAGGTGAACATATGAGTAAAACATTAGAGCAGGAAAACTCTGAACCTTTCTACCCAGCATTCGTTGTCCGTCAGCACAAAGCACCGCTAAAAGACGGTATGTCATAGAAATAAACACCCGGATTCGAATACAGTGTAATTGACGTGTCCGCTTCTCCATCTACACGGAACCGCGGACAGGAGACGCGGCCGCGTGCTCTGTCATTCTCATTAGTGATTCAGTAGTTAAGTTCTAAATACAGCTGAAGCGGGTATTAATACCCAAGATGACTACTCACCACTGTGGTTGCCCTACCTTCAAGGTTGTCTGTGCAAACATGCAACAATTACTTGTAATCTTGCGCACGCATTCACAGCGGGATATTCGTATCGTTCATCGATCATTACTTATTCAGTCAACCATACCATATACGGTAAGTGAAATGATTGAAATAGAGAGCGCACACCTCGATTTTATATCTTGTAAGTTACGACGATGGCAAAGTTGTGAGAATATTTTGCCTTTATACATCTTAAATAAGACATGAATTTGTCAATTTTTCTGACCTTTGCTTTTCAAATGATGTATTTCTCTGGACTGCAGTCTATTGGAAGTTACGCTGATGTAAACAAGTTGTTATTACATTAATAATATTTTTTATATTTCGTGTTATTACCATTACGAAAATCCGAGGCACCAGTTGCTTCTTGAAAATGTGAATGGCGGTAGGTTATGGTTTTACTGCTGGTCAGGGCAAGGAGCAGATACAGGAAATAGATCTTGAAAAAAACTATGCTCACCCCCCCCCCCCCCCTCACACCCCTCCTCAGCGCCTGCCCTAATGCAGAACTCTGGATCAGCTCGTGTTCTATGGACATTTTGCAGCGACAGTTATTGTAATAAATCAGCAGTAGTGTTGATGCTTATATACGTTACTTTATTTAATACCCCTTGTATAACTTCGAACTCTTTGCTTTTTTTTCTTTTTTTTTACTCTGTGCTCTACAGCTAGTACTTTTGCTTTAGTTTTCTTGTTATTCTGTATCTTGTTAGAAGGGCTGACACTCAGTTCACAACACCTGATGAAAACGTGACGTCATTTTGACGCCGCACGTTGTCTGTCGTCAGGAACATCATTTTTAGCCAGTAGTGAATTTCATCGTTTTTAGTTAAAGCCCGTATTTGGTGGGTTTTGTATAACAGCTTATAACCTACGAATAAATAATGTTACAAAATACCAGCACACTGAGGATCCCTCAAACATGCATCTGTATTGGTACAATTTGCTGTAGTAAAATAACAGAAAACATCTTATTGGTGGTTCAAGAATTTTCGTAATTGATTGTTTTAGTATTACAGCTTACGTGTTATGAAATTGTGCCGTTTCAAGGTAACGGCACATTGAAGATTTATTAAAAACACATCGTTCTTGGTACAGTTAAATTCCAGGTAATGACATCGCTAATTAAAGCCTTCAGCAGATCTAAGCTAAGGCCTAATGTCCAATGAGCGCTTAAACTTGCTACAAACCGTACCACTATTTTGCACGACAACGCGCGAGTAAAGCACACTCGCGGAAATGAATGGGAGCACTGCTGTTGCGAGTGAATCGGTCGTCCATGGTCGTGCGTTGTCGTACGACCATTCACAAGCTTGAAATCAATTTGAATGGGAGGTTGCAGCCGCGTGACAAAGTGATGAAGTGGAAGATGCTAACCAGCCTGGTGAAAGCACTAATACACTATATGATCAAAAAGTATCCGGACACCGGGCTGAAAATGACTTACAAGTTCGTGGCGCCCTCCATCAGTAATGCTAGAATTCAATATGGTGTTGGCCCGTCCTTAGCCTTGATGACAGCTTCCACTCTCGCAAGCATACGTTCAATGAGGTGCTGGAAGGTTTCTTGAGGAATGGAAACCCATTCTTCACGGAGTGCTGAACTTAGGAAAGGTATCGGTGCCAATCGCCATCCCCGAAATGTTCTTCAACAGTGGAAAGTAAGAAGGTGCTGAAAACATCAATGTAGGCCTGTGCTGTGATAGTACTACGCAAAACGCCAAGTGGTGCAAGCGCCCTCCATGAAAAACACGACCATGCCGTAACATCACCGCCTCCGAATGTTACTGTTGGCACTACACACGCTGGCAGATGACGTTCACCGGGCCTGCCATCGGATCGCCACATTGTGTACCGTGATTTGTCACTCCACACAACGTTTTTCCACTGTTTACGCTCCTTACACCAAGTGAGGCGTCGTTTGACATTTACTCGCATGATGTGTGGTTAATGAGCAGCCGCTCGACGATGAAATCCACGTTTTCTTACCTCCCCCCTAAATTTCATAGTACGTTCAGTGGATCCTGATGCAGTTTGGAATTCCTGTGTGATGGTTTGGATAGAGGTGTGCCTATTACACATTACGACCCTCTGGCGGTCTCTGTCAGTCAACGGACGAGGTCGGCCTGTACGCTTTTGTGCTGTATGTGTCCCTTCACGTTTCCGCTCCACTATCATATCGGAAACAGTGGATTTAGAGATGTTTAGGAGTGTGAAAATCCCGGGTACAGACATATGACACAAGTGACACAATCACCTGACCACGTTCGAAGTCCGTGAGTTCCGCGGAGCGCCCCATTCTGCTGTTAACTGAACTCGCTGATGTGGAGTACCTGGCAGTAGGTGGCAGCACGATGCACTTAATATGAAAAACGTATGTTTTTAGGGGTGTCCGGATACTTTTGATCACATAGTGTATGCTCCTGGGACCAAAAGACGCCTCAGTATCATTTGAAGAATGTTACTTAAAAATTTTGATAGGAGTTAGCAATGGAATTAGAAGAGATCGGTAATTTTCTTTACTCTCGTGTGTTATGTGACCGATGCAGGTGGTATTATAAATGTGATTTTTCCCAGTTTGCCCTGAATTCTTAAAAAAATTTTTTAGTTATACACTGGCTAGCAAAAAATAGAAACACCCAGAAAGGGAAGAGAAAACGAGACACAGTTTCACGAGTTGAGAGGGTATGTGACGTTATTTCGGTGATTACAAAATCGAATCAAATTTAAGAAGGACTTAGTAGTATGAGACCACTTATCAGTATGACGTTGCACCCTCTCTGGCCTGGATGCAACCACTGATTCCTTTGGGGAAGTTGTCATAAAGACGTTGTATCCTCTCCTGAGGTAAGCTAGCTCACAAGTGTTGTAACTGGTGCTTGGTAACCTGGATATTGGTACGGGGACGAAATTTACGTCCGAGTTGGTCCCACCCATGTTCTATTGCGGACAAATCTGGTATCTTGCTGGGCATGGGAATACCTTAACTTCATCCAGACAGTTCACAGACACACGTGCCATGTGTGGACCAGCTTTGTTCGGTTGAAAAAAACACAACACCACTGTCGCATGAGAGCTAATACATGAGGACGTATGATGCCCGTGACGAACCGCTTTACCGTCAGGGTTCTCTCAATCACTGCGTGCCGCAACCTGAAATCATATCCGATGGTTCCCCACACCATGAACCCAGGAGTCACACAGCTGTGCCTCTCCAAAACACTGTTAGAAAAGGACAGGCCCCCCATGTCGCCGCCATACCCGCCGATGATGGCCTGCCGAGGTGTGGCACGACCGCTATTCATTCGTTGAACATAATGCGCCATCATTCACTTGTAATCTACGCTTTCCGGTCGCTACAACACTCCAAACACAGGCGTTTGTGTTATGGTGTTAACGACAGACCACACACGGGACGCTATTTCCCTACTCTGGTTGCTGAGAGTCTCCGACCAACGATTCGGAGTGACAGAATGTTTGCAGGGCGTCCATTACTTGTTCTCGGACGGCAGGCGCAGATGGACAGGGGTTGTTACGATGTGCTTGGTGCCCGGTATGGCGAAAGTCCATAGTGGTTGTCAGACGTGGTCGACCGTAAACTTGACGACTACTATGCCTGCCCTCGCGTTTCATGCAGGCCAGCATTGGGCCCCTGTCACATCCAAATGTCCTACAAATGCGGAAGTGCCACCATTCGAGAAGCCGGCCAAAGGCAGGAGGGAAAATTAGGGTATAATTTCCCATCGACATCGAGATCGTTTGAAATGGAGCACAGACTCAGACTGTTTCAAGTATGGGAAAGGAAATCGGCTGTGCCTTTTCATAAAAACCATCCTGGCACTTCCCTGGAGAGATTTAGGGAAATCGTGGAAATCCTAATTCGATGGTCGGACGTACACTCCTGGAAATGGAAAAAAGAACACATTGACACCGGTGTGTCAGACCCACCATACTTGCTCCGGACTCTGCGAGAGGGCTGTACAAGCAATGATCACACGCACGGCACAGCGGACACACCAGGAACCGCGGTGTTGGCCGTCGAATGGCGCTAGCTGCGCAGCATTTGTGCACCGCCGCCGTCAGTGTCAGCCAGTTTGCCGTGGCATACGGAGCTCCATCGCAGTCTTTAACACTGGTAGCATGCCGCGACAGCGTGGACGTGAACCGTATGTGCAGTTGACGGACTTTGAGCGAGGGCGTATAGTGGGCATGCGGGAGGCCGGGTGGACGTACCGCCGAATTGCTCAACACGTGGGGCGTGAGGTCTCCACAGTACATCGATGTTGTCGCCAGTGGTCGGCGGAAGGTGCACGTGCCCGTCGACCTGGGACCGGACCGCAGCGACGCACGGATGCACGCCAAGATCGTAGGATCCTACGCAGTGCCGTAGGGGACCGCACCGCCACTTCCCAGCAAATTAGGGACACTGTTGCTCCTGGGGTATCGGCGAGGACCATTCGCAACCGTCTCCATGAAGCTGGGCTACGGTCCCGCACACCGTTAGGCCGTCTTCCGCTCACGCCGCAACATCGTGCAGCCCGCCTCCAGTGGTGTCGCGACAGGCGTGAATGGAGGGACGAATGGAGACGTGTCGTCTTCAGCGATGAAAGTCGCTTCTGCCTTGGTGCCAATGATGGTCGTATGCGTGTTTGGCGCCGTGCAGGTGAGCGCCACAATCGGGACTGCATACGACCGAGGCACACAGGGCCAACACCCGGCATCATGGTGTGGGGAGCGATCTCCTACACTGGCCGTACACCACTGGTGATCGTCGAGGGGACACTGAATAGTGCACGGTACATCCAAACCGTCATCGAACCCATCGTTCTACCATTCCTAGACCGGCAAGGGAACTTGCTGTTCCAACAGGACAATGCACGTCCGCATGTATCCCGTGCCACCCAACGTGCTCTAGAAGGTGTAAGTCAACTACCCTGGCCAGCAAGATCTCCGGATCTGTCCCCCATTGAGCATGTTTTGGACTGGATGAAGCGTCGTCTCACGCGGTCTGCACGTCCAGCACGAACGCTGGTCCAACTGAGGCGCCAGGTGGAAATGGCATGGCAAGCCGTTCCACAGGACTACATCCAGCATCTGTACGATCGTCTCCATGGGAGAATAGCAGCCTGCATTGCTGCGAAAGGTGGATATACACTGTACTAGTGCCGACATTGTGCATGCTCTGTTGCCTGTGTCTATGTGCCTGTGGTTCTGTCAGTGTGATCATGTGATGTATCTGACCCCAGGAATGTGTCAATAAAGTTTCCCCTTCCTGGGACAATGAATTCACGGTGTTCTTATTTCAATTTCCAGGAGTGTATATTTGAACCGCCGTCCCCCTGGACAAATGCAGACCACAGTGTGGCCCCATTCAACCATGTCAGCTGCTGACATTGCTGTCTCAGACGAGTACACGGAATCCCCGTATCCTTCACAGTGACCACTGAACATCTTATGCTGTTTACTCTCCATATACACTACTGGCCATTAAAATTGCTACACCACGAAGATGACGTGCTACAGACACGAAATTTAACCGACAGGAAGAAGATGCTATGGTATGCAAATGATTAGCTTTTCAGAGCATTCACAGAAGGTTGGCGCCGGTGGCGACACCTACAACGTGCTGACATGAGGAAAGTTTCCAATCGATTTCTCATACACAAGCAGCAGTTGACCGGCGTTGCCTGGTGAAACGTTATTGTGATGCCTCGTTAAGGAGGAGAAATGCGTACCACCACGTTTCCGACTTTGATAAAGGTCGGACTGTAGCCTATCTCCATTGCGGTTTATCGTACCGCGACATTGCTGTTCGCCTTGGTCGAGATCCAATGACTGTTAACAGAGTATGGAATCGGTGGGTTCAGGAGGGTAATACGGAACGCCGTGCTGAATCCCAACGGCCTCGTATCACTAGCAGTCGAGATGACAGGCATCTTATCCGCATGGCTATAACGGATCGTGCAGCCACGTCTCGATCCCTGAGTCAACAGATGGGGACGTTTGCAAGACAACCATCTGCACGAACAGTTCGACGACGTTTGCAGCAACATGGACTATCAGCTCGGAGACCATGGCTGTGGTTACCCTTGACGCTGCACCACAGACAGGAGCGTCTACAATCGTGTACTCAACGACGAACCTGGGTGCACAAATGGCAAATCGTCATTTTTTCAGATGAATCCAGGTTCTGTTTACAGCATCATGATGGTCGCATGCGTGTTTGGTGACATCGCGGTAAACGCACGTTGGAAGCGTGTATTTCCCATCGCCATACTGGCGTATCACCCGGCGTGATGGTATGGGGTGCCATTGGTTACACGTCTCGGTCACTTCGTGTTCGCATTGACGGCACTTTGAACAGTGGACGTTTCATTTCAGATGTGTTACGACCCGTGGCTCTACCCTTCATTCGATCCCTGTAAAACCCTATATTTCAGTAGGATAGTGCACGACCGCATGTTGCAGGTCCAGTACGGGCCTTTCTGGGTACAGAAAATGTTAGACTGCTTCCCTGACAAGCAGATTCTCCAAATCTCTCACCAATTGAAAACGTCTGGTCAATGGTAACCGAACAACTGACTCGTCAAAATACGCCAGTCACTACTCTTGATGAACTGTGCTATCAAAAATGTGTGTGAAATCTTATGGGACTTAACTGCTAAGGTTATCAGTCCCTAAGCTTGCACACTAGTTAACCTAAATTATCCTAAGGACAATCACACACACCCATGCCAGAGGGAGGATTCTAACCTCCGCCGGGACCAGTCGCACAGTCCATGACTGCGGGGCCTGAGACCGCTCGGCTAATCCCGCGCGGCAACTGTGGTATCATGTTAAAGCTGCATGGGCAGCTGTACCTGTACATGAATTCCAAGCTCTGTTTGACTTTTTTTTTTTAAATAGAGGTGGAGCCCCTCCACGCCCACACCGGCATGATGGCCAACACAAAAGGTCTACTGCCATCTCTGCATAAGGGTTAGTATTCACTAAAGTGAGGTGTCGCAGGATGTGGGTACTGCGATGTTTGCGTACGTCTGGTTAGGATTAACCATTAATACGCGCTCATCTGGAGATAGATTGGTCGAAATCTGACGAAGGGTAGCGGTTTGAAGGGCAGAGGAAAAAAAGTGCCAAGGCAAGAGCCAAGGGAAAAAAACCTCTGCGAAAGTTAGGTCGGGCGGCAAGAGCAGTAGCGGTTGTCTTGCTGCCTGCGATAGGTTGTGCAAGGATAGGCTTTGTTAGTAGTGGGTATCATGCATGTCGATATCTTGACGTTGTGCGTTTGTGCTGCTCGGCGGCTGGCGCTGGGTGCTGGTACAGAGTCCTCGTTCAGCGTCCTGCAACCTGCAACAGTTATGTTTGTTATCGGTCTTGTGTCCGATATGTCATATACCGGAGGCACAGTGTGAGGGAGTGTTGGGAGATTGTTCGTGCGTCTGTGGGCGAGCTCGTCGGTGTCCCTGCTGTGGCCTGTTGGTCGGCTCTAATAGCAGCTGGTAGTTGCCAGTCAGTGTTGCTGATATGCAGGGGCTTACCGACGTTTGTCGCTGTTTGCGTATGTTAGTTTACCATAGGTGGTTATGCCCTGGCTAGCAGTGTCTTTGGTCGCTTGTGTTTCCACCTGTGGTTGTGATCGTAGTTTCCCAGAGTGAGGATGAAAGGATTGTTCGAGTGTCTCGAGTTCCTGTGTAGTCGTGTGGCGTGTTTCTTGAACACTTCCTTGAGGGTATCAAGGCGGTATTCATGGTGAAGATCCACGGTGCGTGTGTAGCGTGGAGCATTGCTAATGATTCGTAGCACTTTGTTCTGTATGATCTGCAGGCGGCGCAGTCGTGTGGGAGCTGCATATCCCCAGACGGGAGCTGCGTACGTCATCAGAGGTCTAATCAGTGTCATGTATAAGGACCTCGACACCCTCCTATTCAGTGTGCTTTCCCTGTTGAGCATTGGGTAGAGCTGTTTGAGCCTCGCGTGCGCTCGGTTGGCAACGTATTCGATGTGGTCCCCCCATGTAAGTTTCCGGTCCAGCCAGACACCTAGGTATCTGACTTTCTCTCGGAAACGTATTGGGCGTGTATGTAGTGTTATCGGTTTACAGTGTTGGTGTTTGCGCAGTAGTTTCGGTCTGCGTGTGAACAGAACTGCTTCGCACTTGTCGACGTTTACTTTAATACGCCATCGCTCCAGCCAAGGCTCAGCTGTTCTGAGTGCTGTCTGTATTCGTGAGTTGATGTTCGACGGTTTCCAGTCTTGCGCGAGGATGGCTGTGTCATCCGCGTAGACGGCTAACGTCGTGTTTCGTGTCGCTGGGAAGTCATTATTGTACAGGTTAAACAAGATGGGCCCCAGGATGCTTCCTTGGGGTACTCCAGCTTGGATACCGTGTTGTGTTGATTGTTTATCCTGCACGTTAGTGTTGAAACATCTGTTCGTGAGATATGAGTGTATGAGACGTACGAGTCCGTCTGGGAAACCAGCCTCGCTTAGTTTGCGTATGAGTCCGTTGTGCCAGAGACGATCGAAAGCCTTTTCGATGTCTAGGAACACGGCCCCTGTGGCTTTGTTCATGTTGTAGCCGTGTGTTACATGTTCGACTACGCGGAGGAGTTGTTGTGTTGTCGAGTGGTGATTCCTAAAGCCGAATTGCTCCGGTCTTAGGGTGTCGTTGGCGATGCAATGCCTCGTGATACGTTTTAGTATTACCTTCTCAACAATCTTGCTGAGCGAGCACAGCAGACTGATGGGTCGGTAATTTTGTGGGAGGGAGTGGTCTTTCCCTGGCTTCCTGAACATCAGGACCTTGGCCGCCTTCCAAAAGTCAGGGAAGTGTTGGTGTGTCAGGATGGCATTCGTTAGGTGTGTGAGGTATTCTACGGCTTTATCCGTGAACTCCTGGAGGACACGGTTTTGAATGCCATCAGGCCCAGGGGCTTTTCTAGCGTTGGTGTGCTTGATAGCCCATGTGACTTCATTTGTGCTAGCACGTCTTATTTCGTCGCGCGAGGGCTGGGCTACAAGTCGTGTAACCTCCTGGTCCATTTCAAGTGTGAATGCTGGGTCTGAAGGAACCATATTCGGCATGAAGGACGCTGCAAGTGTTGTGGCCATAAGCTCTGCCTTCTCCGTCGCGGAGTAGGCTGGGCCGTCTGGTCCTTGTAACGTGGGAATGTAATGTTTCTCCCTGTTTGACTTAATGCCCAGGCGTATCAAGGCCGTTACTACGGCCAGAGGTGGTTGTTCTGGGTACTGATTACTCAGGATCTATGCACCCAAATTGCGTGAAAATGTAATCACATGTCAGTTCTAGTATAATATATATTGTCCAATGAATACCCATTTATCATCTGCATTTCTTCTTGGTGTAGCAATTTTAATGGCCAGTAGTGTATATCCCGCCAGGGTAGTGGCCATTCAGCCTGCCACAGAAAATTGCAACGCCAATCATTTTCATTTTCATTCTCACAGATGGTGTGTAAGTACTAGTGCGAAGTTATTTTGACATCCGGCCATGTCTTGCCGGTGTTTCACTTTTTTGTCATGCATTGTATTTAAAGAAGTACTAAAGTCACAATTCTCGCTGATATTAAGAGGCAGGTGTCGTCTGATGATTCATCTTTCCCTTTCCTGCAAACTGTCCTAAGTAAAAGTTGAGAAAGGCACGTGGGACGCGCTAGTGTAATTTGCCAAATTTAAGAAGTTTATGTAAAATCCCATTTTTCTAGACGGTAGAGTACCAGAGGAATTTTGCAACAACAAAAACGAAGGCAAGTAAAATAAGGTTTAAATTTAATTAATAGATACGTTCACATAAGAAATCTGCTTACGTAATTTAAGTTAATGGTATAATTAACAATTTCGTAAAATCATTGTTAGTGTCCTTTACAGTGTCCCATCACAGTATTTTATTTCTCGTAAGCATTTCACTGCATATCTCTCACCAATTCTTGCTGCCGGTATACAGCCGGAAACAACTGCGGATTCACCCTTCGTCACTCAGCTCACAAGTGTCCTACCGCGGCCATAGTTAGCTTACGGACCATGGCGGACGACACTGAAGAGGGTTCTATGCCCGCTGTGGTGGTTGAGGAGAGGGCTCTCCTCACACACCTCGGCCTCTTACAAGTAGCGGCAGATGACGGCTCGAACACAGCCTGCAGATGACAGGCCACAACATTTATGGCGCCGCTGATGACGGTCCCCATTGCAGGAGACAATCTACAGGTCTATCACTTAGTGACAATCAAGGTTAATACAGTTCATAAAGTACAAAGTTGTTGCTCCTCCAAGACATGCTCAGTGCAGCAGTCATTGCCATCGTATTTCTCCAAGAGGTCTTCGTCGACGATTTCTCGGGTATATATGGTTATACAGCTCATGTGTCCCACGCCTCGCCAACTAACAGCGATGTCGCAGTTCTCCTCAGGGAAGAGTCTCGAGGCGAACAAAGTACGATATCTCCCCAACGCTAGAGGAATGGCCGTAACAGTGCTAGGCACCCAGTTTATCAGTGTGTATACCCCTTCCGGAACGAATCGCCGTCGCGACCAGTCGCTCTTCTTTGCGGAAGGAATAGCACCACTTTTCCAGGATAGGCACGACGACTTGGTGTTAAGAGGACCATTTCAATAGCACCCAAGCACCTAAAGATCAGCTGCCACGCCATTCACCGTGCCCCGAACTTGGGCCACTCATCAGCTAGTAGATACATCAGTACATGTCCAAGGAAATCGACCGGGATTCACTCATTTCACGAATCACTCCTCTGGTTGTATTGATAGGATTTACGTCTCCCGTTCTCTCGCGGCAACAGTGACCGACGCGGAGGTGTGGCCAGTAGCCTTTTCTGATCACGAGGCCTACATATGTGCCTTCAGCCTTCGCCGCCAACGTCTGTGGGGCAGCCGACATCTCTGGAAGTTAAACCTCACTCATTTTGTTTCTCCGGATTGTCGGCGCGCCACCGAGGACGCGTGGTGTTCACGCTTCCGCCGCCTCCCAAAGTATCCTACATTGATCAGTTCATGGTTAAACTGTGCCAAGCCAGCCTCATGCAGAACTTTGATTACGTATGGTCGTGAGACCGCTGCTTGGAGGAGGCACACCCTCGATTTTTATTTCATAGTCCTTCGCAAATGTGCCTCCTCGCCACCCACACTGGAGCAACTGATGACAGTACATCATGTGAAGGCACAGATCGTAGCTTGTATGCGCCGACACCTCGAAGGGACTATTTTCCGAATGCGAACACATGACAGACTAACAACGGAACGACCCACCATATACAACGTCATTCGAGAACGTTCAATGCAAAGAAAGGCGCCGATACAGGCCTTCGCCACTGCAGACGGCTGCACACCACACAACGCGGTACTGGTGCAACCTTCTCCGACCATTACACACGACTTTATTCCGCTCAATGTTCCGACCCGATGATGGTGACAGGAGTTTCATGATTGGTTTATGGCACTGTTCCATAGGACTTACAGACTGAATTATTGAACGAAATTACGGAAAATGAATGCAAACGTAGGCTCCCGCGGCCGTTGTCACAGTTAGCAGTACACCCGGAGGAAGGCGTCTTGCAACAGTCGCCGAAACGTCAGAATTTTATAGTTGACAATGCGGACTCAAACTCAGAGGAATGGACTATGGAAGATAAAGTTATCGGTGCCATAGGTAAAACAGCATCAAACAAGTCTTCCGCCCCCGACGGGTTCCCTGTGGAGTTCTATAGGACTTTTCAATATTTACTGGCTCCCAAGTTGACAAACGTCTGTCGGGAGCTCATGTCCTCTACGGTGCCCCTCCCCACAGCCTTTGTAGAAGGAATGATTGTACCGATTCACAATCCAACAGGTGGCGCTCGAATACATGATTACTGCCAATTGACACTCGTCAACAACGACATGAAGTTATTCACCAGACTATTAGTAAAACATATACGACCGAACCTGCCTCACATCATCTCACCAGATCAGGGGAAAAACACTAACATCCACACAGCGCTGTGTCAATACCATGACATAATAGCCCTAGCAAGTGCACGCCGCATCTCGTGAGCGCTGACATCACTGGATTTTAGCCAATCTTTCGATCAGGGGATCACATGTACCTGATATCTGTTCTCCAACACACGCAATACCCACAGCAATTCATAGACGTCGTGACGCGCCTCCTCTCAGGGACGACCTCCTAGGTCCTCGTTAACGGGTGTCTCACGCAGTCCCTCCCAATTTCATGATCAGTGCGTCAAGGCTGTTCCTTGTCGATCTTACTGTACGCTCTGGCACTGGAACCGCTCCTCTGTGGCCTCCGTCAACGCCTCACTGGACTCACCTTACGTGGCGTCACATTCGCTGTCAGTATATGCAGACGACCTTGTTCTCGTGCTCCACAGCAGCGACCATGGAACCAGCGCACTAGAATGGATTGCAACATAGGTGTGGCTTCAGGCAGCTGTTGCAGCGTCACCAAATCAGTCGCCATGAACACAGGAGACGGGTTGACCCCAGCGTGTGTCGACCCCCTACAGCTTAATGGTACTATCAAATGTCTCGGAGTAAAGTTTCACGATGACATACAGCGCACTGCGGCCCTTAATTACAGCCTCTTATTACAACAAATTCAGGTCCAGATCTCCAACCTTCATACACAGACCCTCGATATTCTTCGAAGGACTTACTTCGTCAATGTTACCTAGCATCACGCCTTACACATATTGTGCCATGTACTTCCAATACCGTTACTGATGGCTTGACTTATATTAGTGGCATTTGGAGCCTACATCAATACAGACATGCTCTTCAAAGTCAGTTATGAATCGCTGACCTTTCCCCCAGACAGGGGACGTCTTGGCCTTGTACATGTCCACTACAGCACGGTGGCCCTGTCTGTCAGCTTGCACATCAAGTTGTGGCACCACCGCCCAGAAAGTTTGACAGACTTGCTGCTGGAGCCCGTAGCTCTGCCCTCCCTTATAGCACCACATGACATAACCCCCCCCCCCCCTCCCGCCTTTCTACTATTTCAGTCACTTTTACATTGAAAACAGATTTGTCCATATCGTAGTGCCACTGATGATGTGCACGGCGCAGGAGATATATCACGTCCTACAACAGAGGCACCCACCAAACGTCATCGAGGTCAAGAAGCCTCATGTTAGTTGGAATGTGGTGTGGTGCACAATACACGTGGTTACACTGGATACAAACGTCGGATCAACATGGTACATTACTGTAAATGGTAAACAGATCATCCAATCGTGCCTCCACAAGACAAAATGGCGGCCTCGCTTTTATGTGCTGACTGTGGAGTACCAACGCGGACCACCACCGTCTCAGATGTGGCGTGGCGGAAGATGTATGGCGCTTGGTGTGACAAATCTTGTCATATTTTCTATGAGTGACCCCAGAACACATTGCATCTCAGCTTCTACTTTTTGCACATGAACTGTGTTTCCCACACACCAAAACCAATGCAGTCATGTGTGTCCATGGGTACATGATACAATATTGATTTCATGATGGACCTAAGGATTTACTGACTTTTGGAACTACCCACAAGAATATAATTGTATGATTCTACAAGACCCAAAATATAGACAATATTTTTCTAATTACTTACAGAGTGCTCCACACGACCCGCCACACAGCTGTATCATCAAAAGGTAGGAGAAGATACCCACTGACTGAGCTCACAAGAACACAAATGATTATTAGTGGAATAACATGTAACATGTGTGAAGACATACCTGGATGATGAAGCATGATGAGAGTAGCAATGCACCCTTTCTGCATTGTGTACGAAGCACATACTCCATTTCCTCATTTATATTACCTTGGTATAGGAAAGTCCAAAGATTATTTTATTTGCTTACTTAGTGCACAATGTGGTGTTAGTTACGTGTATTTTATGAGTGGCATAGAAAGGAAAACCTTAAGAAAAAAAGAATTTCCCACTATTGATTTTCCCTTACCATTGCTAATACCTTGAAGGCAATGGGGACTCTCTGGCCAGGCTTCAGATCATGATCCCTACCCACTCTGCCCTCCCCACCCTCCCTGCCCTGCCTCCTATTTAAAAAAAAAGTGTACAGCATCTGGTTCACATCCCGCTACATCCAAATACTTTTTTATTCTCACTCACATTTCTAAATGACTGACTTCACACTTTTGTGATCATTCTATTCACAACACATGAAGAGAATTTGATGTTCAAAACAATAATATTCACCTCAGAGTGAAGTGCTGGTTATGGTTATCCTTTACCACAAGGTGTATTTACCTTGAAGCTACCTCGTTTATAAATGTGTTAGGCTCTGCATTCATATGGACAGAACTGTGAATAATGGGCAGATTGAAGTATTTGCAAGAATAATTCTGAAACTTTCTGAAGATGTTGTACTACCTCTGCTTCCTAACATGCCTTTATCCAGCCAGAAATGAGACATCTTGTTGATTTATGAGCTAAAAAAGAGTTGAAGCCAGCCCACATTGAATCCAATAATGTATCTCTCTACAGTGTCCATTATGATGTGTCAACAACCCAAGTTTATTAAGTTTATTTTTTAAAAAAGTGAAAAATTTGTGTTTAGAAGTTGATTGATTGTCGGGAAGGGTAGGATACTGCATTAGGGGAATTATTTGTGTAACTGATTTTATTACTGTGAGTAATGACTTAAACTTTAGTGTTTGAAAGTCTAATGTCTCAAATAGAAAAATGAGAAATAGTGCCTCTTGTTATTAAAAAAAAGGGTGCTTAGTGGTCCAAAGTGTGTACACAATACTGAATTATGAAAGCAGGTGCTGCAGACACTGTTACAATTTGTCACATCAAAATGGTCACATTTGCCTCTGGTGGTGTGAACCGTTACCAAGTTAGCAGTAAGTCACTGTATTTCAATTCAATAAAGTCTGCTCAACAGGTTATGTAGCCAGTAACATAGTTATTAAAAGTGCTTGATAGTCAAGTAGTACAGTATAAACAGAAAAATACAAAGACAGAAATTTCTCACATGGTTCATTACAAAACTACATTACATGTATTGGAGATTAGTTTATAAAACCATTGTTTTGATCTTCAAGATATTTATTTACTGAGTAGTGCCATTTATCAATTTAAAAATTTCCAAGTTCTCATTTAAAAATGGAAATGGAAATGCTGTGTGGCTAGGGGCCTCCCGTCGGGTAGACCGTTCGCCTGTTGCAAGTCTTTCGAGTTGACGCCACTTCGGCGACTTGTGTGTCAATGGGGATGAAATGATGATGAAAGACACACAACACCCAGTCATCACGAGGCAGAGAAAATCCCTGGCCCCACCGGGAATCGAACCCGGGACCCCATGCGCGGGAAGCGAGAACGCTACCGCAAGACCACGAGCTGCGAACCTCATTTAAAAAATTATATCATCCTCTAAGTTTTAATGTACTGAGGTAATGCATTGTAGTGCCTAATACCCATATAGCCTCCTTTCTTCTCAGTTCATGCTCTTTTTATGTGTTCTGTGTGGAGATCATTTCTCTCCCTTCTGTTATAGTTGTGTCAGTCAGCATTTGTGTGGAAATTGCTTAAATTTGCTTTCATTAAGAGTACACATTTAAATATATAAAGTTATGGTAGAGTAAGTATTCCTAATGTACTGAAAAGAGGTCTGCAGTGAGCTTGTGTAGGACTGTGGCTAATTATTCAAACAGCTCATTTTTGTAAGATAAAAGTTTCTTTTAAATTACATTTTTGAGCTGGCACAGAACACTATTCCATATGAGAAAATGGTCTGAAAATATCCATAGTATGCCATTCTGATGTTTTCTAAAGTGTAAACATTTATAATAACTCCCAGTGCAATGCAGGCTGTGTTATGTCTTTGTGTAAGGAATCTTATGTGGTGTTTCCAATTCTTAGCTTCATGCATACACATTCCTAACAGTTTTGCAGTCTCTCTGGTAATCTGTCATCCAGTTCTAGGTTAATGTCTTCATTGTAAATCATTTTACCCAACTGTAAGTAATCTATTTTCTTTGCATTCAGTGTAAGTTTATTTGAACTGAACACAGTCTCATTACTCTTAAGGATTTTATCAGCAGTGGAATGTAGTGAGTTTTTAAAGTTGCTCACTATTAGACTTATGTCAGCTGCATATAATACAAATTTTGCTATATCATATTGTAATTGTAAATCATTCACATATATGAGAAAGAGTAGTGGCTACCCATGGATACTACTTAAGGAACTTCTTTTGCTTTTGGAACTAACCTTATTTTTGTGTGTGTGTGTGTGTGTGTGTGTGTGTGTGTGTGTGTGTGTGTGTGTGTGTGTGTGTTAACAGTTATGAGCTCTACAATCTGAGATCTGTTTTTGAGATATGACTGGAACCACATTTTAGTTCTTCTAATAATTACTGCTTCTAGCTTATGAAGAAGGATTTCATGGCAGTCAATATTGAAGGCTTTAGACCAAGGTGGCAATGTGTCTGGAAAACATGTAATTCTCGAAGAATTACATTTTACCTGTAAAAATCAGTGAAATCTCAGGGAATTTCTGGGACTTCATAAAATCTCAGAAGTCTGTGTTTTTATGAATTTTATTGAGTTTTGTAAATCACAATTTTAAAATATCTTTAAGTGTTTTAGAATTTTTGATTAATAAACCTGAAGTGTGTTAATTATAAGAATATTGTTCCATATAAACTATTTATGTTTAAAAACTGTTGTTAAACTACAGCTCAGGGCTGGTATATAGCTCAGCTGAGATGAAAGAAAAGTCATTATTGTTGTTTAATGTCCTGTAAAAGTTTCATGTCAATGGCTACAATGGTTCCTGAAATACAGGGAAGCAAAGTCACTAAATTTAACATTGTCAGGCTAGGGTGTTCCAACTCCCCTTAAATAGTGGTCTAATTTTTGAGACCTATAGCTGCTGAGGAAATACACCTTCACTAACGGATAAATCTGAGATATGTGCTAAGGGTTTTGCAGTCTGTACAAGGCATTCTTGAAGATGCTGTCATGCTACTACCAACATTAAAACTCACAGTTATTTCAATATACCATTCTCCTGATAGTGATGCCAATTAGTTTGTAGAGTGTTTAGATAAACTTATTCACTGTACAGAAAAATATACCAAACACAAGACAATAATTTTCGGAGATTTAAATTTTGATGTAAGGAAAAAAAACACACAAAAATACTAATTTGCTTAACATGCTAAGATCCCATAATCACTTCTGTGCAAATTATAGTCCCACAAGACAACTTTCTTGTGTCGACAATTTTATCACAAATATACATAAAGATGATTTTGAATTGGGACTCCTTAATGTCAACCATCTGACAGATCACAAAGGTATATGGGTAAAACTAACAATTAATGAAACAGTGGGGGATAGTGAACCAACCCGGTATGTCAGGTTGTTAAATGATAAAAGCATAAATAGCTTCATGGATAAGCTGAAGGTACTAAACTGGAATAATATAATATATGCTTCCAATAATGTTGAGGAGGCTTGTAGCAGGTTTGTTAGTACTCTATCTGAAATTTTCAATACCTCCTGTCCAATGGTTACCAAACTAAACAAAACTAGGGCAAGAAAGCATGGTCGACTACTCCACATAGGTGGTTCACACAATATTTACAGAAGCTAAGATTAATGGTTTTGATATGCTATGATAAGGTAAAAAATGGTAGTGTTGACAATGCAATGTATGTTAGAATCAAGAGACACTATAGATCATAAATCACATTAGCAAAATGTAGAGTAAATGATAACTTCATCAAAAACTCCAATAATAAGTGTAAGGCTGCGTGGAGGGTCATTAAAGCAGAATTAGGTATAGGTAGTCATAGTGTAAAAGTTAATGTCACCCCAGATGAATTTAAACTCTTTTTTATCAATGCAGCAAACCCTGATCCCTCATCTCTTCATAAGAAGAGTTCAAAATCAAATTCACAATCTACTTATGTAAACCAGTTTTACAAAACTTTGCTGATACTGACCCAACCTGTAATTGGGGACATGTGGAAATAAGTGATGTAATTAAATCAGTGGCAAAGTTGAGTGACTCCAGATCAGAAGATATTTATGGCCTCTCAAATTCTGTGTTTAAATAAATAATTGACTTGATATCATTCCCTCTCTCCACACTCCTAAACTGGATATATAGTAATTCCATTACACAAAAAGCGTGATAAATCCTGCACTAATAATTATCGTCCAATTTCTCGAATACCAATTTTTTCAAAAATAATCGAATATTGTGTACAAAAGCAAATTAACATGCATTTGTCAAAAAACAATATACTGACTAAGTCTCAATATGGTTTTAGGGCCCAGTTATCAACAATTAATGCTGTTGAAAATATTGTTTCTATTGTGCTATCTTCTTTTGAATCCAAATTATCTGCTGAAGCCACCCTAGTGGACTTAAGCAAACCATTTGATTCTGTAAACCACACAATACTGCTGGAAAAACTATGGCGTTATGGCATTAGGGATCTGGAACTCTCCCTCATTAAATCATATCTCAGTAACAGAAAGCAAACTGTAAGCTACAATGGTCAAAAGTCACAGTTACTGAATGTCACTAGAGATGTTCCCCAAGGATCAGTACTTGGGCCATTATTGTTTATAATATTTATAAACGACCTGCCCAGCAATATGCCATGCAAATCTGTGCTTTATGCAGATGATACAACTTTCATACTTCAGTAGAATACTTGTTGCCAGATACGTGCTCTAATGTACCTTGGAACATGTTTTCACATTTGGAAAACCTTAATTTCCTGTAGTAATTTTTATAATTTCAGGAAGAGACTACTGCACATGATTAGATTAGATTAATATTAGTTCCATGGATCATGAATATGATATTTCGTAATGATGTGGAACGAGTCAAATTTTCCTATACATGACATAATTAAGTTAATTTAACAACATAATTCAGTTAATATAACAACTTTTTTATTTTTTATTTTATTTTATTTCGTTTTTTTCCCTTAATTTATATCTAAAAATTCCTCTATGGAGTAGAAGGAGTTGTCATTCAGAAAGTCTTTTAATTTCTTCTTAAATACTTGTTGGTTATCTGTCAGACTTTTGATACTATTTGGTAAGTGACCAAAGACTTTAGTGGCAGTATAATTCACCCCTTTTTGTGCCAAAGTCAGATTTAATCTTGAATAGTGAAGATCATCATTTCTCCTAGTATTGTAGTTATGCACACTGCTATTACTTTTGAATTGGGTTTGGTTGTTAATAACAAATTTCATAAGCAAGTATATATACTGAGAACCTACTGTGAATATCCCTAGATCCTTAAATAAATGTCTGCAGGATGATCTTGGGTGGACTCCGGCTATTATTCTGATTACATGCTTTTGTGCAATAAACACTTTATTCCTCAGTGATGAATTACCCCAAAATATGAAGCCATAGGCAAGCAATGAGTGAAAATAGGCATAGTAAGCTAATTTACTAAGATGTTTATCACCAAAATTTGCAATGACCCTTATTACATAAGTAGCTGAACTCAAACGTTTCAGCAGATCATCAATGTGTTTCCTCCAATTTAATCTCTCATCAATGGACACATCTAAAAATTTTGAATATTCTACCTTAGCTATATGCTTCAGATTAAGGTCTATATTTATTAATGGCGTCATACCATTTACTGTACAGAACTGTATGTACTGTGTCTTATCAAAATTCAGTGAGAGTCCGTCTACAAGGAACCATTTAGTAATTTTCTGAAAGACATTATTGACAATTTCATCAGTTAATTCTTGTTTGTCAGGTGTGATTACTATACTTGTATCATCAGCAAAGAGAACTAATTTTGCCTCTTCATGAATATAGAATGGCAAATCATTCATATAAATTAAGAACAACAAAGGACCCAATACCAACCCTTGTGGAACCCCATTCTTGATAGTTCCCCAGTTTGAAGTATGTGCTGATCTTTGCATATTATGAGAACTGCTTATTTCAACTTTCTGCACTCTTCCAGTTAGGTATGAATTAAACCATTTGTGCACTGTCCCACTCATGCCACAATACTTGAGCTTGTCTAGCAGAACTTCATGATTTACACAATCAAAGACCTTTGAGAGTTCACAAAAAATCCCAATGGGTGGTGTTCGGTTATTCAGATCATTCAAAATTTGATAGGTGAAAGCATATATGGCATTTTCTTTTGAAAAACCTTTTTGGAAACCAAACTGACATTTTGTTAGTACTTCATTTTTACAGATATGTGAAGCTACTCTTGAATACATTACAGTCTCAAATATTTTGGATGAAGCTGTTAGAAGGGAGATTGGACGGTAGTTGTTGACATCAGATCTATCCCCTTTTTTATGCAAAGGTATAACAATAGCATCAAATTACCATCATTTTGAAACTGATATGAAAATATATTATACTTCTACTACAGAGTTGGCTAGAGGCAAAAGACAGAAAAGTGCTCCTTGGTACAATGTTCTCCCCTACACTCAAAGTTTCTTGAATAATTCACAAGTTAATGGAGGAGAACACTGTTTGTAGATTTGACTGAGAACTACTCAAACACAGACCACAGTCTCAGTGCTTCCATATTCTGTTGGTTCATTAGCTGAAAACTCAACTGTCAGTTGAACACTGAGTAAAGACAGTACCACATTAGGCAGACAGGCAGGTCTGTGTGCTAGCCCAGTGTCAGTGATAGATAACAATAAAGTTAAAATAACTGTCTGAATGAAAACCATCAAGCACTGGGTTATTGTCAATAGGTACACGCAAGGGCTTGTTGCTGACATCAGCTGCTTATGACTAGTGAGGCCACAAAGGTCCACATCAGACCTCAAATCTGCTGGAATGTTTTTCCATGTGACCTGATGTTGGAGAATATATCCTTCCATGCCACACCTAGTGAACTCCCCCCATGTATACATAGTTGCAGATCCTCCTGCAATAATAAGGCAAGTCGAGTTACCTTTCTTCTAGGGAAACCATGCAAAAAGAAGACTCATTGACCTAGCTTGTTATGCCTAAGATTCTAGTTCATATTTGCAACAACATGATATGTATAAACATGCAATGACATTCACATATCTCAGTTGCCAGATGCTGCTAACATATGCTGCCACTGTCTATGGTGCTTTGAGCAAGTGGGTATAGTTGTGAGGAGGACACAGTGTTTATGTGAAAACAGTTATTGTGATACATAGCATGCTTGACTGTCAACATGGAAGTAATCAGAACAGCAAACAAGAACAAAACATGTGGAAGGGTTGGAAGCAGAAGGAAAGTCATGAACTGTGTTGCAAAATTCTGATGAAACATGGTAAATTTAAATGCAGCTAACTTACAACAGAACTTTAATTGCTTCAGTGGCCCATGTAATATGTATGTGATGGGTGAAGATTACATATCAGAAATGGGTATCTGTTTATGTTCATTGCTGGGGAAAGATTAAATTGGAAAGAGTGATCTGACAGTGCAGAAAAAGAATGACTTGTCTGTTGTCATCAAGAAATACTGCAAAAAAAGAAAAGAAAATGTTATTAACATGTACCATTCAAGATGCAAAGAACAGTGAGTGTGTCCTTTTGGATATAGGAGATTACAAGAAGTAGAACAGATGATGCATAAAAACTCAAAACTCAATTTTTGGAATTCCACCCCACACAAAAGCTACATTGGGTTGTACCACATCAAGGGCAAAGGAAAGGAAATGATTGTGTGCCTTTGCTCTGTGCAGCCTTTAATACTGATAAGGGAAGAGTTGAAGGAATTTAAGTTAAGGTAAAAGAAGAAGAAAGCTTGTGTGATGGTAGAGGGAAGTATAGCAACCATGACATGAAACTGATGGAGTCAGTGGAAGAGTTAATGTACACACATTGTCTATCCATTACCTATGAGGAAAGAAAGAAAGAAAGAAAGAAATCTGTAAAGTTGCACAAGCTCCTTCTAGATTTCTATGCTGCCATAACAGGAGACGTAAATATTCCCACTGCCCACAAGATGTACACAAAGTGCTTTAACCAGTGTGTAGATTTTGGCTTTTTACTGCCGTGTCATGATGTGTGTGAAGTTTGTTTTGAAATGTTGAGAATCCAGATGTCAGGATACACAAATGGAAAGTCAGGAAACACAAGGAGCTGAAAGAGAAAATGTTGAAGTCAGAGTGTTCACTCATTTTGGAGTTTGATTATCCCTAGAACCCACCCATTCCAAAGTTCCTGGTCACAGAACAGTTTTACAAAGTATTCCTGTAAATATATCTGTTCAACATACATATTCACCATACATGTACTCCAATGTCCCACATGTTCCACTTAATGGAAGGAGATGCAAAAAAGCTGTGCCAACACTTTGTGCTCATTCCTGTATCATGTGATAAAACTGAAGTTTGATGAGGAGAAGCATGAGAGAATCATTCTGTTCTCAGATGCATGCCTGGGACAAAACAGGAACTAAACACTGTTCCATTTCCCTACTTTGCTATGTAGAACTCTGTATATGCATTTAGTGCAACTGTTCTCTGTGTGGGGGCAGTCATATTGCCAGTGCAACAGGAACTTTGGGAACTATTCTCAGAGGTTGAAAGGGATGGAGGTTGTGGAAATTGAAGAAGAGTAAGTGCCCCTTCATATTGGTTGATGGGACATGAGGTGACAACCTGTTCAACTTTGAGTCAGCCAAGAAGGGCAAGATTAAGCAAGGCAAAAAGCCCCAGACCTCAAAAGCAGTACAGATAAAATACAAAAAAAATTGGTTAGTTTTATTGGCAGAAAACTACAGTGGAATAGGAGGAAAGGCCTATCTGCTGCAGGCCCCAAAACTGGATACCATTCTGTCAGCATTCAAGAAACCAGACCAACCACACATGAAGGCTTCAAAGAAAAAAGGATTTTCGGTCTCTGCTGTGGTTTGTAGCCCCAGCAAAGCATCAGTTTCACAAGAACTTTCTGACCCATAATGGTGTATTGTGCCCTGAGGACCAGGAGGCAGAACCAAAAATTGATGAATCAGTTTTGGAGTTTTACACAAGGCCGCAGTCACTTTCTTTCAAACACAAAATCTCAGATAAAAATAATAATGAATGTAACATTTTGTGACCTCTTGTATTTCACCACAGTCATTCTGTGTATCAGATGTACTTTTCTGTCGCCCCAAAGAAGGGGATATGCAAGGATTTCAGATTTATTTAATGTACTATTCAGCAGATATGGAATATAAACCTGATGATCTTATGCAAAGGAAAGTTGCTAGTCCACTCTTCAGAATAAGAATATCTGTAACGCAGTGATATTTCAATCTACAATGTTGACAGTTCATTTCAATGCTTCATAGCTGTAAACACATACTTTTCATTTGCCTTGTTATTTTAGAAGGATCTTCAGTTATATCAACTGATCCATTGATACATGGGATGGGAGTACATGTGCTGTTTCCCCTTGCTGTTAGTTCTGGAGGAGGTTGTTTGTCAGATATCATATCTGGCACAAAGTGGGGGACCTTCTGCATATCATCTTCATCCATGCCCATTGATGTGATGGACAATGGCTGGAGAAATGGCAATGTCAGTTTCCCACTGTGTGGAATGTTTTTCTAGAACTGGATCCCATGTTTGCTGTTTTTGATCCTTGAGTTGAGTGAGGCAACTGCCACCTTTGGTGTACCACATCTGGAGGTGGAGTTTGCCTGGGTTGGCACAAACTGAGCTCATTCCCATTTTAGTGAAGGATGTCCACAGCTGTGGCTACTAAGAACAGCTGGTGGCCTTACTAGGCAGTGATGCTGGCGCATATACAGCCAGTTGTATCTTTGAATGTGTGCATCCAGACACAGATGCTCACCTTAAAACATATGGCCACTTTTTCTCCTTGTACTGATGGAAGCTGTAACAGGTCAGATAAGAAATGATGAGGTTTCACTCGTAGATCGGTGTCACCTGGTAAGAGCATAAAAAGGAAAGCAGCGTAGAATTCATAGATGTTAGTGTCAGTAGTCTGTCCATCTGCATTTTAAACATTCTCATGAAAGTTTCAGCCATGCCATAAGAAGCAGTGTGAAATGGAAGTGTGGTAATGCTTGATTCCATTCTGAGTGCAAAACTGTTGACAAACAGTAGCTGAAAACTGCAGTTCACTATCAGTGACAAGGACTCATGTGGCTCCATCAATAGAGAAGCAGTCGTCAGGGCCTTAGTGGTATTCTCCACCATGCTTTGTTGCATTTTATGATGTATGGGAAATGAGAATACACATCTATTAAAATCAGCCACATGGCCCCATGGAATGGACCCACAAAATCTACATGCACTCAAGCCCATAACTAGGTATGCATAAGTCACACATGGCAGGCTTGACAGGGTGCTGGTTACTGCTTCTGACAAGCTTGCCAACGTTGACCTATGCACACCATATCTTCAGCAATCCATGGCCAATAATCATATCACAAGACCAGGCTCTTCACTATTAAAAATGCCCCAGTAGGACTTGTGGAAGAGTCACAAAATATGGGAGCACTAAATCTCCAGAATCACCACTCAACACTAACAGTCATCTTCTGAGAAACAGGAGGGCATGCAATTGTCAAAATAAACAAGGAAGTTCTATGGGGGTTTCCAAAGAAAGGGTCTGTGGCCAGCCTATTTGTAAAATCTGGCAAATCTGTCTCAAGAGTTGATCCTATTGTGCAGCTGCTATTATGTTTCTGGAAGTGATGGGAAGCTCTTCCACTGACTGTTCCAATTGTCAATCAATGTGAAAAAAACAGTCTTTGGTTTATCAAATTCTTCATCAGGATCCACAGGGAACCATTAGAGCTGTCCACATCTGTGTGTTGGCTTGATATGTGATAATGTATAAAATGGTGGTAATTTGATAAAACAAAAGAACCCAGTATTGTAACCTATGATATGTCCATTCTCACATATATGACATAGTTCCAGTTACGGAAGACAATGGCTTATGATCTGTGACCAGTAGAAATTGGTTGCCATGCTGCAAAATGCAGAATTTCTGAATACAAAAGACAACTGTCAGTACCTCCTTCTCTATCTCAGAATAATTTTCTTGTGCCATGGTGAGCATCTTAGAGCCAAAAGTAATGGACTTTTACAAACCATTTGTGTACTAATGCAATAGAACTTCCCCAAACATCATACAGTAACATATCCATGGCCAACAAGAGTGGTTAATTAGTCTGATACAAGATTAGGAAATGCGTGGTTCAGAGACATTCCATCAGCTTATGAAATGCTTGCTGACAGCCTGAAGATCAATGGTAAGAGACTTCATTCTTAACATTCAGCTCAATGCATGGGCTATTTTTGCAATTTTTGGGATAAATTGGGCATAATATGTAACCTTGCCTATAAAAACCTGAAGGTCTTTTGCAGACTTTGATGTAGGATTATGGTAAATGGCTATCATATTCTTTGATGTTGGTTTAACCTTTTGAACTCCATTGGATTTTACATAGAACTACCATCTTATTATTTTTTTTTTCTTTGAAGTACCGGTGTTTTTGCACGAAACCACTGATGCTACTCAGAGACTTCTAGTCATGCACTATGATACTACTACAAACGTAGGGCATTGTAGCACTCACTTATAACATTCAAAGCACAGATGGTGTGGAAATAGTGTAATGTGTTTGTAAGAGATTCTTTTTATGTGACTGTAGGATAACTTTTTTTGTGGGCATATTGAGCAGATCATTGACACAGAAAGTAAGTTACGGTAACGTAAATTTTAGTTTGTACTACTGCTTTTATGTGTATTATCGAAATGAAACCTCTGGGACAATATGTAGTTGTGATACAAAATTTATTAAATTTGAGGCACATTATTGCCTGTTATTTATGACTACGATTTGTTTTAGGTATTATGAGTTCACTGACATTTTGAGGTGTGTGATTTTGTCTAGGAAAAATGTGAATGCATTGCTAAAATAATACCAACTCTAAAAAGTGAACTTGACAAAAAAATCCAACAACAGTCAAAGCTTAAAAGAAATGTTCATGAAAATAGCACAAAATGTAATTCTGCTTCGAAAGAAACAGGAGCGCCCTTGGTAGAATGTGGATTGTAAAACAGCAGTTAAGTCGAGGCATGAGGCATTCAACAACTGGAATAGTAACAAAATTGAAAATACATCAACACCTTTCTAACTGTAAGAAAAGAAACTTCTAAATTCATCCAACAGACTAAAAGAAACTATGATAATGGTCAACTTTTAGAAATCAAAATAGAGTTCCAAAAGAACAATACAAGAAACTTTTATAAAACATTCAAAACAAAGCTAACCAGTTACCAACCTCAAAGTCTTTGCTTCAAACATGAAAATCGGTGTTTGGTTCTTAGCAATGAGGAAAATTATAAGGTACTCACTAATTATTTTGAAAAACTATTAAACTGTCCAGAACCAGAGAATAAATTCCAATCACAGAAAATTAACAAGAGCAACCCAAACTCTAAGGAACATGATGAAATTGAAATAACTAAATAAATTAAGAGACTTAAAAACAATAAAACATCTGGAGAAGACAGTATAATTGCAGAACTATTAAAATCAGCTGGTCCTAACACTATGAAAGAGATCACTCAACTAATAGGACATATCTGGCAAATTGAGAAAATTCCTGAGAACTGGAAAACTGCCTTAATTCATCCATTGCATAAAAAAGAGGATAGAACCGATGTTAATAATTACTGAGGAATCTCTCTTCTCCTGGTCACATACAAAATTCTCTTGCCATGTTTACCTGATCGAGCCCAAGAACAGCTAGAACCCAAAACTGGTAAATTCCAAACAACAGAGCCTGTCCAGAACAAATTCTTAATTTGAAACCAATCCTTAGGCACCAAAGGATTTCTGATAACAATATAGTACGTACATTTGTGGATTTTAAAAAGGCCTACAGCTCAGTTGGTTGTGAATCTCTTTTCCAAAGATTAGATAATAAAACTCTAACACTAAGGGAATGTTAACCAACACTAACTCTATAGTTAAATTCATAGGATAAATTTCTGAACCATTTGGTATAAAGACTGGTGTTAGACAGGGTGATGGACTCTCACCATTACTGTTTAACTGTGTTTTGGAGAAGATACTTACAGAATGGCAAGAGCAAACATCAAGTCAAAATATAAATCAATTAATCAAGTTAGTCAGAAGTGATATTAGAGTAGATTGCCTCACACTTGCAGATGATCTGGCAGATCGCAGGAGGCACACATCGGTACGGTGAATGACGGACAGTAATTGCCACAAGTAAAGTCCCGTTCACCAGAGGGCATGCGAGAATTTGGCCATGCCCTCTGCCGGCAGAACAACAACAACAACTCAGGCAGCATGGGCCGTGCCCAGTTAGTTCACATCAGGCAGGTCTAGCAGACAGTTCCCGGTCTACACTAGGTGAAGTGCGACGGAAACGTGAACTGTGTTACTACATAGGGCTATTACCAAAGCTCAAAAACAATTTGAAATTCTGTAGAAAAAGTAGGATTACAGATATCATTAATAAAATGGAATATACAACATGCAAAAAGCAAGCACCAAAGTTTTTGATCATGAAATATGGAAAAATAAAAAGGGCTTCTCAGTTTAAATACTTGGGAGAAATCGTACAAGAAAACAGTCTGGAAAAAGCTGCAAACAAAGTTCACTGTCAAAAAATGGCAACTGCATTCAGATTAACACAGAGTATTTATAATAAAAAATAGCTTTCTAAATTCAGTAAATGTAGGCATTACAGCACTGTAATCAAACCTAATGTCTTTAGGAATCAGAAACTTTAATTTTAAACAGAAAGAGGGATACTGAAGAAATAAAAACGAATGAAAGAAAGATAATTAGGAAAATATTAGGACCCAAAATTACTGATGGAGAAATTTATAGGCTGAGAAGTAATAAGGAAATAGAAGAATACACAGACATACATGGTGACATGAGAAAACAAAGACTTAAATTGTATGGGCACATTAAAACAATGGCACCCACTAGGTTGACAAATCAAATGGTAGAATTCTACAAAAACAGAAGTAAGGCAAAACCTGAGCCAATTAAATTGATTGCTGTGATTAAGGAGGCTCTTAAAGTAGCCAGTGTAACTCAGGCAGATGCAAATACAAAAACATTCAGACAAAAGATGTGTAATTGGAAAGTTGGTCAGAGGAAAATTAGAAAACAGACTGGAACACCATGGTCTGATGAGATAAAGAGACTTCATTCTGAAAAGATGAGGCAAATTTGGACGTGAAGGTAGGCCAACCATCAAAAGTGACATTGATTGGTTGTACCTTGCATGGCCTTATTTGGCCCATATGTGAATAATAATGATCATAACAATAAAATGTGAATGTGAATGATGGAAGCTGTATTTACCAATGATTCCAAAATGAAACTATCTCATTAAGACAACTGATTGTTTACCTCTCACCAGTTTCATCTTATATTTATTGCTTGCACTGGTAATAAGAACTAATTTTGTGAAAAAACTATATATTTATATTCCAAAGTGCAACCACCTCCTCAAAACACGTTATTGTTTACTTTTTGCCATCTTGTTCTTGTATTCATTGCTTACTATGATAATAAATGTTAATTATATGAAAAATTTGAAAATCATATTTATTCATATTGTTGTGGATTCAATGTGCTAAGGCAACATTGGCTAAGGCTAAGACTATAGCCTATATATTTAATGTAAGGCTGAGAGGAGCACTTCAAGAAGTTACATTTTAACCTATCTTGTAAAAGAGCAGAAAATACCTGCTGGAGAATCAACATATCCTCCTCCTGAGTCTGTTTTGTGACTACTACATCATCCAGGTTACTGACACATTGTGGAATAATGACAATAGTTTGTTCTAAAAATTTCTGAAACATTGTTTTTATTCATTATTGTTTAATGAAACAGTAGTTTAGCTCATATTATGTAAGTTTATTTTCTCCTTGTTTAAATAAAGTAAGATTAAACTGTGATTTTGATCATACATGACTTACCTTGGTAACATAAGGAAAGCTATTCATTTTGGGTGTACAAAGTGCGCCACACACCCACTCGTGTTATCAAAAATGGTGCACCAGCTTGAGGGTTAAGTTACCACTCTCAGAGGTAATATGCAAGAGCTGATGAACTGAATCTCATGTGAAGGTTTATTATATGATGAAACAAGTCTAGTCGGTAGTCAATCATAACACCCAGGAACTTAATTGTTTTAACTCTTTCTGCTGTCTGTGTTGCACACTTAATAGTTAGCCCTTCCTCAGTTTTGCCAGTTGCAGTGAACTGAATATAGTTTGTTCTATCAAAGTTCAATGAGGGTGCATTGACACTAAACAACTTTACTAAATTTATGAGAATATTGTTCATGGGTCCTTGAAGATATTCACACATAAGACCACCAAGCATAAAGTTTTGTCATCTGCAAAAATTATAAAATTTAACTGTAGCTTTGTACATTGTGGTAAGTCATTTATAAATAACAGGAACAGTGAAGGACCGAGAATGGGTCTTGTGGCACTCCACATTTGATGCTTCTCCATTCTGATGAAGCCTGACCATCCTATATAGTCTAATATTACTTTCTGCTTCCTGTCTTTGATGTATGACTGTAATCACCTACTTGATACACCACTTATTGTTAAGAGGTTAGCTTTCTGTAATAGTTTTCAATGGTTCACAGTGTGAAAGGGTTTTGATAAATCACAAAATAATGCTGTTCTTATCAACTTATCATTCAGATTCTCCCGAAATTAATTTTTGATAGCATAGATTGACAGCTATTTGGAAACCAAACTGACTTTCACTGAGACTACTGAATCCACATAGATATTCCAAAATTCTTGTATACATGAGCATTTCTAGTTTCTTTGACAAGGCAGTATGGAGAGAATCTGGCGTGTAATTCATAATTTCCATTCTTTCACCTTTCTTGAAGATGGATTTCACAACAGCATATTTGAGTCTGTGAGGCAGAGTTGATCATTGTAGGGATGCACTGAAAATGTGACATAGTACATCATTTATAAAAGCAAAGAAGTGTTTTGATAAACTGTTGGAGATGTTATCTACTCCAGTAGAATTTTTATTCTTCAAGGGGATAATACGTTTTCAATTTTAGATACTGTGATAGGTTTAATACGAATTTAACTGATAGTTCTGGGAGTAATATTTTGCAAATGACTCAAGGCTTCATTAATAGAGCCCTTGCAGCCTATTTGTTCTGCTACTGGCAAGAAGTGTTTGTTGAAATATTGGCTATCTTTCCAGGACTGCATACAAGATTTCCTTCATGTTTTGATTTTTAAATGTTCTAAAGTTCTTTTGTTCATCCCCATCTCACTTCTAACAATATACCAAAGAGTCCTTGGTTATTCTTAGGATTATCAGTTTCTTGTTCACAATCCAATGCTTTTGCTTTTTGTATCAATTTCTTTAGGATCTTACAGTTCATTTTATAATGACCAATTTTTGTTGTGTCCTTAGACATTGTAACTGCAAAGTAAAGTTCCTCATTGTTTTGAATTATTCTTTAATTCCCTTTGTGATCCATGGTTTTTTTAAGGCTGAGGAAGTATTGTTTGCAACTAATTTTTTTTTGGAAAAAGCTCTTCAAAGAGCAATGAGAATTCTTTTATGAATAAATTAAATTTAACATTAACCTCATCCACCCATAAACCAGGCTTCAGTCCATCTGCTGCAGTTTATGACCACCTCTTAAAGTTGTCAGCCAGCCAGTATACTGCTCATACAAGAGGCTGTGTGCACATCCACAGGTGGTGGCCTCTGATGGTTGCTGAACTTCTAGCTGCATCTGCTGACTTACATAGAGTGCCTTACAACTGCATGCGTGGATCTATGGTGTGGATCTATGCAGGTCACTACATCCCTCCCTCCTTGTGGTCTGGAGCAATGCTGATCCCCAGGGCAAGCTGCGGACAGGCATGATGTGGAGATGGCATTCTTGTTGATGGAGACCCTGGCGTTTAGAGAAGCGGGCAACTGAAAGTGGCCCATTTGAGGAGAGCCTCAACACCCCGTGCCAAAGCATGAGATGGAAGAACTGGCAACAGAAAAAGTTGGGGTCTAAGACAATGTCTGGCGGTGGTGAGGAAGATGGAGGCACCACCACTGGAGGCTGAGGCTGCTCCTGTGACTTCAAACCAGTGAGGGTTATGTAATCCAGCTGGGACACCACTGGATCTGCTGCCAGAGGCTGTGAAGGTGTAGGGTCTTTGGACAGAGATCCTGCTGCAGGGGGGAAAGGGAAGCTGGAAACTTTGCAGGTAGGTGGTGCCCAATGACTAGGGTGCCAGAGAAGGTGGTGTTATACTGGGATGGGGGGTTAGGTGCTCTTTCATTGGTTGGTTGATTTGGGAGGAGGGACCAAACAGTGAGGTTATTGGTCCCATTGGATTAGGGAAGGATTAGAAAGGAAACTGGCCATGCATTTACAAAGGATCCATCTCAGTATTTGCCTGAAGCAATTTAGGGAAATCATGGAAAACCTAAATCAGGATGGACAGATGTTGGTTTGAACTATCATCCTCCCTAAAGTGAGTCCAGTGTGCCAACTACTGTGCCACCTCACTCAGTGGGTGCTCTCCAAGATAAGGAGCTGATTTCCATGGTGCCAGAGCTCCTGGAACCCTGCCCTATACAGGGGCTGTTCTGGTGCACAGTAACTGTCAGTATCCAGTGAAGGCCCTGACAAAAAACCACGTGCCCAGACTGCTGCCACCAGTGTAAAACCTGGTACACCAGAATGCAAAGGGAAGGTGAGACTATGTCATACAAGGCCAACAGTCTCAACCTAGACGTTTCAACATGGGCTTGATACAGAGAATCTTCCACAACTGTCAACCGGTGGAAATGGGATCTAAACTTCCAGGGCCACCCCATCAGCAAGTCATCACAGCTGGGCTCTCCAATGATGCACAGCATGTGGTTGACATTGTTACATCTACGATAATGCCTCTGCCAGTCTGCAAACGAACTCCTGATGTCTGAGTGTTCATCTTGGGCACAGGGATGTCACCACACTGTCCCACTGCCACCTGGCAGTCATCAGCCACCATCTGCCATTGTACCATTGTAGCTGTACCACCACAACTGTCCACTGGAGATACCTGTTTCAGCACATGCATACCTGAGTGGTGGGGTCTGAGCATCACTTCCTATCATCTGCAGCACGTCTGTTTCAGATGTGCTCAACCGTACCTGTTCATGCTCATCAACAAAGTGCTCATTCAACTGACTGGCTGCCTCCTGCACTTGCTCCATCACCAAACTACAGCAGAAAACCACTCGTCTGCTCCTACCCCCACAGATGACCCAATTACAAGTGTATAATTAATGAGAAAGCATTTTAATGGAGATTGAGAATTATGTTACAATATTTTCTGATGTAGAGTATTTTGTTTGTTATTTTCATGCTTATCAATGCTCAGCACAATTGTTTCCATGCACATGGGCTGAAGAAGGACTTACGGAATGGACCTGCAGCTGGCTGTTATGATGAAGCAAACTGGGATCTTTTTACTTCCTCTCTTGTTTAGCCATCTGCTTCCTTAAATTCATTTTCCTCTCATTTTTGAGTATAATTTGCATTTCCATAAAAGAGAAAGATTGGCCCTCAGTCTTAAGGAATATAGCTCCAGGTCTAATTTAGTGCTTAGTTTTGTGTGTGTAATTAATTTCCTAATTTATTTGGACCATTCCTAGTTAATATATTTTTGCTGCAGATCATTATAGGATGAAATCAGTAATTGTTCATGAGTTAGGTTCTGTTGTTGACTGAAAAACAAATATAAATTCTGTAGTACTTATAAACATTTGAAAGAAGCACTATTAGGATTCTTAAAGTATTTATTTGGTTCTAGTTGAAAACTTATTAGCAAAGCCAGCTCTTAATTAACTGCAAAATAATTACCAGGTTTGTCAAAAGTATTGTTTGTATAACTATATCTGTTAATTGTTAATTTCATTATTTAGACAAATAATTCTGTAATGTGTAAATATATACGAGCCACGACATATATGGAAATTAAGTTTTCTGTATCCCTATTACTGCTCCCCTTCCCATAGCAATGACTCAGCAATTCGTTCGTGTTTCACGTCTTCCACACCAGTGTTTATGCAACACGTTATATGCACTATGCAATTACCATACCAAACAATACCTTGTTTGAAGATTTGGAAGCACAACTCTGCTCACCGAGACAGTCACGCGTGGGTTGCGATCATGCCCACCTCCCAGTCACCTACTTCCCCCTCTCTCACCGGCCACATGATCCAGCAGACAGTTGCCGCCTGTTCTCCTTTGCTTGGCACTGTGCACACACCCACCCCCTCCACACAAGCACATGCCATGCTCCCATAAGAGACATGTGACTTTCGTGCTACCTTTCCCCACTCACCCCAATGGGTACACCTCATTGCGCCCTACTCGTCCGAAGACTTGGTGCCAGGACGTTAACCAATCTCATGTGCAGTTCCCAGTTTCTTTCATCACTGGTGGAATGACACACAAGATAGTTACCACTGCCGCATCTTCTATTAGGCATAGGATCCAATGCCTCAACCCTATCAAGTTGTGCGCGGCCCTGCAGCAGATTAATGAAATTTTGGCGGCAGGTGTTCTGCAACCTTCAGACAGCAACTGGTCTTCCTAAGATGGCTATTATCACGCCGTTTGATTTATTCCAATACCACTTCATGCCATTCGGCATAAAGAACGTGGTGCAAACATGGCAACATTTCATTGACTCTATCTTGCAACAGTTCGAGTTTTGCTTTTCTTATCTGGACGACATTCTCGTTTTCAGCACCCCAGCGGAGGAACATGAAAATCATCTATCTACAGTCTTCCAGACCTTGAACTCCAATGGTGTCAAGGTCAACAAAGACAAGTTTCAGTTGCACCAGGTGTCAGTCTCCTTCCTAGGTTACACCGTCTCCACTCACGGAATACAGCCTCCCAAGTCTCGTGTGCAGGCTATCACGCCTCTGCCGCCCCCAGCTGCTTAAAAAGAGCTATGCTGTTTCCTTGGCACCATCAATTAATGTCGTCGCCATCTGCCTTCCACCGCCGGTGTTCAGGCACCCCTGCTGGATGTGCTATCAGGCAAACAAACTTCCGGTATCAAACCCATCTCTTGGACTGCTCCGATGCTAGAGGTCTTCAAGGCTCTGAAGACCTTTTTGGCTCATGGTGTGACACTCACCCACCCTGACCCCTTGGCCGAGTTATTCATCACTACGGATGCCAGCGACATCGCGGTGGGGGCAGTATTGCAACAATGCAAGGGCGACATGGTTTCTCCCCTTCATTTCTTCTCCGAGAAACTTTCTACTTCTCAGAAAAAAATATTCTGCATTCGATAGAGAGCTTCTTGTTGTTTATGAGGCAATCAAACATTTTCACCCCGACATCGAGGGACGTTCGTTTTTTGTCCTCACTGATCACAAACCACTGTCAGAAGCATTCTGCAGCCCACCTGAGGACCCACCCCCTCGACGTTACCACCTCTTTGACCAGGTTTCTCAATTCGCAACGCACGTCCGTTACATCAAGGGTGCAGATAAGATTGCTTCTGATTTCTTCTTGCGGATCAGTGCTGTTTCCCACACTGGTGATCTTTCCGATCTGGCCTCCCTCCAAGCTTCTGATGAAGATTCTGAGGCTTTCCTACGAGATCCACAAACATCACTTGTTTTCACGAAGGCTAAATTTCCTGGCGTTTCCGACGAGGTGTGGTGTGATTCTTTGACTGGCACCCTATGCCCTTTTCTTCCACCTTGGCTGCGCCGACAGGTTTTTGACACCCTGCATAACTAACCCACCCGGGCGTTTGAGCCACCACACATCTCGTGTCAGAACATTTTGGTTGGAAGAATATCAAATGGGACTGTCAAACCTGGTCACACAGCTGTGTCACTTGCCAGCACAACAAGATCAGCTGCCACACCTCCCTGCCTCTGGGCTAGTTCGACATTCCCGCAAGATGATTCCATCATGTGCATATTGATCTGATTGGGCCTCTTCCTCCTTCGGAGTAGCATAGATATATCTTATCAACTAACAACTATTTGTCTTGCTGGATCAAGGCTGTCCCTCTCCCTAACATTACTGCCGAGATGGTAGCCAAGGCTTCCATTGGCTCCTGGATTGCTCGTTTCGGGTGCCCAACCACTATCACCACCAATCAGGGTCGACAGTTCGTATCCTCCCTTTTCACCATCTTCTGCAATATATGTGGTATTAAAAAGATACACACTACCACCTATCACCCACAAAGAAAAGGGTTGGTGAAGAGATGGCACCACACCCTCAAGACAGCCCTTCAATGCCATGATTGTCTCAGGTCGGAAGCTCTTCTATGGGTGCTACTCGGTCTACACTCCAGGGGAATATATCCATAAAAAAAAGAAAAGGAACATGTGAGCACCATTCAGATGCTGTAACTCTGCAAAGATGAATCTCATGGACATGAATGTCAGTCCAACTGAGCTCCTGTAACTCTCAATATTCATATAAAAGTGTAATGTTTTCATGTTACCAGAATTGATGCGCCTGGTAAATGGAGTATCTTTTCTCAATCATTGTAACAGGCTGAAAATGCTGACAGATCGATAGTTCCAATAATGTGGCCCACACAATACATAATGTTTGTTAATAGCCACTTTTAATACCACCTTTGAAATATTAATGACTGATGGCCAGTTTCTGTTTTACTGATTTCTTTTGAATGCATGTAATGGAAATGTTACATATTGCATTTGATTACAGTTATTTTTATACAGCTTTAGTGCAGTAGACCTAACCTTGATGAAATGATTCACAGTTGTTTATTGCAGCAAAATTACTATAAACATAATAATCATAAGATTAATCACTATGTTGAGTGGCAGAATAATTTCATCAGACTAACACACTGTTCTTTATGTTGAGCAAAAAGTATCTCAATTCAGTATGACTGTACAGTGGAAGTTTGCACACATCACACAGTTTATTCTGTATTGGATTGTCATACTAACTATACATTTTATGAATTCTTATGACTGCAGCAAACATCTCCTTGCTGCCTGACATAGTTGTTGAATGTGTGATTTCTAGCTGCAGATTTGTACAGGTGTCACAGTTAGTAGCTCACCCTAAACTGTTTCACACTGGGACGGATATGTTACTATCACACTAGCTAACTGCAAATGATTTCTGTAAATGAAAAATTTATTACGCTGTTGTGATTGCACTGGGGCACAATTCTGGGGAGAGAAGGGTTATTTACAGTCAGTTCTGTCACCTGTGGCTGTATCTGCTGTGCACTCTGTTTTGTCATGCTCATTTTCTAGGTAATTTTGTGAGACTGATACTGAATTAGGGTGTAGATGTTATGTGATCAGTGACATGTTGTGTGCTAGTGGTTTCATTGTAGATCTTCTTTCATGTCATATTTATACAAACAGTTTGTATGATTTTGTCAAAATGTGCAAAATAGCGTTTCATGTAAATCTAAAATATACTGCAGCACACATGCTTATCATGCAGTGACATTCATGGTAATGATGGCATTTGTCTGTTCCAAAACTACAAAGAAAATGCTAAAGTAATTAAAGTTAAATGCTTGTCTTGTGAGTGGACAGTGTACACGAATCTGACTGTGGCCATTGCCTTACTTACACAAACAGTCATATTTCTGCTTATATGGTGGCATGCAGCATTCTGCAGTAGCACATCAGCTGAGTGGATGCAGTTCTGGCTGCACTGTCACAACTGAACACACTTCTTGTTATGGCACAATATCATTAGCAGCCTCAGAAACAGGTAAACAAACATTGCAGCTCAACATAACCCAAAAGGTCAACCACTTGCAGCACTCTCAGTAAGGAAATGGGTGGCTACCAGTTAGAAGTTTCATAATTCCCAAGAATAGAAAACACAATCCAGGACATCATAATTTATGTCTTAAACATAGCTGAAAGCAAAACAAAATTCCAAAAGAAACACTATAAGAGATCAAAGTCATGTTAGCTAAATGGAGACACCAACAGATATCAATAAAGGGCACATTTACGATTCCACCATGAGACTTGGAATTTATGTTCAGAATTGAATGGAAGGTCAACATCAGCTACTGAAAGCAAAATCAAACTGGTTGAAGAGGACAGTGATAGGCTCAAAAAAGAAAATGAAAAAACTTGAAGTCCTAGTTGCAAGACCAGTTGTCTCATATGCAGCAATTGCTGCCTCAGCTGGGGACAGTTGAACTGTCGCAAGATAGAGTCAATGAAATGTTGCCACGTTTGCACCATGTTCTTTATGCCAAATGGCCTGAAGTGGTATTGGAATAAACCGAGCGGTGTGATAATAGCCATCTTAGGAATGTCTTCCGGCGCCACAGGAATCTGGTGATAGAAGCGTTTACAGTCAATTACATTGAAAATTGTGGCGCCCGATAACATATGAGTGAAGTCATTGATGTTCGGCACTGGGTAATTGCCCATGACGGTACAAGTGTTTAAGCACCTGTAATAGCCACACATTCGGAAAGATCCATCATGTTTGGCAACGAGGTGGATTGGTAAAGACCAGTTGCTTTCTGAAGGTTGCAGAACACCTGCCGCCAAAAGTTTATTAATCTGCTGCAGGGCTGCGCGCAACTTGATAGGGTTGAGGTGTTGGACCCTATGCCTAATAGAAGATCCAGTAGTGGTAACTACGGACGAGTAGGGCGCGACGAGGCGTACCCATCAGCGCGAGTGGGGAAAGGTAGCACAAAAGTCACATGTCTCTTACGGGAGCATGGCGTGCACTTGTGTGGAGGGGGTAGGTGCGCGCACAGCGCTGAGCAAAGTAGGACAGGCGGTGACTGTCTTCTGGGTCATGTGGCTAGTGAGTGAAAGAGGGGGAATGTTTATCAACACGAGCAGTAGCTGTCTGAGAGGGGGGCATGGTCGCAACGGGCGCGAGACTGTCTTTAGCAGCACTGTTTGAAACACACGGTACTGGATGAGGTGAGTGTGATGGTAGGGTTGGAACACACAAGTAAAGTTTGTGGACTAACCTGATGAGAATTCAAGCAGTCTCGTTTAGGTGGCGGCGCCATGGACTGCAGTTGCAGAAGCGAGGTACGAGCTGTGCCGAGCTCGCTGTAAGTGGATGCAATGCGTTGTTTCAGCTTCTCAATGTCCTGGTGGAGTTGCATCGCTGAGTCATATTCTGACAGTAGGTCTGTAACGCAGGTCACAATGTTGCCCTCTAGGGTGGAGCACTTGCATGTGATATCGTATATTGTGGTGAAAACAGAGCATTGGACATAGGTGCGGGTGCATGGTATGTGGGTGTTCATAAGATGGTGGAGCACTGAACCCTATATGACATTCAGATATAGTTCATAATGAGACAAAAAAATCCATACCAAGGATCGGTTAATTGATGTCGGCAGGGGAAGGGAAGGGGCATAAGGGATTGAGAATGCCACCCACATGAAAACTATCTGATGTATAACATGCGCGGGAGGGGGGGGGGGCAGGAGGGGTTGAGAACGCCACCCACATGAAAACTATCTGATGTATAACATGCCTGTAGTGCATGTGGTGGGCCACTGAGGCGAGGTAAGGGGTCCATGTTGCGCAAAACACTGAATGGTGCATCTAAATTTGACACAAGTGGAACACCACATGTGCAGAACAGATCCAGCACAGTTTGTAGTAAAGGCAGCATTGCACACAGCCCAACAGTAACTGATGTAGCATGCCGGTGGGTGGCTAA
This sequence comes from Schistocerca cancellata, assembly GCF_023864275.1. Taxonomy (NCBI): domain Eukaryota; kingdom Metazoa; phylum Arthropoda; class Insecta; order Orthoptera; family Acrididae; genus Schistocerca; species Schistocerca cancellata. The sequence goes on along the minus strand of NC_064629.1, from coordinate 477,398,684 downwards.
GCATGTGATCGAATGGAGATCACTTTGTTCTTGAAACACTTGATTTAAAGAGACACAATTCAAAATATTGTTCAGTTCATATTTCACTGTCAGATGGGCATAATTCAGTAACATGAAGCCTGAGTCTATTGATCACTCTAACGGCATAGTTCGCGACTGTTGAAAACTAATGAGCTTAGCACACAGCATTGGTTGAGAATGCGGATCACTGTGCGTAAATGATGAGTAGGCCATTGGCGAAGAAACGACGATACTCAGTGAGTGGAGTTGTGCTTCCACATCTTCGAACAAGGCATTGTTTGGCATGGTCATTGTGTACTGCATTTAACGTGTTGCATAAACACTGGCGCAGAAGACTCGAAACATGAATGAAATGCTAGGTCACCACTATGGGAACGGAAGCGGTAATCGGGATATAGAAAACTTAATTCCCATATATGTCATACCTTGTATATATTTACACATTACATTGCATCCATACAGAATGAAGTATAACAATGAACTGACTAAAGTATCGTTAAGATGGAGGCTTGACAGAGCACTTACAGTTCAGAGATATTGAGTTTTGTGGTTGATACGAACTATTGACGGCACACATGTTTCACATCTGAAGATCACCCATGGACTGACTGCCTTGGAACTCAAAATCAGGCTTTTATATATCCTCACAATAATAGCCACTAAAACTATACATTGTTTGATGTTTAAGTTACAGAAATTACAATTAAAACATAACTCTTTCAGTTAACTGAATACATCGAAAAATTCCTTCTTTTTAACAGTTCCTTCTACCACAAATGTTAGGCTGAATTACTTGTCTAGATAATGAAATTAACAATTAACAGATATAGTTATACAAACAATACTTTTGGCAAACCTGGTAATTATTTTGCAGTTAATTAGGGGCTGACTTTGCTAATAAGTTTTCAACTAGAACCAAATAAATACTTTAAGAATCCTAATAGTGCTTCTTTCAAATGTTTAAGTACTAAAGAATTTATATTTGTTTTTCAGTCAACAACAGAGCCTAACTCATGAACAATTACTGATTTCATCCTATAATGATCTGCAGCAAAAAGATATTAACTAGGAATGGTCCAAATAAATTAGGAAATTAATTACACACACAAAACTAAGCACTAAATTAGACCTGGAGCTATATTCCTTAAGACTGAGGGCCAATCTTTCTCTTTTATGGAAATGCAAACTATACTCAAAAATGAGAGGAAAATGAATTTAAGGAAGCAGATGGCAAAACAAGAGAGGAAGTAAGGAGATCCCAGTTTGCTTCATCACAACAGCCAGCTGCAGGTCCTTTCCGTAAGTCCTTCTTCAGCCCATGTGCATGGAAACAATTGTGCTGAGCATTGATAAGCATGAAAATAACAAACAAAATACTCTATGGTCCAGCTACAATGGTACAATGGCAGATGGTGGCTGATGACTGCCAGGTGGCAGTGGGGCAGTGTGGTGACATCCCTGTGCCCAAGATGAACACTCAGACATCAGGAGTTCGTTTGCAGACTGGCAGAGGCAATATCATAGATGTAACTATGTCAAACACACACTGTGCATCATTGGACAGCCCAGCTGTGATGACTTGCTGATGGGGTGGCCCTGGAAGTTTAGATCCCATTTTCACCTGTTGACAGTTGTGGAAGATTCTCTGTATCAAGCCTGTGTTGAAACATTTAGATTGAGACTGATGGCCTGGTATGGCATAATCTGGAGGTAGGTTGATCATGGGGTGGGAGTCCATTGGACATCCCTTTTGATGGCACTTGGAAGTGTCAGCTGTGGAAGCTGTGTCTGATGATGTTGCTGAGATGGCAGGGTATTGGTCAATGCTTTGTGGCCAGGCTTCAGTTGAAGGGCTGGTCTCATAGCTGCAGGTATCTGACCATTACATTTCCTCCCTCCTTAGATTAATCCAGTATCCCATATTTCTATTTTGTTTGTCTGACTGTAACCAAGACACTTACACATCTATCAACATTTCTTCATTGCTTGAATAAGACTTTGGTGTGTCCTCCTTTTCATTTATGTCTTACAGTAGATGCAGTATCTCACTCCTACCATGTTTAAGCAGTGTTTCTCCACACCACTTTGCTTTTTTTCCCTTTTTATTTTCTTTCTCCACTTATTTTTGTTCACTGTGGTTGAGACAATTCTTCACTGGTACTGGTATGACTACAGTGGACCTACAGGAAGGAAAAGCATTATTTGGACAACTCTATGGCTGAGATGCCAGTACACAATACATATTATAATCAAATCTGCACAAATGGCTGATATGCTAGTCCCTATGATTATGTGTCAGTGACATTGTCTGTTCCAACATTTTCTTACATGATCAAGTAGATTTTGTGCTGCTGTCATTTGGTCCATGATAGCCAGGACTGTTTGGTCTAATGTGGTATTTAGGAATGCCAGATTTTCCCTGGGTAGGATTTTGAAAAAGTTGGTCTAGCATGTAAATGAACAAGTAGCTAGTAATTAGAGCTGTGGTTCTAGTAATGGTGGCAGGTAACTGTAAACTGGGACATGAAATGTTGCATTGTGTATCATTCATTAGCAATGCATAACCTTGAACCTCTATGCTTTGTGCACTCTTAAAATGTCCTTGGTCTTATCTGGTGGCAATAACAACTATCAGTTTTCATACAGAGTACAGCCAGTGTGACCATATTTTCTGGAAAAAATTGGTCTCAGTTGTAATGACATTCTTGGGGCATTTGCTTCTTGGCTTCTTGGAGTATACACATATGACTCAGGTACAGTGTGTATTCACTTTGTGGGACAAGCAGTGACTCACCTGGCTTGACACTACAATGGCTCCATGGTGGTGAGTATTACTTCCTCAAATCTCTCATCATCTTAAATGATTTAATTGGCATGGGAAACATCTGTTATAAATATTCTTCAACCTTAAAGTTACACATCAAAGAGTGTCATATGTATAGTCACTCATTCTCCACTTCACTTTCTGTCTGCTTATCTTCTTCTATACCAACTATGTCTAAGACAAAACAATTGATTTGAACTGGATGTACTAATATTCTATTAACATAAAAATAACACACCTTAAATATAACCATAATACCTAATAAGAAAGTACAACCATTTGACTCATAAGACCACCTCATGCCCTTAAGGTGTATGGATGTGTTGGAAAAATCTCAGGTATACTCTTTGTCACTAGTGTATTTCTACTTTTCTTTCTTCTGTTTTCCTTACCCAGTTCCCTTCTTCCTTCAGAAGGAGCTGCCACAACTGATGAGTGATTCTGGTACACCCTGGAATGGGTGGACTCTACTCATATGGACAACTGTTGTGCGAGTGGGAAGTTGTATTTTAATATTAGCTAGGGACACCATTTTGGTAACCTGATGGGGTCCTTGATACCATGGATTGAACTTCTTTGCTTTTCCCTTCACAGCATGAAGGTTAGATAATGTAATCCACTGCCCAACATGATGCATGTGTAATTTTGTTTTTTATTGTAAGTATTTACCTTTCTTCCAATAGCCTTTGTGTTCATTATTTTCCTTTCTTTCTTTTTTTTTCCCTGACAACATATCTCTTTTAACATTTTAGCAAAGTCCCAAACAGAGGATACATCCTCCATTGGCCAGAGTAGGTTGACATAATACAACAGGTGAGGGAATTTTCCCACCAAAAACAGCCTAGTACAATGAAAGACCCGTATTTTCATGGATTTTTTAAATGTATGCACTTATGACATCTGTAATATTGTCCCAGTTATTATGGCTATTATTCATATAATAACTTCACTTGCAGATGAAGGACACTAGTTAGTAACTTCTTAATGCACAAGAGTGAGTATATCTGCTTAAACAATTTGCACATAAAGTTCATGCTTTATTCAGTTAGTATTGCTTCTGGTTTGTCTAATTTCAATAGCTAGTGGTTAAAGAAAGCACTACAAAGTTGTGTGTGGAAAAATTTATTACATGCAGCAGCAACATGTATCTGACTCTCAAAAAATTTATCTTGTCTTGCAATTATGACCTCATATGGCTGAGTTTGGGGCTCATTGAGGGGAAAAAATTTCACTAGGAGGTGGTAGCTTTGCATTCATGTGAAGGTGTCTTACTGATGTTTCTGAGTTCATATCATACATTGATTGCTCCTGACATTTATTTGGCATAACATTTGCATGGAAGACACCATTGGAACTTGCTCCAGTTGTTTCATCCTTACTGCTCTTCTCCAGCTTCAGACTTTACCATGAAGTTTCACCCAAACATTACAGTTCAACATCAAGTGTACAAAAAGCAATATTTAAGTGACTCTGGCGTTGTTCTCAGATCATGTGGCAGAGTACAACAAGCTATTCACGGCAGCACAGACAGGTATCAGTACCAACAAAGTCAGCTACAGCTCTGTGAATTCATTGATGCTGCTGTAGATCAAACTGTTTCAGATTTCTTCACTGTATAACGTCCAACTGCCGTGACACAGCCACATCCATCTGCCGCAATGCAGCCTCCTGCACAGCTTACAGAGAGGGTGCCTCCAATCAAGGCCTTATTATTCACACAAAAATTCATTGTTACTCAGACCAAAATTTAACACAATACATTTTCTTTTAAAGTTGAGCCGATACTGCAAATGCTATCTTCTTCTTATTTTCTTTCTGTGTGCACTAACATATAAACTGATAGTTGCTAGCACACAGAATGTTTTATTACTGAAATACTGCATGTCTATATGTACTTATGAATAGTAGAAGATAACTGCCTTTCTCTTCTTACAAGCTAAGGACAGGATAGTCAGAGATGTGAGTGTTTCCAGAAAAGAATGAATGAAATCACAGAGCTCTAGGAAGGATTATTGTAGTGTAATGAATTTGGTAAAGAGCATGGAACCATGTACTTATTGGAGGATTCACATTTACATTGATTACATACTCCTTCATCTATTTTTTTAGGACTGAGTGAAATTTCACCCTTAGTTTTCAAAACATTTGCCAGACCAGTGCAAAACGCAATGAACATGCTGAACATTCAATCCCAGCAAACACAAGAGCATTGACCATTGCATTTACCTTAACAACTAATTTTTGTACATTCACACTGAATATTATCCTTTTACAAATTGCTTATGTTATTGTCAATTTCAAAATATCTTTCTACCCTTATTACACTATTTACTTCATCATCATAAATTTGTACTAATTTAAGCACAGCTACTCTTTGTAGCTTAGAACCAGTCTTTCTTGCTTTGCAAACCTTTGTGTTGTTTTCAGCATGCACACTTTCCGCTACAAGATTATTTACATTTACTTTTACTAATTGACTTTCATTGACTTCATTACTACCTATAGAAGTTTCACATTTCCCTTTAACCTGATCATAATTGTTATCTTCACATTGCTCACACACCTCACTATGAAGTTCATCAAATTTGCTCACCAATTCATTTCCTGTTTGTATATAGTCTCTTTTCATGTCCCTTGCATTAGATTCATTTAACAGTGAATTATTTACAGTATTTCTAATAATTAAAGTTCCACAGCTTGTCTCAATTTGGCATCTGTTCACACTGTTATTTACTTTGTCAAAACTCCCATTCATTACTTGCATACCCTTTCTTTCAACATCATCCAATACATCAGTATTAACATCAATAATTTTCTGATCGACCACTTAATCATGTATATCTACAGTATTCTCTTGCACTGTGTCAGAAATCAGTTCATTACCTTCCACATCACTATCTTTAACAGATTCAAAAATACTTCTGATGCTCCATTTAACACTCTCCCACTGTCCAGCAGACATTTAACTTGTACTGTTTGGATATTAGCCACACTCACAGGATGCCACACCTCACTGATACTTTGCAACGTGTCTTCTTTATGCAGTAAATCCTCATTAATACATTCTTTAGAAATACTGTCCTCCTGATCACTAAGTCTGTTTTCAGTTGCAGTTAAATTACAAATAGTTTGATTCTCTTTACTAGTCCTTAACTCTTCCCCATTATTCCTCAGTTTACATTTGTTGTTTCTTTATTTACCATATTACTTCCACAGTCACATACCAATACAAATATTTCTTCCTCCTCCTCCTCCTCCTCCTCCTCCTCCTCCTTCTCCTCCTCTTCTTCTTCTTCTTTGTTACTACTAAATTTTTCACTACCTTCATTACTACTTAAACTATAACTTGAACTGCTGGTACTGTCACTGTCACCGCCCTTCAGTTCTTGGCTGATCAGTTGTTCTTCATTCTCACTGTTTGACCATAAAGGAAGATACTTAAACTGCATTTGCTTTTCGCAATCTTTTACCTTTTTAATGGCTTCCTGATACCCTTTTTTACAATATTTCTTACAGTGAACAGCTGCATACTCTTCTATTTTATATACTTCTTTCATCATATGATTCACTTCTCCGAATTTAATGGGACCCCTTCCACTGGAAATAGTTCTATTTATTACTAGACATGGTTTAGTTTCTTCACATAATTTACTAGCTCTGTTCATTTGAACATTAGTCCCTATTGGTTGTTTCTGCTCACTGGTGTCTCTTCTCTGTTTCTTGCCAAAGTATGAGATGAAATTGGAGCAAAAATTAATTTTACAGGTTGGGTCTGTAATCATTGCCTTCCATATCTTTATCACAGGAATTCCTCCTGTCATTTCTATTTCCTCTCTATGCATTCCTTCGCCAAATATTTCTATAATTATCACTATTACTACCAGAACATGGCCTGCTTACTTTATTTACCTGGTACACTCTCCTTGGTTGGTTCCTAAGTTCAAAATTCCTCATACTGTCTTTTATATTTAATGTAACCATTTCCACCTTTCCCACATAATTCAAACAGCCATTAATGTTGTTTCTGAGGGCAGAGATTCACTACCCATTTTTTTATCTAAATACTTAACTTTATTGATCCAATGTTGACAAAACTCTTTAACAGGCAATATCTTCATGAGCGATACCTGTCACCTCCTCTATATTTACTTAAAATTCTCTGCTGCTCTCTGTAGACCAATCGTCCTCTAAAAGTGATTTCTTGAATTTCTTTCATAAATTATTAGATACAGTTATTTCAGCTGCCCATCCATAGGAGTTCCCCTATGAATATCTTCTCATGAAAGAAGTTTCTTCATTATCAATCCAATTGTTGGGCAAATCATTAAATTACCTAATAAAATCAAGTGAATGTCTATTAATATATGGTTTAAAACTGTTGAACTTCTTATAATTTACAAAAGAAGATACATTTGATACAGTAAAAACATTATGATTTACTCTCTGATTTTTACTTACTTTGTTTTCAAATTCAATTAAATTAGATTCTACATTGTCATTTCCTTCTCCCGTTTCCTTTTCAACAGCACCAGATCTATATTATTTGCTTCCCTTTCTATTGTTTCTCTTTTATTACTCAGACCTGAGTTTTAAGCTCATCCCTACTGCCATTAAAAGCTTTTCCCAGATACATTTTACTTTTCTCACAGGAACCATCAATAGCATCCATTCACACATTTGCTTCATTCTGAGTTTGTTAGCTTCACAGTCTCTACTCATTGGCTTTATTTTTACACCTGTTTCCTGTACCACCTTCTCTAACTTATTTTCAAAACAAACTCTGACAAATTTTATTTTTTGCTTAAATTTTTAATTTTTTTATGTCACTATTATTTTTGTTCATTTATAAATTTAAACTACCAATATCACTTTTAATATTTGTAATTACTTCAGTGAACATTTCCATGAGTCTATCCATATCAAATTCTCTTATTATTATTCTTGTACTGTCACAACTGTTATCATCTGTGCATTCCATGGGGAATGCCCTAATCATTCCATCTATTAACTGGCTGGCAGTTGCCTACTCACAAAGTTGGAATCTATTGATCTTACTCCACTATAATCTTCAGATTCATTTTTAATAACTACACTCTGTTGATCTAAAAATGTTAATTCCTCATTTCTATCATCATCATCTAATTCTGATGAGTTACCTTTGTTTATTGCTTAGGGCAGATAGCTTGCAAGCACCATAACTTTCCAGGCAACACCAGCAGCAATTCAGTGTTTTATGCTTCATATGCCACATCGTCTTCCTTTATAATGTTACTATCTGCCCTCCACATGCTAATGCATGGTCTTTTCTTCCTCATCACTCTTACTGAAAAAAAGATCATGCTCAATAACAAGAACACTTTATCTTGTGTTATTTTAGCACTGCCAGTGTTGTCATGTGTTGGAAATCATTTCATCTCTACACATTGTTGATATGCAAGTGTTCTCCCTTGATTGCACATGTCCATCTGCAAGATGACACACAGCTGAATTTATCACCTCATTGGCTGTGTAAAGCTAAATTCTTAATGGTGGCTCTACTTGTTGTCTGTGCATCATCATGCCAGATATTATGTCTTTGTTGATCTTAAGTGGTGCCTCCATAAATTCTAAAATTTCATGTGTCCCATAGTCTGCCCTAACATTTGACTCTCCCCTGACAGTTGTACTTAGATGGTTCCTAGTGCATCCACACCATAATGGACATCTAGCACCAGTGCTAGTGGTGAATAGTTGATGTACCATCCATGTGAATGCTCCTCTTTTCATATGTGTACCAGTGCCTCTGCTAGTGACTCAGTGCTTTTGTTTGTGGACTTGCACCTTCAATGAGGACCCAAGACCTGCACAATGACTATTTGAGAAGAAATCTGGTGTGTGTCACCCTTCTGATTAGCTTAGGGCAGATAGCTTGTGAGTGCCGTAGCTTTCTGAGCAGGACCAGTCCCTATTTACTGGTTTATGTCTTGCGTGCAACATCCTCTTTAACTTTTCCAAGTCATGCTGGAGAGTTTCCTTCCAGTTTCTGGAGGCCAATAGTCCCATGTACAGTGAAACAAATAAGCACTTTGTCACTTTGTATTTTGTACTGCTTTGTGCCAGTGCTGAACATCCATGTGGACCTACCTGTTCAATTCTCACACATTTTTGGACCTTACGTCATCTGCAATGGCACCTAGTCATTGTGTCCCTTTTACTTTTATTTGTCAGTTGCTGTGGCCTCTGTGTAAAATGAGCTTTTAGTGTTTACATTGAAATTTTAAGGGGAGTTGGAACGACCTATCCTGACAATGTTAAATTTAGTGACTTAGCTTCCCTGTATTTCAGGAACCACTGTAGCCATTGACGTGAAACTTTTATGGGACATTAAACTGTATGCTCTGAGTCAACTGAACTACAATAATTACATTTCACCCACTGCTTTCAGAAGAACAGTTTTTTTTAATTACACAGTTAAAATTATGTGTACTTTTTTTGTACATTATCCTAAATAATTTTAATACATTACATTATATTCTTCTTTTATTTAAGTAGACTCTGGATATGTATGTTATTACTCCCTGAAAATTTGAATACTTTACTCAAAGTGGTTTCTGAGATTTAAGTAAAAATGCAACAGAAAATGTAAATTATCAGGAATGGCTTATAAAGTTTCGAAAGACCTTAACTCACATAATATATGCTTAATTTTTTATTTGTAGTCCCTCAGAAGCATCCTGCACCATACTGTGTATCATCCTCTTGATTTTTTCCAAGTTTTTTCTTCTTTTCTTCTTTCTGGACACCTTAATTGCCAACTGTACTGCATGTTCTGCTTCATCAAAGTGAACCTTGTCCATCTGTTCAAGTTCTCTGATGCAGTTTGCTCCAGGATTAATTCCCATATGCTGTAGCTCTTTCATCTTACCAATGTTGCCATCATTAGGAGGAATAACAGCTGCGCGGGATTAGCCGAGTGGTCTAAGGCGCTGCAGCCATGGACTGTGTGGCTGGTCCCAGCAGAGGTTCATGTCCTCCCTTGGGCATGGATATGTGTGTTTGTCCTTAGGATAATTTAGGTTAAGTAGTGTGTAAGCTTAGGGACTGATGACCTTAGCAGTTAAGTCCCATAAGATTTCACACACATTTGAACATTTTTGAGTAATAACAGCATCACTGGCCCCCACTTTGGTGTCTTCATTCCAACAAAAACATTTTTTGGTAAGCGAGTCCATATACCCAGATGACTTGCATGATTATATCCCATGTGCCCCCCCCCCTCCACACACACACAGAGTGAGTGTCAGAGAGCACACTTGTGCAGGCACATAACCCCCCCCCTCCCACCCCCACCCATCTAGAGAGCTGGCGGACCCATGTGATGCTGATGTGATATGCTGGTATCACAAGCACTTTGGCAATGATGCCACCAGCTACAGCCTGCCATGCTCATAGCACCCAAATACAGTTGGTGACTAGCAGTAGGTGTGCCCAGTTCCTCAGCAATTTCCCAACTGTTCTTTGTGCTTGACCATTATAATCATGCCTCCCCAATCATGTACCTCACTGACACTGGCTCAGACCTACCATCTGCAAACTCCTGCCCTCATCAGGTGCCGCCTCCCCCATCCTCCTGGCCTCTGTAAATTGCTCTGTTATCACTACCTAGAGTCCTCACAGTCAGCAGCCATACATCAGGTTGCTCCACCCCTGCAGTTTGTACATGTTCACCACTTTTACCATCAAACAAATGTATAATTTAGGTTAAGTAGTGTGTAAGCCAGCCTCCTTTCCCAATTCCTGCTCCTCATCCACTCCCAGTGCCCCTGTGAGGTGCGGCATGAAAGGGTGCACAATATAGTAGTTACTCTGGGCCCACTGGTTCACTGCCACATCAGTGCTGTTCTGCCAGACAAGTTTAGGTTTTCCTGGGCAGAAACTGAGACTTTCATTGCTGTAAGGATCTGCCACCCATCCAAAACCCTTGTTGTTAAACACTTCACTTAGCACCTAACAAGGCTGGTACCTGGCGCCATTGCAGTGATTATTGACAGCTCAGAGTGAGAAACATTCCCAACCATTACCCCATACCACTCTTATGCAGCTGCAGTGATGACATTTCCAGCCACCATTTATAGTAAGCTAGACTGTACAAAAACTATCAGACAGATCACAGTCACAGTGGAAGGCATTATAAGATGGCCATTTTACACCTTTTGGTTTCTTTGAAATGCTGTCATGACACCACACAAACTTACCATTGTTTCTTAGACAGTATCCTCTGTGCACACTGGGTTGTTTTGCCTACCTGGATGTTACTTCCCTCTACTCATGGGTCATGGCTGAGCATCGCAAGCACCTCAGGGAGATTTTTGCCCAGAGCAGGGGTCATTTTCAAACTAGGAAAATGCATTGCCAAGGTATTCAAGACTGAATGTACATACATAATCAAAAAGTCACCAAATGGTGTGTGGAGGAGGGTACCCTGTACCACTACTAGTCAGTTCCTTTCCTGTTTCACTCGTAAATAGAGCAACAGAAAAACAACTGCCTGTATGCCTTCAGTCTGTCTGATCTTATCTTCATGATCCTTATGTGAAATGTACATTGGCAGCAGTAGAACTGCTCTCTGTTCAGCCTCAAATACTGGTTCTCTAAATTTTGTCAATAGTGGTCCTCGAAAGTAACGTCTCCTTCCCTCCAGTGATACCCATGTGAGTTCCTGAAGCTTTTGCATAATACTTGTGTGTTGTGTGTACCTACCAGTAACTAATCTAACAATCCTCCTCTGAATTGCTTACATGTCTTCCTTTAATCTGACCTGATATGGATCCCAAACACTAAAACCGTACTCAAAATTGGGTCGTACTAATGTTCTATATGTGGTCTCCTGTACAGATGAACCATACTTTCCTAAAATTCTCCTGCTAAACCAAAGTTGACCATTAGCCTTCCCTGCTATGACCCTTACATGCTCATTCCATTTCATACTGATTTGCAAAGTTATGCCCAGATATTTAACTGATATGTCTGTGTCAAGCAACACATTACTAATAATGTATTTAAACATTGTGGGTTTGTTTCTCCTACTCTTCTGCACTGACTTAAATTTTTATCTATTTAGAGCTAGCTGCCATTCATCACACGAACTAGAAATTTTGTCAAAGTCATCTTGTACCTTCCTAGTCACTCAAGGATGACACCTTCCCATACACCACAGCATCATCAGCAAACAGCTGCAGACTGCTGCTTGAATTCTTAGGGCACAACACTTCTGCTTCTGGCTTGTGGCCCCTTCCTGAAAAAGTTCACACTGTCCCTGAATTTCCACATCTCAGAATGTATAAGGAGCCTCACAGATTCCTAGGCCTACCTAATGCTTTTTTTACTTCCTTAAAAACACAGTCTCCATTCAGGAACCATTAACTGCCACTCTGCAAGGTGACCACATGAAGGCTAACAAATGCACACCATTGCAAAAATAAACAGACAGTTCCAAAAATTATGCAAGACCTATCATAATATGACATTCTTTGAACTCCCCATCTCAAGAGAACTGTTTACGAAACATGGATAACTCTATAACAAAGCTGGGAAGTCGCTCATTGGTAAAATGCTAGCAAAATTAATACAGAGTGTTGACCTCATTACAAAAAAAACCAATTGTTATAGAACCATTCTCTACAAGAACCATACTGAGTAACATATACTTGTGTGGATATGGTGTCTGTTCTTTCAGACGTGTCCAAAAGAACAGATACCATATACATATAAGTACATCATTCCGGCAACACCAGCCATGACCTTCTTCTTCTGTGGGGATGCGCATATATTCCCCGAAATCTTATGGGACTTGGTAAGAATGTCTTCTATGAGTAATGAGTGTGTTGGGGTGGGACACTACGAATGTAGTGTGTGGACATACAAGGTGAGAATGTGGGTCTCGCAGGAGGCATATACAAGATAGTCCCTGCAGTCGCACTATCCTCGGTGGCTCAGATGGATAGAGCATCTGCTATGTAAGCAGGAGATCCTGGGTTCAAGCCCCAGTGGGGCAAACATTGTAACCTGTCCCCATTGATATATATCAACTCCCATCAGCAGCTGAAGGTATTAATCTAATTCTAATTTCATACTGAGTAACTGTTTGAGCAAATCTGAAAGATGTTATTTAGGAATTGTTTGTGATGAAACTTGTGCAGCTACAAAGAAAGACAGAAAAGAGACACCTATAGGCAACAAAATAAAAATATCAAAAAATGCAACCACAGCTACATGAAAAAAGACATCCAAAGTCAGAAAACAAAACAACTGTAGAAGATGCCCACCAACAAGGATTTTTTATGGCCTCACCAGAAAAAGAAGACCAAGCAGACACCATCAGTGAAAACGGTGGAAAAGAAGGTAAGTGGTCAACTTCATATGCCTGAATTTGACAGAAGTACAAAATTCATGCTTTCTCACTGGAATGTTTGGTCTTTTCCTGATAAAATCAACGAATTTGAAATACTCCTGTCAGATGATCTTAAGGAAGCTTCTGTTATAAGTTTAATTGAACATCTGTTGAGTAGTGAGATGTCAGAAAATTACCAGGATTCACATTATTCTCATCGAGATTTCAGACTTTCCTGGTGTACATATTGTTCCACACAATTTTTGGAGAACTGCTGGATGTTTCTAACTTCCTGTCACAATATTTTGGCGCAGAGTCTTCTGGCCATCTTCAGGTGAGACTGGCAAAAATGCACTGAGCTCTGGTATTCAAGGCCCCTACTGCACATACATGGTAAATTCACTTGGTGTTGCACATGTGCTGCTTGAGCATGTTTGATTCTGCAGTGTCACACACCCTCCATGGTGAAAACTTGCTGCATCAATATCAATTCAATTGTCTTTCCGTGGTTCCATCACAGAACTACGTTGGCTATGGAGGACACGAATTTTGTAATGATTGGATTCCATGCATAATTCAATTGAAAACCACCATCTCAATTAATAAAAGACTCAGTGTCAGGCAGTCATATTTCCACAGATTCATTAATAATAGAACTCCAAAAGTTGACGTATGGGCCACAATTTTTGTCTCACTATAATTCATCACATGACCAGTGGAAATGCAGTGTTCGACGATGGCAGACTTACAAGGTAGAAGAAGGTGAGTAAGCTGCTGATGTTCTACAATGTGATCCTACACAGTACACATCGTTTGCCCTATATAAGATTTTCCACATTCACATGGAATCCTGTAAACACCTGCCTTGTGCAGCTCTAGGTCATCTTTGACAGATCCCAACAGTGACGAAATTTTTACAGGTTGGTGAAAGATTGCTTTCGCTTTATATTTTCTTAGTATTCTACCTATTTGCACTGAAATGTTACCAATATATGGTAAATAGGCAGTCTTTCTAAGGCCTCCTCCTCTTCTTTGCTCCATCATTTACAGGTTTTCAGCATTCTCTCCACTTGCTGGGACGAACATCCATTCTTCAGAAATACAACCTCCAGGTGCTCCAGTCCTATTTGCAAACTATCGGTGTCAGAAATCAAGTGGGCCTGGTGAATTGATGTCTGCAAAACACCCATCATTTGTGTCAGATGGTGGCAACTAGTGGCTTGCAAGTAAATGTCTGTGTGAGTGGGCTTTCTATATTCTGAATGACCTAGTGTGCTATGGCTCTTATGTCACACCAAGATGTCTAGACATGGCAGGCAACCCTCCTTCTTGAACTCAATAGTAAATTTTATGTTTTCATGTATGGAGTTCAGATGTTATAGGAACTCTCACAGATGATCCAAACCATGAGGCCAAACTATAAATGTATCATTAGCATATTGCCAAAATACTGTTGGTTTAAAAGTGGCTGAGGTGAGTGCTCACTCCTCAACATCTTCCATAAAAAGATTGGCCACCAGGGAGACAAAGAACTCCCCATCGTGACACCGTCTGATTGCTCATAGAACTCGTTGTTAAAAAAAATATGTTGAGGAGAAGGTGTGCTGAAACAGTACTATAATATCAGCTACAAATCAATTGCCAATGAGATGTAGTGAGTCCACAAGAGCTACATTTGTAAAAAGTGAAACTACATCAAAACTGACCAACAGGTCATAACTTTGCAGCTGCTGATGAGATCACTAGAATTCTTTATGTGATGTGGACACTTTCCTACCATTACCCTACTGACTTCAAAAAGGATATCAACCAGTTAGTGTGCTCATGACAAGTTTATAGCAATATGATGACATATTCTATATCATCTTCCTATGGCACCTCATAATACAGAAAATGATATTTTTTCCTGTGATCTCTTGCAACAAAGCAAAAACCAGAACTTTGGTCAAATTTTACAGACATGTTCATGTATTTTATGTGACTATAATGAACAATACAGATTCCAAATTCCATTTTGTGGATGTGATGCTCCATTATCATCAATAGTTTGAAAACTTAACTGTGATAAATGCATTTTATTGAAATCCTGATTGAACAAGAAATTGATTATTTCATGTAACTGTTGCACTTGTATCATTAACAAAAAGATACCAGAAAAGAAAAAAATATTGGCATCAGGAGGGGAATAAGAACAAGTAGAATAATCCCACCCTGCTCTGTTACAAGGGCCACGAAAATTATCGTAAGGCAGGAGTAAGTAATAAAAATGTTTCAAAAGCTGCAATAACACTTACAGAAAGATACTTTGCAAAATGATACTTTGTAAACCCCATGACCAGGTTTATAGCACACAAGCACCAAATTCTCCACCATACCATCAATGCGGCTAACATAAAATTAGATTACTTAGAATCTTAGCAATACAAAGATTCTCCTTACATTCCATTAGTGAATTTGCAAAGTTGGGGAGTTGTATTGGTGGAACTTAATTCATGAGAGTTCATCCACAGTCAAACTTTGGTAACTTAGCAATTCCATGTTCCAGTTCTGGTCCAGCACACATTTGTAATATGTCAGAAAGGTCCTAAGTGTCATTTGTCATGCACTATTTAGTGATTATCCAAGTTCAGATGCATCTGTAACTGTACATCTTCTGAACAAAATGTGACTTGAGGGAAAGCACTACACAGGAGAGAAACATGTATGACAAGTACTGGGCTACAAGTCCAGAATTATGATGATTGACCATTTTATATGTACACCTGAATTGTATTTGACATTTTATGTGTATACCTGAAATGTATTCTCATATGAATATATTCAGTCTATTCAAATAAACTTAAAAAATTAATTTAGAATATACTTATCAAAATTTTTGTCTGTTTACCAGTGACATTACTTTAGTACAAAAATTAAAAACCAGTTATAGAAAAAACTCAAAATTACTTTAATTCCTGCCTGGATGTCAATGAATGTTAACAACAAGACATTCTTTTGAATTTAATCCTCAAAGGTAAAGTTTATCATCTGATACTATCTATAGTACTTTGCTTGTCAGGAGAAGTTCGCATCTGATCCACAGTATTGATATCATTTATTATCCAACTGTTGTCATAAGTTTTTTCTCCTCTCTTAGGAATACTGCAGTTTAAGAAAGCTTTCCATCACATGCATTTAAATATTACTGAACTATTAATGGTGATGCATCATCCATTGGAATTATATAAATATTCTACATACATGCTTCTATATTTTGATTCTTACAGAGTTAAAAATAGCTTATCTTTTGAATATGATATGCACTTTACTTGTAGTATTTATATTCCTATTTTTCAGTTCTTAAGACAACTGTGTTGTTGCTAGAAGAAATAGTCATTGAAGAGACGTTCATTATACTTTCATAATTCACATTTTTGCATTTCCAGAAAGCTATTTTCCATTTAGCTGCATTTGACCTGTATTTTGCTTTACTTTGGATACACTCCAAAAATATTTACAACATACAAAAAAATTAGAATGTAAGAAATTTATTATACAAGGAAATAAAACTCTCTCTAAAATTGCAGTAGGTCTATTCAGAGGACAAGTATTTTTATCAGTTAACTGTTGCAAAAAACAGTGATCCACACAAACATAGTTTCTATTTTTTTTAAATATTGATTAACACAAATAAAATTAATCTTTTAATTCAGTCACATTTTTAGGTTGTCTGCATAGTGCACAACCCACCCTAGATGAATGTTTGAATGTTTAAAGAAAATTTGTTCACATTGGCTGGTAGAACTTACTTCTAACCAACAAGGATTGAACCAAGGGGGTCCTGATTTCCCTGTTTGTTACCTTACTGTGCTTACATGCCAATAGGTTGAACAATTTGTAGCTTTACAACGTGAACAGTTCTCACATGTTCATTTTAGAAGAAGCCCACTTCTGGAGAGAAATTTATTTGAACTTAACCAAATCTTTGTGCTACTCATTATTTCATGTCTAGTACAGAAAAATATCATATTCTCCTTGTGACTAACTCCTTTGGACACTGAAGTTAAGTACAGAGAGACACAACTGCATTATTAAAAAAGCTGTGCTATTTAGGGTCTGCCACAATCAGTGTGGCAAGTAAAACTGAAAATCCTTCCAGAAAGCTACCTGAAACCTATGCCTTCCTTGTATAGATACTTCTTATTGCATTACCACCTCAGTCATGACAAGGTTCATATTTGCACAATATGGGCCTATAATGTTGTGTAGTAATACCACCCCAATTCCCTTCTCACATATTGGAATTCTTTCATGAAAACTGTGGTGAAAATCCTTAAATAAAGTTATAGACCCATTACCATGGATTTTTCCCTGATATTAATATGGATATCTGCCACTTAGTGCACTCCCGACAAGTTTATGGCAAGAAGAAACCACACTATGTGTTATTTATCCTACAGTGTCTACCAGCACAGCAATAACAAGAATTACACATTATTTTCACAGACCTTTTATTGCATTTCATATGGTTAATAGTGAACAATGCATGCACCCAATTTTCTTTCGTGCTGCTACACACAATAATAGTGCTGGATGTACAAAATCTGTCTTGCGAAAAATCTAATCAATAGAAAGATTCCAGCAAGCAGTACACATATTCACTTTTGCCATGATTTGGTACTGATGTCAAAAAGGTTAACAGGTTTTGCACTTTAGTAACCATTATAGGTCTAGTCATAACAAACTAAATACTATATGTCATCAGATCAAATTCTTGTTGGGTCTTCATACAGATCAAACTATCATCTGCACACAATATTTCTGTGATCCACTTGTCCGCTATCATCAGGTGAGAAAAGCTAAGCCATGGTAAAACATACATTGACCAGTCTATTCATATTGTCAATGACAGATGTGTTGAACATCATTGTCATACGCGATTATTTCAACCTGACAAATCTGAGGTAGATGAGCACTGTCTTATAGAGGGACATAGGTTGCTATACAATGAGGCACCAGGGGTTGCAAACAACTCCAGTTACAGGGATTGTGTTTTAAAAGAATCTGTTGAAATCTGACTAACAGAAAATATCACTAACCATGATAATGGATAACTGCTAAGTAAAACATGGAAACCTGCTTTATCAGATATAAAGAAATAATGGCCTCTGAATTGGCTAACTACGAGTAGTAATTTTTAATGGTATATAATTTTTTGACAGTATTCATCACTGATAGTGATGCATCTCCTGTTGTGGGCTTTCATATTTTTTCTGAATATAAAGGTTCCGTCATTCACAACTTCAATCAATTGTCAGTGAGAGTGGCTTAGCTTTCCTAACCTGATGAAGGTGGCCAGGTGGACCATAGAAATATTGTATGCAGATGACAATTTGATCTGGCAGAAGAACCAACAAGAATTTCGTCTGTTAATAAGTTGGGGAAGCCCACATAGTCACTACATGAAATAATTTTAGTAACCATTTCACTACTCCTACTAATCAACAAACCCCTATTATAAAAGCACTGGTTCAGACCCCATACAACTTTGCTCACTGTACCTAGACTGATTTTATGGAGCTGAATGAGCAGGAAGTAGGCAAGGTAATATGCATGCTTCAGAAAAAAAAATTGAATCCATTGCAGCTACTAAGGTGTACTTAAAAAAACCTAAACACCTCTTACCTATCTGATTAATTGCAGCATTAAAATAACATGTATCCAGCTGTTGGAAAAATGAGTTGTGTGAAATCAGTGTATAAACAGGAAAGTAAGGTAGGTGTCTCTAACAAGAAACCAATATCACTAGCTCTCACCTTTAGTAAGATGTTCAAAAGTATTATCCTGTCCCAGCTTAGTGCCTTTTTCACTACATATAGATTCTCAAGGAACCTCCCCATCGCATCCTCTCAGATTTAGTTATGAGTTGACACAGTGGATAGGCCTTGAAAAACTGAACACAGATCAATCGAGAAAACAGGAAGAAGTTGTGTGGAACTATGAAAAAAATGAGCAAAATATAGAAACTGAGTAGTCCATGCACAAGATAGGCAACATCAAGGATAGTGTGAGCTCAGGAGTGCTGTGGTCCCGTGGTTAGCATGAGCAGCTGCGGAACGAAAGGTCCTTGGTTCAAGTCTTCCCTTGAGTGAAAAGTTTACTTTCTTTATTTTTGCAAAGTTATGATCTGTCCATTTGTTCATTGACATCTCTGTTCTCTGTAATAAGTTTAGTATCTGTGTTTTGGGACCGTACTGCAAAACCATGCAATTGTGATTGAAGTCATGAGCTATATTTGCTGGACTCATATTGCCCATGGAATACATCTCACATATTTAATGCACTCTCACCCAAAATAGCGAACAGTCAACTGCCAACCAGGGAGCCTCGTTAGCAGGAATACTCTCTCTTGTGTGAGTTGTAGTTGACTGACGTTGTGTGTTTCGATGTTTGTTTATGTGTAGCGGCCCCATACTACGGCGCAGTTACCTGCCATTGGATGGACGGATGGACAGATAATAATTGTCTGAAATTAAAAAATTAAACTTTTCACTCGAGGAAAGATTTCAACGAAGGACCTCTCGTTCCACAGCTGCTCACTCTAACCACAAGACCACGGCACTCTTGAGCTCACATTATCCTTGATGTTGCCTATCTTGTGCATGGACTACTCAGTTTGTATATTTTGCTTATTTTTTTCCTAGTGCCACACAACTTCTTCCTGTTTTTTTGATTGATCTGCGTTCAGTTTTTCAAGGCCTATCCACTGTGCCAACTTATAACTAAATCTGAGGGGGTTGCAATGGGGAGGTTCCCTTGTTAGAAAAGGGCTAAGTGTGTTTACAGCAGCTACACAGTTCTTCCATGAAATGTGCTGTCTGTTGGTCCAGATAATGCAAACTGTAGGTACAGTTTTAGACATGACAAATGTAACCTATAGATTACCTCTCAAATAACTGACACCATGTCGTATAGAGCAGATGTGTTCAGGATGCTGCCAGGCAAGCAGGGGCACCCATGCTCTCTTGCCACCTGAGGAATTTGGGGGCTCATGGTAATATGGGACAGTCAGACATCATAACATAGTGCAGGAGCAGTACAACCAATATGCTGCCATCAGAGGAACAACCATAGTACTGTGTAGCCTTTGACATATATATCGTATATACACTCCTGGAAATGGAAAAAAGAACACATTGACACCGGTGTGTCAGACCCACCATACTTGCTCCGGACACTGCGAGAGGGCTGTACAAGCAATGATCACACGCACGGCACAGCGGACACACCAGGAACCGCGGTGTTGGCCGTCGAATGGCGCTAGCTGTGCAGCATTTGTGCACCGCCGCCATCAGTGTCAGCCAGTTTGTCATGGCATATGGAGCTCCATCGTAGTCTTTAACACTGGTAGCATGCCGCGACAGCGTGGAAGTGAACCGTATGTGCTGTTGGCGGACTTTGAGCGAGGGCGTATAGTGGGCATGCGGGAGGCCGGGTGGACGTTCCGCCGAATTGCTCAACACGTGGGGCTTGAGGTCTCCACAGTACATCGATGTTGTCGCCAGTGGTCAACGGAAGGTGCACGTGCCCGTCGACCTGGGACCGGACCGCAGCGATGCACGGATGCACGCCAAGACCGTAGGATCCTACGCAGTGCCGTAGGGGACCGCACCGCCACTTCCCAGCAAATTAGGGACACTGTTGCTCCTGGGGTATCGGCGAGGACCATTTGCAACTGTCTCCATGAAGCTGGGCTACGGTCCCGCACACCATTAGGCCATCTTCCGCTCACGCCCCAACATCGTGCAGCCCGCCTCCAGTGGTGTCGCGACAGGCGTGAATGGAGGGACGAATGGAGACGTGTCGTCTTCAGCGATGAGAGTCGCTTCTGCCTTGGTGCCAATGATGGTCGTATGCGTGTTTGGCGCCGTGCACGTGAGCGCCACAATCAGGACTGCATACGACCGAGGCACACAGGGCCAACACCCGGCATCATGGTGTGGGGAGCGATCTCCTACACTGGCCGTACACCACTGGTGATCGTCGAGGGGACACTGAATAGTGCACGGTACATCCAAACCGTCATCGAACCCATCGTTCTACCATTCCTAGACCGGCAAGGGAACTTGCTGTTCCAACAGGACAATGCACGTCCGCATGTATCCCGTGCCACCCAACGTGCTCTAGAAGGTGTAAGTCAACTACCCTGGCCAGCAAGATCTCCGGATCTGTCCCCCATTGAGCATGTTTGGGACTGGATGAAGCGTCGTCTCACGCGGTCTGCACGTCCAGCACGAACGCTGGTCCAACTGAGGCGCCAGATGGAAATGGCATGGCAAGCCGTTCCACAGGACTACATCCAGCATCTCTACGATCGTCTCCATGGGAGAATAGCAGCCTGCATTGCTGAGAAAGGTGGATATACACTGTACTAGTGCCGACGTTGTGCATGCTCTGTTGCCTGTGTCTATGTGCCTGTGGTTCTGTCAGTGTGATCATGTGATGTATCTGACCCCAGGAATGTGTCAATAAAGTTTCCCCTTCCTGGGACAATGAATTCACGGTGTTCTTATTTCAATTTCCAGGAGTGTATTTACAGCACAATGACTGGAAAGTAGCTCTTTTTAAGTTAATGAAAAGTAGCCTGATGGCCAAGTTAGGAACTTCAAAGCAAAGTCAGACATGCCAACATCAATTTACAACACACCAGTGCAGGATTCCAATATGTTCACAGGATGTCGTGGTGTTTTGATATGTTTAACAGGCTTCAAACCGCTGAATATAATGAAAACATTCGGTTTACAGTGACATTATAATGTCTTCCACACAAAGTATTAAGGGCAGTTGGATGGTAAACAGAGACAAATGAAGGTGCAAAACTTAAATTATGTACTGTTAAGTGACATGAATGAAGAAAGTATTGGTTTTGATTTGATTTGGGAGAAGGAGACCAAACTGCGAGGTCATCAGTCAAAGAAATTATTCATTACATGGCAGCAGAAAAGTAAACATCTGAATATTTTTGCCAACATTTACCACTTTGAAAATATATTTTAGTTCTCAGTAAGAACACTCAACTAAAGAATCGGCAGATTGAGCCACATATCATATTGCTTTTCAGTTTGTGAAGTACTGCACAGTTTTACAGATTTTCAGTTGCTGACAATGTGGAAACAGAGCTACAGTTAGAAATAATGGACAGAGCTACAGTGTAACACTTGTACAGTATGTCTCAAACATAATTAATGTCACAGACTTTCACTTTCTCAGTATAAATTTCCTTATCTTAACAAATCTGCAGCTATGATGATGTTGATCCTTTGATCTAAATACTTGTATGAGCTACTTGTTTCCACAATGAAGAGAATAAAATATATCCACAGAAGCTCACTGATAGACTTCAACTTTATATGCAAATTGAAGGTGAAGGGGAGAAAGGAAACAAAATGGAAGGGGCAACTGATGTCAGCAGCTTCAGGACTTCATGCAGAATCAGTGGTGATGATTGAAAATGTGTCGGACCAGGATTCAAAACCAGGATTTCCTGCTTACTAGGCAGTTGCATTAACCACTGTGCCATGCAGACACACTGTTTATCTTAACTGTAAGGACAATCTTGGCATGCCTGTTTGCCAATTCACACTCCCATCTAGTGCCACCTATCCACAGTCCCTGTCCATCATCCATGCTTGCTAGTGTTAGATTCCCATAGGAGGCTGGATGTAATTGTGCATCTGACCTGAAGAAGGTGGATTTGTTGCCCATTGAGGTGAATCAATTAAATGAATGCATGATGTCTGTTCTTTTGGATGCTTGTTTTTTCACGTGTTTCATTGTGTGCTTGCATTTCACCTCTTGTTGTGCCATAGAGCCTCTGCTCCAGATGTTGGTGCAACAACAGACCGAGCTTCTTATGGTGATGCAACAGGCTATGCTGGCATTGCTCTCTCCCCATTCATCTGTGGCTATGTTTCCTCCTCCATTCCTGCCATCTGACAAGGCAGCAGAAGATTGGAAAGTATATGAACGCTGTCTACAGAGAGGTTTCCATGCCTTCCATGTTAAGGATTAGGAGGTATGCCATGTGCTGTTTTTGTCATGGATTTCTCCCACCTTGTAATATGTGATGTGATAGTTGGGCCCTTTCCAGGAATCTTCCTTGTTGTCATTTGACAATTTATGCTCAGTGTTGTCTTCCTATAACCACAGCTGTAAGCACACTGTGGCCACTAGGACTGAATTCTATAAATGCAAGAAGCAGCCCATCAGTCTTATCATGCCTGGGCTGCAACCCTCCATATCCTTAGTCATAAGTGCCATGTTGTTAAGGCCAAATTGAAAGAGTCATATGCAGATGTGATGGTTTGTGATATCATCCACTCCATCCCAGATAAGGAAGTCTGGAAATGAGCCTTCCATTTAGAAAAACCTCTTCCTTGAAGAGGTTTTGTCCATTGCTCAACTGTATGAGGTCTCACACTCTGCAGGTCAGCAGCTGGAAGCATGGTGTGCCATCACAGCCGTACAGGGTGCCTGGCTGTGTCTGCTGCGTCAAGGGAGGATGAGGTTATAGTGGTGCAAGTCAGCCAATCCAGTGACTCCCACACAGTGCATAAACAGTCTGCAGCTCCCTGTTGTTATCATGTGCATCTTGTTACTCCCACCAAGGTAGATTAGACTGTGCCCAGCATTGGGCCATCTGTCATAAGTGTTGAAAGAAAGGGCACATTTTGTTAGTTTGCCATTCAGCTGCACAGAATGTAGCATTGGAGAATATGGATATGGACATCCAGGAAGTATCAGCATCAGGGCCTGTTGCTGATCAGAATTCCCAAAAGCTTTTTATTGAGGTTTTGGTTCTCTCTTGACAGCTGCACCTGCAGCTAGACACCAGCATGACAGTTTCCCTGCTTAATGCCCAAACATACTTAGATCTCAGCTCTCCACTTCTGTCACTGGCAAAAAAGGTGGCAATGAGAATATGGTAAACAGCAAATTCCCTTGGTTGGCCAATTCACAGCTGACATTACTGGTGGATCAGTGTCTCAGCCTACTAAGTTTATTGCCATCCATGGCACTAGTTCAGGAAATCTTTTTGGGTTTGATACCTTTCAGGTCCTAGGATTTTCAGTTACAGGCTCCATACATTTGGTATCTGCAGAAGTGCTCTACTAATCATTGGAATCTCTGTGCACAGAATTTCAGGGTATCTTTGCAAAAGACCTAGGGTGCTTCACAGACTTTTGAGCCCACACAACCTTGAAGTAGTTGACTCATTCTAGATTTTTTGTTCTAGGCTGATTTTCTGGTGATTTTAAGTTCACTGTGAATTCACTGTCCCTGGTTGACACATAACCATTGCCACACCAGTCAAACTTGATCTTTCAGAAGCATATGATCAATTACACTTCGATGAGGAGTCTGTGCAAATCATGGTTCTTAATAAGCCTTTCAGATAGCAAATAACTCCACAATTTTTCTACACTATCTGGAACAGGTCACATCCTCTATTATACACTGTTTCAATGATCTGGGTGACATTGTCATAACTGGATGCACTACAAGCAACCATTGGCACAACCTCTGGGACCTTTTTCAAAACCTCGGGGCCATGGGTCTGCATTGCAGTCTGCAGAAGTTCTGATTTTTCCAACTATATCTTGAGTATCTGGGCCACACTATACCACGGCAGGGTGTTCAGTCTCCGATGATTCTGGTTAGGCCCATTACAGACCTGTCACATCTCTCATCATTGTTTCTCTGGGTACAATTGCCTATTGCCATTGGTTCATTCCCAGGGCATCCATCATTGTACACCCTGTCTACCTCCTTCTCCGTCTGGTCGGAGCATGTGAGCAGGCATCCACCACACTGAAAAACTGCCTCTAGCTATTTTTGATCTTAGCAAACCATTGGTTTTGGCTACAGATGCCTAGCAGTGTTGTGTGGGTGTAGTCATCCACTGGAATGCAGACAGCTCAGAGCAGCCACGGGCATTTGCATCCAAAACTCTCAGCCCAGCTCAGGTCCATTAATCTCAGACCAAGAAGGAGGCTCTGGCCATTGTGTATGTAGTGACCAAATTTCATGTTTCCTCTTGGCACCAAATTCCAGTTTATTACAGGCTACAAACAATTAGTTTCATTATTTAGTCCATTGGCCTGAGTCAGCAACAAGGTGATGCACAGGTAGCAGTGGTGGGCCTCATTCCTCTCCAGATACTAACATGACATCCATTTTCACCACACTGGGCACCATGCTAACACAGACACCTTATTCTGGGTCCCTGTTGGCCCAGACTGTGAGTTTGATCAAGAGGAGCTCATGTGTTTTCATTTGACAATTGGAAGACAAGTTTATGATCACTAGTGCCAAGATCACCAAGGCCACTGCCTCTGATACCATCCCTAATCTGGTCACCTGCCTTGTCCAGCAGTGTTGGTCATCTGATCCTCCATGCTGTGCTTCTGATTGGCTTCATAATTATTTTGTCTTCTGCCATAGTTTATCAGCCTTATATAGGATCCTCCTCCTGGCATGGACAATGCAGTTCTCAGGGTGGTTATTCCTGGAAGCTTGCAGTGAAGTCCTAAAACTGTTACATGGGTGTCACAGGGGTGTTTTCTGCACCACAACCTTGGCTCACAGACATTTGTACTGGCCTGGTACTGACCATGAGCTGTAGCATTTTGCTGATGCATGTCCCCCGTGTGCCAGTGAACACTTTGGTCCCAAGGCTTTGTTCTCTCCATGACTTCCAGCATCTTGGCCCTTGGAACATATCAATGTTAATTTTTTGGGTCCATTTCTGAATGTGTTTGGCTGATTGTCATAGTTTCATTTTTGCATTTTCTGTACCTGTTCTGGTGCTTCTCTGCCAGAATCGAAGTCACTAGTGGTGCTATCTCGAAAAAATTTTCTATGGAAGGTGTACCAGTTACTCTCGTTTCTGACAACAGACTTCAGCTGTGGCCCCAGGCATTTTGTGATTTCATGTGTGGTCAGGCACTCACTATGTCACTCCCCTCCCTTACACCCCTAATAACCAAGCATATGGTTTGCACCTTTAAGACCCAGATGAAAAAAATATCTGCAGAACTTTCCCACTATGAAGATGTGATAGTTTTTTCTGATAGCTTGCCGGACAACTCCTATTGGTTCCCATAGTCCTGCCGAGCTTCTCCATGGGTGCCAGCCGTGGACACTGCTCCATTTCCTCCATCAGTGATCTTGCTCACTATTGTATTCTGTTTTATTGAATTTCCCATAAGAGACGGCAGTCTCAGCATGTGGTTTTGGTCAGCACTCCTGCTGGTTACCAGCAATCGTCGTGCCTGCAGCCTCCACACTGGAGAACGAGAACACCATCAAAATCAGCTCTGAGTCAGCTCAGACACTAGCATTGCTCAATATTCCAGCCTTTAAGCCATTTAATAACGCTCAATAAGACTGGAAAGTGTACAAAAGATGATTCACACTGCACTTTCAGGCAAGTGATATCACGTGGATAGATCATCATTGGACTTTTTTGTGGCCCACAAATTCAAAGTTATATTACATTGTTCATGAGTTAGCCCTGTTGTTTGATCCGTCTGAGTCACCATGGTCTGACTTTTTTTTTTTTTCAACAAAAAGAATGTTGAAGCAGCAAGACTAGAAGTTTTATAGGACCACAAATCACACATTGGAAGTTACACATCTTGGTTTGTAGGTTTGCAGGAGCTTAGTAGAAAATGTAAATTCACAAGTGTGCCTTGGATAGTTTATTGTGTGATGTAGTGATTTACTTAACCCCAGATAAAGAGGTCCACATACAAGTTTAAGATAGTTTGATCCCTCCCTGGCTTAAGTGCTACAAACTGTGTGTATGCCTTTGACATATCACACGCTGTGTAACAAACTTTTTTCTCAGTCTTTGACATTTACATATGAGCTATAGTTGTAGTGATACATTGTAGCAAATTTCTGTACCAGTAACTGCTAAAAAAAAAAGATCTATTCAGCAGCAGTCAATTGGCAATGTTCTTCACAACACTGGACCAATACCTCACATTACTTATGGCAATACACTCTGTTTCCACACTCAGTTTTTTCATAGAATACCAGATGAAAATTACATTATTATGAGGGCAAGTGCTACAATTGTTTGCAGAGAAGTCACATCACAGAAGTATGTTGTAACAAAGCAGCCTGAACTGATTCAAATTAATAACATTTCAGGCAGAGATCATGTGCTGCTGGAACCACATACAATTCTGTTTTCTGTTTCATGCAACAATGCTTGTCATTCCAGTGACTTTTCTTTTTGAGCATCAATCTTAGTCATTAACCTGTCTACATTCTTAGTGAAGTGCCTACAGGCATAGGGACACCACAAAGTCCCACTCTTAGGTTGTGTGCCACTGAAGGTCACCTACAATCAGGTGCAAAGGCATCCTCAAACAGAAGCAAACTTGCCCCCTCCTGGAAACTGGAGCACAAGTATATTATTCATTACAGAATTCTTGAATTTCTAGCAGTCATTGCCTGCAACTCTATTAAACTACAGATTTTACATTACTGACCATGATAAAACAATACTACAGCTTTAGAATTCACTGTACATAATGGATTTTCTTAGTTGTCACTCACATCATGTGAAATGTGATGATTCCTTTGTGTGGCTGTGGTTTTGACACTGATTTTCTGTCAAGGTGGATATGAGACTTTCTAGAACTGTTCCAAAATTGTGTCTTCACTCTTTTTCAGTCACCTCCTCTTTTACACCTTACTGAGCTGTAGAAAGGAGCCTATATAACATGCTAGTGCATGGATTCTGTTCCCAATTCCCAACACATAAAATTCAAAGCATAATACGTAGCATTCATTGCCAGCGTCACTTGATGCTCATTGTAAGCACAAAAGTAATTTTCCATTTGTCTGTATAAAAAGAAAATCCACTATAACTTGCTGATTCTGTATTCAGTTTTATATGTCAGAGCTGTTGTAATATACGTAGAAGAACACAGCCATGCTGTGTTTTAGGTGTGTTCATCTATACTTAAACCTAAAGACGCCAGCTGAAAAAAAGAAAAGATCATTTTCTGCACTAGAAAGGGGGGGGGGGGATGTGATACCTGTAAGGTAGAAAGAGAAAGCATGTGTCAGTTACTATGGAAATAGTTGTGCCCAGTAGCATAGGCAATGGCATGCTTCACAATAATGTGACAAACTGGAGAGATGATGATCAGCCTGGTGCAGTCCCAAGGTGCTAAAAGCTGATTCTGCCATACAGTCTGAGGATGATTTGGGAGATTTTCCACATTCATCTAGTCATATACTGGCCTGAGCTATTCTTTACATAACTAATGCAGGAAATGTAGCTTCCAAGACACATTTTGTTCAGCTTCAGTTAAGCCAGTTAATGCTAAAAATTAAATCATGAAAGCAATGTAGTAAATCCATTAATAGGGACAGATATAAGATTTTACAATCAGACAGAATGATATAGAAGGCTTGAAAGTAGAATGAGTCTGTTTTAAAGTTTATTCCCTGTTTATCAAATTTGACAATTATTAATGTCCAAGTTTCATTTATATCCAGAAGGATTTTCTGAACCTGTCTGATTTATTTTTCCTATTTCCAACTTTTAATTTTAAGTTTCAAATTAACAATATGGATGTATGAATTAATTATCCTCATGAACATAATTTGTTGGATATCCTAGATTTAATCATACGAGGATGTAATTCCAAATTGTTGAAATAAAAAATTGGCTACTTATATTCACATTAATACAAAAAATGCTGTACTTTGCATGTACCGTTGAAATATGCTTACTGTTTATGTATTAAAGTAATTTACCTTATAAATACCAAGTACGTAACTATCAATCTTGTAAGACAATATAAGTTCTGGATACTTACTGTCAAATTTGGGGCAAGATACATTTTCTAATTTACTGAATCAGTTGTATCAAAACTGGCAAGCTTTGGATGTTGATCTTTCTTGGAAAAATTTTAGTGGTTTCCCATGATCAGTTACCGTGAACAGCATCATTGTTTCTTGTATTGGATCTGTGGCTGAGATCATATTTGGCCTTAACAGGTATTTCACTTTTGAATTTTCATTACAATATTAACTGCACTCCATTGGTTTGTTGGTACCCTGTGAAACATATATGAATTTCATTTGAAATTTATGCTAGTATATGAATCAGGTTTGGAAAAGGCAGTTGACATTCAGGCCCACATTATCTTGAAGCTAGCAGAAAGTCCAAGGTTTTCCAAAGCTTTCCCATTTCTCATGGCTATTAAGGATAAGGTTGATGTTAAACTAGACAGATGGCTTTGACCCAGGCTTTGACACCCATTTATTACAGTCAGTGGGCTTTGCAGTTTGTGGTGAATAGAAAACCTGGGGTCTCATATCAGTTGTTTGGGGACATTAAGCAAATAATTAATGCTCAAGAGGACATTGATTCTCATCTGTTGCCTCATCCAGATGAACTTTCTTCTAAACTTTCAGCAGAAAATTTCTTTAATTTTCTTGTGGAGACATATTTTCAGTCACCATTTGATGAAGACTGAAGGAGATTTTGGTGTTCATCACACCATTTTGACTGTACAAATTCCATAATAACAGAAGTTTCTTGAACAGACTATTGGTGGGATTCCATATAATGAGAACTGTCTCAACAATATTCTCTATGCAGGCCACATACAGAAAGGTTTTTCAACCAACAGTCATGCACTTAGGCTGTAAGAGGGACTTGGCAAAACCAAAGAATAAGTAAAGGCTATCCAGAACATCCCTGTGCCTAAATCCGTCAAGGCTTTCCAAGTATTTCTGGCAGAAGTAAACGACTGTGCGAAATTTATTCTGGAGGTAGGCCCCATAGTTTTCCTGCTAAATGATCCCCATAAAAAGAGGGTCCCCTTTTAGTGGTCAGAAGATTGCTATCTGACTGTTCAGAAGTTTAAATTGACCATCCAGTCAGTATCCTGTCTAGAGACTTGCGAGCTCCATTTGCCATTGTGGTTGGCAATAGATCCACAAGGAAGCAGATACATTTGCTACAATAAGTTAGTGGCCAATTGCCTTTATGTCAAAGGCACTTACTTCAGCTGAATAGCTTTATTCATGGATTAAAACTCAATTGTTGGACATTATGTTATGCGTCCATAAATTTCTTATATTTTTATATGGTTACAAATATCATCTTATCACAAAAATTAAATTGCTCTTGTGGATTTTTGGACCTAAGGCATAGTTGCCAAAGAGTATGATAGATCACCTTCATTGATGGGTTCTCTGTTTCATAAATTTCCAGTACTTTTTTTTATCACACTTCTGCTCATTATTTTAATGCAGATGCTCTTGCTTGCCTTCTGGCAAGTCTGGATCCTGTAATTGGGTGCCAGGAGACTATTTTCCGTTTGACATCCAACTGCTCACATTGTTCAGTGTGTTCCCTATAGATTCCTGACATGTTACTGCAATATCTAGATGCTACCTACATCTTCAACAAGCCCTGCTGTATGTGCGGTCAGCTTGGCTTCCAAGGCTCTTAGGTGCAGAACCATCTGGCCTTCATTGCTTTTATCATTGGTTGCATCAACTTCAATTTCTTCGATGTATGGTGCTCTTTATAGAAGATGATGAATGGTGCCTGTTGGCAGTGCACCATCAAGTGCTCCAATCCTGCATCAGTTCAACTCAGAGGGCTTTCATGATGGAGCAACAGGCATGCATCTATGTCTAATGTCCTCGTGTTAATGACAATTTTGCACAGGCACTACAACAGTGGCAATATTTCGTATACAATAGATGGACCTGTTTTATTTCTCAAGCCAGATTCAATGCAGTTAAGGGACCAAGTTCAAGCAATATTTATGGGCACTTTATTAGGGCCCTTATTGACCCGATTTTGCCGGCCAGAGTGGCCGTGCGGTTCTAGGCTCTACAGTCTGGAGCCAAGCGACCGCTATGGTCGCAGGTTCGAATCCTGCCTTGGGCATGGACGTGTGTGATGTCCTTAGGTTAGTTAGGTTTAATTAGTTCTAACATCTAGGCGAATGATGACCTCAGAAGTTAAGTCACATAGTGCTCAGAGCCATTTGAACAACTTGACCCGATTTTCATGGACTGTCCTTGGCAGCACCTCTCTCAATCACCTCTTAAAATTCTAAATGAATAATGGTGTTTGCTCAAAATGCACATGATATCATAATTTAGACTACATAAGCACACACATTTAGTCTTCACCAGTTTTAGATGTTAAGAACAGTGACCAGTTTGCGAACCAAAAAGATGTTTTAGCACATTGAATAAGATCAGCACCTACAAATACAGTGGCAAAGATATTTATGCTAGTGTGGCACAAAACACAGTTCATATATATACACCACAAGTCACAATTTCTTGCACTATACTATACTGTAGTAATTTATTACAGAAAATATTACACTTCAGTGTGTCAGTTAAGAACTTCACAGAGGCTAACAATCACTCATTTCAATGACAATGACATTCCACATCACCCATTAATCACCACACAGTTTAGGAAAAATGTTCATTAATTTAAAACTTCCTGGCAGATTAAAACCATGTGCCAGGCCGAGACTCGAACTCAAGACCTATGCCTTTTGCGGGCCAGTGCTCTACCAACTGAGCTACCCAAGCACGACTCATGCCCCATCCTCACAGCTTTAATTCCGCCAGTACCTCATCTCCCACCTTCCAAACTTCACAGAAGCTCTCCTGCAAACCTTGCAGAAATTCTTAAGTCCATCTCTCCACAATATCCTTTCTTCCAGGAGTGCTACTTCTGCAAGGTCCGCAGGAGAGCTTCTGTGAAGTTCGGAAGGTGGGAGATGAGGTACTGGTGGAATTAAAGCTGTGAGGATGGGGCATGAGTCATGCTTGGGTAGCTCAGTTGGTAGAGCACTTGCCCACAAAAGGCCAAGGTCCTGAGTTCGAGTCGTGGTCCGGCACACAATTTTAATCTGCCTGAAAGTTTCATATCAGCACACACTGCGCTGTAGTATGAAAATTTCCTCATTAATTTAGTTTACAGAAACCACTTTAAATTTATGAAACGTTGAAGCTACTGGGTATCACAGTTGTCAATGTGCAAGTTTTCACTTACTGAACATAAATAGTAGTGGCATTAGTCTATACTGAAAGTGTGTCCAACTGAGATCCTACTTGTGAGCTTTCAAACTGTGAACTGCTTATTTTGGTGACACCGGGCTACTTATAGACAGGTGTTAGAATAAACTGTTAATTTGTAAACTACATTATACTTTGAATATTGACAAGGTCGTATTTCACTGTTTTGGATGTACTACAAAAAGTAATGTGACTTTGGCTCAGAAAATGTTGACGTTGAGAAATTTAGAAAAAAAATAAATGAATGCTATTATTCTTGCACAAAATCTGAATCCCCTTGTTCACAAATTGTAGTCAATTACATGAAATTGTTAATTAGTGAGTTAGTTAATTAGTTCTGTATGTCATTTTGTACTTGAAAATTAAGGTAACAGACAGAGATAGTCAAAAGTCATGATTTAACAGTGGTTTTTATGAAATCTGCAATGTTAAGTGGGGCTGCTTATGAACTTGAATGCTAGTTAACTCTTCCATAAAGTAGTTTTTGATAAATTGAAAAACCTTACAGGGAAGTTGGAATGTTTAGCTTTCTGTCACTCTAAGTCATTATATGGAGCTAGAAAAACCCAGCAGATGTTCTCCTACCTGTGTATGTTCATTTACCACTGCATATATAAAAAAAAGTATGATCTGTCTTTAATCTAGGACCATAATTTGTTGAAATATCTGGGAAAATGAAAAAAAAACTTTACAGTGATGGGATTCCATTACTTTTATTGGTATAAATTGATGATGAGCTACATGCATTTTTTACTAATAAATAAGATGAATGAACAATATGTTTGACTATTCCATTTGTAATAGAATTGAACCAACTTAACTTAAAATAATGCTAACATTTAGGGTAATGTGAATGGATAAACTATATCTTTGGTTTGCTGGATTGGTGTATATATGTACAGAGTTTTTGCATTTCCTACTCTGAAGCAAGCAATATATAGTTGTCCATGAGAAAAACATGGATTTTATAAATTTAATCTGGCAAATGTGCAGTGACAGCCCTTGTGTTTTTTTGATTGTCATCGTGAAAGCAAGACACACTGGGAACTATTTGAGTGTGAATGGCAAATCAGTTGGAATCATTGGAATGCAAGGAACTGGCACATCTTCTCATTTACATTTGCTGTTAATTATTGTTGCTTCAATCACATTCAGCACCAGTAGTTTCACAGAAAGTCTGATTCCATTACACAACTTTGCTTAGTTGAGGTTCCAAAGGGGCAATAATGGTGAACCAACTTTCATCAGTATGTGTAGTTGCATTTCAGCAGGCTCCAATGAACTGAGGAGTTCTACTGGAGAATTAACAGCTTTATCCTATCCTGTAGCTGTGTCAATGTATTTGTATTTCATAACTGCACCAGGAATTTTCAGCTGAATCTTATTAGTGATTTGACTGCTATCATCATTCTTTGGAGCTAAGACAGTTCAC
This sequence comes from Schistocerca cancellata, assembly GCF_023864275.1. Lineage (NCBI taxonomy): Eukaryota > Metazoa > Arthropoda > Insecta > Orthoptera > Acrididae > Schistocerca > Schistocerca cancellata. The sequence continues at coordinate 477,364,907 of NC_064629.1, read as the reverse complement.
TACCATAGCCAATCAGATATCTGGTTGATCTTTCAGTGTTTCATTTTTTGAGTGGCATTTCAAATAATTTCCAGTACTTAATGCTTGGTAGCAGATGAGGCATCCAAAGATGGTCTGATTGTCTATGATAAAGATTTATTTCAACTGTAAACAAAAGAAGACTACAATGTCATTTGCCTGTAAACAAAAGGAGAATACTTATTCGTATTGACATACAGCACTCAACAAAAGACAAATGGGAATTCGTTTCAAACTTAGTCACCAGTTTAAGCATTATCACATTCACTGTTGTTATTGTTGAGGACTGAGAAATTGATATGATATCTACGATTGATTGAATGGTGTGGAAATTGATATGCTGCAGCACCATCTGGTAGTGAGTTACAGCAAAGTAGATAGTGTAATAACCTTCTACGTGGAAAAGTTCATGTATGTGCAAACTTCCACACTGTCACATATAAAGTAAGAGTTACAATACTGTGAATACATGTGTCGTTCATGATATGGTAACATGCTGAACATTTACAAGTTACTAAATAGTACACTGGTCTAAATTAAATAAGACTGACTATATGAGTGACACAACTAGTAATACAAATAATTATGATAATAATTTTTTAGGCTGCAAATGCTACCAGTTATTAATTATTGCCTGTCTAGAATGAGTTATCTAGAAGAAATTATTGGAAGCTAGATTTAATATTTCCTTTACTAATTATCAAGTAAGTTATGTTATTTGGCAAATAATCAAGATTTTTGTGGACACATACTGAGCTTCTTTCAGAGCCAGTGCCAGTAATACTAATGCGTAAGACAGGTAGGTGTAGTTTCATATCTGTGGCCATAAATGCTCTAAACTTGTGGTGAATTGTTTATGAAAAATTTAATTAGAATATATTGTTTATTGTGCAAATAGTTAATATAGCCAAATATTCTCACTGTTTGCTTTGTGGAACCTGTGTTTTCTTTCCAAGAGATAAGTAAGCCTCCAACCTCCCCACTCTGAGGCCAAGTCTATCATCTCAGTCAGTTATACATAACATACAGTTCTTAAACTTGTACTAATACCACAAAAAATAACTGTGTGTTGTTCATTTGATTTAATGTCATAAAAATTGATCTTTTCACACTTCTCATTGCACACAGTTGACTATAGTTGGTTCACTGGCTGTGACTGCTGACTAACTGCTACTGACAGTGACTACCCATGGCATTATTCACTATGCTTATTTATCAGTTTGCATTGTGCATAAACAGGAAACTTATCAATTTGCTTTGCTAATATGTAGGAAACTGTATTAAAATTACTTATAAAATGATAAATTCAGCCCCAGATCTAGGGGATAAACCAGGGTATCTGCCCTAGACAGCTATTTCAGGAGGGTGCCAAATTCATATTCTTGAAGAAAAAAACCTTGTTTCACAATGAGCCTAGCATTCATTACATATTTGTGTATGGATTATTCATATGATTTTCAAATATATCCCAGTTTATTTTTTAACACATTCTGAATGCCTGTTGCAGTACATAGTACTTTTACTAGGGACAGGTCAGTACCAACAGGCAAGGGGACAGACTGGAGAAGGTGAATGTGGGTTAAGTTGTCATTGGGGGAGGTGGCTCGTTCATAGAAGATACACACATTATGTGGCTGCATAGCAAAAAACACTTTAGAGCCACAAATAAAACTTGTGTTGACATTCACTACCACTCAAATATACAGGTTGACAGGATCTCCACACGAGTCGGCGGTGGCAATATCACCTGTTCCGAGGCTGGCCCCTGATACATCACTGAATCCTAATAGGGGAGAGGTGGGGGGCTGCCTGTAAGAGGGGGAGTCATCACACGCATCATTCTGTATGGGAATGTCACACACACTTGTAGCACTGTCACACGATTGGGAGTGGGGAACGTCACAAGTGCAGGAATGGGCGTCACTCATCTGTGGACTGTCGGTAGATGAGGCGGGTGTAGCAGGGGGTCGGGGCCGACTGGGTGGGGTATCGGGCAGTTCTCCTAGAGACCGTGCCGGTTTGAGGTGGCAGACAGATACCATTTGAGGTGTTCTATTAATGAGCACCTCGAATGTATTGGTATGCCATGATACAACTCTGTGCAGGCCTGAGTATGGAGGTCTGAGTACCGGTTGAACAGTGTCATCGCACACCATGACGTGAGTGCACAACGCCAAGTGCTTATGTAGAAATACAGCAGGGGGTGAATGCAACCGAGGTGGAGGCATGCAAATGTTAGCGATTAACTCCTTAAAGCCGCAGCTTTGATCTGGAGGGAGTGAAGGCTCGACTAGCTCTGCTTGGGGGTGAGGGGTTCTCCGTACAGCACTTCTGCCAGGGATGCGCCAAGGTCCTCTTTGTATGCGGCCCGAATGCCTAACACTACCCATGGTAAGATGTCGGCCCACTCACCTCTGTGGTACATCAGGGAAGTTTTAAGTGTTCGGTGTCAGCATTCAACAAGCCCATTGCTCTGGGGGTGGTATGCTGTAGTCCTAAATCGTTTCACCCCACACAGCTCACAAAGCTGTTTGAAGAAGGTGAACTCGAATTGGTGGCCCTGGTCAGTGGTGATAGAAACTGAGCAGCCGAAGCACGAGATCCACATTAATAAAAGGGCTCAGGCTACTGCATCGGCTGTGATAGTAGTGAGAGGAATTACCTCTACTCAGCAGGTAAACCTGTCAATGGTGGACAGTATGTAACGGAAGGGGCCTAAAGGGGAGTAAGGGCCTGACAATATCGTTGTGTATGTGCTGGAATCTTCTTTTTGACACATTGAACGTACCCATGGGGGCTGTGCATGATGTTATACTTTTGCGCACTGACAAGCCACAAACCCTCGTGCCCCACTGCGACATTGTTTTATCACACCGGGCCAAACGAAATACTCACATAACAGACGTGTGGTGGTGTGAATGCCATGGTGTGCCAAGTTGTGGATACTATTAAAAATGTCCTGGCAGGGAGGTGCCGGAATCACTGGACGTATGCGTCCTGTTGAAATGTCACACCAGATGGGTGATGAAAACCCAGGAAGCATCCTTAACTTTAGTTTGAGTCCTGTTTTAACATCGGAGCACAATGCAGTGAGTTGTGTCCTCTGTCTACAATTTAGAGAGTTCACTGAGGTCCAGTTGTGAAGATAAAACCGACACACGAGACAGAAAATTGGCGATGACATTGTTTGCCCATCTGATGTAACGTATGTCATTCATAAACTGACATATGAGATCCATATGACGAAAACGTCTCGGGGATGAGTCCTTGCCTGAGTTATGGAAAGCGTATACCAATGGCTTGTGGTCGGTAAATACCACAAGATGGTGACCTTCGATATCATCCTGGAAATATTTGATAGCAGCATAAATAGCAAACAGTTCCCAGTTGAAGGTCGACCATTTACGTTGGGAAGTGGACAGTTTGTGGGAGAAAAATCTGATTGGCTGTACCACAGAACCCACAGATTGCTGAAGTACCGCCCCCACTGTTGTATCACTCACGTCTGTAGTAAGCAAGATGGGAGAATCAGGAATGGGGTAAGTGAGCGTAACGGCTGTCTGAAAGGCTGACTTTGGTTATTGAATGTACAATGCATATCTGGAGTCCATATGACCACCCGAGACCCTAAAGTGTTTTTTCCTGCGAGAGCATCCGTCAGTGGGGCTTGTATTTCAGCAGCATGGGGGATGTGTTTGTAGTAGTAATTTACCGTTCCAAGGAAGCAGCGGAGGCCCTGAAAATCTTTAGGCAAAGGCACCGTACTAATGGCCTCAACCCATTCGGGTAGGGGGCAGATGCCATTGGCAGAAACTCCATAGCCCAGAAAAGTGACACTAGTGCGGTGGATTTGTGACTTAGCATCATTCACTGCAACACCATTTGCTTTTAAAGTTGGAAAACTGTGTTTAAATGGAGTCCATGTTCCTTGAGGGAGGAAGAAAAAATTAACAAGTCATCCAGGTAGGCATATGCAAAGTCCAGTTTTCCGACCAACGAGTTGATGAACCACTGCCACATCTGTGCAGCATTTTTAAGGCCAAATGGCATAAACAAATACTCGAACATCCTCCGGTGCCATTGGCAGTTGATGATACGCCTTGTGACAGTCGCTTACACTGAAAATTTGTGCCCCGTGCAGTTGGGAAGCAACGTCTTGAATATTTGGGATGGGATAATTATCTAGAATTGTTCTGATGTTAAGTGCCCAATAATCACCGCAGTGGCAGAAAGCGTCATCTTTCTTGGGCACCAAATGAATGGGTAACAACCAGCTACTAGAAGAAGGGTGAATAGTCTTATTATCTAAAGGTTCCTGAATAATAGCTTTGGCATGTTTAAGTTTTTCTGGATTTAAACACCTAGCCTTTGCACGTACCAGTGGGCCTTCTGTGGTATTGATTCTGTGGACAGTACCGTTGTTGATCGCGAACACTGATGGGGGTGGTGGGCCTGCACCTGATGCACTACAATTAACCATTAATGCACATGCTTGTGTGTCCCAGGCCGGTGAGTCAGCAGCTGTGGCGGTGATCCACTGGTAGTCCTTGTCGTAGAGCTTGGTAGGATCCTTGGTAGCGTCGCAGGCACAGCTTCTGTCCAGCAGTAGAAATGTCACATGGCGTCAGCGGCAGGTGCAAGGAAGCAGAGCTGGGGTTGGGGGTGTGATCCGTGTGTGACAGTGTCCGTGAGCTTGGCTTGCATGGCGGCGATGCGTAGGCAGAGGGCTTCATTGCTGTCTTGAAGTTTGTCACTGTGTGATCTAAGAGAGAGCACTGCAACAGCGGTTTCAGCTAGCTCACACAATAGAGTGGCGCTCTCAGATGAGAGGGAAGAGATACCTGAACCGGTGGTATGGTCTATCGAGTTAATGGTTAGTGTACCTCGTTGTAGATTGGGTGACAGTGCATGGGCTAAGAGAAAATCTACCCCACATCCGCGATAATGAAAGTCCACTGTAAGGGGGTGTTGATATGCTGCAGTTTAAGGCTTAAATTAGTTATTCCATGACATGGAATCAGGGACTTGTTGGCAGCTCGAAGCATGGGACAAGGCTAACGCTCAAATTTAATACCTGTGAACAAGGGTATCACACTAACCTTGGCCCCCGTGTTGACTAGAAATGAAAGGCGAGACACTGTATCTTTCACATACAAGCATCTTGGTGCATGAGGTGAAGAAGTATTAAGTGACAGGCGTCTGTGCAGTGCACCACAGCCCGTAGCGCCTGAATTGGGTCGCATTATTAGTTTGGGAACGCGCATAGAGAACAACACTTCTTAGCCGCGTGGCCAAAGCTGGAATGGAAATAACACCAAGGGGGGTGGTGCGTGGCTTCATTCATCTGCTGGCTGAGGTTGAAGTGGCAGTGGAGGGAGTGGGGGGGGGGGGGGGGTCTTGTTTGCAGGTTCCTCCGGTGGCGGTGATTCAGTAGTACTGGTGTGAGAGGAGTTACGGCGAAGGCTGCCAGGCAGTGTTGGGACCGCACACATATGCGGAGTGAGTTGTGCATACTCTGTACTGCACGACAGAAGCTGCAGCGCAGGTGTGCCAACCTCTGAGGCTGGAGTATGCAGGGCGGACAGAATGTTGTATACCTGGTCTGTGATCTTCAGTTTGGAATCTAGTGGGGCTGAAGTCACATGGAGAAGTTGAATTTGAACTTCCAGAGGAAGTATGAGCAACCAGAAGGACCAAAGTGTAACGTCTGGCATGTGATGTGTGTCTATCATGGTGTGGAGATGACGCCATAGCTGCGACGGGGATCTGGAACCCAGCGATTCATGACTGATGAGGCGGATAGCATTCTCTATTGATGTGGACAGTCGATCAAGGATGGTGCGTCGGGTGAATGCATATTTGTCACTAGTGTGAGGTGAAGCCACATTATCATAGATCAGGTCCAGTTCATCATGGAGGTGTCATAGTAGGCAAAGGAACTTCAAACTGTTAGCGATGCCGTGTAGCTGCAGCACGTGGTCGACCAAGGCAAACCATGTGTGTGGGTGGTCCTTGCGAAGGGTGGTAGCTTTGGCCAGTGGATGGAGAAGTCTTGACATAACTGTTTATTAGAAACTGTCACTCCCTGTCCATAGTTCTGCAGCCTAATTGGCTTGAGTGGAGTAGCGGTGTACCAGCTTCTGACACTGTCAGGCCGGCCAGTGTGGCTGTGCGGTTCTAGGTGCTTCAGTATGGAACCGCGTGACCGCTACGGTCGCAGGTTCGAATCCTGCCTTGGGCATGGATGTGTGTGATGTCCTCAGGTTAGTTAGGTTTAAGTAGTTCTAGGGGGCTGATGACTTCAGAAGTTAAGTCCCATAGTGCTCAGAGCCATTTGAACCATTTGACACTGTCGGTGGCATGTGGCACAGTAGGTGTGGCTGGCTCGACCTTGGTCGAGAAATCAGTGAATCATGTGTTCAACAAACTAACACCAACAAGTGTAGAATGGACCAGCATGGTAGAGTTGACCATAGTTGACCGATGTGCAGAGATGACGGAGTACAGTTTCCGGGCCCCTCCGCTACAGATGCATGAAATATGTTTGTTGAACACATGTGGTAGACGTGGCAGGAACGGCGTGTGCTGCCGGAAACATTCATAAAGTGGACGCAGGTCGTGTGGGGATGGGGGGGAGGGGGGGGGGGGTGGCTGGTGCAAACTGTGGGGTTCTGGGATAAACATGAAATTTCCCGTCTTGGGCGACCGGCTTGATTTGTACCGCCACTGATTCGGGTGGAAAGTTCACACTGGCACTTAGGAAACCCACAAACATAGTCACTGGTGTTTGAGCGCATTGTGTCAGCCATTGTTGAGCACTCAGAACACGTGGGAAGTTCATACTCAATGTAAAACGTTCGTATTCAAAGTTTTGTGCACAAAAAACGTTCTGTTGGTACAGAACACTGCCACATGACTGCTGACTAATGTATGATAACAGAAAATTATTGTTCACACCTGATGCCGGCACACATGACTGTGGGATTGCAGAAGCACTGTTCTGTTGCGTACTGCTAGTAGGTGTGTTCAGAAACTGCGTCTAACTATTACAAACACACGGTGGATATTAGGAAAACCCTACCAAAGCGTCCATAGGGAAACTTAGTTGGCATATGTGCGGTGTGGTGAGCACTCTCCACATGTGGAAACTTTCACGCACGGCTACAGACTGCCGCAAAGAGCTTGGCAAAACAAAGATATTACATGCAACTTGGTCGATATAGTCACCACAAGCTAAGGGGAAGTAGGATGTCAAACCGCTGACTGGGAACAGGAGAGGCATGGGAGGACATTTTAATTTCCACTGTTCCCATTATAGGTTTGATGGCTTCCATTACAAAATATACACCTCTGAATTCCACACAGTGAAATACAGTGATGTGCCATAGAAGAATGTTGTGTGAAGAGGTCTGGCACTGCACTTTATCACACTTAAGACCAAATAACATGTCTTACATTTCCTTGAACATATATCTTTCATATATCAAACTCTTCAGGTAGATGTGTGCTAAAAAATGAAATTATTTTTGAAAAATTCCTATCTCAAACACTTGGAAGGGGGTGGGAGCGGGCGCCACTATCAAGTTGTTGTCCCAGTTAGAAAATATCATAGATCTAGGTCTTCTTAAATTATAGCACAAGTATTTTTAAATAACAATATAGGAAACAGGAATTAGGTGCAAGAAATATTTATACATATTCAGAAATGATGTTACTATGTTATGTAATCTTTACACAGCTTCTACATTAGCTTTGTTTCAGTGGGTGGAGTTTTAAGTGCAAAAATGCATCCCATGTTTTGTATGACATTCCATGAAGATTGCTCCACAAACAGACTTTTACTCTTAAGTTTTTCACTAACTTGTATACACAGCAATTACACTTACTATTAGAAACAGCAAAATAAAGGCTAGAAATTGGTAACAGGGTGATGAAGTTCTTTATAAAGGACAATTAAAAAGTTTCTGTTTAAAGCCTGTACAGTCCATAATTGGTATTCGAATGAGGCAAAATCACAGTGAGCATTTAGGCAATCATCCCATTAATGCACCAGGTTCAAGATACCCAGTTATTAAAACAGTATGTGCTTCTGTGTGAAGAAGTCTGTCACTGATTGTTGCACATTCACATCTGACAGGAATTGGCCTTTTGTAAGGGACTGAATGCATGGTATTCACTTGGGGAGTGCTCAAGTTCCTCTCCCACTTGAGTTGGCTGGCCTCCCAGATCAACAGGTGTTTTTACCAAACTGTGACCGGCACACAATAGTGCTCTTTGACATACTAACTGCCCCACACATATTCTTCATGTTCTGAGGGATGTCTACTAGCATTTGAACTTTGGCAGCCAAGAAAAGAATAACAGCACATTGGATGTATCTGGACGCATTTTTTTGTAATTGTGTTGCCCTAGTTCACATTTCTGCATTTACCATGCATGTGCCGGAAAGACACAAATGATACACCAATCCTTTGTCTATATGTCAATGCTTACATATCTACTCTGGGATCATGCTAAGTTGCATATACACCACAGCAACACCCACAAATCTAATTTTTCTGATCACCCCTTACATGTTACAAATTGTGCAGTCTTGTATTCCTTATGTAAATAGTATTTTTGATTGACATTGTCTCCCAGGGAGCAAATATTTTAAAGAAGAGAATGTGCTGCATATAGGGAGAAAAATCAAAGCTATAAAATAATATGTGAGGATGGTCTGAAAAGTTCTTGGTTTGATAGAGAAAATGACAATTTATGCTTTCTAAGAAGTTTTATTTCTCAACATAACCTCCCATACTATCAATACATTTCATCCAGCAGAGTTTCAATGCCATTATATACTCTCTGCAGCATTCCCCTGGAGGTGCAGAAAAGTACCAATCTACAACCACAATGGCTTCTTGACTGGACAAAATTCATTGATAAGTGTGGAAGTTCTTCAGTTTTGAGAATTGATGGAAGTCTGAGGGAACTAAATCCATAGAACAGGGTGGATGCTGCAATACCTGAAATCCCTCAATTTCCCCACTGCCAAGATACTTTTGAGGGTAGATACATTTTTCCAGTGGAAGATGATTTTTTTTCCTTTAAGCTGCTTCAGTTTTCATGAATAATTGAATCTGGTTTCATCAAAAGCTGAGAATAGTATGCTCCAATTATCATTTTGCCTTTTTCAAGATAGTCAATCAACAATCTTTTTTTTTTTTTTTTTTTTTTGTATCCCAAAACATTGACGCCATGGTCTTTCCACCAACAGCACTCTCCATGTCTTCTTTGGAACTGAAGAACTGGCTTTAATCCACTGCATAGACTGCTGTCTGGATTTGCATGTGTAGTGGTGAATGCATGTTTCATCCACAGTCATGTATTGATGCAAAAAGTCCCTTCAGTTTGTCTTAAAATACATCAAACTCTTTTTGAATAGAGTAATGCAAAAGAATTATGATCCACAATGAGCACATGCAGCACCCAACTTGTACAAAGCTTTCTCAAGTTCAAGTCCTGGTGCAAGATGCAACCAACACATTCCTTTGATATCCATAGAGGACTATCAACTTAACGCATCTGTATAAATTGACCTTTAAAAACCGTACCATGCACTTTGTTGATTCCCAGTGTGATTGCATGTTTTGGGTGTCCTTCATGTGGATTAGCTTAGACACTTCCAAGGCTATGTTTAAATAATATCCACCCATTTCTTCAAGGTGGAAATTGAAGGTGAAGAGCCTCCAAAAACATTTACAAGCCACAAATGAATTTCAGTTCAAATCAAATCTTTTTTACAGAGCATTTAATTACTATATGATACTCAACTGTTGTCCATTTTCAACATCACTCACACCACAACTCCTTCAAATGATTGCCTATAGTCCATTGATGCCTGGAATTACTTGCAGTTTTATATGGCATCTACTAATATGTGTACCAACATAAGGGGAAAAAAAATCACGTCAGTAGTGCCGTGATTTCTGGGAAAGACCAAGTACTTTTCAGCAGCGCACCTATATTAGTCCTTGAAGAGACATTTATTATCTGTCTTAGAATTTAAGCGCATGTGATCTTTCTGAGTAACGAATATTTCATTCATTGAAATAATTAAAGCTGAACTCTGCCCAAGCAAGCCATGAATGCCCAACATTACTGACCAGCTGCCATGTGATCCTCAGCCAACAGGCATCACTGGATGCAGATATGGAGGGGCATATGGTTATCACACCACCCTCCAGTCCGTATATCAGTTTAAAAGACCAGAGCAAGTAGCTCCTCAGTTTTCCTCACAGGGGCTGAGTGACCACACTTGCCAACAGTGCTTTGCAAATTGAATGGTCACCCATTAAAGTGCTAGCCAAGCCTGACAGCACTTAACTTTGGTGACCTGATGGAGACCGGTGTTACAACTGTGGCGAGGCTGTCAGCTCCATTGAAATAATTCCATAAAGAATATTTGTATCCTGGTAACCAAACTAATATAAGTCATACTGTAAACCATGACAATAAGAACTAAACCTGTGTTGGAATTTTGCAATTTAATGCAGCAGTCATATGTAGATTTGGTGGAAAAAGGAAACAAAAACAGTATTTGTGTCAGGAGTGATACCAAGAAAAGAGAATCTCTTACACTGTGCTACATTTAGTCATCCATTTCCTCACCATTAGATTAAAACATGTTAAAAAAACACAATGCTTAGTCAGAATCTACTTTCTTCTTCTTTTCTGGCACTAAATCACATGAAGTGTTCAGGCTGTGTCGACCACCTGTTTCCTGCAATCCTTTCTCTATTTTGTGAGATTTCTCCAGTTCCATACTCCTAATTCTCTCAGATCCATCTCTGCATCATCCACTAATAGCAGTCTTTGTCTCCCCAATGAGCAGCTACCCTCTACCTTTGCAATCAGCACCTTATTTGGCACTCACAGTTATTCCTTCCTCTGCACATACTCCAACTGCTGTAACCTTCATGCCTTTATATTTACATGACTGGTGGATTTTTATAGAATTCATGCAGTTCTGCATTGGTCCAAATTCTCCAAGCATCATTTTCATATACTCCCCCATATATCTTGCAGAGCAGCGAAGATGGGATAAAGTGCCCACTCTAAATTAAATTGAATTTTCATGAAATCTTGACTATTAACAGAATCTTGTGGCACATACATCTCGAATCTGTGTACTGTAAGGTGTCACAATAAATATTTATAGCTAAGGTGAAAGTATGTTTTATAGGATATATAAATGTTTTTCTGAATGCTTACATAGTGGCCACTTTGTCCTACCTAACTGGGAAAAGTGGCAAGTCCTTAGTCACCATTCCCAAATAGAATGATTAGTTTCAAAATATGGGAAGGCTTATAGTTTTTATTTCACTATTGATTATTATTAGGGGAACAGTAATAGAAATTAGAAAAAAACATGTTGCAATACATTATTGGCACACAAAGGCCAATAAATGAGAAGAATTAATTATTTCTAATGATGTAAACAAAGAAATCAATGACTAACTATGGGTTGCTATTTCTATCTAACTCATTTACAATTTATTGACTCAGAAACAATTTTAAGTCACAGAAAAAATTTTCACATGAAATTGTCATCACCTTCATCAAATCCAGCACACAGTTAATGAACTCAGAACTTACAGCTATGACACCTTCCCCCAACCTTCATTTTTTTTAGATCTAGAAAAAGCTTCCTTCCAGTAAAAGCAGTCAGAGTCACTATCCTCATCAGTAAAATTTTCTTCTTGAAAAAATTTCCTTCTAGCAGAAATGCTCTCAGCATTTGATCTCACTTTAACTTCTTAAATTTGTTTTGTGTTGCCTTAGATTGTAGAATATTGGCCTTATCTATTGCTTTCTTTTCAAGCTTCCTTTTTTCCATTAAAAGCTCTTCATCTTCCTTTCTTTCTTTTGGCTTCATCCAAAGCATTTTTTTTATAAATGCTTGAAGTAATTATGACAGTCTTTACTTTTTTACTCCTAGTTTGTCTTTGATTCACATTTTGTTTCTTAGGCAAAGGTTTTACCTTCTTTGGGCTTATGTGGAACCTACCTGTTTGATACTGAGAGGGACATTCTTCAGAGGATGGAAACTGAGGGGAACATTGAGGCTTATCACCTATAATCTGAGGGCAGCCTACACTTGAAGACAGCTCATAAGTTAATTCTGGAAATAAACTCATAGGACTATTTGAATAATATAAAACAGATTGGTGTCCAGAGGGACCAGCACTTGCAGAAGATGCAGCAGTTTCACAATGAGAAGAACCAATATTTGAACAAGGCACAGTATTAGTGTCCAAAGGAATATCAGTAGCCACAGCTGCACTATAGTCCTCATTGGTAAATATGTTAGGTGGTGGTGGCTCTGAGCACTATGGGACTTAACATCTGAGGTCAGCAGTCCCCTAACTAACCTAAGGACATCACACACATCCATGACCGAGGCAGGATACAAATCTGTGACCGTAGCGGTCACTCGGTTCCAGACTGAAGCGCCTAGAACCGCTCGGCTACATCGGCCGGCAAATATGTTAGGGTCTAGAGGAAAAATTTCACACTTTCTAAAGCCATCGATTGGTCACTGGAATGGCTGCATGAAGAAATGCTTCACCCAAGACTGCACTCATTTCAAACTGTAATAGCTCCTCCTGGATTATTGCAAAGAAATTTTTCACGAGCTTGCACATAGAAGGTTTGAAAAGGAGACATGAATGCCACATCAGAAGGTTGGAGCTTGTGGCTACAGTGTGGGGGAAAGCGGGCAAGAGTTGTATGATTTTTTCTGGCCTCATCAATGAAACGTATGTTCTTAGTGTGGGTAGAGTGACCATCTAAGATTAGTGGAACTGGATATTGAGCAACTGGATCTGCATGTTTTAAAAATGTTCAAACCAATCCAAAAAGCTTTCACTTTGCATCCAGCCACTATGGTGGCAAGCAACTTCTGTTCCTGGTGGAGCCCCATTTTTTATGTTCAGTCTTCATTCTTCACCTAGAGAAGAATACAAAAGGAGGAATGAAATTCCCTCCTGCAGATATACACACTACAGAGGTCAACAGCAAACCTCTATCAGCTGAAGTAGCCACTCTGACTTGTTGTATTCCTTTGAGTGCAAACACTTTGCTGATCTTGGTCTGAACTGTCAAAAGATAGGTTTCATCAAAATTATAAATATGATGAGCAGAATGAAACTTTTCATCTTGTAATGTTTTAAGAATATAAAAAAACCTGTCTATGTTCACCTTGTTAAATGCTTGTGCTCTGGCCATAGAGGTAGATTCTGGTTTCGTAACACTAAGACTAATATTAGGATGCTGTTCCCTAGTGCACACCACCCAGTCATTACCTGCCATTTCATACTCTTTGTTGAAATGATGTAGTATTTTCTATTGCTCTGCCAACTGAAATGCTAATCACCACAGGTCATTCACTGTAATTCCTTAAAAGCACTTTTCCATTCCCAAAATGTGATTAAGAATTTCTTGCTCTTGTTCTCCACTGAACAGTCTTTAAGCTACCAATAACCTTTTTACTGTCAACTGCACCTCTGTTTTTCCCTAGCACTCTTTGTTTTGTGTATTACATGGAATATTGAATTGTTTTGCCACTGCTGAAAAAGGCAAGTTATCATTCTTTACTGCTTCACTTGCCATTTGCATTGCAACAGGACCCCATGTTTTTGCCCTGTTTTCTAAATGTATTTTCTTGATATCTTTAAGCTCTTGCAAACCCTTGCAGAAGGGCTGAATAATGGATATTAGTTTTTTGTATAAAACAGTTTGTAATGTTTTAATTTCAGTTGTTATACTACACATAAAATATGGAATTAGTTAATTCTCACCAGGATAAATGGATTTAAAATGGTCAGGAACAGTGGCCATCCATCAGGAAGAGTGGCCACCTTGGCTACTTTTCCCAACATGTAGTGTGATTAGTTTTCCCAGTGAGATACAGTGTTTGTTTCAGTGGTTCACAAACAAAACAATACAACCAAAGACAATGACAGTGAGTTATATTTGTAAGCCAAAAAGCACTGCTTGATCTGTGATATCACAAAAACCAATTGCTCTACATAAAAATGAAGCAACTCAAGTAATAAGAGTGATTTACCTTACATCAAACAATCAAAAAACCCAGACATTTTCATGGAAAGGTATTGATTACTCCTAGTCTGTCCACTTCTTGGTGGGAAACAGCACTACTGAAGACATTAAATAAGCAGTGGCCACTTTTCCCAACCTGTCACTTTGCCCCTCTTTCCCATACTTTGTGTTCCCATGGATCCAAAACATTTCTGACCTACTGGGTTATTGTCCATATATCCAACCCATATGTAAGAACTGTTTTATAATCATTTTGTAAACTGTCATCTTCAGCTATCTTGAAATGTTGGATGATTGAAAGATGTTCCAGAAGCTGTAATAGTACCTGTTACCTGCAGATATTCTTACCTTTGTCTCTGTTGATACCATACAGTTGAAAATAGTACCATCTGTTATGTCTGGCAGTTTCTACGTGACAGCCTCGAGAGCCAAGTTAAATAATATCAGTGATGCAGAATCTCCTTGCTTCATTTGTTGAAAGATTAGGAAGTACCATCTGTTATGTCTGGCAGTTTCTACATGACAGCCTCGAGACCCAAGTTAAATAATATTAGTGATGCAGAATCTCCTTGCTTCATTTGTTGAAAGATTAGGAAATTATTGGAATATTTGAGATTAACTATTTTGCAGTTGGGGTTGCTTAGGGGCATTTTCACAAGTCTTATTAGCTTTGGTGGTATCCTCAGCTCCTGAAAAGCCTTAAAGAGATAGTTTCTGTTGACATTGTCATAGGCTGCTTTAAAATCCACATACAACTGATGCACCATTATATCATACTTGTAACACTTTTCCATTATTAATCTAGGGTGAACATCTGATCTGTAGGTGTTCTTTCCTTCCTGAAACCACAAAGATATTCCACAGTCCTGGCTCCTCCATGTGTTCATAATTTCTTGTTCAGTATCCTAACCAGTATTTTCTATCCAGCATACACCAGTCATGTTGCTCTATAGTTATTGCAGTTTGTTCTGTCAGTCTCCTCATGTATTGTATAATGAATGGATAGATTCCAGTTTGTTGCCATTTTTTTCAGTTCTCCATAATTTCCTAACCACTTCCTGAATTTTCTTTAAAATCTCTGTACCACTATGCTTGAAAATTTACTTGGTGTCTTATCCACCCCCACAATACTGTAGGGACTCATCTCCTTAACAACTATGGTCACTTCTTTCAACATTGGTTCCTCTTCATCATCATTGCTACCAGCTTATTCCACCTATTCCTCTTCTTCAGATTCCTGGATTTCCCCAGATTTCAGTTGGTCTTTAAAATATTCTTACCATCTTTCTTTGATATTAGTTTCATCTCCATTCAACTTACCTTCTTTATCCCTGCATGTAATTTGTCTGAGACTGACATCCTTGTTTTATTTCTTTTATTCCCTTGCACATTTTATAACATCCTTTTCACTTCTACTGTCCTTGATTTCTCTCAATCTATTTTTCTGAAATTCTCTCTTTTTCCTTCTGCAAATAGTTTTTGCTTTTTGCTTCATTTCTTCATAATGTAGTCTGGCAGCTCTTGTATCTTAATGGAGTATCTTCTTCCTTGAACTATTTCATTCCTCAATAGCCATCTCACACTCATCATTACACCATTCACTTCAACTTACTCTGTTTTCCAGTTCCAGCTTGATCTCCATCATCTGTTGTATTGTTCTTTCCCCCAGCTCCCTCTGCTTTTTAGGGATAACATCCTCCTCAATAGCAAATGCTCTCATACCTCCATCCATTTCTCTTTGAAATTTTGCTCTTTCCCTTTCATTGGTGATGATGGTTCCACACTAAATACATAGTTAATTATTTAGTAACTTACATGCTCCATATATCATTTGAATGATTATTTTATCAAAAGGATGTGGAATGAGTAATTTTGGAGGGTATGTGTACATGATTATTGTTAACATTACGGAAAACATTATCATTTCATTCCTGTTCGTGCAGATACACATTTTAATTATTTTTTTTCCCTACCAGTTAAAAAAGTAGAAATTTTTCAATGGAATAGTAGAAGTTGTCCAGGAGAAGTGATTTTAAATTAGATTTAAAATTTGCTTCACTACATGTCAGAAATTTTATGTTATTGGGCAGCTTTAGCAATGTGTAATACAGGTTATTTTTCCATATAGTGCTGTCAGTATGTACATCACTATTCTTCTCAAATTGTGATGGGTTATTTATGACACTTCATTGGTGAAAATATATACTGTGATGGTGTAGTTAAATTGTCCAGCTCCTTGAAGAGGTACTTACATGAGACCAGTAGGTAAACACCAGACCTTTGTGCAGTCAATACTTTCTTTCTAAGTGATGAGTTTCCCCAGAAAATTATTCTGTATGACACTGTTGAGTGAAAATATGTAAAATATGTCAGGAGATTGCTATGTTTGTTTCCAAGATTAGCAATTATATGAAGCTAAAAACTAGCCGAACTTAATTGTTTGAGAAGATTCCAGTACTAGTTTCCATCCATTTCTGTGCCCAGACATTTGGGGTATTCTGCCTATTTACTGACTCCTGCTCATGTGCTACATCTATTGTTGTTTTGACTCTATTTGTTGTACAGAACCGAATGTAGTGATTATTTTTTTCAGAATTTATGGAGAGTCCATTTTCAGAGAATCACTTAATTATTGATTGGAAAATATAATTTACCAACTCTTCTGTTGCTTCCTCTCTAATGGTATTTATTATAACATTAGTATTGCCTGCAAAAAGTACCAGTTTTTCTTGTTGAATGGTAAGTGGAAGATCATTCACATATATAGGGAATAGGAGTAGACCCATAATTGAACCCTGTGTGACTCCCTTTGTGATTTTACTCCAGTCACTAAAGTTTTCTACCTTTCTGACACTGTCTCAATTATTCAGCGCAACCTTTTGCATTCTGTTTGTCAAGAATGATTCAAATCAGCTGTGTGTAAAGCCCTCAGTTCCATAAACCTTGAGATTTTCTAAGAGATCTTCGCAATCAAAAGCCTTGGAGAGATCACAAAAAATACTAACTGGTGATACTATTTAAGGCTTCTACTATTTGATGAGTGAATGTGTAAACAGTATTTCTAGTTGAACTACCTTTCTGGAAACCAAACTGCGATCATAATCATCATCTTGGAGAGTTTCCAGCCTCTGGCCAGGTCTGTTTGGAACATAAGCCTCTCCATCATCTTCTGACTTGTTACCATCTCTCTGTCTTCACCTTGGTCCAGTCTTCTCATTTCTTCTGAACGCATTCCTCCACTCCCTTCAGCCATGTGTCTCTTGGTCTTCTTCTTGGTCCCTTTCCTTCCAGTTTCATCTTGTGTATCCTCCTGGGTATCCCCTTCTCCTCCATTTGTTTAACATGTCCATTCCATCTCAGCCTTGCTTCCTCTATCTCTTCCTGTGGTGGTTCCACCCTCATTAACTCTCTGATACTCTCATTTCTTAACCTGTCTATCTTTGTCCCCCCCCCCCCCCCCCCCCCATGAACCGTGGACCTTGCTGTTGGTGGAGAGGCTTGCGTGCCTCAACGATACAGATAGCCGTACCGTAGGTGCAACCACAACGGAGGGGTATCTGTTGAGAGGCCAGACAAACGTGTGGTTCCTGAAGAGGGGCAGCAGCCTTTTCAGTAGTTGCAGGGGCAACAGTCTGGATGATTGACTGATCTGGCCTTGTAATGCTAACCAAAATGGCCTTGCTGTTCTGGTACTGCGAACGGCTGAAAGCCAGGGGAAACTACGGCCGTAATTTTTCCCGAGGGCATGCAGCTTTACTGTATGATTAAACGATGATGGCGTTCTATTGGGTAAAATATTCCGGAGGTAAAATAGTCCACCATTCGGATCTCCAGGTGGGAACTACTCAAGAGGACGTTGTTATCAGGAGAAAGAAAACGCGTTCTACGGATTGGAGCGTGGAATGTCAGATCCCTTAATCGGGCAGGTAGGTTAGATAATTTAAAATGGGAAATGGATAGATTAAAGTTAGATATAGTGGGTATTAGTGAAGTTCGGTGGCAGGAGGAACAAGACTTCTGGTGAACTGTAGATTAAAACTGAAGAAACTGCAAAAAGGTGGGAATTTAAGGAGATGGACCTTGGATAAACTGAAAGAACCAGACATTGTACAGAGTTTCAGGGAGAGCATAAGGGAATAATTGACAGGAAAGGGGGAAAGTAATACAGTAGAAGAAGAATGGATAGCTTTGAGGGATGAAATAGCGAAGGCAGCAGAGTATCAAATAGGTAAAAAGATGAGGGCTAGTAGAGACCCTTGGGTAACAGAAGAAATATTGAATTTAATTGATGAAAGGAGAAAGTATAAAAATGCAGTAAATGAAGCAGGCAAAAAGGAATACAAACGTCTCAAAAATGATATCAACAGGAAGTGCAAAATGGCTAAGCAGGGATGGCTAGATGACAAATGTAAGGATGTAGAGGCTTATCTCACTAGGGGTAAGATAGATACTGCCTACAGGAAAATTAAAGAGACCTTTGGAGAAAGGAAAACCACTTGCATGAATATCTTGCATGATGGAAACCCAGTTCTAAGCAAAGAAGGGAAAGCAGAAAGGTGGAAGGAGTATACAGAGGGCCTATACAAGGGCGATGTACTTGAGGACAATATTATGGAAATTGAAGAGGATGTAGATAAAGATGAAATGGGAGATACAATACTGCGTGAAGAGTTTGACAGAGCACTGAAAGACCTGAGTTGAAACAAGGCCCTGGGAATAGACAACATTCCATTAGGGCTACTGATATCCTTCGGAGAGCCAGTCATGACAAAACTCTACCATCTGGTGAGCAAGATGTATGAGACAGGCGAAATACCCTAAGACTTCAAGAAGAATATAATAATCCCAATCCCAAAGAAAACAGGTGGTGACAGATGTGAAAATTACCAAACTATCAGTTTAATAAGTCACAGCTGCAAAATACTAACGCGAATTCTTTACAGACGAATGGAAAAACTGATAGAAGCCGACCTCGGGGAAGATCAGTTTGGATTCCGTAGAAATGTTGGAACACGTGAGGCAATACCGACCCTACAACTTATCTTAGAAGAAAGATTAAGGAAAGGCAAAACTACGTTTCTAGCATTTGTAGACTTAGAGAAAGCTTTTGACAATGTTGATTGGAATACTCTCTTTCAAATTCTATAGGTGGCAGGGGTAAAATACAGAGAGCGAAAGGCTATTTACAATTTGCACAGAAACCAGATGGCAGTTATAAGAGTCGAGGGGTATGAAAGGGAAGCAGTGGTTGGGAAGGGAGTGAGACAGGGTTGTAGCCTTTCCCAGATGTTATTCAATCTGTATATTGAGCAAGCAACAAAGGAAACAAAAGAAAAGTTTGGAGTAGGTATTAAAATCCATGGAGAAGAAATAAAAACTTTGAGGTTCGCTGATGACATTGTAATTCTGTCAGAGACAGCAAAGGACTTGGAAGAGCAGTTAAATGGAATGGACAGTGTCTTGACAGGAGGTTATAAGATGAACATCAACAAAAGCAAAACGAGGATAATGGAATGTAGTCGAATTAAATCGAGTGATGCTGAGGGAATTAGATTAGGAAATGAGACACTTAAAGTAGTAAAGGAGTTTTGCTATTTGGGGAGCAAAATAACTGATGATGGTCGAAGTAGAGAGGATATAAAATGTAGACTGGCAATGGCAAGGAAAGCGTTTCTGAAGAAGAGAAATTTGTTAACATCAAGTATAGATTTAAATGTCAGGAAGTCATTTCTGAAAGTATTTGTATGGAGTGTAGCAATGTATGGAAGTGAAATGTGGACGATAAATAGCTTAGACAAGAAGAGAATAGAAGCATTCGAAATGTGGTGCTACAGAAGAATGCTGAAGATTAGATGAGTTGATCACATAACTAATGAGGAGGTATTGAATAGAATTGGGGAGAAGAGGAGCTTATGGCACAACTTGACTAGAAGAAAGGATCGGTTGGTAGGACATGTTCTGAGATATCGTGGGATCACCAGTTTAGTATTGGAGGGCAGCGTGGAGGGTAAAAATCATAGAGGGAGACCAAGAGATGAATACACTACGCAGATTCAGAAGGATGTAGGCTGCAGTAGGTACTGGGAGATGAAGAAGCTTGCACAGGATAGAGTAGCATGGAGAGCTGCATCAAACCAGTCTCAGGACTGAAGACCACAACAACAACAACAACAACAACAACAACAACTATCTTTGTCACTCCAATACTGTTCCTCAAGAATTTCATCTCACTAGACTGTACTTTGCTTTCCTCTCTTCCTTTCATAACACAAGTTTTGGATGCATATGTCAGGATCAGGACATGATATGACCGGGAGCTGGCCGCTGTGGTTGACCGGTTCTGGGCACTTCAGTCTGGAACCACACGACCACTACAGTCGCAGGTTCGAATCCTGCCTTGGGCATGGATGTGTGTGATGTCCTTAGGTTAGTTATGTTTAAGTAGTTCAAAGTTCTAGGGGACTGATGACCGCAGATGTTGAGTCCCATTGTGTTCAGAGCCATTTGAACAATTTTTTTGTGACCGGGATATAATCTTTTTACTGATATGTGGTACATCCTTGCTCCGTATCAGGCTACTGACACTCTTCCAAAATGCTTCTGCTTTTCTCCCCTGCTTGTATATTTCTCTGGCATTTTACCTGTTTTCGTGTATCAGGCGTCCTAGGTACTTGAAACTCTCTACTCTCCTCAATTGTTCCTCACCAATTGTTATTCCAGTTGTTCATCTCTCCTTCGCTCTTGTTGTGATAATCATCTCCCTCTTACTTATACTAAATTTCATCCTGTTCTAGTACTGTTCATTTCCATACATGCAGCTGCTCTTGTACTTCCTACTCTTTATTCTCCCAAATCATCAGATCATCTGTAAACACCACAGCTTTCATCTTCCTTTATCAATTACTTGTGCTACTGTAGTCATTATATCATCCATCACTACAATGAAGAATAATGGTAGAAGTCCACTTCCCTGCCTCAAGCCATTATTCTGTTCAATCCAAGCTGATCTCTCTCCTCACACTTTCACACAGCTCACACTTCCATGGTACATTTCCCTTATCCCCCAAATAATCTGTTTTGCTACTCCTCTGTTCTGCAGGGCTTTCGACACTTTGCTTCTACGTACACTATCATATGCTTTTTCAATGTTCAGGAAGGTCATTAGTAGATCTATTCCATATTCATAATGTTTTGCCTACAATTGTCTTATAGCAAAACTTAGATCCACTGTGGACATTCCTGTTCTGAAGCCATGTTTCTCTTCTCTCATTCCTCCTTTGCCGAGTTTGTGCTTCAAAAATTTCTCAAGAATCTTTCCACAATGACTCATCAGTGTTATCACCCAATAGTTCTTGCACTCTTTTCTATTTCCCTTCTTAAAGACTGGGACAATTATTTCCTTCCTCCAGTCTTCTGGGATCATCTTCTGTCTGCACACAATTTTCATTTCTTGATATAGCCATTGTACCCCCACCTCTCCTGCTGCTCTCACTATTTCTACACTTATCACACCCAGACCTGGTGACTTCCAACCTTTCATCTTGCCCAATGGCTCTCCCACTGCTCCCCATGTAAGATCTTTTTCTATTTGCTGTTCCTCCTGTTTTTTTCTCCTTGGCTTGTTCCTACTCATCCAGTTCTCCATTCGGGTTCAGGAGTTCTTCAAAATACTCCTTCCACATAATCTTGAATTCCTCCTTATTCTCTACATGTTGGCCACTTTTGCTCACCATTCGGGCATAATCTGTTGCACCATTCTTCCTATACTCCTTCCACATAATCTTGAATTCCTCCTTATTCTCTACATGTTGGCCACTTTTGCTCACCATTCGGGCATAATCTGTTGCACCATTCTTCCTCTTACTTTTAATCATCTCATATAACACCTTTTTTGAACCTTCACTATCAAAAATGGTTCTAATGTCTCTAAGCACTACAGGATTTAACATCTGAGGTCATCAGTCCCTTTGAATTAGAACTACTTAAACCTAACTAACCTAAGGACATCACACACATCCATGCCTGAGGTAGGATTTGAACCTGCGACCATAGCAGCAGCGCGGTTCCGGACTGAAGCGCCGAGAGTCGCTCAGCGACAGCGGCTGGCTCCTTCAGTATCCTCCTCCATCATTCTGGTCCACTGTTCCATCCACTTCCTTCTCTCCTCCCCCACGACTCTTTTTCCTTCTTTCTTTCTTGCTTGATAATCTTCTTCTCTACCATATCCTTTGTGTTATCATTCCACCAGGGTGTTTCTTTCCATCTCTTTTCATTATTCGTCATCCCATACATTACTTCCATCGCACTTACTAATGTTCCCTTGAATCTACCCCATTCCTCTTCTACCATTTTTGGTTCATGCTTTGGGATGCTTTCCTTTACTACTTGTAGCTACTGTAGCCTGCTTTCTTCCTCTGTCAACTTCCATACCCTTATACATCTTTCCTGGTTTTCTGCCCCTTTATTATCCTTAGTCCCTCTCAGGTTTAACACCAGCAATTGGTGGTCACTATCCAAGGCCTCTGATTGTGTTACCTTAATTCGAAAGTAAAGTTCTATGTACTGACTTGGCAGAAAATCCTAAGAAATTTTGGTCTTATGTCAAAGCGGTAGGTGGATCAAAACAAAATGTTCAGACATTCTGTGACCAAAATGGTACTGAAACAGAGGATGACAGACTAAAGGCCAAAATACTAAATGTCTTTTCCCAAAGTTGTTTCACAGAGGAAGACTGCACTGTAGTTCCTTCTCTAGATTGTCGCACAGATGACAAAATGGTAGATATCGAAATAGACGACAGAGGGATAGAGAAACAATTAAAATCGCTCAAAAGAGGAAAGGCCTCTGGACCTGATGGGATACCAGTTCAATTTTACACAGAGTATGCGAACGAACTTGCCCCCCTTCTTGCAGCGGTGTACCGTAGCTCTCAAGAAGAGCGTAGCGTTCCAAAGGATTGGAAAAGGGCACAGGTCATCCCCATTTTTAAGAAGGGACGTCGAACAGATGTGCAGAACTATAGACCTATATCTCTAACGTCGATCAGTTGCAGAATTTTGGAACACGTATTGTGTTCGAGTATAATGACTTTTCTGGAGACTAGAAATCTACTCTGTAGGAATCAGCATGGGTTTCGAAAAAGACGATCATGTGAAACCCAGCTCGCGCTATTCGTCCATGAGACTCAGAGGACCATAGACACGGGTTCACAGGTAGATGCCGTGTTTCTTGACTTCCGCAAGGCGTTCGATATAGTTCCCCACAGTCGTTTAATGTCCGCCGCTCGTGGTCTCGCGGTAGCGTTCTCGCTTCCCGAGCACGGGGTCCCGGGTTCGATTCCCGGCGGGGTCAGGGATTTTCACCTGCCTCGAGATGACTGGGTGTTTGTGTTGTCCTCATCATTTCATCATCATCCAGGAAAGTGGCGAAATTGGACTGAGCAAAGATTGGATAATTGTACGGGCGCTGATAACCACGCAGTTGAGCGCCCCACAAACCAAACATCATCATCATCTCCAGTCGTTTAATGAACAAAGGAAGAACATATGGACTATCAGACCAATTGTGTGACTGGATTGAGGAGTTCCTAGATAACAGGATGCAGCATGTCATTCTCAATGGAGAGAAGTCTTCTGAAGTAAGAGTGATTTCAGGTGTGCCGCAGGGGAGTGTCATAGGACCATTGCTATTCACAGTATACATAAATGACTTGGTGGATGACATCGGAAGTTCACTGAGGCTTTTTGCAGATGATGCTGTGGTGTATCGAGAGGTTGTAACAATGGAAAATTGTACTGAAATGCAGGAGGATCTGCAGCGAATTGACGCATGGTGCAGGGAATGGCAATTGAATCTCAATATAGACAAGTGTAATGTGCTGCGAATACACAGAAAGATAGATCCTTTATCATTTAGCTACAAAATAGCAGGTCAGCAACTGGAAGCAGTTAATACCATAAATTATCTGGGAGTACACATTAGGAGTGATTTAAAATGGAATGATCATATAATGTTGATCGTCGGTAAAGCAGATGCCAGACTGAGATTCATTGGAAGAATCCTAAGGAAATGCAATCTGAAAACAAAGGAAGTAGGTTACAGTACGCTTGTTCGCCCACTGCTTGAATACTGCTCAGCAGTGTGAGATCCATACCATGTAGGGTTGATAGAAGATATAGAGAAGATCCAACGGAAAGCAGCGTGCTTCATTACAGGATCATTTAGTAATCGCGAAAGGGTTATGGAGATGATTGATAAACTCCAGTGGAAGACTCTGCAGGAGAGACGCTCGGTACGGGCTTTTGTCAAAGTTTCGTGAACATAACTTCACCGAGGAGTCAAGCATTATATTGCTCCCTCCTACGTATATCTCGCGAAGAGACCATGAGGATAAAATCAGAGAGATTAGAGCCCACACAGAGACATATCGACAATCCTTCTTCCCACGAACAATACGAGACTGGAATAGAAGGGAGAACCGATAGAGGTACTCAAGGTACCCTCCGCCACACACCGTCAGGTGGCTTGCGGAGTATGGATGTAGATGTAGATGTAGATGTAGAATGTCAATGATGTTCCTATTCATCTCATTATCATACAGGAAGTAGTCAACTATCGACTTTCTCTTTAAGTCTTGACTGAACCAGGTAATCTTGTGGCTCTTTCTTTTCCTGAACCAACCAGCAAACCATTCCTTTGACAGAACTCCAATTGCCTTTCACCTACCTCATTTCACCAGCCCCAACCCTCTGGTCCAAGCACACATTCACAGCCCTGTCTTTCTCTTCCAACATGTGCATTTAAATCCCCCATTACTATCACATTCTTCCTTTCCATCTGCTTCTGCATTTCCTCTTCAGACTCTTGCTTCTCCTCAGAAGTGCAACCCTCATGCAGTGCATACACTTCTATTGCCTCTGTAGTTAGTTTTAGTTTTATTTTATGTTTCTAATTTTTCATAATAATTGTTTTAGTCTATGATTTATGTTGGTGTTCTGTCTTTATTTTACACTACTCATGTTACCACTGTTACTGTGGATGTGTGTTGTTTAGAGTCACTGATATTATTATTTCACCTGTTTTCCTGGTTTATAATGTGAATAAAATTTTCTATATACTTTTTGTGCTTTAGGTTGGTTTGTTCATTCAGTAAATCTGTTAGATTGCTGTATGCATGTGAATATAACTCTATTCCCTCAAGGATGTTCAACTATGTTCCCTTTTGCATAATACGGAGGATTTCTAGTGCTTCGTTTAGGGGTTTTACATAGTGTTTCTCTGCTTGTAAATGTTGAAAACATGTAGATGAGTTGTTTTCATTTTTTCTTGTGTGTGCTTTCTATCTAATTTTGAAGTTTCTACTATTTTTCTCTATATAGAATTTTTGACATGTGCTACACAAAATTTTGTAAATGCAGGGATTGTTGTGTATGTGAATTTTTGAGCTGCATTTGTGAATTTTGTGTTTGAGGCTGTGAGTGCTTTGAAATGAAAATGCAATGTTGGTTTTGTTGAATAATTTGTTGATTTTGTTCCATAAGTTTCCTAGATAGGTCATGGTAACGTATTTTGCTTTCTTCTTTTTCATTGTGTATATGCGTAGTGTTATTTCTTTATGTATATCGTTTCTTTCTGATTGTGTTTTATTGTGGTATAATTGTGTTACAATTTTGTGGTCATAATCATTTTGCTGGGCTATGTATTCTAAGATTTTTATTTCCCTCTGGATTGCTTTGTCTTTTAGTGGGAAGTTTATTAATCTGTTCAGCATTGTGTGGAAGAATGTGAGTTTGTAGGCTTTCAGATATCATGAGTGTGCATTGATAATACAGTCTCTTGTGGTGGGATTTCTGTGTTTTTTGAATGCAATATTTGTTGTTAGTGTCCTTAATAGTTAGGTTGAGGAAGTTAATTGTTTTGTTAGTTTCACGTTCTATGATGAATTTCATTTTGGGGTGTAATTAATTGATTACACCCCAAAATGAAATTCACCATAGAACACAAAACTAACAAAACAATTTACTTCCTCGACATAACTATTAAGGACACTAACAACAAACATTGCTTCCACATTCACAGAAGGCCTCGCACCACAGACTGTATTATCAATGCACACTCATGATATCCAAAATCCCACAAACTTGCATTCTTCCACACAATGTTGAACAGATTAATAAACTTACCAAGCTAGAAGATGAAGCAATCCAGAGGGAAATAAAAATCTTAGAATACATTGCCCAGCTAAATGATTATGACCCCAAAATTGTAACACAATTACACCACAATAAAACACAACATGAAAGGCACAATATACATAAAGAAATAACACTAAGCATACACACAATGAAACAGAAGAAAACAAAATATGTAACCATGACCTACCTAGGAAACATCTTGTACAAAATTAACACATTATTCAACAAAACTGACACACAGCCTCAAACACAAAATTCACAAAGGTAGCTCGAAAATTCCCTTACACAACAATCTCAGCATTTACAAAATTTCGTGTAACACATGTCAAAAATTCTACATAGGGCAAACTGGTAGGAGCTTCAGAATTAGATATAAAGAGCATACCAGAGAAAGTGGAAACAACCCATCTACATTTTTTTAACATTTACAAGCAGAGAAACACTATGTAAAACCCATTAACGAAGCGCTAGAAACCCTCCATGTTACACAAAAGGGAACACTGTTGAACATCCTTGAGGAAATAGAGATATATTGACATGCATACAGCAAGCCAACAAATTTATTGAACAAGCACAAATAGTATATAGAAAATTTTATTCACATTATAAATCAGGAAAATGGGTAAAATAATAATATCACTGATTCTTAACAACACACATCCATAGTAACAGCGATAACATGAGTAGTGTAAAATAGAGACAGAACACCAACATAATCATAGACAACAACAATGATTACAAAAAATTAAAAATGTAAAATAAAACTAAAACTAACTTTAGGCAAAAACATAATTGGAAACAAACCTATATGAAAAAATAATAATAAACAACTGAATTTCACACATCACTTATTTATAATGGTAATTATGTAAACATGTAACATCGCTGACCCACTGTCATCCAACTGTCAGAAAAGTAGCATATTTGGAAAACAAATAACATCTGATATACATCTCCACTCTACACCTGGGAGAAAGTAATAATTCCAAAACAGACAGGACATGACAACAATGATGTTACTTTTAAGATAAACACCTAATGATATATTATAAATTGAAGGGCTTGGAGAGATATAGTCATAAGCCACAACTTCAGCGAAATTGAGTTTTTCATGTTGCGGCAGTCTTAACAATGTCTTCTTCACAATGAGTTGAAAAAGTTCCGGGTTACTGCAACAGATGGCAGGCTATGATGGAGTGCAGTTCTATGCTGTGCCATTTGGTGGTAGTTTCAGAAGATACATAGTCACAAGCCACGGCAAAATGGCAGGTGGGTCAGGAACGTCTGAAGCGTCTTCGGGTCTTCAACACAGACAGTAGTGGAAGTGAAGAGCTTTACCCTTTCGATCCTGACAGTGATGAATCTTGGCATCCATTGACCAGCTGTCCAGGTTCAGATGATGTTTTGGTAAGGAAATAAAATGGTTTATTTCTGGTGATTAATTTCCTGTGGCTTGTGACTTTGTTTCTCTCAACATTGGCAACCCATTTGACAGCCATCCTGTGTGTTAATGATGAAACTTGATGGGCACATTTATATTACTGCTTAATGGTGCAATAATGTAGTTTTAAAGGCAAAAGATGTGTAAAAAATATTTTCTCATTAATGTGATTTTAGCGAAATTTAATGTTTTGTGTGGCTTATGACTATATCTCACACAAATTCTTAGACTATTTTGCTCTTCATATTATACCTTGAAATAAGTAGAATAAATGAAGAATCATCCGAAAAACCATAGCCTTCACCGAAAAGAAAGCAAAATATCGATCAGTGGAAGAAAAATAAAGCAAAACGTCGACGAAATGCTGGTCAGCAGTATAAGTCTTTAAAAACCCAGAAGACTGTTGAGGCTGCTACTAGAGGAAGTCCCTGTACTTGTTCAAATAAATGCTTCACAAAACTGCTTGCAGAGGAAGAAAACATTTTTCATTCATTTTGGGACATAAGACACTTTAATGCCCAGAATACTTACCTGATGAGCTGTATGAAAATGGAACCGAAAAAGCGGAGGTTTGTTCACTATTTAAATACAAATGGTTTAATATTTTGTAGATTTATTTCATTTTGTTATATTTGTCATAATTTCTTTCAAAGCTATTGATAAAAGACTTCCAAGACAATATCATCCAGGGATGTTACATTTTCTTATAATGTGAGGGCATGCGGAATAGAAGTCATGATCTGCGAGGAAGCTTTCCTAAGGTTCGTGGCTTACAGATACATGCACGAAGAGTGAGGAATTTGCAACATCAAATGAAGCAGGGATTTGCAGTGCTAAAAGAAGATGGAAGAGGTTTGTCTGTTACTCTGTGCTATAAGTTATGGATGTACTCAAACTGAGTACTATACAAATATTTCTATTAGGAAGAGGATATAAGCTCATCTTTCTTTTCTTTCAGGAAAACATGGAAACTACCCATATAAATTTCAAGACGAAGCTGTACAAAGTGTTAGAGAATTTCTCAACGCCATACCGAAATATAACAGTCATTACAGTAGGCAACAGAACCCAATAAAGTGTATTTGGATTGTGATCTCACAATTGCTTCCTCATTTCAAGATAAATACTCAGAATACTGGAAGGAAAAGCAGGTTCCTGCAGTATCTGAAAGTAAATTCAGAGAAATTTTCGTATCTGAATTTAACGCAGGCATCTAACTAACAAAAAGTGGCACCTGTTCAAAATGTGATGGATTTCTAATTGCAATAAATAACCCAGAATTATGCGCAGAAGAAGTCACAGAAAAGAAACAACAATATGAACTGCATCTCAAAAAGGCTGACAGAGGACAAAATATGATTGCGTCTTTAACTGTTCTGGCTAAAGAAAATTCGAAATAGCATCATGTGATAGCATTGGACATGCAGCAAACATTCCACACACCTAAAGTAATCGTAGGTCCAGCATTTTACAAGAGGAAAATGTGCACATACAACTATGGTATCCACGACTGTGGATCAAATAAGGGTTATATGTTTCTGTGGAGCGAGAAAGATGGAGGACAGGGTGCAGATGAGGTTGGGAGCTGCTTATTGAAGTACTTGGAGATAACTAATCCTCAGACAAAACATCTTCACATAATCATAGACAACTGCAAGGGTCAGACAAAGAATTGGACTATTATTGCTTTGGAAAGGTCCCTTGTTGCTATCAAAAGATTTGATTCTGTCCAGCATTACTTCCCTGTGGTAGGTCACACCATGCTACCTTGCGATCATGATTTTGGTTACGTTGAATGGTATGCAAAAAACAGACGTCCAATAGTGTACACTCCAGATGAATGGGCAGAAGTAATAAAATCTGCTATGCAAAAAACAGACGTCCAATAGTGTACACTCCAGATGAATGGGCAGAAGTAATAAAATCTGCAAGTCCAAAACATTTCATTGTAACTAAAATGGAAAGAGAAGACTTCAGAAGTTTGGAAAGCCTGAAGACATTGACCTCAAAACATACAGAATCCACGTCTGGAGATCCCCACCATTTCAGTGAAGCTACTCAATTTAAGTTTGAGTCTGAAGATCCCTTCAAGCTAAGTGTAAAGCACTCTTATTCAGACATAGGAGCTTTCATGTCAGTGGATATTCGTGTCAAAAAGAAAGGAAGGCTACTTGAACCAAATCCATATCAGCTGCCAATAAAGTGCAGAAATCCACTACCAATTAACCAGAAAAAATTTGATGATGTACTGTCTCTTATGCCATACATACCTGCAGAAAATCAAGATTTCTTTCGGTCATGTACTGGAAATAACGTGTACAATAATGAGGTAGAGGAACTTCCTTGATGTAACTGAATAAATGAAAAAGTAATTTATACATCTCAGATACCTGATATGTATATATTAATGTGTAAAATTATATACTCTGCTTCCTGTGTAAGAGTAGTTAAAATAAATCCTTACAAATTCATACTTTATGTTTTAAACAGTTTTTTGGGAGATATAGTCATAAGCCACCGTTGACTACATCTTAACCAGAATCATTCTAAAATTAATATTTTATAGCATGCAGAGAGTTGACTATTTAACAACATGCTTCACAAGTATTAAGCAAGTGTTTGCAGTAGAAATAAGGTTTCTATTTTGTACTAAACATTTTCAGACCTCTATGGAACTTTAAACTCGCTGTATCTCAAAACTAGTTCGATGTGGCTTATGACTATATCTCTCCGACCCCTTCAATTTTCAGATCATAGTTACAAAACGATTATATTAAGACCAGTGCTTATCTATGTATTTACAGACCACCTGACGATGGCAATTTGCCAAAATGGGCTCATTGTGTATGAGATAAAATATAAACAAGTTACATAGCAGTGTATCTGGATATTATTCATAAGTAATCATGTCATTAAAAGACATATTTTGCACTGCAAGCCCAAAGAACAAAAGTTTATTTAACATGTTCACAATGGCATGTACCAATGGTGGCTCATGCTGGAACTCTTCACGGGGTGGCATGTACTAGTGACTCACACTACACCTCCTCATCAAGTGGCATGTACCATCAGTGGCTCACACTTGACCCTACCATTTATGGTACCAACAATGCACTAATATGTGCTGTATTATCTGTCAGCCAGATGCAATGAACAGCTGTGAATAAAACTCCATACGACCCTTCAACAAGAGTGCTCTCTTAAAAAATGAGACAACACATAATTTGTGATAAATCTGGTGTAAAATTATTTTATGTGATCTCTTACTATTTTAAAAGAATGGACTTTCAAGATAAAAGGTCAATGTATTAAAATAGTAGCCTAGGGCATTTGAATGCGGTCACCACCCCACAGCAAGAAATGGGAAAAGCATACCACCAGATGCAGGGAAGCATGATTACGTGCACCACCTCACAGCAACAAACATAATTCTCAGTGCCAGCATGAACCATTAAACAAATATATATGATGCACTATACACACAAACCATGTGAAAGTGAAATTTGCTATGAGCAAAGAATTATTTGTTTCTTGATCAGTATAGGTCATTTGAAAGTCCTCATTGTCCTCTTTCCCATAAATATTTGACTTTTCCCAGAAACTTTATATCATATGTGAAAAGTTATTTGTATTCAAAATTTTCGTGCTGTGAAATTCTGAATCCTAAAATGTAGTTATTTTCAAAGTTCAGTACCACAGTTTTATAGCCCTGATTTTTCTGTTTCCAAAATTGTGTGATTTCAGTAATGTAACTTGTTAGTGTGTTACTTTTTCCAAACAGAAAATTTCACTTTCTCAAAAATTTTTGGCAGGCTTTGGAAATCCACCATAAAGATCTACCTAGTATTATTCCATTTTCTAGTAATTCCATTCTTAGTTAAACTCATTTCTTTGCCTGCTGTGTCTTTGTTTCCTTTGATGTTGCTCTGTTTTAAGTTACTGACTAAAATATAATAGAATAATATTTCGTCAAATTGAAATTTTCCATATTACTATCTGTACCTGATAAATGAATTGATTACTATTATGTATCAGTGATTTGGAAGCTAGCATCCAAGCAATCCATGTCTCATTAGTAATTTTTAGATCAGTTCATGTTATGTAGTCCACGTCTACTAGTGAATCTGTAAGCATCATGCAATTCTCAGTCAATTGGCACAAAACTGTTGAAATCTGAAGCTACTATGTTTTTGAGAGTCATGCAAATTAATATGTTAGTGTGCCGCAATTAAACTTAGTGACTGTTTGTTAACTGGAAAAGCTTAGAGATCTGGTTCAAAATTGAGACTTGTGCATATTACTAAACTAATTATCAGAAAAGGAACATTATGTGCCAATAAATTTTAAGAGATTATAAATAATTTGCTGTGGTATTGTGCATTTTCTTTAACAAGTGTCTAAGCCCACTGATAGCAGGAGGCCAACTGAAGAAGATGGGTTGTAGGTTTCTGATGTGCAGTTCCAGGTCAGGTTAGTTACAAGTACTGCTCATAAATGTAATGAACACAAATAATTGTTAGCATGGTTGAACAATAAATACTTTCCTGACATTCAACACCTGAATACACACACTAAAAATACACATGAACCCTAAGGGACAACATAGGGTTACGTACATGGGAAGTGCAGCTGATGCCATCAGGTGGAATCAAGAATGGAAAACTGGTAAGAAACCAGTTAAAGGTTTTTGTGGCTTTGTGATATAACAGACAGACTGTAAATCATATTGGGAGTTGTTTAACCTACAGAAAAAATGACATTAGCAAAAGTGATACTTCATAATTCATAAAAAGATTTTTTCAGCTCTCAAAATGTGTGGTTTCACATTCATGTTATGAATCAGCCAAATGCTGTCAATTTCTATGACCACCTCTACTCTATTAGGAAGGAAGTCTATAAGGCAGCTAATAAATCTCTGATTTTTCCCCACTTCACCCCTGACAGGAAGGATGGCATTGCAAAGGTCATCATGAGTTCATAGCCTGGAGTCAGGAAACTTTTTTTCACATTGTCTGTTTCAGTTTTCCCAATATCTTTATAGTAGAATTCAGGTCTGTTGTAGAAGGAAGCTCACTGAGAAAAGAAAGCTCACTGATTTCTGAAAACGTCTCCTGCACCATCGCTGACAACTATGTTGGAGACTTACGATGTTGGAAACAGAATTGTTCCTCAGGAAATAGTTGTTATACAGTAATATCTTTTATAATAAGATAATACTAAGTAGTATCAAGTCAACTTTCCATCCTATGAAGCACTCCTCATGTAAATACTCCCAGTCCCAAACTGCCATGATATGTGCAACAACTACTAGATGACTTTCAGATACATTCTGCTTTGAAATGTGGTCTACGTACTCAAAATGCCTCAAGACAATATTAATGCATTTAAAGTGTTAGAATTTGGCAGTTATCTCTATATGTAAAAGGTAATGTCTCACTGATTCACTCATCATCACCCTTCTGAAACCACTAAGGATAGAAACTGAAATTTGGAGAACATATGGATCTTACACCGTAGTCATCATTTAAGAAAGGATTTTTTAAATTCCAACCCTAGGGGAGGTGAAATGGGGGATGAAATGTTTTTTTGAAAAAGTCACTATTATGGCAATTTTGAAGCTAGACCTACAAAAATTGTTATTTGGTTTTTGGTCAGGAATAAAGAAATAGGTGTTTCAGCATTTTTGGAAATTCAATGCTTTTGGGGTGAAATAGTAGGTTAAAGATTTTTTTGAAAGCTACATAGATGAGATATTTTATGAAAATAGTTTATTGTGAAAGCATTTTTAAAACTAAATCTATGAAAATTTAAATTTCGCTTCTCAATTATAATTAAGAAAACACATGTTTCACTATTTTTGGAAATTCAACCACTAAGGGTATGAAATAGGATCAGACTGATTCACTGACTCATCATCACCCAGCGCAGACCACTAAGAATAGAAACCTGAAGTTTGGAGAGTGTGTGGGTCTTATAAGTAGGCATCGTTTATGAAGAGAATATCTGAAATTCCATTTCTAAGAGGGTGAAATAGGAGATGAAAACCTTTTAACAAGCATGTCACTATTAAGGGAATTTTGAAGCTAGAACTATGAAGATTGGTATTTGGTTTCTCTGTCAGAAAATAAAAACTATGTGTTTTAGCATTTTTGGAAATTCAACCACTAAAGAGCTGAAACAGTGGGTGAAATGTTTTTGAACATAAATAATTGCTAAGGAACTACTAGAGGATTTTTAAAGCTATGTCTATAACAATCAGTGTTTGACTTCTTAGTCTGAAATAAAAAAAAAATACATGTTTCTGTGTTTTTGGAAGTTCAGCGCCTAAGGGAGTGTAATAGGGGATGAAAATTATTAGGAAAATATTTTTTTACATTAAAAGCATTAAACTAAGTTTATGAAAACTGTTATTTCACTTCTCAGTTAGATATTAAGAAATATTTATTCTTATATAAACAATATCACTTGCTGTCACTGCATAAAAATGTTAAAAATTATAAGAAATATTTGTTAGGGGAGTAAAGT
Organism: Schistocerca cancellata; assembly: GCF_023864275.1. Classification (NCBI taxonomy): domain Eukaryota; kingdom Metazoa; phylum Arthropoda; class Insecta; order Orthoptera; family Acrididae; genus Schistocerca; species Schistocerca cancellata. The sequence continues at coordinate 477,330,623 of NC_064629.1, read as the reverse complement.
TGCTATGGAAATATCTTCACTAGAATGCAAAAGGCCTGATTAACAAAAACTTAAGACTCCAGCAATCAGAATAACTTTTCAATCAGAAGTACAATCAGGAAATACCATGTTTATATGGCCTATAATTAGCATGAAAAGCTTAGAAGGTGTTTCAGTTTGTGAACATAAATATTTGATTCAATGAAAACAAAAAGAAATCTGCAGGCCATACAGTCTACGTGAACAAAGCAGTGGGAGCTATCTAGTAATAGATATTGCCCTTGGCAATTTCTAATTGGTAGAGTCAATGATCATTGCAGAGCCCCTCCTTGAGGGCTTCACATTTTTGTTGAGCTCCATTCTCCTGAAGCTGAAACCAAACTGTATCCTCTGATGCTGGGAATGTGGTAATATGTTTCACTGTGCGACATGTGAAAAAAGAAAAATTGTCATGGCATGTTAATAAGTTCATTATTTATTTATTTATTTATTTATTCTTCCAGGGATCACCTCTGAATGACATAGTATTAGTCATCATAATACATTGAAAAATAATGGCTCAAAATACACTGCCTGACAAGCAAAATGAATGACCCATAAGGGAAGTAGGAAATGAAATTGAACTTCACAGGTTGAGAGCATATGTGATGTTATTTCAATAAAGGTGGTCCAGGGTGGGCAGAACCATGAGGCCCGGTAATAACACAAGACATGAATAACAGTGATGCTCTCTAATGGCTGTTTAACCTGTCACAGAGAATTGAAACTTTAATGATTTACATACCCTACCAATGGTGTGTAAGTGTATAAGTTACGTTGGCATTTCACCAAGTCTTCTGGATACGTCATTTCTTATCAAGAAATCTATTTTTACACAAAGGCTGTGTAAGTATATTGTTTCAAGGATAGGACAAGCAGTTGCCCATGGTCTTGCAAAGAACCATCCTAAAATTTGCCTAAATAATTTTGTAAATCCATGAAAAACCTATATCATGATGGCTGGACAGAGAAAACTCCATCCTCTTGAATATAACAGTGTCTTAAAAATTGCACTGTCTCATTCAATTGGTCCCTATTGTACAATGCTCTTTTAATTACACATAATTTACACCAGATAACTTATGTGTGTATATATAAGAAACATAGTTTTGCACTACACACACTATGGGCACCTGATGGTATGACCTGGGCAACAAACATGTGACTATTGTAGTATCCAAAGAGAAAAAGTGAAGTATGGTTCGAAAATTAAAAGTCTTACACATAGTAAGGAAATTTACAGCAGTAAGCTAGGTTCCAGGTAAGTAGATGCATGGAGTGATAGCACTACAGGCTATGTACACAGAGTAAATCAAGTGCAGTGCATATGCCAGTGATAGGTGTGACTCCAAGTGTTCTTCTGCTTAGTCTCCTCTCTTTATTAAACACTACAATATGGACTCCAAATTATCTCCAGTTGAGTAGCATGCATTATTTCTGACATTTGTTTTAGCTTCCTTTTTAAAAAGAAGTATTTTCATAATATTTTCCAACACCTTGGTCAATTTATTATACAATTAGCTGAGTAACTAAGACTGCCCAGGTATGTATGTATTCCAGTCTTCTATCAGTCCGTCTTCTCCTTCTCCCTCTCCTCATCCATTTGCTACTCCTCCCTCTGCCCATCTGCTCCTTTCCTTCTGTCATCTTCCTCCTGCCTTCTGTAAGTCCATCTCCTCCTCCCCTCTCTACGTCCACCTCCTCCTCCCACTCTCCCTGTCCATCTCTTCTTCCCCCCTGTCTCTGTCCATCTCCTCTTCTTCCCTATATGTCCATTTCCCCTTACCCCTCTATTTACACATCTTCTCTTCCTTCCTGTATGTATCCATATCCTCCTACCTCCTCTCTGTTTATTTAGTTCCTCCTACCCCCTTCTCTCTCTGTTTTATCACACCATCCCAATAGGAGGTGGCTGATTCTAATGCTGATAGTATTTCTTTACAGACAATAAGGTGTGTGTGGCAAGTTTGATTGAAATTGATCGAGGGGTTTAGGAGGCCCCTTTTACATGCAACTTTGCCCACATATGCTCATGTCACATATATTTCATGATGAAAGAGAAATACTGATGTTAACAGCATGACGGCATTGAAATAATGGAAACAAACGAAAATTTATGCTGGTACAAGAACTCGAATACGGGTTTCCTATTTTACAGAAGTGGCTGCCTTAGCCATTTCAGTTATTGGAGCACACTTCCTGTCCAACACAGATTTCCAGCTTGTCTCACACTACTTTCATAGTGCCCCCTCCCCTGTCCATTTTCCTCAATGCTCACAGCATCTTGCATGATCCTCATAGGTAACTGGACCTAGGATGTGAGGGAGAAGTTTGGGTCGGTTACACCAAACAATACTCCCATTTTTGAAATAGTTCATTTATTCACCTCTTTACACAAGCAGGGCTTACAAAGAACTGGCTGGCGGAACTGCACAAAGATAATGTTTAGCTTAGTTCAAAGATGATACTCAGATCGATACTCGTGTCAATCTCATTGGCAGCTCATAGCACCCCCCTTGCAGTACGAAGTACTCTTGAGAGGCTGGGGGGGGGGGGGCTACTATGGCGTTGGCAGGGGTGGTCCGCAGGAGCCGGACCACGGTCAGCTTCACAGCATCGTTGGGGATCTGTGTCAGTAGATGTCGTAGAGGGAAGGTTCAGCCACCGAACCTGGAAGTAGTTGAAGCACACCAGGCATAGTACTGGGCATGCTGGTCGTGCAGTGACAGGGAGGCCAGCGGGTTGCGGGTGGAACGGAGCGATGATGACGATGTCTCCGGTGGGCGTGGTTAACACACGAAGCATGTCCAGGTAGATGTCGGGTGAGAGGGGAACACATTTCACCAGGTGGCAGGGAATGGCGGAGGTTGTGTCATGAGCACCAGATGAAGGGAAACACACGACGAACAGTGTGTCATCGCCTAGTATTATAGAGATGTCGTGGATTATGTCCGGGTGGGACAGGCACAAACACCTCGAGCTAGGGCACATTCAAGATGGGGGGCGTGAGAAACAGGGTGAGGCAGGTGGTGGGGGAGAGGTTGAAGGGACCAGGGAAGGGCCCAGTGGCAAGGGCGTGATTGTAGGTAAGCTCTATGTGGTGAGCATGCGATCAATCGACGGAGTGCGTCAGACCGGAGTAGAGGGCGAGGTCGGAGAAGAGCTCGACAATTGGAGCTGGAAGTCACTCGACGGAATGTGTAAGTCCAACGTGGAGGGAGTGGTCGGAGTGTCGTGAGCCACGACAGTGAGTGGCGTGGTTGTGGCCTGAAGGGGGGTAGAAGTGGGCTCGACGTGAGCAGGCCTAAGTCTGTTGGCTCAAATGGCTCTGAGCACTATGGGACTCAACTGCTGAGGTCATTAGTCCCCTAGAACCTAGAACTAGTTAAACCTAACTAACCTAAGGACATCACAAACATCCATGCCCGAGGCAGGATTCGAACCTGCGACCGTAATGGTCTTGCGGTTCCAGACTCCAGCGCCTTTAACCGCATGGCCACTTCGGCCGGCCCTAAGTCTGTTGAGAGAGACTGTAACAGCTGAATCTTTTATCTGGATGTCATAGGTGTTGGCTGAGCACCGGAGAACTCAGTACGGGCTGGTATAAGGAGGTTGGAGGGGAACACAGTGTCATCTCGGAGCATATCGTACTTGCAATTGTCCAGAGATTTCGGGAGGTGAACCTTAGGGCGGGAATGGCTGGCGGGTGGAGGGATGTGGAGGTTGATGAAGTGGCGTCTGATGCGGTCCACGAAGGAAGGTAAGCCAGACTGAGGGAGAGCAGCGGAAGGGCTCACAAGTTCACCAGGGAGAACAATGTTCTGGCCGTATACGAACTCGGCTATTGTGCCTTTGCGGTCTTCCTCATAGATCACACAAACACTGAGTAGCACAAGGGGAAGGGCATCCATCCATAGAGAGTTGTGGCATCGAAGAGCCACCTTGAAAGTGCACTCAACTAGCACGTTACTTTGCGGGTGATATTCTGTGGTATGGATACGCTGGATGCCGCAAATGTTACAAATCACGTTGAATAGGGCCTACTCAAATTGTCTCCCCTGGTCAGTCGTGATGATAGCTGGACATCTGAAAAGCAATACCCATGACTCGACGATAGCTTGAGCAACAGTTTCTGCCGTGATATTGGGGAGGGGGACAGCCTCGACCCAACGAGCTGTTCAGCAGTCGATAGACTGGAGAACATAACGAAAGCTGTTAGAGGGGGGAGGGGGGGGGAGGGCTGAGAATGTCAATATGAATATGCTGGAAATGCCCAGGAGGGATCGAAAAGGTGCCGGGGGGGGGTGGGGGTGGGGGGGGGGGGAAGTGTGCTTGTGTACTTTGCAGTGTTGGCACGTGACGCAGGAGCGTGGCCATTGCTGGCAGTCCTTGTTGATATTTCTCCACACAAAGCGCTCCACTATGAGGCAGGCAGATGCACAAACATCGGGGTGGGCTAAATTAAGCAGTGTGTTGAAGACAGCTTGACGGAGCGTGGTTGGGATGAGGAGGCGTAACGTGCTCATACTGTCATCACACCACATCTCACCAGAAATGCCAGGGAAGGTGGTGCAGATGAAGTGAAGTGAAGAGGTAGAGTCTGAAATCAGGTTTTGCATGTCCTCCTCAGTGGGTTGGAGGTTAGGCAGTTCAGAGAGGTCTAACAGCAAATGAACTGCATCGACACGTGAAAGGAAATCAGCAACTATATTGTCAGCACCCTTTATGTGTCTGATATCAGTGGTGAACTGAGATATGAAGTCCATGTATCTGAAGTGGCGAGGAGGCGGGTCAGCTGGCGGGTTCCTAATGGCCGTTGCCAGGGGTTTGTGGTCTGTTAAAAAATAGAAAGGACGTCCCTCAATGTTAGTCTTAAAATACTTGATCGCTTCGTAGACCGCGAGCAACTCCCTTCAAACGCCGAATATTTCCATTGTGCATTGGTGAGCTCACGCAATAAGAACTGCAGAGGCGAAGTTTGGCCGTTGATTGTCTGGCTAAGGACAGCGTCGATGGCAGTATCACTCACGTCTGTGGTGATGAAAAGCTGTGCATTGGGATGAGGATACGTGATGGTGCAGGCCTCGGCAAGAAGATTTTTGAGGGCAGTGAAAGAGGCAGTCATAGCAGGGGTCCAAGGAACGGGCCGAGATCCAGAAGTGTGGTTGCTTGCCAAGGCGTCCGTCAGTGGAGCATGAATCTCCACAGCCTGAGGTAGATGTCAGCGATAATAATTAACCGTCCCCAGAAAGCGCCAGAGCTCTTTGAATGACGAATGTCTAGGTAGGTTTAGTATTGTTTCTACTTTCTCAGGGGGCGGTGAAATGCCGTCGGCAGAGACCTGAAAACCGAGAAAAGTGACAGCGGGTTGATGTAGCTGCAATTTGTCGTGGTTGGTCTCGATGCCTGCTGCCGTGAGAGTGTTCATAACAGTTTGCACATGTCGAATGTTGTCCTCAATGGAGGAGCTGAACACAAGAATGTCATCAAGATATGCAAAGCAGAATTTTAGTTCGAATAGCACTTTGTTGATGAAGCGTTGCCAGGTCTGGGTTGCATTTTTCAGACTGAAGGGCATGAATCGAAACTGAAATAACCCGATCGGGGTGGTGATTGCTGTCTTCTCGATGTTTTCAGGTGCCATGGGGATCTGGTGGTAGGCCCGTTTGCAATCAGTGACAGAGAACGTGGTTGCACCTGCAAGGGAACTGGTAAAGTCCACAATGTTGGGTATGGGGTAGGTGTCCATAATTGTTCATGCGTTTAGTCGACGGTAGTCTCCGCACATGCGTCAGGACCCGTCTTTCTTGGGTGTCATATGAATGGGCATAGACCAGCTACGGGCAGAGGGTTCAATGACGCCGGAGCTTAGAAGTTCAGAAATCTGCTTTTTAAGGTCGGAGAGGCACTCGGGACAAAGTCTACGTGGTTTACTGGAGATTGGGGGCCTGGCGTGAGGCAAAGCTTGTGAACAGTGCTGTTGGTGACGACAGAAATGTTGCCGGCGGAACGGGAGACATGCACACTTCTGTCCGATCGGGTGTCAAATGCTGACATGTTAGGAGGGTGTGGCCCTGCGGAACTGTCAGTACACGTTATGGCAGTCTTGATAGCACAGTTGCGAGGGGAAGCAGGAGGTAAACACATGGAAGCTCAATTGCTGGGATTGCAAGCAGATTCGGCGCACTTAGTGACCTTGCTTTGTCCTTGCTGTAGTGTCTGTAATTCCTTTGCTGCATCAGAGAGCTGGAGCTATGTTTCGTGGAGCCGGAGAGAGAAGTCAAAGTTTTCCTTGCATAGGCGAGCGATGTGTTCAAGCTCGACAAGGAACTTATGCATGGTTTCTTGTAATATCATCGACAGAGACAAGCATGTATGGATGAGATGAGCTTGGACCGATGTGTCATGGGGTGGGTTGCTCGATGGAGCACAGCGAAAGTGAGTCTTGGACAGAAGGTGAAACACAGTGTTTCACACTACGTCCGGTGAAAGTCTGTGGTGTCACAAGAAGTCAATGCCAAGTACAGGTTCGTCAATTTTGCATACTAAAGAAATACAGTCGAGTTTGCAGTTTGCAGAGAGTGAGACGACATGTGAAGTTGAACCCGAGCATTGTAGTTTAGTTGAATTCATGGCTTGCAGTGAAGTATGATGTGGGCGGATGTTCAACGATGCTAAGGACGTGGGCAGCAGTGAAACATTGGCACCTGTGTCAACTAGGAAAAGGTATCCCGACGAAATGTCTTTAATGTAAAGTCGTCCACTGTTATCTGGTCATTCTCGGACAGAATGTAGCACTGGGGGTTGCCTGTCATGTTGTGCGCAGCAGGTATTTGGGAAGTAGCAGGGTGGTCTGCAGTTCCGTGCCGCCTCACCAAACTGTGTGTGGAAGTAACAGTACAAGTGGTGTGGTTGCATTTCCTGCGGAATGTTCATTGCCAGTGAGGTGGCCGAGGTTCAGTGCAGGCTCAGTTGCAGGAGGGGGCGTGACCATGGGCGTGCTTGTTTACTGCTTTCCGGAGCGAGCGGAATGGTCGGCACAGTGCGGCCCTAGCCGTGTCCAGCCCTACAATGATGAGCCTGAACTTGAAACTTGTCAGGTAGGCAGTGGCTGGCGAAATAGAGCAGTGATCCATCGTGTAGCTTGTCAGCACTTGTCACTGTTTGCTCGACAGGTTTGGGAGGCCTCTGAGCCAGAGCAAAGCAGATGTGAGGAGATAGTTTATCTGATCAGATGGCGAGGAGAGCTGTGTCAGAGAGTAGATCAGCACTGACCAGGGCATGTAGCCATCTCCAGAGTTGGGAAGGTTTGTGTTGCCTAGTTGCTCAACGTGGAGCACTTGTCGTATTGCTGCCTCAGTTGAGCATGCAAGCCGACGTAGAACTGTCTCTTTGGCTAGAGTGTACTGGGTAGATGAGTCCAGGGCATCAGCCAGGTGATGAGGCACAGAAACCTGGCTGAATTGTCGAGTTTGTAATGGTTAAACACTTCGTCCACAATTTTGAACCAGGTTGTTGCTCTGTTGTGATTAAACGGCGGCAGCGTCGGTAAGCGTTGTAGAATGTTCGGAAGAAAAGGTTGAGTTGAATTTGTCGGGGCACTGCCTGAAACAAGCTGTTGTTGCTGTAGTATTCCAGGAGAGTGTGCCTTCCGGGGATGTGGTGATGACGGCTGGTCGGGTGGCAGCGTGAAGGTGATGCGTTGTGCTTGAACGCGATCCGTCGTGATGCGGAAGCCCGACGTGGGTGAGACATTGTAATGTGTTGATTGAGGTTGTGGAAGCTCAACACGTTGTGGTTGTGTTCAGATTGACATGTCGCGGAAGACTGACGCAGATGAGGCACCAAGATGTGCCGAGAACGGTAGCGGAAGCTCGACTGGTGCCAGTACAGTGTGGAAAATGATGTCGAACATTGGACGGAATGTGTGAATGTTCACTGTTCATAGCCACTCCACTCAAAACAGTGTGCGGATAAGGTGAATGTCGTGGCACAAAACACTGAGGCATAGCAGTGGGACAGAGATGGAGGTCACGCACAGATAACAAGTTATTGTTCGTCTTGCAGGACGAGGTGTCAAAGCAGGAAGGCATGTACTGATGCTTAACTGAGGCAGGCGCGGGTATGGTCGGATGCTGAGGAGAGTGACCTGTGAACAAAGCAGTTCAAGCCATGTGGCAGGAATCTGCGTGGTACTGCACGAATTGCGGCATGGCAAATCATTGTCCTGGCAGTTGTAGGTTGTCCAATGAAGTATTTGCAGAAATCAACATTGGTCCTGCACTGCACGGAGATCTGTAAGAGGTAACCGCACCATCGATGAGGGAGGGCACATGTGGTGGGAACAAAGGCATCAGATAGCCGAAGTCATTCACACTCCTAACCTCACTTATTGTTCCAGGCTCAAAAACGTCCACCGAAATTGACATAATCGTCGAGTGAGAGGCATCATGTTGCAGTCCTGGCAGGTGTACAGTAAAATGGCAAAAACGGAAGACGTTACAACTCGGGGTCACCAGCGAGGGAGAAGTTTGGGTCAGTTACACCAAACAATAATCCCATTTTTGCAATAGTTCATTTATTCACCTCTTTACACAAGCAAGGCTTACAAAGAACTGGCTGGCGGAACTGCACAAAGATAATGTTTAGCTTAGTTCAAAGACGATACTCAGATCAATACTGGTGTCGATCTCATCGGCGCCACAGATGCTTACCGACTGATGATATCATGAAATGCCATCAAGGATTAGAAATTATTATTACATGTGTGGTGTTTGTGCTTTCAGGCACGTCCAAATCTATGTATTATATCTTGCATTTTCGTTTTCACACAGCTCAATGTTTGTGACATTATGTGTCCCGAGCTCTGTGTCATAAAATGATATAATCTTGCAGTTATATTCAGTGGCATTTCTGGATACAGTATGCAAAGTGAGTTGTGAATAGCAAAGGAACAATAGATTTAACTAATTTTGACCTGAATTTTTGTTCTTTGGGATTAAAATTTTTCAGTTTTTTTTCCCATTACGGTAGGTTGGAAATTGCTTTAGTAGAAAGAAAATCAGAGAAATATGCTTTTTTTCTTAAAAAAAAAAAGGCAGGGGCTTCACAGTCCTGTTATTGACAAACATTACTTCAAGAGAATGGGTTTAAATATAAACTATTTTTTCTCTCATTAACACATAGAAACAGCTCACAATGTTAACATTTTGGATGAGTTATTGATTCTGTATTATAAATAGCATGGTTTTTCACATTTTCCATGATTAACAATAAAATATGACTTTGAGCTTCAAGATTTTGGGTTCAAATTTCATTTGAAAATGAAAATCACCTCCTCTCTTCTTTTTTCTGGAAACTGTAGGGAAAGATTTGTTTTCATTAACATCTTTACACTGAATTTCTTCAGGTTCTGGATAATAAACGTAAGTATTCTGTTGATGGTGAAATAAGATGTGATATACTCTTTTGTTTGTTTGACCTTGTAATTGGTGAACTGGAATTATTGAAGAACATATTTTGTTTCAAGATCACTACTTTCCTAAATTGGTGTATGAACATCAGATAGGAATACCTCTAGAGTAACTTCATTATCAACTTATCTTCCAATTTTCTTGCCATGACCTGTTATGCAGAAACATGAAACTATATATCTGCATACAAGTACAGACTATTTTATACAAAACTTTTCTAAAAAATCTTCAATATTTTGTGTTTCTATATAGTTATTAGCATAATTGTACTTATCACATAACTGGAAATGAATATGAAGACCTGATTATCACAGTAAACAATCAAACCCAAGCACAGAATGATCCACACCCAGCTGTACATGAGTGAATAACATGAGTACTGCAACTGCTGTGATTCATACTGCACTGGAACCATAAAAGTTCTGAGATATGTTAACTGCAGTAGCCACCAGAAAGATCGTGGGAGGTGCACATCGGCACGGCACATCACGGATGGTAGTTGCCGCAAGTAGAGTCCCATCCACCAGAGGGCACGTGAGAATTCGGCTGCGACCTCTGCCGGAGGAACAACAACAACTCAGGCAGCACGGGCCGTGCCCAGTCAGTTCACATCGGGCATGCCTGGGAAACAGTTCCCGGTCTACGCTATGTGAAGTGCGATGGAAAACGTGAACCGTGTTACTACATTAACAATGCACTAAACTAAGACTAAATGGAGTGCAGCAGTCTTGTCTGACTATTAACAAAAGTTTTTGTATGTCCATCTTTTTGACTGGAGGTCTAGGGGACCACAGCCATTCACTACTGCCAGAAAATAAAATTCCTACAGCTGTCCTTATAACCTTATTTATTGTGTAGCTGCCAGTTTTAGCACTTTAATGTACCATCTTCAGCCCATAGTTGATGCTGAAGGGGTTAACACTATCCACGTGTACACCACATCAGTGGCCAACCTACCTGATTTATGCAGACTGTAATCTTTTATGTTAGCACTCCATCAACTGACAACTCTGACACTTAAGTTTAAAGTCTGCATACACCAATTATGCTGGTCACTGATGCAGCACTTATATGGATCATGTTGATTCCTTCACTACCAACAATGGCCTGAAGGTGGCACCCTGAAGAGGTGAAACAGGTAGCCACACAATAAATAAGATCATAAGGACAGCTGTAGGCATATCATTTTCTTACAATATTAACAAAAAAAAGAATTTATGCTCTTTTTTTTCAAATTGGGACTCAGTTCTTTCAGATCATAGTAGGTCAAAATTACGCATAATATGGGATTTTTTCATGCATCTCAGTGTTTCTGACATCATTTCTCCTGAACTACATGTCATACAATGACATAATCTTGTATTTGCATTCAGCCTCATATATGGATACTGTCTGTGAAATTTTTTTGCGAGTAGAGGATGTAGCAAACAAGTAATAAATCAAACAAGTAATAAATTTAAGTCTCATGTTTGATGGAGCAGTTTTTCATGCATCTCCTGAACTATGTGTTGTACAATGATTGATTTTGCAGGTACATTCAGTGATATATGTGAATACTGTCTAAAAATGTGTCATGAATAAAAATATTAGTAAAGAAATACTAAATTATGATGTTATGGCTGCTATCATAGTTATACTGCACAAACAGTGAAAGTGTAGTCAGTGATAAACTTTTTTTTTTCTTAATGCTGTGGGGGTTGTCAGTGAGAAAAGGTTTTGTTAAGCTTTGAAGTTATGTGTTAAATTTCTTGCAAGTCACTAAGTGCTGTTTTTCTCAAATACTGGATGAATAAATTCTGGACACTTGTGCATTGTGGGCTTCACTATTGTTTCACTCTTACCCAAAACCCTTTGATAGGTAGGTGGTTCTTACCCACACAGCAAGTCCTTCGAGACAGCAAGAGATTTTTGCACCAAGCTTGGTTGAAATTGGTCCACTGGTTTAGGTGGAAATGTGTAAGATAGCTATATACCTACATTTTTATAATATGTTTGGATCTTATTCCCTGGTAGAAAGTGAGGTTCTGAGGTTTTTTTTTTTTTTTTTTTTTTTTTTTTTTTACCTTGGTACATGTATGTTGAAACTGGCTCTTGTTACATATTTATGTATAGATCTGTTAGTGAAATACTTAGGTTTGTTTTCTTTGACATACACAACAGATTGGTACAAGTAATGACTTCATGCATTAAGGTTACACAGTTTTTTAAATAGTTCTTTGCAGTCAGCCTGACTACTACATCTAGTTGTTATTCTTATGGCCCCTTTCTGCAGAGTGAAAATTGTACACATGTTTTGTGCCTTTGATCCCTCAGAAAATACTTCCATTAATAGAACACAGTAATAGAATGTCACAACAAGATGTTGGCTGTTACAAATTTGTGATAGAACCCTAAGCATATAACATGCTGATGATTTTCTTTTTGCCATTATCTTTGTGTGTTCTATCCATGTTTACTAATGATCAATATTCATCTCTAAAAACTTTATGTTCAGTTCACAATCTATAGATTCAACATAAATGCTTAAAGTGACAGAGTGTTTTTCCTTTTTATGCTGAAGGCCATGCTGTTTTTTTTCTATACACTCAACATTAATCCATCACATACTGCCCAGTTGTAAACATCCCTGAGGGTGTCATTCGCTTTTTGTAATAGGAGTTCAAGTGTTTCATCAGTGCCTGTAATGTTGCTGTTATTATTAGAGAGAACTTTTTCTCCATGTCTTATTCTATCTGGAAAGGCACTGATACAATTATATTAAGAACAGAATTGGGCCCAATACACTGCACTGAGGGACACCTATGTTTGTGTGTTTCTTGTCTGATAATTATTTTACTAAAAATTATCATCAGCAGACATGTGAACTATCTCTGTATTTTGAATCCTGTTCTCTATTTAAGATTGGAACCACATTTTTTGTCAATCCTCTTACACCTAGTGCTTTTCACTTTTTAACTAGTATTTGATGATTAAGAGTGTCAAGAGTATTGGAAAAGTCAAATAACATGCCTGTAATACAGTCACCCTCGTCTAGAGCTTGAAATACCACTTTTCTGAACTTCTCTCACTTAGGAAAGCAAACTGTGCTTCATTAAAGACAGTGTATTTAATTATATAACTCATGTTTCATTCATATATCTAAAAACAAAGATGATGTGACTTACCAAATGAAAGTGCTGGCAGGTCGACAGACACACAAACGAACACAAACATACACACAAAATTCAAGCTTTCGCAACAAACTGTTGCCTCATCAGGAAAGAGGGAAGGAGAGGGAAAGACGAAAGGATGTGGGTTTTAAGGGAGAGGGTAAGGAGTCATTCCAGTCCCGGGAGCGGAAAGACTTACCTTAGGGGGAAAAAAGGACGGGTACACACTCGCACACACACACATATCAATCCACACATATACAGACACGTCTGCTTGTGTCTGTATATGTGTGGATGGATATGTGTGTGTGTGCGAGTGTGTACCCGTCCTTTTTTCCCCCTAAGGTAAGTCTTTCCGCTCCCGGGACTGGAATGACTCCTTACCCTCTCCCTTAAAACCCACATCCTTTCGTCTTTCCCTCTCCTTCCCTCTTTCCTGATGAGGCAACAGTTTGTTGCGAAAGCTTGAATTTTGTGTGTATGTTTGTGTTCGTTTGTGTGTCTGTCGACCTGCCAGCACTTTCATTTGGTAAGTCACATCATCTTTGTTTTTAGATATATTTTTCCTTCGTGGAATGTTTCCTTCTATTATAACCATATCATGTTTGATTCAGTTACTTTGGACAATGCTGACAGTAGTAAAAGTGCCCTGTAGTTTTCCGTACTCTCCTCATTGCTTTTCTTTAGTAAGAGTACAACTTATGCTTGCTTCAGGTATTCTGAAAAATACTGAAGTGATAAGACTCAAATATTATATTTGTTAATGGAGCTTGTATGCTCTCTACACACACCTTCAGAACAGAGACTGGTACCTCATCCATACCTACCAACTTCTTATTTTTTGATATGTGTATAAGACTCCTGATATCAAGTTTTGTTGTGGGAAACAACATCATTATGTTTGTTGTGTAAATCATTCAGGGTGCTGCATGGGTTTTGGGAGATTTTGTTGCAACTCCTCCACACTACCAGAGGAATAGTTATGCACAAAATTAACCACTTACTGAGGATTTTCTCAACTGACAGTGTTACAAAGCAAATTCCTACTGCCACATGCCTACTGGATTCTATAGTACCTCAATATCACCTCACCCTTTAGTTAGTCATAGATCATCTGAATTATTCATTTATTGAAATGATGCGAAATGAGTCAGTTTACAGGATATACATACAGAATTAGTGTTAATATTAATCAATAGACTAGCTTTTTAATCCTAATTGTAACACAATGGACTGTGTTTATGTGTGAAAGAAAGGGTTCAGTTGTGAGCAACATGTGAATGGTGCATGCCCCATAATGTAGGCACTGGCCATGGTGTCAGCTGAGCTTAAGTGTTTAGATGCTGCAGTGCAGGATTGGGTCCATGTGCTAATTTGTGTCAGTCTCATTTCAGTGCACGCTAACCACCATCTGGTGGCTGTGCATGTGTGTCTGTCAAAGTCAAAATAATATGGATATGAAGTCAGCTCTGCCATTGAAGACACAATGGCAGCTCATGGCAGCTAACTATTGTTCACATTTGCTCTTACACGAAGCAAATGCTTAACCATACAATGAAGGATGATTCAAGATATGAAAGAGGGGAGTATTCTGCCAGTATGCAGATCTTATTTTTAATCACACCATATAATAAAATACAACATCAAGAACTTTTCTTGTAATCTCCCATCAGTTAAAGTATAATAATTTCTTTTGATGATTAATGTACAATGAAGATCAGGCAGTCCTCTTTTTTCTCATGGTTAGGTGCTTTGACTGGTACATTCACACAATTTATGGCACAAGTAATTCAACAGAGAGAAACATTTTAATTGGACTTTAATTGAAAATTGATATAAAAACTACCATAAAAGAAGTACACATACAGCAAGGACATAAGCATTGGCAGAGGTCATAACACACAATTTACGATCATTAGTTCTTAAGATGTATAATTTTTATTTTATGTTTCTTTGTCTATAATTTTATATATTTTTCTTAATAACCAATGAACTATTAAAGATATGTAAATTCTGAGTAGTGTAATAAAAAGAGCAGTAACAATTTGCTAAGGAAGTGCCGCCAAGTTAATATTTGTAATAATATTTAGTGGTACAAAGTGGAAGAATCTCTTTTGAGCATTGCAGTAAAGTTTGCAATTATTCAAGTTCAATTACTGGGTGAACTGTTACATGTACAACTTAATACATCATTTTAGACAAGAATATCATTGTTCAGCTAATGGCATAGTCAAAGCATTAGTAAGTATTCTGCAAGAGTGCCTGTATGGTGGGTTGCAGGGGTTCGGGGCAACCCAAAGAGAGGTGAAGTATTTCTAATAGTTTGAAAGATGAATTCAAAAGTAGCCATAAAAATGTTCCAGGTCCTACCCTGTTAAAAACCTGCATAGTATAGTCTTTTTAATTTTTTTCTTGAAAGAAAACCATATGAGTACACTATGTTTTTCCTTTTCCCTGAGAGGTAGGTGGGGGGTCATGAGCCCTGCTCCCAGGTATGGCCTCCCCCTGGTACATCTACATCTACATTTATACTCCGCAAGCCACCCAACGGTGTGTGGCGGAGGGCACTTTACGTGCCACTGTCATTACCTCCCTTTCCTGTTCCAGTCGCGTATGGTTCGCTGGAAGAACGACTGTCTGAAAGCCTCCGTGCGTGCTCTAATCTCTCTAATTTTACATTCGTGATCTCCTCGGGAGGTATAAGTAGGGGGAAGCAATATATTCGATACCTCATCCAGAAACGCACCCTCTCGAAACCTGATGAGCAAGCTACACCGCGATGCAGAGCGCCTCTCTTGCAGAGTCTGCCACTTGAGTTTGTTAAACATCTCTGTAATGCTATCACAGTTACCAAATAACCCTGTGATGAAACGCTCTGCTCTTCTTTGGATCTTCTCTATCTCCTCCGTCAACCCGATCTGGTACGGATCCCACACTGATGAGCAATACTCAAGTATAGGTCAAACGAGTGTTTTGTAAGCCACCTCCTTTGTTGATGGACTACATTTTCTATGGACTCTCCCAATGAATCTCAACCTGGTACCCGCCTTACCATCAATTAATTTTATATGATCATTCCACTTCAAATCGTTCCGCACGCATACTCCCAGATATTTTACAGAAGTAACTGCTACCAGTGTTTGTTCTGCTATCATATAATCATACAATAAAGGATCTTTCTTTCTATGTATTCACAATACATTACATTTGTCTATGTTAAGGGTCAGTTGCCACTCCCTGCACCAAATGCCTATCCGCTGCAGATCTTCCTGCATTTCGCTACAATTTTTTAATGCTGCAACTTCTCTGTATACTACAGCATCATCCACGAAAAGCCGCATGGAACTTCTGACACTATCTACTAGGTCATTTATATATATTGTGAAAAGCAATGGTCCCATAACACTCCCCTGTGGCATGCCAGAGGTTACTTTAACGTTTGTAGATGTCTCTCCATTGAGAACAACATGCTGTGTTCTGTTTGCTAAAAACTCTTCAATCCAGCCACACAGTTGGTCTGATATTCCGTAGGCTCTTACTTTGTTTATCAGGCGACAGTGCGGAACTGTATCGAATGCCTTCCAGAAGTCAAGAAAAATAGCATCTACCTGGGAGCCTGTATCTAATATTTTCTGGGTCTCATGAACAAATAAAGCGAGTTGGGACTCACACGATCGCTGTTTCCGGAATCCATGTTGATTCCTACATAGTAGATTCTGGGTTTCCAAAAACGACATGATACTCGAGCAAAAAACATGTTCTAAAATTCTACAACAGATCGACGTCAGAGATATAGGTCTATAGTTTTGCGCATCTGCTCCATGACCCTTCTTGAAGACTGGGACTACCTGTGTTCTTTTCCAATAATTTGGAACCTTCCGTTCCTCTAGAGACTTGTGGTACATGGCTGTTAGAAGGGGGGCAAGTTCTGTGTATAAAAAGATGTAAGTCAAGCTGGTGAAACTGCAAACCTCAGTAAGTGAGGTATATGGGAATTTCACACAGGAGGTGGACTAAGGCTGTATTAGGGACAACGTCCATCATTATGGGGGCAGAGTTCAGTACGACCTGGTTGGGGTTAGACCTATGCTAGGAGGGAGTGATCTGTGTGCACTTGTTGAAGCAACATCTTGGTTATGGTGAGTGGTGTTTCCAGCTGTGCATGCTTTAGGAAGAGAAAAGTCCTATGGTTAATACAGTAGCTGGACTTATAAACTCAGAGCCTAGTCAGGGGTCTGATTATTTTCTGCCAGTATACTGTCTGAGTTTCTAATTCTCATGTAAACTGGGCTTTGGACACTGTTTCTGAACATTAAAGTTGGACATTGTCTCAGTTTTACCTGTGAGCAACTTTGATGGTTTTTGCTACAAATTGGCACTCACAGTTTACTGCAATGTGTTGGTTTACCTCTAATTAGGTGCAAGTTAATCTGTGGTTTACTCTTCTGTACTGATTAACAGTGAACACGGTTAATGTTTTGCAGCAGTTTTATATTCAATTTTATATAGAAAGCTTATCTATTGTTATACTGGGATCTTGAGTTGCTTTTAACCACTTACTGAAATAGTTGGTTTCTCCAGTCTTTGAATTTGTGCAAACATTTTAAGACAATAATCTTTATTAGTGAAAATTGAAACATTATAGTTGGGGTTTGTCATTTCACATAATTTGCTCCTGCATAATCCTATTTATTAACTGTCTTATTGGTTAATAGCATTAGGAGCAATTTTATTACATCATTTCAATTATTAATGCAGTCAGGGAAGGAAAGCTGAATTTGCAGCGAAACTAAATTTTCACATTTGTTCCTCGTACTGTCACATACTGAAGCAACTACCCCTAAAAATGAGATTTTCCTTTCAGGCTACCAATTTTTTTTAACAGAAGTTCATCCTTGGAACAGAAGGAGTTGTCTGGGAGATGTGATTTTGTGTTAGATTTGAAACTTGCTTTGCTAACTGTCATGTTATCGGGTAAATGGTCAAAAACTTTTATTGCTGCATATTGAACTCCTTTCTGAGCCACTGACATCTATATGAATGGGTAATAAAGACAATTTTTCCATCTAGTGTTGTAGGAAAAGCTGAATTTATCAACCCCTTTGATGACAATTAAGGCCAACAGATAATAATTTGCAGCAAAACTAAATTTTCACATTTCTTCCCCATACTGTCACATATTCAAGAAAGAAGGATCTTTTATTGTACGATTATATGATAGCAGAACAAACACTGGTAGCAGTTACTTCTGTAAAATATCTGGGAGTATGCATACAGAACGATTTGAAGTGGAATGATCATATAAAATTAATTGTTGGTAAGGTGGGTGCCAGGTTGAGATTCATTGGTAGAGTCCTTAGAAAATGTAGTCCTTCAACAAAGGAGGTGGCTTACAAAACACTCGTTTGACCTATACTTGAGTATTGCTCATCAGTGTGGGATCCGTACCAGATCGGGTTGACGGAGGAGATAGAGAAGATCCAAAGAAGAGCAGAGCGTTTCATCACAGGGTTATTTGGTAACTGTGATAGCATTACAGAGATGTTTAACAAACTCAAGTGGCAGACTCTGCAAGAGAGGCGCTCTGCATCGCGGTGTAGCTTGCTCATCAGGTTTCGAGAGGGTGCGTTTCTGGATGAGGTATCGAATATATTGCTTCCCCCTACTTATACCTCCCGAGGAGATCACGAATGTAAAATTAGAGAGATTCGAGCATGCACGGAGGCTTTCCAGCAGTTGTTCTTCCTGCGAACCATACGTGACTGGAACAGGAAAGGGAGGTAATGACAGTGGCACGTAAAGTGCCCTGCGCCACACACCATTGGGTGGCTTGCAGAGTATAAATGTAGATGTTGACATTGGCAAGGGCATCACTGTTCATCTCAAATTGTGATGGATTATTTATGACAAATTTCACTAGTATTTATATGTATGCGACAGTGCAGTTTAAATGCCCAGTTCCTTGAAAAGGTACCTACATCATGATCACAGGTGACAAACACATATTATTTGTACTGCTCACTTTCCTATAATCAGTACTTTCTTTCTACATGGTGAGTTATCATGATGTTACAAGTGTACTTATGCAAAATAAATCAGGATGTTGATTTATTTGTTTCCAAGATGATCAGTTATATGAAGAGAAGAAGTAGTTGATCTTAACTGTTTGAGAAGCTTAGCAATATGTTTCTTCTAGTTAAAGTTTTCATTAAAATGTACACCCAAAAATAACCAATTTGCTGACTCCTGTACATGTGCTGTGTCAGCTGTTACTATGACTCCTTTGTTGTACAGAACTGAACATAGTGTATTCACTCAGAATTTAGGGAGTGCCAATTTTCAGAGAACCATTTAATAATTCTTTGAAAACCATCATTAACAACCTCTTTTATGGCTTTCTCTCTAAAGGGATTTATTATAACACTAGTATTGTCTGCAGGAAGTGCCAATTTTTTCTTGTTAAATGTTAAGTGGAAGGTCATTCATATATATATAAGGAATATGACTGGACCCAAAATTATACCCTGTCAGACTCCTTTTGTGCTTTCTTTCCAGTCAATATAATGTTCTGCCCTTATAATATTGTTTGCATCATTAACTCAAGGTTTTGCATTCTGTTTGTTAAGTTGTGTGTAAAGCCACCAGTTCCATATTATTTGAGTTTTCTAAGAGTTTAATATGATCTACACAGTCAAACCCCTTGGATAGATCACAAAAATACCTTTATTATTTAAGGCTTGTATTATCTGATGAGTGAATGTATAAATACCATTCTCTGTCAAGCAAGCCTTCTTGAATCCAAACTGTGATGTAGGTGCTAAGTAAATTGTTTTTACTGAAATGTGATCCTACTCTTGGATACATTGGGTTTGTAATGTTTTGGAAAAAGATTTCAATAAGGAAATTAGATGATTCTTATGAAGATGTTTATCTTTTGCATATTTTAATCTGTCAGGAAAAATTTTCTTCATTTTTGATGGTTTACATAGACATTTATCACTAAAGACATTATGGCTTAAATTAGAACCAACTTTTCAAACTTCTGCTCGAAACCCCATAACATCATATGAGCTTTTGTTTTTTAGATTTTTTAAAGTTTTGTTGATTTCAGTGAAGGATGTTGGTACTCCTATTTGCTTAATGTTTTGTGATATAACATTTTTTAATATATTCTTGTGCTGCTTCAACTGATCCATTTAATCCTGTTTTTGTTGCTACATTTAGAAAGATATTGTTAAAACTACTCACAACTTGTGAATTATCAGTGACAACATTGTCATTTAGTTTAATTGTTGTTGTATGTTGTACATTGACTGGGTGTTCTGCCTCCGATTTGATAATAACCCGTAGAGTTTTAATCTTATTATCTGCAATTTTAATTTTTGTCAGGACATAGGTACTTCTTGACATTTGATTGACTTTCCTTAAGATATTTACTAAGATGGTATCTGTTCTTTCGGACATGTCTGAAAGAACAGATATCATCGGTGACCACGCAGCTCGTTAGAATGAAATTACAATGAAATGAACACCCTTAGCTGCTTACACGCATTGACATACGTCAACGGGAACAGATGAAAATGTGTGCTCTGACTGGGACTCGAACCTGGGATCTCCTGCTTACATGGCAGATGCTCTATCCATCTGAGCCACCGAGGAATTTTGGTATGGAACAAATTGATTAAGAGATTACTATACTTTTCTACATACACCCCACTCCTTGCCTCCTCTTTCAACTTACATTTAAAATATTACATCCCTTTCTTATTAACAAGCCTACTTGCTTTGTTCATCCTCCCTCAGAGATTTACAGTCCTATATCATTTATTTCCATTGACTGTACATTACAATCAGATAATCCATAAACAATTATGTACATGTTATTTGTTCCCGCCTGAGCACTGATTACTGAAATTACATTGAAATACTGGAATAATGATCCAGTTCATTTTTCCAGCCCATGTCTTTGAAGAAATATGCAATGAAATCTCCACAAACTACCAACTGAGGGGTCTATTACAAAAATCATACACATCAAAACATGGATATTTTGAGTTAATACCATCATGTTCTTCTGTCACCATATTTGTTTCATGGTGGAACTGATTTCTGCAAAAGCCATAGAGGTCCAATGAAACATTTGAAATGTCTGCTCTTCTATAAAAATTGGACTAATACCTGTGTTTTTCTACAGAAACTAGATAAGTCCTCAATTTGTAGGTTTCCTATTGTCATCATGCTGGACTACTTACTATGCACCACATTCAGAGGAAGCAGCCCAGGATTCCAGACAAAGGAGGATATAGTAGTCATGTACTGTTCGTGCAAACAAAGTTGACACTCAGTGTGGTGGCCAATGGGAGCAATTGTAAATGGGAAATGCCTTTATGGTCATTCCCATCAGCCACCGCACTTTGTTTGCGCATGTAGTAGCTTTACTTTATTACAAGCTTAGAACTGAGGGTAGGGGTATTCCAGTTTGTAAAATAGCATTCCCTAGCTTTCATGGAATAACAAAGTACAGACTGTACAGTATCCAGAATAGTATTGTAGGGTATGGGCAGTCTCCAAAAGATAAAACATGTGTTTTGCTCGAGTATCATGTCGTTTTTGGAAACTCAGAATCTACTATGTAGGAATCAACATGGATTCTGGAAACAGCGATCGTGTGAAACCCAACTCGCTTTATTTGTTCATGAGACCCAGAAAATATTAGTTACAGGCTCCCAGGTAGATGCTGTTTTTCTTGACTTCCGGAAGGCGTTCGATACAGTTCCGCACTGTTGCCTGATAAACAAAGTAAGAGCCTACGGAATATCAGACCAGCTGTGTGGCTGGATTGAAGAGTTTTTAGCAAACAGAACACAGCATGTTGTTATCAACGGAGAGACCTCTACAGACATTAAAGTAACCTCTGGCGTGCCACAGGGGAGTGTTATGGGACCATTGCTTTTCACAATATATATAAATGACCTAGTAGATAGTGTCGGAAGTTCCATGCGGCTTTTCGCGGATGATGCTGTAGTATACAGAGAAGTTGCAGCATTAGAAAATTGTAGCGAAATGCAGGAAGATCTGCAGCGGATAGGCACATGGTGCAGGGAGTGGCAACTGACCCTTAACATAGACAAATGTAATCTATTGCGAATACATAGAAAGAAAGATCCTTTATTGTATGATTATATGATAGCGGAACAAACACTGGTAGCAGTTACTTCTGTAAAATATCTGGGAGTATGCGTGCGGAACGATTTGAAGTGGAATGATCATATAAAATTAATTGTTGGTAAGGCGGGTACCAGGTTGAGATTCATTGGGAGAGTCCTTAGAAAATGTAGTCCATCAACAAAGGAGGTGGCTTACAAAACACTCGTTCGACCTATACTTGAGTATTGCTCATCAGTGTGGGATCCGTACCAGATCGGGTTGACGAAGGAGATAGAGAAGATCCAAAGAAGAGCAGAGCGTTTCATCACAGGGTTATTTGGTAACTGTGATAGCGTTACAGAGATGTTTAACAAACTCAAGTGGCAGACTCTGCAAGAGAGGCGCTCTGCATCGCGGTGTAGCTTGCTCATCAGGTTTCGAGAGGGTGCGTTTCTGGATGAGGTATCGAATATATTGCTTCCCCCTACTTATACCTCCCGAGGAGATCACGAATGTAAAATTAGAGAGATTAGAGCACGCACAGAGGCTTTCAGACAGTCGTTCTTCCCGCGAACCATACGCGACTGGAACAGGAAAGGGAGATAATGACAGTGGCACGTAAAGTGCCCTCCGCCACACACCATTGGGTGGCTTGCGGAGTATAAATGTAGATGTAGATGTAAAAGAGGCTCCCATAAAAACATACCAAAAAACGATATCAGAGTCAGTTTTTCACAAGACTGAATGTCATACATTATCCATTAAAGCAATGCAGTCACACTACTCTCTGCATGATGACACAAATCCAAAACACCTGCCAAAAAATTTGACTATAAACAATACACATCTAAAAGTTTCACACAAGTACTGTATCAATCTTCCTTATAAAAACAATAATGCAGTGCCCATTTTATTTAGAAGTATGAAGCAAAGTTCCTTCTGACATGCTCCTGAGCATCACAAGCTCTGCAATATTGTATTTGTCCACACTGGGCAAGCAACATTCAATTAAAATGTCTTCCCTGTATGGGAATATACATAATGAATAAACAGGTACAGGTTGTAGGCCATGGTTGATGACGTATGGAGGTCTGGGGTTGGCAGTGAGTTACATTTGGCTAGCCTAACGGTAAGGTGACTGCTTGTGATAAGCAACACATCTGGGTTCAAGTAACTATCTGGCACAAATTTTCATTGTTTTCATTTCATTATATTGCTGACGGTTTTCCATGTTTGCAAATGTGAATATATTTCATGTATTCATTATAAAAGCTACTGGAAAGTGTATCAAACTTAATACACAAGTTTGTATGTTCCATATCTGATATATGTACTATATGTGATTCATCTTCCCCCCATGAACCATGGACCTTGCCATTGGTGGGGAGGCTTGCGTGCCTCAGCGATACAGATAGCCGTACCACAGGTGCAACCACAATGGCAGCAGTCTGGGTGATTGACTGATCTGGCCTTGTAACACTAACCAAAACGACCTTGCTGTGCTGGTACTGTGAACGGCTGAAAGCAAGGGAAAATTACAGCTGTAATTTTTCCCGAGGGCATAAGGCTTTACTGTACAGCTAAATGATAATGGTGTCCTCGTGGGTAAAATATTCTGGAGGTAAAATGGTCCGCCTTTTGGATCTCCAGGTGGGGACTAGTCAGGAGGATGTTGTTATCAGGAGAAAAAAAAACAGGCATTCTATGGATCAGAGCATGGAATGTCAGATATCGTAATCAGGCAGGTAGGTGACTACAGGGTTATAAATCCAAAATCAATTAGGGGTAATGCAGGAGTAGGTTTAATAATGAATAGGAAAATAGGAATGCAGGTAAGCTACTACAAACAGCATAGTGGATGCATTATTGTGGCCAAGATAGATGCAAAGCCCATGCTTACCACAGTAGTACAAGTTTATATGCCAACTAGCTCTGCAGATGATGAAGAGATTGATGAAATGTATGATGCGATAAAAGAAATTATTCAGATAGTGAAAGGAAACGAAAATTTAATAGTCATGGGTGACTCGAACTCGATAGTAGGAAAAGGAAGAGAAGGAAACGTAGCAGGTGAATATGGGTTGGGGGGAAGAAATGAAAGAGGAAGCCACCTGGTAGAATTTTGCACAGAGTATAACTTAATCATAGCTAACACTTGGTTCAAGGATCATGAAAGAAGGTTGTATACATGGAAGAAGCCTGGAGATACTGGAAGGTTTCAGATAGATTATATAATTGTAAGACAGAGATTTAGGAACCAGGTTTTAAATTGTAAGACATTTCCAGGGGCAGATGTGGACTCTGACCACAATCTATTGGTTATGAACTGTGGATTAAAACTGATGAAACTGCAAAAAGGTGGGAATTTGAGGAGGTGGGATCTAGATAAACTGAAAGAACCAGATGTTGTAGAGAGCTTCAGAGAGAGTATTAGGGAACAATTGACAAGAATGGAGGAAAGAAATACAGTAGAAGAAGAACGGGTAGCTTTGAGAGATGAAATAGTGAAGGTAGCAGATGATCAAGTAGGTAAATAGATGTGGGCTAATAGAAATCCTTGGGCAACAGAAGAGATATTGAATTTAATTGATGAAAGGAGAAAATACAAAATTGCAGTAAATGAAGCAAGCAAAAAGGAATACAAACGTCTCAAAAATGAGGTCGACAGAAAGTGCAAAATGGCTAAGAAGGGGTGGCTGGAGGTCAAATGCAAGGATGTAGAGGTGCATATCACTAGGGGTAAGATAGATACTGCCTACAGGAAAATTAAAGAGACCTTTGGAGAAAGGAGAGCCACTTGCATGAATATCAAGAGCTCAGATGGAAATCCACTTCTAAGCAAAGAAGGGAAAGCAGAAAGCTGGAAGGAACATATAGAGGGTCTGTACAAGGGTGATGTTCTTGAGGACAATATTATAGAAATGGAAGAGAATGTAGATGAAGATGAAATAGGAGATATGATACTGCGTGAAGAGTCTGACAGAGCACTGAAAGACCTAAGTCAGAGTAAGGCCCCAGGAGTAGACAACATTTCATTAGAACTACTGACAGCCTTGGGAGAGCCAGGCCTAACAAAACTCTACCAGCTAGTGAGCAAGATGTATGTGACAGACAAAATATGCTCAGACTTCAAGAAGAATGTAATAATTCCAATTCCAAAGAAAGCAGGTGTTGACAGATGTGAAAATTACTGAATTATCAGTTTAATAAGCCATGGCTGCAAAATACTAAGGCGAATTCTTTACAGATGAATGGAAAAACTCATCGAAGCGGACCTCGGGGAAGATCAGTTTGGATTCCGCAGAAATGTTTGAACACGTGAGGCAATACTGACCCTACGACTTATCTTAGAAGAAAGATTAAGGAAAGGCAAACCTACGTTTCTAGCATTTGTAGACTTAGAGTTATCTTTGGACAATGTTGACTGGAATACTCTCTCTCAAATTCTGAAGGTGGCAGGTGTAAAATACAGGGAGCGAAAGGCTATTTACAATTTGTACAGAAACCAGATGACAGTTATAAGAGTTGAGGGACATGAAAGGGAAGCAGTGGTTGGGAAGGGAGTGAGACAGGCTTGTAACCTTTCCCCAATATTATTCAATCTGTATATTGAGCAAGCAGTAAAGTAAACAAAAGAAAAATTTGGAGTAGGAATTAAAATCCATGGAGAAGAAATAAAAACTTTGAGGTTTGCTGATGACATTGTAATTCTGTCAGAGACAGCTAAGGACTTGGAAGAGCAGTTGAACAGAATGGATAATGTCTTGAAAGGAGGATATGGGATGAACATCAACCAAAGCAAAACGAGGATAATGAATGTAGTCAAATTAAAGTGGGTGATGCTGCAGGAATTAGATTAGGAAATGAGATGCTTAAAGTAGTAAAGGAGTTTTGCTATTTGGAGAGCATAATAACTGATGATGGTCGAAGTAGAGAGGATATAAAATGTAGACTGGCAATGGAAAGGAAAGCGTTCCTGAAGAAGAGAAATTTGTTAACATCAAGTATAGATTTAAGCGTCAGGAAGTCGTTTCTCAAAGTATTTGTATGGAGTGTAGCCATGTATGGAAGTGAAACGTAGACAATAAATAGTTTAGACAAGAAGAGAATAGAAGCTTTCAAAATGTGGTGCTACAGAAGAATGCTGAAGATTAGATGGGTAGATCACATAACTAATGAGGTATTGAATAGAATTGGAGAGAAGACAAATTTGTGGCACAACTTCACTAGAAGAAAGGGTCAGTTGGTGGGGCATAATCTGAGGCATCAAGGGATCACCAATTTAGTATTGGAGGGCAGCGTGGAGGGTAAAAAATGTAGAGGGAGCCCAAGAGATGAATAAACTAAACAGATTCAGAAGGATGTAGGCTGCAGTAGGTACTGGTAGATGAAGAAGCTAGCACAAGATAGGGTAGCATGGAGAGCTGCATTGAACCAGTCTCAGGACTGAGGACCACAACAACAACAACAACATGTGATTCATTGGACAGAAAAATAAAAGAGTCAATAAGTAGCACAAAAGACATTGCACTTGAAGAGGGCAGAAGATTTTGTAAGTACAAAAGAAAACAATTTCTGACAGTAAAACAAGAGCTGATTAACAGTATTTCATTTGACTACATGCAAAATTTGCCTCTACCCCCCCCCCCCCCCCCCTTGCAGACAAATATCATTTACTATGATAGAATATTATGGTACAGTGTTTTTGGGATTCATATTCTGGTCAGATCACTCAGTTTCAGTTTCCCACTATTTTGAACATGAAGGAAATAAAGGTCTTAATGTAGTCACTTCCATGATTTTGAACTATCATCAACAAAAGCAAAACAAGGATAATGGAATGTAGTCGAATTAAGTCGGGTGGTGCTGAGGGTATTAGATTAGGAAATGAGACACTTAAAATAGTAAAGGAGTTTTGCTATTTGGGGAGCAAAATAACTGATGATGGTCAAAGTAGAGAGGATATAAAATGTAGACTGGCAATGGCAAGGAAAGCGTTTCTGAAGAAGAGAAATTTTTTAATATTGAGTATTGATTTAAGTGCCAGGAAGTCGTTTCTCAAAGTATTTGTATGGAGTGTAGCCTTGTATGGAAGTGAAACATGGACGATAAATAGTTTAAACAAGAAGAGAATAGAAGCTTTCAAAATGTGGTGCTACAGAAGAATGCTGAAGATTAGATGGGTAGATCACATAACTAATGAGGAGGTGTTGAATAGGATTGGGGAGAAGAGAAGTTTGTGGCACAACTTGACTAGAAGAAGAGATCGGTTGGCAGGACATGTTCTGAGGCATCAAGGGATCACCAGTTTAGTATTGGAGGGCAGCGTGGAGGGTAAAAATCGTAAAGGGAGACCAAGAGATGAATACGCCAAGGAGATTTAGAAGGATGTAGGTTGCAGTAGGTACTGGGAGATGAAGAAGCTTGCACAGGATAGAGTAGCACGGAGAGCTGCATCAAACCAGTCTCAGGACTGAAGACCACAACAACAACAACAACAAATAACATCCCATTAGAAAATCAAAGAGATGAGCTTGTAATCATTAGCGATGTGCATCCTGGGCAAAAAGAAAATTTATTATGGTTCAGAGCTTCTAAAGACAAGCACACCACCTAAAGGTCTACAAAAGGATCAAATATTTGTTTCCAATGTGAGGACACAGCTATTAACCAATTGTTGAAGACTTCTCATTGATAGGGCATAAGAAGCAGAAGATAAAGACCACAGAAATATCTGAAACTTGGGTCAGAAAAATTACTGAAGTGCTTCCATTCATGAAAAATGATCATTTTGTAGATATTAAACATGCTATGTGCATTCTGTTTGAAAACATCTAAGTCTCCACTGAAACTCTTACTTGGGCTCAGGGAATATGCATATCATTGTTAAGAGAAGTCCTACTACCTAGTATACTGCTTTGGATCTACATCAGTAGCATGAAGACAATCAGTTATTCAGCTAACTAAGGCCAAACATCTTTGTAATCTGATGTAGTTCGTGGAAGAAGGGAACACAACCTTCTACAAGGACCCACTTTATGGTATCACAGATGACAATTATAAAGAAGATGAGGAGATGATGATAACACTGATGGCTGTGAGGATCTGTAACAAACAATTATGGGAACAGTAGGAATAAATAAACTGCTGTTTTCAGTTTGTTGTAATAAAACCAATATTGTCTTGTGTTCATTGTTGCACACTTCCAGGCAGAATTTTGAAAATACAATAAATTACTCCAGTGAAAAATATTAGCACTTTCTCTTTTATTGATTTTCTATAAATACTAGAGAAGTCCAAAAAAAATTTCTCTTTAAGAATTAACTATAGATTGTTCACTTAAAAAAGCACATTAATGAGAAAAGTGTCCCTACTTGAACATATTATGAATATCATTTGAACACTTTTCTTGCTTCAGTTTAAATGGTGGAAAGCTTTTTTTTATTCCTAAAAAAATGACAGTTTTGAACTTGTCCAGTTTTTGTAAGAAACCTCTCAACTGTTTCTTCTTGTCTGACAGGGAGCTCATTAATGCATCTAGGTCTATCAAGAATAGCTGGAAGTTTCCTAAATACTATCTGTACACTGTTACAATTACCAGGGAAGTGACAACTCACAAGCACATTGTTCCTGGTTATGATCTACAAGAAAACTAATTGTCTCAGTATTACTGACTTTATATGCAACTCTACGTATGTTACAGCCCCTCCTTTTCTCATGTAACTCTACACAAAAGTGCTGTAAGTCTATAATTCCTGATATTTAACTTCTTCATCCCTGTGGTTAACTGGTATTCACATCAGCACAGAACATCTATCTCTTCAGAATTTTCCACATCTTCTATGTGTACAAGAAGCTTACCCCTCTTGTTCCCAACTGCCTAGTGTTTTGATGAAACAAATTGATTTTATTTCCTGGACACTGTCACATATATTAGGGTTATGTTCCTACCTAATTTCTTGCAGTACTGTCTGTCTGTAGCCCGACTCTAACCTAAAAAATATTCCTCTCTGACTTCAGTAATTACATGCATATTGTCTTATGTGTCTGTGATTCACCTTACACTTTCTACAATGTGCTCAGTTAATCTGTCCTTCCTTCTCCTACTCAGCTGCAGGCCATGATCTGTGTATCCTTATCTCTCACATGCAGCAACAGGTATGACACTGGTATGAGACTTTATTTCTGTCAAAAGTAGTCTGCTCAACTATTTGATTATGTGTCTAACAGCTGTGTTAACCTAGAGCTGGTCATGGCACTGCAAAACCTCCACAAACTTCACATGAGTGTGTGCTATTGCTGCTCCTATTTCCCCCATGTCACTGTTAACGCAATACTCTAAGTTGCTAGCCAGGCTGTTTTCTGCCCCTCCTACTATAAGTACCTGATCCAATCCATCAAAATCTCTGCACAAGGCTCATGCATTCCTTGTCACATGGCTAAACTTGGCACTAGGTTTTACAATGCTTGTGACATGCCGTTTACACCTAAATTTTCTTGTAACGTTTGATTTGGTCTACACCCCTCTAGTGACTTACCTACCAGCAGGACTTTATACCTGACTTTTCTAATGGTATAGCTTTAAATTTATTCATATGAGTCTGTTGCACTCTACTTTGCTCAAAAACTGGTTGAGGCTCTTTTCCTATATTAGGTAACATGTTTCTTTCTTTCTTTATTTATTTAGCAGCTTATGATGTACATCTATGGAGTAACTCCAAGTACATATTTGCTTTGTCAGTTTTCCAATAAAATACATTACTTTTACTGATTCTAACTATAGTTTTGCTAAGATAACTAATAAAATTTAGCCACAACATTTCTGGAAATCTACATCATAGTTACAAAATTTTAGATACTATAAACTGAATGGATTTTATGAGGCATACATAATCTATGTACCTAAATTACAGAACATTTCATTGCAATAATTCTATATTATGGGTCCATCATTTTAAATATAAGGTATAATACAGTCATATAGCACATACATATTCTAGATCCCATTTTGTTTACATTTATAAAAACAATTTAACAGCAATGATACTGTAGAAAACAAAATATTTAGATAAAACAGTGCTGTTGAGAGGTTAACACATTTTAGTTTTTCTTTTCCTCTATACCTTTTCTAGTGTACTATGCCTGTTTGCTTCAGTTATTTTCATTTGAAAGAAATTCTCTGATTGAATATAAAGGGGTTTCTAATAGCAGTTGTTTGATTGACTGTTTAAACTTATCCTTCGATTTGGCATTAATGATGTGTGGTGGTAAAGAGTTGTACAAATCTACTGCCATATAACCACTGCTTCTCTCATACTGATTTGTGTTATGCTGTGAAATTCTTAATTTCTTGGTGTTTCTGGTGTGGTGGTGGTGTACATCTTCATTTTTGTTGAATTTATCTTTATGATCCCAAGCAAGGAGCAGAATTTTATATATGTACAAGCTGTAGAAGGTCAGAATCTTAAATATTTTGAAAAGAGGCTTGCAACTATCTCTTGTTCTTTTGGTTTGTATTATTCTAATTGCTTCCTTTTGTAATTTGAATATTTAAATTGCCTCTGCCAAGTGGCCCCAGATTTCTATACCATAGCTCATTATAGCACTGAAGTATGAAAAATACCCCATGTGCACATCATTTTCAGTTATTTGTGGCTTAATTTGTCTCAGAGCAAAAACAGCATTGCTAAGTTTATTGATTATGTTGGAAATATGATCTTTCCATTCTAAACAACTGTCCACGGTGATCCCTAAAAATTTAGCACTTTCAACTACTCTTACATCTAGCTCTTGCAAATTTGTCATTTCACTTGCTTTTCTTTTGGTGTTGCTAACTAGTATTGCATTAGTTTTCTCATAATTGAGAATTAACCTATTCACTTCAAACTTTTACTTATGGCCTCCTGTAAGCTCAGTCTCACAGTTATGCTTGTTGCGCAATCTGTGAAGAGTATCAGTTTACTGTCTACGTTACAAGGTAAATCATTTACATGTATAAAGAAAAGGAGGGCTCCTAGAATACTACCCTGAGGCAACCCATGTTTTATATCTTGTAGTTATGATAGCTGTTTCCCTTGATTGTGTGACACTTCCACTGCTTGTTTTCTGTTCTGCAGAAGTGACTTTATGATATCAAGAGCAGTTGCTCCAATTCCATAGTGGTGTAGCTTCTTTATCAATAGAATGTAAAACTGACTGTTAGCCAGAATTTGAAGTGTGATTTCTGGGGTTTTCTCCTTTTGCCTATTACCTATCATATTTTCCCAGCTCTGATTTTCTGTAACTCCCATTATCCCTTCATCCCATCTACCACAAAATACACCATTTCTAATTCTCCTGAAGGGCACAGATCTTTTTCCACTGTTGCATGATTTTTCTTGTCTTCACTACGTAATCTATAACTCCATGGGAGATTCTCATCTGACACTTTACTGGCTTCCCTGTTACAATCCCCTCCAGTCAAGCATCAACCCAAAATGCTGACATGTACCTCCCATCTGTCCTAGATGGTGGTGCATATGTACATACTGGTAAATTGCTCAGTAAATATCAGTAAATTACCATCATTAAATTGTCTACTATGTGAAGAAAAGGGATAAAATGTGTCAGAACATTTGTAGCAACACATAAATGGTATCATTCA
The DNA here is from genome assembly GCF_023864275.1 of Schistocerca cancellata. Lineage (NCBI taxonomy): Eukaryota > Metazoa > Arthropoda > Insecta > Orthoptera > Acrididae > Schistocerca > Schistocerca cancellata. The sequence goes on along the minus strand of NC_064629.1, from coordinate 477,299,193 downwards.
TGTTGCTTCATGGAAGCAAATCTTAGTAAAAATCATGTGATTGGGGAACTGAGAGCAACAGTCCTGAGGCTGTCTTAGAAATGTCTAATGCAAGACTTAAAATAAGTGTGAGGGAAGAACTACAAAACAACTTAACTAAAGTCAGACGATATACTGAAATGCTGAAAAGTTTGCTTCAGTATGTGGATATACTAGCAGAGAATCAAAGCTGTGAACAGGAGTGTGTGTTAATTAGGCCTAAGAAATGCCTCCCCCCACCCCACCATGTTAAATATGAACATTAATCATGTTCCACTAATGAACAGATACAAGGCATTAAATTCAGATGGTCAAAAAACACGGAAAAAAAAATCCATTACCACAGGAAACTGATCATACACTTCTATTGATCAAAAAAGTGCCTGTGGCAACTCGTTACTGTTATGTCCTTTTAAACATAAACATGGTGTTAACACAGTACATGACAACAAGAAATGAAAGACATAAATACAAATAGTGAAGGAAAAATAAGAAATTTACATTCTATCAACGAGTCATGGTAAGAGACTAGCTATTGAGTCAGACTATAAAGTCATTGGAATAACAAAACCCGCAGCTCCTTTACAAGAAGTGCTCAAAAACTGTGAAACTGCAGTAAAAGATGGTGTGAACTGTGTTGTAATTGGGGGAGATAATGATGTGTATAAAAACGAGAGTAGCCTTACTGTAAAAGCACTGAAAGAAGCATTAGGAAAAATGTCACAAGCGAAAGTGTTTTTTGTAAGCATTCCTCACTCACACGACTTAATTGTATACTCATGTGTAAATAGTGAGATCATTGCAACAGACCGAAAACTCAGAAAGATCTGCAGCAGTGTTTTGCACACAATCTTCATTGAGGCAACCAGCTCTGACAGAGAGCATTTTACAAGACATGGACTGCATAGAAATCAGCTAGGCAAGAAAGTTCTGGCCAAAGAAATTCTTCAAGCAATAAAAGTGGTAGCGGTAGACATGCACAGAAAACTTGCACCACCTGCAATAGGTTCATTGCCAATGACAAAAAAATTGAGAATACACCAACAGCACATAAGAAGAAACATTTGTGGCTACATCTCTAGAAGAAATAAGGCCTATGTCAGCATCAGAATGGGAACCATCATTGTACCATTGGCATCATCAGAAGCAGTAGTAGAAAATGTATCAGTTATAGAAGCACCTCCACAAACTGCAGTATTACTAGGTCAGTCACAAATGATAAAATTGACAGGTTTTTAAGTCCCTTACTAACAGAAACTGGTTTGGCCAATGGTCTGGTGACACAAATAATAGTCTATGTAAAGATCTGTCAGCAAACTAAAATTTAAAAGGTTTTTCAAACCATTTTGACACGAAATTTAATGACTGCATAATGATAAAGAAATGCAAAATAATCAAGGGCTCCAAAGGCAAGGGTATAAACAAACAAAACCCATGATACACTGCACAACTAACAAATCTGCGAAACCCAGTTATGTTGTTGCACAGTATACATAAAAATCTGGAGACTAACCATGCCAGATCATCCTATGTTCATTGTAGGAATAAGTACAAAAAAACCATTGTGGAAGCCAAAAGAGCTCACAACTTCATCAGTATTGAGAATTCTATGAATAGATGTAAAGCTGCATAAATAGTGTTACTAAAGATGAAATAAATAGGAAAATCAGTATATGCCCTCAGAAATTCAAAGATTTCTTTATTAAATCAGTACAAGAAGTAGGAAATCCTATGACCAAACCTGTTAGTAGCTCATCTGAGATTATTTCAAACAATGTCTGTAAAGCACTAGTAAATACAAGTATGTTTACTTTCTCTGAGGTCCCACCTAGCCTTGCCCTAAAAATAGTTAAACATCTGACATCATCTGAGAGTGTAGACATATATGACATTTTTTGTAACATTCTAAAAAAGTAATAGATTGTAGTGTGTATCCTTTAACATACTGCATAAAGAAGCATATATCTGAGGGATATTTTCCTGATGAGCGAAAAGTTTCTAGGGTAGTCCCAATGCACAAAAATGGAGATATTAACTCACCTTCAAATTACAGAACAATTTCCATAGTCCCAGCTGTCTCTAAAGTATTTGAATGTGAAATATGTACTTAGAAAATGCAGGAATAATTAGCGAATCACAGCATGGTTGTAGGAAAAACTTGTCGACTGTTGATGTTATAGAGTCAGTAGTCAAACTTATACATCAAGTGTTTGAGGATAAAGGATTTGCTCAAGTCACCTTTTGTGAGCTAAGTAAGGCTTTTGACTGTGTAGAGCATAAAATACTCCTAGAATAAATGGAGTACTACGGCATTGTAGGTAACAGCCTTAAACCATGAAAATCATACCTATAGGATCCCAAGCAAGCTGTTTGTGTAGGCAAAGAAAAGTCCAGTATTGAATTAGTTAAAACAGGTGTACCACAGGGATCTGTACTCAACCCTTTTCTGTTCCTAATAATGATTCATAATCTGCCATCATTCATCAAGTCCATGACAGTACTATATGCAGATGATAGAACTTTACTTCATTGTAGTAATGATTTCAGTATCCTCAAAGCTTGTGTTGCAAGCATCCTATCAGTTTAAAGCAAATTACTTCCCACTGAATGATAACAAAATGCAGCAGATGGTTTTTAGTCTAAAAGACAAGCCTCCATCAGATGATCGTAGTTGGGTTAAGTTTTTAGGGGTACATACAGATGAAAAATTATCCTGGGGTCAACATGTACAACATATTAGTGGTAAATTGTCTAGAGTGATGTAATTGCTATGGCAACCTATGGACTGTGTACCTCAAAATTATGTTAGAACGTTGTATTTTGCATGTTTCCAAAGCACCCTAACATATGGTATTATTTTATGGAGGAATTCGAGTCCAGTGCATGACATCCTAATACTAAAAAAGAAAATCATTAGGATAATTACTGGTTCTCCGTATAAAGCACACTACAAACCATTGTTCTGTGAACAAAAAGTCATGACTGTAATAAACATATATACTTACTATGTTTTACTCCATGCAAAAAAGAAGTTACTGGAAGCAAAATGTAGAGAAAATATACATTGCTACAACACAGAAGGAGCAGATTCATTTATACTCCTTACCACAGACTGTCAAAGTCACTTAACAGCTATGAACTGATGGGGCACAAATTATTTAATAAGCTTCCACAATATGTAGAAGAACTACCTGAACAAGCATTAAAAAAAAAAAAAAAAAAAAAAAAAAACTGTGTGAGTGGCTAGTTGCTCACCCATTCTATGACATAAATGATTATTTCAAATGTAACCCTCTTGTTTTATTTGAATTATCAGGTATGTTGTGTTATATGCCTGATGTTGTCTAATGCTGTAATGGCCAACATCCATATTTGTCAGATTAGATTTACTTTCATTCCAATTGATCCATAGTGAGGAGGTCCTCCAGGATGTGGAACACATCAGAAAAACAACAATACATGACAAATGTTTACAACTCAAACAAATAAGCTAATGTACCATTCAACGGGTCTCAAGTGGAATGATCATCATTTTTTAATGAACACTATATGAAAGAATCATTTTACAAATTCTAATGCACTGAATTTGAAATAAAAAAGTTTATTTATTTATTTATAAGGTAATAAGCATGTAATACAACTACTATAATACTTATTTACATTGAACACATTACTGCACTGAAATGTACTGTACTTATATATATACACACACACAAATCATTTGGTTCTACTGAGAAATTCATCAATGGAGTAGAAGGAGTTGGCCAACAATAAATCCTTTAGGCTTCTGTTAAACTCAATTTCATTGGTTGTTAAGCTTTTTTATGGCTGCTGGCAAGTTATTGAAAATATGTGTTCCTGAATAATGCACACCTTTTTGTACAAGACTAAGTGACTTTAAATCATTGTGAAGACTATTCTTATTTCTAGGATTGATTCCATTAATTGCACTGTTGGTTTGAAAAAGTGATATATTTTTAATGACAAATTTCATTAAAGAATAAATATATTGGGAAGCAGTAGTTAGTAGCCCTTGTTCCCTTAACAGGCTTCTGCAGGATGTTCTTGAGTTCACATCACATATAACTCTTACTGCACATTTTTGTGCCCGGAAAACCTCAGCGTGGCTTGATGAATTACCCCAAAAAATAATTCCATATGACATTATGGAATGAAAGTAAGCATAGTATGCCAGCTTTTTCATGCTTATATCCCCTATGTCTGACACAATTCGCATTACAAATGCAGATTTGTTAAGACACTTCAGCAGTACTTTCTCCAGTTGAATTTATTATCAAGCTGTAATTCCAAGAATTTAACACTGTCCCCTTCTTCTATCTGCTTGTTATCATATGTTAGGCATATACTCGTGGGACAACCCTTGCAAGTTCTGAACTGCATGTAGTGTGTTTTTTCAAAGTTTAGTGACAAGGAATTTGCAAAGAGCTAGTGATAAATGTCCAAAAATATTTTATTAGCTGATCTTTCTAAGACTACACTCAATTTGCTATTTATTGCAATGTTTGTATCATCGGCAAACAAAACAAACCTGGCATCTGGTAATGTTACTGATGAAAGGTCATTGATATGCAGAAGAAAAAGTAAGGGCCCTAAAATGGAACCTTGTGGGACCCCACATGTAATTAGTTCCCACTTGGATGATGCCTGATAGCTTGATACATGTCTCTTTCCTAATAACACCCTTTGTTTCCTGCCAGAGATATAAGATTTGAACCATTTTGCAGCAGTTCCTGTTACACTATAATATTCTAATTTACTTAAATGGATATTGTGATTTACACAGTCAAATGCCTTTGACAGATCACAAAATATACCAGTTGCCTGCAATATTTTATCTAATGAATTAAGCACATTTTCACTGTAAGTGTAGATAGCTTTCTCAATATCAGAACTCTTTAGAAATCCGAACTGTGACTTTGACAGTATATTATTTGAGATAAGATGGTTATAAGGCCAATTGTACATTACTTTTTCTAAAATTTTTGAGAATGCTGGTCCAACTTTTTCAGTAAACTAAAAAGCACTACCACACATTTAAATTTTAATAAAGTAATAATTAGGAAACTTATATTTTTGTGTTGTGAAGCTTATGTGTAGGTTGCAGGCAGAACTAAACACATGAGAATATTATTGTGCAACATACTCTACCTCCAATACTATCAAATTCTGTTTCTTCACAAAATCAGTGACCTGATCAAGAATAGCCTGTTGATGATACGGCTTGGCTCTTGAAAGAAGTTGCAGGATTCCATTAGGTGGTGCAGGTATCTGAGCCTGAATTGTGTTGTCATTGGCTGTTGTAAAATGAGCAGTGTGCTTGCCATATAGCTCATTTCATTAAACTGTCACTGTATGCAGCAAAATTCTGCTGCTACATGTAGGGTAACATCTCAATATGATAGGCTTCCATATTAGAAAATTACTGCATAAAGAAGTTCTACTTTGGCAAATATGACCCTGCAAGGTGGCTAAGTGGCATAGTCATACTAAATGTGTTCTTTTAGACTTAAATGTGATAACAGAATGAAAAAGAGCAATGCCCTTTTTTCTCACTCTGATAGTGTACAGCTATTTAAAATAAAAATAAATTTATGTGAATTTCATTACAAATACTGTACATTACCTTTCCTTGTTACTATGTTTGAACAGCTGCAAGAAACTACCATGAAGACTTATTATGCTACCAATAATTATTCTTTTTTTTTATTTTCAGATGTCATAAATGCCACATCAGAGTCACCTGACATTGTCAGCATAATGACAGAAGATGTAACCACTCAGTTTCATGGTTTCTTCAAGTTTTACTACACCTACAACCTGTATTGAGCCTGTTATCAACAATAACATGCTGAATTCATTTGGGGAAATAAACAGTACATTTCTTGACAAAAGAAACCTGGGTGTCATAATGACTACATAACATGGCATGTGATGAGGGCCTCCCGTTGGGTGGACCGCTCGCCTGGTGCAAGTCTTTCGATTTGACACCACTTCGGTGACTTGCGTGTCGATGGGGATAAAATGATGATGATTAGGACAACACAACACCCAGTCCCTGAGTGGAGAAAATCTCCAACCCAGCCAGGAATCGAACCCAGGCCCTTAGCATTGACAGTCCGTCGTGTTGACCACTCAGCTGCGGGTGGCGGACATCATAATGACTAAGCTGAACCAATTGCTAATGTGACAAGAACACAATTGCCCTCAGAATTCTAAGTCTGAGAATCACCACAAGCTGGCACTAGGCTTTTACAGTTTGCAATTTGAAGAGAAAGGTTTACTTATGTGGACAGTCCATTCCTGTTTGTACTAGTTTTGTGGTGGTTTGTGGTATGCAATAAAGAAAAGTTTTCACAGTTTTCAGAGCCACTCAATGTAACCTTCTTTATATTCCATTTCAACTCTGAGGTAAAAATCAGTGTTTATAAGAGAGCAGTAGTACTTTATATCACTTTTTGGCTTGCCAAAAATAGAAGTACCATCTAAAAGTGTATATACTGGGTGATCAAAAAGTCAGTATTAAGTTGAAAACTTAATAAACCACAGAATAATGTAGATAGAGAGGTAAAAATTGACACACATGCTTGGAATGACATGGGGTATTATTAGAATAATAATAAAAAAAAAGTTCACAAAATGTCCAACAGATGGGGCTGGACAGCAAAACGTCAGTGACTGCACATGACAATCGTGTATAAAAGGAGCTGTAATGACAGAGAGAATCAGATGTGCCAGCAGTCGCAGCATGTTGACATTACCTGAAAAGGTGCTTTTAGTGAAGCTGTATTATCAGAACGGGGAATGTGCTAGTTCAGTGTTATGATCCTATCACCATAGGAAGGGGATTCGAATGGGTAAAGGTCCGTTGACAAATGCAGCTGTGGTGAGAATGATTTCGAAGTTCAAAGCCATGGGTTGTTCAGACAATAGACCCCATAGTGGCTGACTGAGCACAAGGCGTAATGCTGCTGAGACAGTTCAGGAAGAAATGGAGTCTGTAACGGGTTCATCTATGCACAGGGAAGTCAGCACTGGGGCAGTCGCATCAGCATTCCATACACTACTGTTTGGTTGGCACTGAGGTGTACCCTCTGATGCTATCCGTACAAAATCCATCAGCATTATGAACTGTTACCTGTCAATTTAGTGAAGAAGAGGGCATTTGCAGTGTGGGGAATTTCGAAAGATGGCAGAAGATGACGATTGGTTGAGTAACGTGTTGTGGACCGGTGAAGCTCATTTGACACTCCGAGGGTCTGTCAACACCCACAACTGCAGAATTTGGGCTACCAAAAATCCTAGAACTGTCGTGGAAATTCCATTGCATGATGAGAAAGTCATGGTATGGGTTGGATTTACCACATCTGCCATTATTGGGCTTTTTTCTTTGAGGAAATGTGTGATTCTGGTTTTGTAACTGCTACCGTGATGGGTGAGAGCTACGCCGATATGTTACAGAATTGCATCATCCCCAGCCTGGCTGTTAAACACCTGCTGGAACGTACAATGTTTATGCAGGATGGCGCTTCACCCCGTATTGCTAAACGCATGAAAGATCTCTTGGGCTCATCGTTTGGTGATGATCGTGTGTTCAGCTGCCACTTTCGCCATACTTGGCCTCCCAGGTCCCCAGACCTCAGTCCATGCAATTATTGGCTTCGGGGTTACCTGAAGTCGCAAGTGTATCATGATCAACCGACATCTCTAGGTATGCTGAAAGACAACATCCGACACCAATGCCTCACCATAACTCCGGACATGCTTTACAGCGCTGTTCACAATATTATTCCTCGACTACAGCTATTGTTGAGGAATGATGGTGGACATATTGAGCATTTCCTGTAAAGAACATCATCTTTGCTTTGTCTTACATTGTTATGCTAATTATTGCTATTCTGATCAGATCAAGCGCCATCTGTCAGACATTTTTTGAACTTTTGTATTTTTTTGGTTCTAATAAAACCCCATGTCATTTCAAGCATGTGTGTCAATTTTTACCTCTCTATCTACATTATTCCGTGATTTATTCAGTTTTCCAATTTATACTGACTTTTTGATCACCCGGTATTTTGACACTGCTGTCGATAGTTAACCATCTCTGAACACCTCATACTCCAGACATCTCCTATGATCAAATCTCCAGGCATCGGGCACTAGTCACCACACACCTGTTCTCAATTCCAGAGACCACCTGTAGTCAACACTGTGTGCTACTGCTTTATTGCTTTGGAAGGAAGGAAGCAATATTAGTATTAAACATTCATTCAAAAGTCATCAGTCATTGAGCACATACTCAGATTGTGGAAGAATGGGGAAGGAATTAGGACATGTCTATTTCAAAGAAACCACCCTGAAATTCAACCACAATCAGTTTGGGAGATCTATGCATAACCTGGTTCAAGTTGTTAAGATGAGGATTTGAACTGCCATCCTCCTGAATGCGAGTCCAGTGCCTTACCATCATGCAACCTGATTCAATCCATCACACTAGTGAGTGAGTGTTTCTTTTTAGTTGTATTTCTGAACTCACTTGATAATGGCTTATATCCTTCATGTGATACTGTGAATAATTCTCACCCAAGATTTGATATTTAGTTAGTATATTTGAGATTTTCTCCAGGAATGTATTTATGCTCATATATGACAGCTAATTTTAACTTTAAAATTACAAACAATATGTTTTAGCAATCATTATAACTAAGACATGGCTCTGCAGGCAGCAGTGTCTAATTTGCTCAGTGGTGCATCACTCCTGTCACTTGTTAGGATGATATCATTATAGGCATGAGTCATTGACAGATGACACCAGTTGACATGGACCTGAGTTACAGAGCTGCACGTAGTTGTACTAGCAGTTGACGGACAGTGCTAGCAGTCATAGTCAAAACAATGTTGTAAAGTTATATTTGATTAATATTTAATGTATTTGCATAGTTACAATTGTTTCATATGTGTAGTAATTAGCAGTGTGAGAGTTGTATGAGTGAAGAAGTAAATGAAAATTGTTTTGTTTATTCACGAAGTACCAGTTAAACTATACAGGGGATTTACTATAATTAAATGTGCAGTCAGTTTATGGTACTAATAAATCATGAGTAGAAGACAAATTAATCAGTAATTTCAGAAGGAGTAATTTTATATTTGATACTTTTCTAAGTTTGTTTATTTAGCAATTGCCATAGAAAGAAATGTTTTACTATGATTGGTCATTGAAGTAAAGTGCGGGTTAGCGCAGGATAATACTGCAACCTGATTTCCTGTTTGTGATATCAGCCAATCAGAAAAATGCAGGCTTGCACCAATCTATGCTGGGAACAAAGCCTTTGGTGTGGTCTAGGTTGGTCGGGGCTGAGGGTTCGAACTAGTAACATCTCATTGAAAGCAGCTCCGACAAAAGTACTTTAAAATCGCAGAAAAATGCTAATTCTGAGTTCACAAAGTAGTACAAAGTTTATTTAAGTGAACGGTATAGTGGGAGTTGTGTGGAATTTTGTATGGAATATCAAAATTATTGCTTTTGACTGTTAGTTAAAACTGCGTGGCGTGTTGTGCGATCTAAGACTGGAATAGGTATATGTGTAGAGCATGGTGCACAACATTTGAGCGAGCATTTTAATAACTAAATGATCTGGTAAACTCTATTAAATTTGGTAACGGGTGTAAATACCATAAACTGGCTACGTGTGTGATTGTACTGTGCATGTGAACTTTACGTTGTGTTGCCACTTAGTACGGACTTGGCAATATTAACTGTGATCTTTATCGTAAAAATATACCTGAAAATTTACATTGCCAAGTTAAAACTTTTATTTCAGTAGCTAGCCACATCCCATTTACCGGACAATTCTATGTACGTTGCAACCTGCAATAGACAGTAGTGGTCTAGTATTTTCTACTACAGCTTTTAACTAGACAAATGAACATTTTGGACACTGGCAGGGCGGTAAAAAGTAACATTCCACACCGCACACTTACAGTACATAAAGACTGTACCATATGTCAGTTCAAATGATGATGAAGGATTTTTGTGCTCTGAGTCAGTTTTATTCCCTCTTCCTTTATCCAGTCACAAATGGTTGGAGTTGAGTCCCATTACACAATCGAAAGGATCTCTCAGAGCATATTGGTGGGTTAATAACAAAAATTGTCACTTTTATCACATATGCCATCAACAGAAACACTCTTTGATTCTCAGCCAAGCTGTTTTGCGACATTAATAGCATATCATTACAAAAAGGGGTATGCTCCAGTTTGTATAGTGGAAGGAATCATAGACAACCAACCACTTGCTGAGCCAGAAAAATGTGTGCATTATGGCAAGACAAACCTTTCATGAAGCTGAACCTGGTACCATCCCCATAGAAAATCTGGACATTGACAGCTTATCTAAAAAGACAATTGACTGAATATTTTTGATAGTTACTATCCATAGTGACTGTAGATATTGATAGCATACTCCACTTACAGTAAAGTATTTTTTTTCTTCTGGAATATGTCTACAATACTGACAGGAAATTCAGCCTACATTAATAATAATAACAATACCTGTTCCATGCATTCTCCATGTGAATAGAAAAGCTGATATATTTTGCATCTTATATACATCAGCATAGTGCCAGACTTAAACTATGGCTGCAACTGCAGGGGGATTAAAGGTGGGCAGTACCAGAACCAATTCTAAGAAGCATTCTAGAAGCATTCTGTGTATAACTATCTGTTTGATAGTTCATCATATCCTAGATAATCCTAACAAATTTTAAATGACCAAATCAAAATGTACTGAAACTGGAATACCAGAAGTGTGCAAGAAGATACTACTTCCATAGACCACTCGTGGACAACTTTCGGTGACCTGCAGGCATGATTTACATATTTTCTTAAGCTTGCAGGCTACCTCTTCATGTGACATGACAACATTGCTCCTAATACATAGAATCAAAACTATAGCTTCTGTGATGTTAATGTTTATGAGGTAACACAATGATATGGATAGCACTCCTTTCCTGAGACACAATGCCAACAAATTATTCATCAAAACACACTTTTTTTGGAGTACATTCAATATACACTACTGACCATTAAAATTGCTACAAAAAGAAGAAATGCAGATGATAAACGGGTATTCATTGGACAAATATATTATACTAGAACTGACATGCGATTACATTTTCACGCAATTTGGGTGCATAGATCCTGAGAAATCAGTACCCAGAACAACCACCTCTGGCTGTAATAACAGCCTTGATATGCCTGGGCATTGAGTCAAACAGAGCTTGGATGGCGTGTACAGGTACAACTGCCCATGCAGCTTCAACACGATACTACAGTTCATCAAGAGTAGTGACTGGTGTATTGTGACGAGTCAGTTGCTCGGCCACCATTGACCAGATATTTTCAATTGGCGAGAGACCTGGAGAATGTGCTGGGCAGGGCAGCAGTTGAACATTTTCTGTATCCAGAAAGGCCCGTACAGGACCTGCAACATGCGGTCATGCATTATCCTGCTGAAATGTAGGATTTTGCAGGGATCAAATGAAGGGTAGAGCCATGGGTCATAACACATCTGAAATGTAACGTCCACTGTTCAAAGTCCATCAGTGGGAACAAGAGGTGACCGAGATGTATAACCAATGCCATCCCATACCACCACACCGCATGATATGCAAGTATAGCGATGACGAAAAAATGCTTCCAATGTGCGTTCACCACAATGTCACCAAACACGAATGCGGCCATCATGATGCTGTAAACAGAACCTGGATTCATCCAGAAAAATAACGTTTTGCCATTTGTGCACCCAGGTTCGTTACTGAGTACACCATCACAGATGCTCCTGTCTGTGATGCAGTGTCAAGGGTAACCGCAGCCATGGTCTCTGAGCTGATAGTCCATGCTGCTGCAAACATCATCAAACTGTTCGTGCAGGTGGTTGGTGTCTTGCAAAGGTCCCCATCTCTTGACTTAGACTTCGAGACGTGGCTGCACGATCCATTACAGCCATGTGGATAAGATGCCTGTCATCTCGACTACTAGTGATACGAGGCCATTGGGATCCAGCACAGTGTTCCGTATTACCCTCCTGAACCCACCGATTCCATATTCTGCTAACAGTCATTGGATCTCGACCAACGCGAGCAGCAATGTCACGATACGATGAGCCGCAATCACGATAGGCTACAATTCCACCTTTATCAAGGTCAGAAACATGATGGTACGCATTTCTCCTCCTTACACGAGGCATCACAACAACATTTCACAAGGCAACACTGGTCAACTTCTGTTTGTGTATGAGAAATCGGTTGGAAACTTTCTTCATGTCAGCACGTTGTAGGTGTTGCCACTGGCACCAGCCTTGTGTGAATGCTCTGAAAAACTAATCATTTGCATATCACAGCATCTTCTTCCTGTCGTTTAAATTTTGTGCCTCTAGCACGTCATCTTCATGGTGTAGCAATTTTAATGGCCTGTAGTGTATATATGTAATGGACTGTAAGATATCCCCCCCCCCCCTTTTTATTTTAGAAAAAGAATTGCCTCGTGCATCTTATACTCAAAATAAATATAAACATGTCCAGTGTTTCATTTAAGATTCCTGTAGGTCTTAAAAATTGCCATATATTCAATACCACTGGAAACCTATCTCTACCTCGCAACATTGGATTCAACTGGCAGCAGCAGTGCATCAAGGCAAGAAAGATGCATTGCAGGTTTTCACAAGCTTGCTAACACAGTCTCCCTCCCACCCTGTCATCACAAACCCAGAACACTGCCTAGCCTATGATGTGTAGTTACATTCATTGGTCATTGGTGACAGTGAACTTCAGCTGAAAGTAATTTGCATTATCAGTAGCAGAACAATATTTTTGTTAGTAGCTAGTTTTGTAATGGAAAAAAAATAAAATCTATTCATATGATGTGAGCTATAAATTGAAACTAATAGCATATGCAGAGGAACATGAAAACACAGCAGCATTGACAGCCTATGTGTTACCTTAATAATTTTCATTACTCTGCCTTGGATCAGGAAAATACTATCATAAGTATAGGTGTGTCAGAGATACCAAAATTGTTATACCAAATATATCAGCTAATTACTCAGACAAGAATTGAGATAACAGGAACAGAGGAAAAATTTCAACTTGTGACTAAACATTGACTACTGTCATGGAATCAAGATCATACAAGTAATTTGTCACTTGAAACTTGAAAGCACAAGTAGAGGTGAACAATTATGAGGTATCCCACTGCTTTGATTAATTACAGTGAGGAGTGGTGTAGATACATTGCTTTTCTGAAATTCACTATTCATTTAAAAAATAATAATATTCAAATGTATAGGAACTAGTTCACACAATTAGTTGTAAGAATACTCATGATGTATTGTATTTGCTGTTAATTTTTTCTGCACTAGAAGGTATCTGCACAGAGGAAATGCACTATGAATGGAAGACCCATGTGTAAAACAAGACATTTCAAAAGGATGGCAACTGAATATAAAAGATTCAGCATCTCCTCTTGAGAGTCTGTTTCAAAGGTAATTGATAATGCAGATGAAATCTGGCACATATCTCCCTGCTACTTACCTCCACACATGATTTATGAGATTACTAGCTGAGTACCAGCATGTACCTGGCTGCTATAATTAAAGTGCAGCTACTCACAGAGGCCCATTGTGGGCAGTAATTATCATATGGCAGGAAAACTTGATGGATATGCTCCTGCACTAATGAAAAACTTATTTATACTGGAAAACAAATCAGTTCCCACAGTGGCTACCAGGTGCGTGTCTGGTGCTGTACACTCTTTTCATGGCAGTATGACATCCATGTTCTCATTTGACAAGCCATAACATGAGCAAACAATATGGTTATCAAGAAGAGATACTGTGTGCTGCCAGTGAAACTGTTTTATGGGGACAGCAGCAATTTCAGTGCTGCATTGATAGGGTATCACTGATTGGAAGGTCTGAGGATAGGCTCATATATCATTAAATGGTTTAAGGAAGATTGTAATGAAATTAAAAAACACAGATGAACTTGGTGTGGTACCTAAAAGAGGAAGGTGTCCTATTCAGGTGCAAGTTATTGATGAGGTTGCTGTTGCTGTAACCAACCAAATGGCATTTGATCCAGGTTGTACTAGTCCTTGTGCCATGTCATTAGAATTATCCATCCCAAGTTCAACAGTACAGGAAGTTTTGAGGTCTATTTTACAATGGTACCCTACAAAATCCAGACGATACAGCAACTGAAACCCCATGACCTGTATAATGTTATGAATTAGCTCTTTAGTTTCTGGGACAGGTCAGAGTTGATGAGATGTGGCTAGGAAATATCCTATGAAGTGATGAGGCACATTTTACACTACAGGGCATGGTGATACACAAAACTGTTTCATATGAGTTACTGTTAAACCATGTATTATGCACAAAGAGACACAGCACTTGTGACTGTGTGGTATCGCAAGCACCTTTATCCTTGGTCCAGTCTTCATCATAGAGAATACACTCAGAAGGCCTGTCAGATGTACTGTGATATCTGAATGTTATCAAGACCTCCTTGTACAGCATGTAATTCCTGTGTTGGAAGAGTGCAACTGTGTGGCAACCACCACAAGATGGGGCATGTCCTCTGCAGTGAAAGATCAGCTTAAGGCAACCTTCCACAAATGTCCAGAGGTTTCCCAGGTTAATGGCCTGCAATATCACCTCATCTGAATCCATGTGACTTTTGACTCTGGGCTATGGTCGCAGGTTTGAATCCTGCCTTGGGTATGGATGTGTGTATGTCCTTAGGTTAGTTAGGTTTAAGTAGTTCTAAGTTATAGGGGACTGATGACCTCAGATGTTAAGTCCCATAGTGCTCAGAGTCATTTGAACCATTTGATTTTGACTCTGGGGATATGTAAACAAATGCATTTACTAGGGCATATTCAGTCTTTAGCTGATGTGAAGGCCAGTATACAGGAAAAATGTTGTTCATATTTCTCCAGAATGGCCATGAGCAACTGTTCATCACATCATTTTATGGATGCAGCATCCTTTTGATTTCTCTGATTCTCATATTGAACAAACTGAGTATGTGGTCATTTATAATAGAGTCAACATTATGTTTTTCACACTTGTTTGACATCTTCTGTTCAACACATGTCATAACTAATCTATTTTCATATGGAACCATTTCTATATATCTTTCTTGCATTCACAGTGGCAGACTTGCAAGTGGTGACCAAAATTGTAACTAATTCATTCTCAGCATAAATCGGTTCCACACTATTACATTAGGGTATCTACCCCGTTTCACTGCCACATGATAACTACAACCCACAATGGACCTCTGTGAGTAGCCACACTATTAATATATCCGTCCTGAATTTATTCCAATCTTGAATTAGCCCTCCTCCCAACTCAGTCCATCTCCTCATCCCCATGTTCATCTCCTTCTTCCCTCTCTAAGTCAATCTCCTCCTCAACTCCTCTAAGTTCATCTCATCCCACCCTCTCATTGTCCATCTCCATTTTCCCATCAATCTGCCCATCTCCTCCTCAGCCCTCTCTTGGTCCATCTCCTCCTCTTCCCTGTCCCTGTTCATTTTCTCCTTCCCTCTCTCTGTAGATCTCATTCTCCTCCCTTTCTCCATTCACAACTTTGTCCTCCTTGTTCTGTGCATCTCCTCCTCTTCCTTTTCTCTGTCCATCTCTTTCTCTCACTTCTCTCTGTACATTTCTGCCTCTTCCCTTTCCCTGTCCATTTTCTCTTGCCCCTCATTCTGTCCAAATCCTCCTCTTCCCTCTATCTGACTACCTCTTCCTTCCCCCTGTCTATTTCCATTTCCTCCTCTTTCCTCTCATTGTCTATCTGCTTCTCCCCCTCTATGCATCCACTCCTTTCTCCACTGTCCATATCATCCCTCCCTTTCTCTGCCCACACCCTCCCCTTTCCATTCTCTGTGCATCTCCTTCTCTCCTGTGTCACTGATTATCTCTTCTTCTTTTCTTTCTCTGTCCATCTCCTCTTCCCCCCTCTATATTCTCCTCACCCCTCTAAGCCCATCTTCACCTCTCCCCTATCTTCATCCACCTCCTCCTGTCCCTCTATATGCCCATCTCCTCCTCCCATCTCCCTGCCCGTCTCTTTATCCTCCCCTTTACTTTCACTGTCCCTCTCTTTCTCTCCCCTTTCTCTGTCCTCCTCCCTTTCGCCCCTCTATCTACCCATCTCCTCCTCTCCCCTCTATCCATCAACTTCTTCTCCCTCAGGTCATCTGCCCGTTTTCCCTCTGTCCATCTGCTCCTTTGTTCCCTGTCGATCACCTCATCTGTCCCCTCTCTCTATTCATCTCCTCCTTCCCAGCTCTTGTCCATCTTCTCCTCCCATTCCCTCTATCCATCTACTCCTCCAGCTTATCACTATCCATCTCCTCCTCCTCGTTTCTCTGTTCATTTGCTCCTCTTTCTTTCTCTGTCCATCCCCTCCTCTTCCCTCTCTCTGTCCCTTTCACCCTCTTCCCTTTCTGTCTACTTCCTCCTTTCCATATCTCTGTCCATCTGCTCCTCCCCCCTATTTGTGTCTGTCTCCTCCTCCCCCTCCCCCCCCCCTTCCCCCTGTCTGTTCATTTCCTCCAACATCCTTTTCTCTCCACATTATCTACCCCATTCCAACAGGACATGGCTGGTTCTAGCCCCAAAAAAATTTCTTTCCAGATAAAAGTTAGTATGTGCACCAAGTTTGGTTGAAATCAATCCACAGATTTATGAGCTTATTACCTATGTCTTTGTATACACATATACAGATATTTCCCAGATATTTTCACAAATTTTTACACATAGTTTACCTGGGTCTCTATCAAATTTCGCTATGCAGTTTTGTTTTCATGCAGCTCAGTGTTCATCCCATCATATCTTCTGAACTACATATCCTACAGTGATGTAACTTTGTTGGTACATACAGCTTGCAGAATATATTGTGAATAGAGTTAGTAGCAAAGAAATAACACACTTACAAGTCATGCAGGATGTGGCAGTTTTTCATGCACCTCAGTGTTTATGACATTGTATCTGCTGAACTATGTGTCACCCATACAAGTTATAAAAACGGATATACCTATTATGTATGTATATACATATATATGCACATTCCACAACTCCTCCTAAACCACTGGACCAGTTTGAGTCAAACTTGTTACACATATCATTTACTGTCTGGAAAGAATGACTGTGGGAGTCATGAGAAAGCAATACAATCCAAGATGACATACCGCAATACTCATATTTTAGTTGTCCAATATTTGAGAACGACACCACTCAGACGATTGCAACGAGTTAGAGGAAGGAGGAGAAGGTGGATAGGAGAGGGAGAAGGAGGAGGTGGAGAGAGAGAGGGGACAACAGGTGATCGACAGGGACAGGGGGAAGTAGGAGATGGTCAGAGTGAGGAGGGAGGAGAAGATGAACTAATAGAAGATCGGAATAATTAAATATCTGGCCAGTGGCGGTTTCTCAATGAGTACAATGAATAATTTTTCTTGTATATTCAGTAGTAGATGTGAATACTGCCAACAAAATGTGTTGCAAACGTCATTTTTACTAAAGAAGTAATAAATTAAAACATCATGCTTGATATGAGAGTTTTACTTCAAGATTAGCAAAATGTAGTAAGTAGTAAACTTTTCTTCATTTCAAAATTATGTGGGGTTTGTCAGCAAGAAAAAACGCTTTGTAAGGCTTTGAAATCATGTTTAAAGTTTGTAGGAAGTCATTAAATGCTCTCACTCTCAAGAACTGGTTGAATAAATTTTGGGGATTCACATCATTGCTACACTTTTTCTTCATCCACACCTTCAATAGGTGGATTGTTGCTAGCCCCATAGTGATGTTTTCCAGACAGTGTGTGATATGTGCATCAAGTTATATGTTTACCAAGTCTGCTTGAAATTGGTCCAGCTGTTTAGGAGAAGATTTTGAACATACCAACATACTGTTATTGAGTCAGGATTGGCCAGGAGGGGAAAGCAGTAGGCACCCGTTGAGGTGAAAAATCAAAAATAGTTTTGACTGAATGAAGTTTTAACATCGTAAAAACGAAAGGCAAGCCTGGAGAAGCAGGCAAGACTGAATGGGCAGCTGGAAGCTGCCAGCAGAAGAGACCAAATGGTGTGTCTGCTCCCAGCAGCTGGCCTCGGTTCCACCCTGACTTGAGCTTTTGGTCGGTCAGATCATAAGAGGGGCAGTTCGGTAGTGTTACCTCATCAGCAACACATGAGTTTAGCTGCTGATGGGTCAACACGTGAGTTTCAGGGTGGTTCTATCTGGTTTTGGGCAATGTGACTGAGACACTGCAACTTACCGCCAGGCGGAAGGCACTGACGAACATCAAGTAAAAATAAAATTCAAATTTTTTGTACTAATAAATCCATTCAGTATTGGCCCCCACTGTACACTCTTCTCCCCTCTGCAGGAGTGAAGCATGGAGGGGGGGGGGGGGTAAATTAACAGTTACTAATGGGCTCCTTTGAAGGACGGACTTACATAATTTTAACAATACATCTTGATTATTTGTGTTTTCATGTTAGATTTGTATTAAAAAATTACAATAATTAGGTGATGAATGCTACCTTGACAAAATTTGGATGACGATGGATGGTGCGGCGATGGTGTGGGATGCTGTGAGTAGTGCACTGGTTTCAGCGATCAGCTGTTGGTGGTAGCAGCAGCGGTGGTCGCTGACCGTGGCAGGCAGCAGAGCGCTGTGATGCACTGCAACTTCCACCAGAGTGTATAAGTGGGGGGTTACGGAAGGGTCGATGCACAGATCACAAGGGGGATGGGGGAAGAGGGTTGACACTTTTGAATCACTTCACATGCATATTTTGTTGCTTACATGTAAAGGAGGGCCATGCTTTTTCTTTTGGGTAGATTTTACTTATTTACTATTCCTTTCTCTCACTACTACCTTTTACTGACAACTACCATATGGGGGCAGAAAGAAACACTCTTGCTCCCATTTCACAACTTAACATGGTATTCCCTGGGAGAATGCTGTTCAGGGACAGCAGAAGGGGGAGACCGAAGTCACACAAAAAGTCCTTTTCTAAACTCTACTCATAGTGATAAATCAATAAAGATAATTTCTAAAGGAGTAATACAGAACTAGGACAAGCATGCAAACACCTCCTCAGTGGGGGTAGTGATATTACAGGGAGAGCTATTAAATAGTAAACCGCTATCACTTACGGCGATCGGTTTGGAAGCTACCAGCAGAAGAGAGCAAATGATGTGTCCACTCCCGGCATCTGGCCGCAGCTCCACCCCCACTTCACCACCTCCAAGCCTCCCAAGAACTAGCACACAGTAGGGCTGGGTTGCTCGAAAGTATTTGTAACATAGTTATAATCTCTGTACATTGTCACTATAGAATTGTACAATAAATGATGAATAAATCATATGAAAATTAGAATTGATTACAGCAGACAAGGTGAAGAATAGTGAAGAAGTGGTAACATTTGGGGTCATGACTGGCTTATCACAAGGCGACAGCTGTTCCAGTCTACATGACTGTACCATGCTCTGCTTATAGTAAGCAGTCACTGGTAGCATAACATGCAAGTTAAATGACTCCAAAACTTTGTATCAACTGTAAACTCTCTGCATGGTAAAGTGAATCATGTGTAATGGTTTTGCTCTGACCTTGGGGTGACAGCATAAAACAGACCATTTAACATCACCTACCACAACACACACGGGAACTCTTCACTGTACACAAATCAACTTACAGGGGGAAAAAGAAAAAAATCAATTCTTCTTCATCGTCAACAGAACTTCACTGCCCTCTGGGGGTTAACAGCTGGAAGTCATCTCATAGCGTCGTGCATCGAGTTAACTAATCAAGGAACTACCATTTACGAAAAACAGAAGGCATGGGCAGAAAAAGAATAAATAGTCGGGGAAGATTCCAAAGAACTGCAGTGGTCGTGAGGGGCTGAGGGGGGTATGGTTGTGCTTGCTCATCATCTAGCTCAGAAAGGGTGCAACAATGAGGGGTTGCATTAATAAATGCCTGCAATCAATGCATAGGTGGAATTCACTGTATGTAGGGGTTTCGTAAGTGATTTGCTAAATCGGAAGCTTTAGTACTGGAATGTTGTGGTTTAGAAGGAAAAGAGATTTGACCAATGGGAAAAAGTGTGTTGCCTTTAACACGGAGTTTGTTCTGGGTGTATTTGTTTACAGACATCTGTGACCCAATGCCAGATTCACCTGACATACTGGCCAGCTATGCCCAGAGGCACACCTGCGGTGAACCAGGAAGGTGTTCACATTAAAGAGTAAGGAATGGAGTATAATCTGGAACAGGCTCAGATAACAGGTTTCAAAATAAAACTGATTCAGCGGTGATACCTACTAGTTGCAGGGTACAGAGATATGGGATTGCATACACACATCTTCTGAGTGATCAGACACTTGCTTGGATAACTAGCCCAAAACGCAGATTTTTCCCAATGGTAATATCTCAGAAAGTAGTTAATGGGCTACTACAATCGAGGGATGAACGATACCTCTGTAAAATGGCTGGAAAAGTGTGTCTAATATTCAGGATTATATTAGTTCTTGTGGTCCTGCTGGAAGGCATAGCCAAGCTACCCTTCCCTGACAGAAGAAAGGAAAAAGACAGAATAGAAACATTGACCTGGCAGTAGGGTAATAGAAAAAGGGGAGGGCAAAAAAGAAAAATATCTGCAGCGACTGATACAGCAGTAGGGCGTACCATCCACAGGGACTTCCACAGCAGAATCAGTTGCCTACCCCCAGCCTAGCAGGAGAGTAAGGAACCAAGTCAACAAAATTTGGCCTCTACTAAACTGGGTTTACGGTGGGTTAAAACAGATCTGGTCTGTGTTAATCGACAGTGGATCAACTACATAGCAGTATTGAAATATAAAAGGTATCCTTCCCCCTCCCTCTGGGTGAAGACAATGACACATAGATGAAAGAGATTGGGAGGCGATCAGTTTATGAAATCGAAAATTGAAAGAATAAACCAATCAGCTGGTCACTCTGCAGGTACTAACTGCAACGTGTAAGTACATGGCCCTGGAGGAGGGAGGTAGAAAGTAATTGTTGAAGTGGGAACAAGTAACTCAAAGCAAAGGCAAGAACCCGTTGGAATGCACGGGCAAGGAAGACGTAGGATGATTACATATCGGGGGAGGGGGCAATTACTACTGAAGTAACAGGGTGAACTATGAAAAATGGGGGTGTGAACTACCACAATAAAGTATAATAAACTACTATAGTGTAGTAGTACAATCTTGAACAAGATAGAGCGTTACCATGCTTGGGTGACAACGTCACGTCATGGGTGCTAATCATCTACAAACAAATGCTTATTTCAGTGAGAGCTTCCATCTTGGAACATCATGGGTGTGTTTGTTTGAATAAACAAACAGGTATCTGTCACTTCCTAAATGCACAGTGGGGCACTGTACCCGAAAGGTAGCAGTATCAATTTTCATGCTCGCTTGTAGCAACTTCACTTCATCAATCAATTACTTCACAAGAAGTAGGGTGAATAACAACGGAACCTAAATTCATCTGGGTAGACTCATAAATGTGCAACATGCACATGGGGTGCTAACTACTATTGTTCATACACTTGCGTGAAACTTAATCACGTCTCTCCTAGCACAAAATCTATTTCACTTACCGCTCTACAGTGAGAGGGTAACGTGCTTCTTCTCAAATTCAGGGGTGCATTCAACTCATCTCTATTGGGTATTTCATGTAACTGGGGTGCTTCACTCACTTGTGAACATATCAGTCCAACTCTGGACACGAACATGGTGAAAAATAGGATTCCGCAATCGCTAACTCATGAAGTTGGATAACATGACTGCAAGGGGAGTCTTACAAAATGGGAGGGATGGTGTAGTGCAATATATCTAAAATCCAGGGCTGTGGTGGACCTTTACATACTGAGCAATATAAAGTACAAGTACATATTATACAACGCAAATGGCATAAAACGTAAAAACACATGCACAAAATAACATATGGGCAATAGCAAGGGCGTTGCTGCGCTACAAAATGATGATGAAATGTTTAAACCTGACATAAAACCATAAGGGGAGAGAAAAAAAAGAAAAATACAAATTATTGGTACCAATTATTAACTGGCTATCAACTGACAACGCATAGCAGGTTGGAAATCACTCAACACTGCTAAGCATACAAAAGGCATATACTACAGAGTGGTGAAACAATTGATCAGACTCTGTACTGGGAAAACAGGTAGTGTTATGAAGCTGGCTGGAGGCAGTAACAATCAAAGGCAACAGAAGCAGGTTTCAAATTAGTGCTGAGGTCGTAGCACAGTGTGCGCTGGTGGCACACTGAGATAGCGAGACAGCTACAAGGCACGTGTGATGCAGAGCTAGCCAGAAGCAGCACGTCTTGAGTGAGCGACGCCTTGGGCATTGTAACTTTTTGTAATGACATTTTCACTCTCCTCAAAAATCAAGATGTCAAATCACAGTTCTTACCTGCTGTGACATTGTTTGCATACATTAAAATGAGCACAGAAACTACAGTGTTCAGAAACTGGGAGCAGTATCCTGTCTCCTGGTTAAAATCCCCAGGTTTTTCAAATCCATATTGCACAAGTGCTGATCGTCAATCATGAATACAGCCTTTTCCTCTAGCTGAGGAGGGTGGGGAGGGGGACAGTCAGGGGAGGGGGGGGAGGAGGGAATATTATAGATTTCAGAGTGTATTCTTAATCCTTAATCTCTAATATTTAATTAAATTATGTGTAAGTACTTAGTAGGTATAGCCTAGGTTGTGATATTCACAGTGCTTCATTTCTCTGTTGATGGTTCTCGGTGTCGATTTACTGCACTGTGATACCGGCTGAAAAATGGGAGGTGGAATTTCAACACTGACTACCACAAACAATGTAGCTGACAGGTGCACAGTTGTGTTTTAAAGTTCTTTACTTTCACTTGTCACAACCCCCCACTATACACAGTTAATATGACAAGTGCACTATTGTTTAATTTTTGATAAACCTCATTAATCGTTTTCAAGCATACATCAGCATGGTGCTACAATAGTTTACTGTTGAATATCTGTGAGCAGTAAAAACTGAACCACACAGTTCACAGTTCTTACCGAATACTATGATACATATTGAACAGACGCTATCATTGTTTTAGCACACAGCGTATTTGTGTCACACTTATTTCACAGTTTAGTTGATGCATTGTTGTTGATCTAATGAATACGGGTTCATCATCTAAAACTTGGCTGTGGATGGACTGTCTCAAGCTCAAAAATTGGGCCTTTATGTATCATCACAATAATAGGTACTGAAACTACACATCGTTTGATGTTTAATTTACAGAAATTACAATTAAAACTTATCTCATTAAATTAAGTGAATACATTGAAAAATTCCATCTTTTCAACAGTTTCTTCTAATACAAGAATTAAGCCGAATTATTTGTTTAAATGATGAAATTAACAGATATACTTATAAAAGCAATACTTTTTTGACAAAACTGGTAATTCCTTTGGAATTAATTAAGGGCTGGCTTTGCTAACATGTTTTCAAATAGAACCAAATGGATACTTTAAGATTACTATTAGTAGTTCCTCCAAATGTTTATAATTAGTACAGAATTTATATTTGCTTATAAGCCAACAACAGAATTTAAGTTATGAAACAATTACTGATTTCATCCTATAACAAAAGATATTAACTAGGAATAGTCTAAATAAATCAGGAAATTAATTACTTACACAAAACGAAGCAGAAAATTAGATCTGGTGCTATATTCTTTAAAACTGGAGGGGGGGGGGGGGGAACCTTTCTATTTTATGAAAATGCAGATTATGGTTACGTATGTTAATGATAATTAGTTAATAGTGAAGAAACGAATTTAAGGATGTCAAAACAAGAGGGGAAGTAAAAATATCAACAGGCACTGTTTCCACACAGCAGCTAAATGGATCAATTGCTGCAAAAATGTAATTAAAACCTTAAACTCGAGTGTGAGGTCCCAGCAAGTCGATATGGATTTATAGGCTTATTGAAAGGTGTACTACATTACTGCCAGCTTCTTGTAGCTGATTTACATGGGAACATAATTAATTTTGGAAAAATATGATAACCATTAAATTATCAACCCCCAACCCCCTTTCCTCATGTCTAATGTTGGTAGTAAATTTACTAATGAATTCCTGGTGGCAGAATTGTCATGGTGAAAGAGATTCACATGATGTTTTGAAAGCAAAAGAAATAGGTTTATGATAAGTGAAAAAGTGGATCTATTTGCAGCCTAAAATGTATAATGGCTTCATACAAAGCTAACAGCTCCCTCTTGTAAGCACTCCACTTACTTTGTAACTTGGTCAGTTTCAAGGAATAGAAACAAAGCAATTGCCACATACCTTCTATTACGTGTGGTAGGAGCCCCTTAGGCTGATAGCGTTCGGGGTTGGAAAGAAAGCCAATGTGCACTTGATATGTGTGCCAGGGGCCACATCCAAGATGTGGAGGTGACATTGCCTGTGGCTATTGAGCATGCCGGGTGCAGCTGTCTGCAAGTTGTGGCTCAATTCAGCATCAATGATGATTGTCACATAGGTTCTGAGGCCATACTCAGTTCCTACAGGTCGCTGGTGGAAGTGGTGAAGGCTGCTCACCTTATGACTAGGGTGTATGCAGAGCTCACAATTTGCAATGTTATTCCCAGAGTTGATTGGGGTCCTTTGGTTCTGAAGCTGAGTGGAGTGCCTCAACCAAAGGATTCATCAGCTCTGTGACAGTCTTGATTGCAGATTTCTGGACCTGCATTGTTGGCTGGGGATTTGTAAGTCTCCTCTTGACAGGTCAGAGTGCACTACACAAAGAAAGCAGCTACTCAGATAGCAGAGTACTTGTGGAGTGCAAATGAGGGTTTTTTAGGCTAGGTCATAGTTTGAGGTACTCCAACGAACACTCAATAGTCAATATGCGCCAAGAGCAATCATACCACATTCACAGTAAAGAAACTTTGACTGTCAAAATTATATCAGTAAATTGTTGAAGTCTTCCAGTTCCTGAATTTACTGTGTTCCAGGAAAGTTCACTCACTCAAATTATTCTTGGGACCAAGAGCTGGCTGAAACCCAAAGTGGAAAGCTCTGAGATATAAATGAGTCATGGAATATATATCAGAAAGTCATATTAGAGGCCACAGGAGGGTGAGTGTTCATTGCAGTTGACAAAAATATTACCTCTGTTAAGGCTGAAGTTGAGTGTGACAGTAAAGTTATCTGGTTATGTATAATAGTTGCAGTAGAAACCAAGTTAATTGTTGGATTTTTTGTTGACCACCTGATTGTGCTACTGACAGTTCTAGAGTTATTCAAAGATGTTCTATGGTCAGTAGTGTGTAAATATCCAGATCATACATTACTAATTGGAGATGACAGATCATGCATTACTAACTGGAGATGACGTTAGCCTACTGAGTACTGACTTGGTTGACTATGGATTCATTGCAGAGGGCACAGACAGTCATGTGAAGTACTTTTGAACATGTTTTCTGAAAACTGTCTTGAGCAGCTATTTTGGCAGCCTACATGCAATGGACATATCTTAGACCTTATAGATTGAACCTTATCAGCAACGTCAACAAAGAAATAGGGATTAGCAAACAGGATGTCATTATAGTAACTATGGTTACAAAACTTAATAAATCAGTCAAGAAGGCTAGGAGAGTATTTCTGCTAGAAAGAGCAGATAAGCAGTTGTTAACATCTCACTTAGACAGTGAACTGACATCACTTAGTTCCAGTATTATGGCCAAAGATTAAGTAGACTGTAATTCATGGCCTGGAGAATTATGTGCCTAGTAAATGGATTAAGAACAGAGAATACCCACCATGGTTAGTAATAAGGTTCTGACAATGCTGAGGAGGCAGAGGTTATTGCACACTCAGTTCAAAAGAACACAAAATTGACAGCAAGAAAAGTTAAGCAGAGATACACGTGTCTATGAAAAGACCTATGCACAAAGCACACAATTTCTATCACAGTCTAACCTCAGCAAAACATGTGGCAGAGAATCCTATGTAAAATTACTGTGTGTCTAAGGTTTGAATCCAGTCATTTGTTGATCAGTCTGGTGTAACAGTTGAAGATAGGAAAATGAAAGCTGAAGTTTTAAATTTTACACTCAAGAAATCGTTCATGCAGGAGAATCATACAAGCATACCATTATTTGACCACCAAACAGGGTCCTGTATGGGCAATGTAGTAATAAGCATACCTGGTGTAGGCAACCAACTGAAGGACTTCAAAACAAATAAGCCACCATGTCTAGATAGAATCCCAATTCTGTTTTTCAAATAATATTCGACGGCATAAGTTCCTTTCTTTGCTTGCATTTATGATGAATCTTGCACCCAGTGCAAAGCCCCAAGTGACTGAAAAAAGTGCAGGTAGCTCCTGTGTATAAGAAGGGCAAAAGAACAGACCTGCAAAATTAAAGACCAATATCCAAAACAACTGTTAGCTGCAGAAACCTTGAACATATTCTCAGTTCGAATATCACAAATTGTCTTGAGACCAAGAAGCTTATGACCACCGTGGTTTTAGAAAGAATTTTTCATATGAAACTCAGCTTGCCTTTTCTCACATGATATGCTGCAAAACATGGATGAAGGGCAGAGGCAGATCCCATAAGGTGTAAGTTACTGTGGATGAGTGGAAAAACAAACTCTAATATTTGGATACAGCATTAGTAGCATCCTGTTTGATACAGTCACATTACTTAAATACCTGGGCATAACACTGTAAAGTGATCTCAAATGGAACAAGCTTGTGAGGATTGTGGTAGGACAGGTGAATGGTCAACTTCGGTTTATTGGGAGGATTCTAGGAAAGTGTGGTTCGTTCTTAAAGGAGACCACATACAGGATGCTAGTATGACCTACTCTTGAGTACTGATCACGTGTTTGGGATCCCTACTTGTCAGATTAAAGAAAGAGATTGAAGCAATTAAGAGGTAGGCTGCTAAATTTATTACTGGTAGGTTCAAACAACATGCAAGTGTTACTGAGATGGTTTGGGAACTCAATTGGAAATCCCTGGACAGAAGGTGATATTCTTTCCAAGGAATACTATTGAGAAAATTTAGAGAGCTGGCATTTGAAGCCGACTGCAGAATGATTCTGCTGCCTCCAATACACATTGTGCATAAGGACCACAAAGATGAGACCAGATAATTTAGGGCTCATATGGGGGCATATAGAGAGAGAGTTGTTTTACTCTCAGTCTTTTTGTGAGTATATGAGGAAAGGAAATGACTAGTTGTGGTACAGGATACCCTCTACCACTCACTGTAATGTGGATTGTGGAGTACCAATGTAAATGTAGATGAAGATGTAGATGAATTGCTGCCTGTATTGCTGTCTGGCTAGCCTTCATTATGATGGCAAGAGGTGTACAATGGATGGGGTGCATTAAGACGATGGAATACTGTAAGATGGATTTTACCTTTTCAAATGCTTGCAACATTTCTGGAGTCCTAGTTATGGGGCATTGTCCTCTTGTATTTGATCCTGACAATTCAGCTGTGGCAGGCAACAGTAAGGCTGCCATGTGGGATAGATGGCATTTACAGAAGTTTACCATACCTAGAAAGTCAACCTTATGGTATAAAAGTGTAATGCTAGACAGAGTAACCAAGTGTCCTAACAATTCTGCTTCTTCTGATGAAGAGTGCGTTTGTCTTTGTTTCTCTGTAAGCCATACATTTAAGTCTATGAAAAATAATTAAATTTCTGTCGTATTCTGACAGAAATTTTTTGAACACTAATACGTTGTCCAAATATCTCATCAACTATTAGGAAAACCCACTGTAATGGGTTCTTGAAGCCTAGGTTCTCTACTTTGATGCATTTACCAAATGAATGAATTTTTGAATTATTAGCAGCAGTGAGGCAGTATGTGACCACAGACTGATTGTTTTTCTTTCCCAGCAGAATCTTATTAGGATTCAGTTAAATAAGTTTGTGAAACAAGTGTCCTGGACAATATGAGTACAAGGAATAACATGTTGATTTGGCATTTCTGGAAAACTGACATTGCCAATGCCAGGGGTGGACCCAGATCCTTCAACTGGTTGGCAGAGGCTGTCTTTGGATCACGCAAAATGGTGGATCAGTGGTGTACTTTGATGTTGGTGGGCAGGTCTTCTTCACAAGGCAAATGGGCGTGCCAACACCTGATTGCTGTTGTTGTTTGGGTAGCTGACAGGTGAAGTACACATTTTTCTTGCCTGTGGTCCACATCATAAATGATACCTACATCTATTACTTGATTATTTGTTGATATCATGGCAATCATTGTGACAGCTGCTAGGCTATCAGCTGTCATGGGTTGATGAGGCTGCTATTGTAGTACACTGCACTACTGCCGGAAAGCACTTGGGTCACACTGGGGTGTGCAGAGCTTTGATGTTTTGAGTGGTGAAATGGATCTAGTAGACTCCAGACTATGGACATTAATTATGATACACTATTATTAATAACCATAATATCCTACACAGTAATTAATGCAATAAATGTAAACTGTTGATAACATATCTGCCGAATAATAATCATCTAAATTGTATCATAAGTCTGCGACATGTCATGGTGACTTTACTGTGTATTTACTCATGTTCAAATAGGGAAAACAGTACCATACCTTCAGGGCAAGTAGCCAACACTTCAACTGAAAGGTTCACATAGGGGTAAGGTGTTACAACCCCAAAGCATTGGGGTATGGTCTCCATAAAGTTCCACAACCATCTTACAGACGTATGATACCACTTAAGGGTTAATAATATATGATTATAGCAAAACAGTTTGAAATTCTATAACACTGATGGTAAGTACAAATTTTAAATTTTCATAGCATACACCATAGGCAGCAAATGAAACTTCCCACAGTTTGAATCATAAGTCTGGCTGCTATGGCACATACAGCAGAATGACGGTTTTGCTTCATTGAGTGCAAGATATGATGCAGTTAATCAGTAAATTCTCCACGGACTGTATGTTACGCAAATTTTCTGGGGGTGTCTATGGATTGGAAGCCCTGGAGAAACATGAGTAGTTGTTGCTTGGTCTTAACTGCACAATAACTCTTCCAATGAGATGGTGTCTGCTATAGCCAGCTTTGAAGCTTCATACTTGATGAGCTACTCATGATCTATGGCTTTCTGTTGGAAACGTCAATCCACAATAAGCGCAGTAAGTACTTCTTAATATTGAGATAACACACTTTATTAGAGCTAATTTGCTAATACATGAAATACAAGACAATGTAAGTGATACACAGCATGGCTGATGGAAAAGTTGGGAGTACAGCGAGAGAAAATATAAAGGTATTCAAAAATTCAATTCTTCAGCACTTTTTTAACATTTTGCTAATTGTGTCATCAAAAATGTATTGGGAAGTGAGTACAAGAATTCCAAGATCCTTAAAAAGTTTCTGTAAGAGATATGATAACCTACTTTACACTTACTGCTCACATTAGTTAAGAAATAGTTTAGCTAATTTAGGTACACTGCCCCAGGAAATAATTCTATAAGACAATAGGGATTGAAAATTCACAAAACAAGACACAACTCTTGTCTTTAGGTCAACATGATGGGGGATATTTCTGAGGGCATAACACATTGAAATGAGCTTCTTGATTAGTTTATTCATGTACAGACTCCATTCAAAGTTGTTATCCAGCTGGACCCCAAGGATGTTTACACATTGTACTTCATTCTGTGAATGATCATTAATGTCTATTTCTGGAACTAAATTACTGCTTGTTTGAAATGGCATAATTTGTGTCTTTATGAGAATAAGACTTTAACTTTTAGATGTGAATCACTTGCAGATCTGTCCAGCTGTCATCTGAGCTGTGACTACTGGGGTGTGTTTTGACAATTAATATCATTGTGTTATCAACAAAGAAAACAATTTTTAATATTCAGAGTCATTGGAAGATAATTTATGTAGATTATAAACAAGCATTGGCCCAGTACCAACTTGAGTGGCACTCCACGTTAGGTTATCACATTCTGACATTATTTTCATGCTTGAGATACAGTCTACCAATAATACCCTGTGCTTTCTGTTATGGAGGTAAGATTCCATCCATGTTAGTTTGTTAAGTGGCATTTTGTAATCCACAGAAGCCCATTCACTAGGATATTTTCATTAATGCCGCACATCCTGGAACATAGTAGTTTATCATAATGGTATTCTGTTTATGTGGAGGTATGTCTAGGACAATGTGGAAAAATTTATCACTTATAACTTATGAAATAATACATTACTGCCTCAATAACAAGCTGTTAATTGACAGTCTTACATTTTAACAATAAATTATATGTTCCTGTCATTCAGTTATGTCCATATATTAATAAATTCATAATTCCTAATCTAACAATGGCAAATCCAGGATGTAATGTAACAATATGAGAGAAGGAAAGTCATTGTCATACTGTTGTAAACAAGAGATGTTTCAACAAATATGATTGTGGACTCCTTTGTCTTTTCAGCTATCAAATCTGTTCAACAATCATTTTCTTCCAGAATGAGATTTTCACTCTGCAGCGGAGTGTGCGCTGATATGAAACTTCCTGGCAGATTAAAACTGTGTGCCTGACCGAGACTCGAACTCGGGACCTTTGCCTTTCGTGAGCAAGTGCTCTACCATCTGAGCTACCGAAGCACGACTCACGCCCGGTACTCACAGCTTTACTTCTGCCAGTCTCTCGTCTCCTACCTTCCAAACTTTACAGAAGCTCTCCTGCGAACCTTGCAGAACTAGCACTCCTGAAAGAAAGGATATAGCGGAGACATGGCTTAGCCAAAGCCTGGGGGATGTTTCCAGAATGAGATTTTCACTCTGCAGCGGAGTGTGCGCTGATATGAAACTTCCTGGCAGATTAAAACTGTGTGCCCGACCGAGACTCGAACTCGGGACCTTTGCCTTTCGCGGGCAAGTGCTCTACCATCTGAGCTACCGAAGCACGACTCACGCCCGGTACTCACAGCTTTACTTCTGCCAGTCTCTCGTCTCCTACCTTCCAAACTTTACAGAAGCTCTCCTGCGAACCTTGCAGAACTAGCACTCCTGAAAGAAAGGATATAGCGGAGACATGGCTTAGCCACAGCCTAGGGGATGTTTCCAGAATGAGATATTCACTCTGCAGCGGAGTGTGCGCTGATATGAAACTTCCTGGCAGATTAAAACTGTGTGCCCGACCGAGACTCGAACTCGGGACCTTTGCCTTTCACGGGCAAGTGCTCTACCATCTGAGCTACCGAAGCACGACTCACGCCCGGTACTCACAGCTTTACTTCTGCCAGTCTCTCGTCTCCTACCTTCCAAACTTTACAGAAGCTCTCCTGCGAACCTTGCAGAACTAGCACTCCTGAAAGAAAGGATATAGCGGAGACATGGCTTAGCCACAGCCTGGGGGATGTTTCCAGAATGAGATTTACACTCTGCAGCGGAGTGTGCGCTGATATGAAACTTCCTGGCAGATTAAAACTGTGTGCCCGACCGAGACTCGAACTCGGGACCTTTGCCTTTCGCAGGCAAGTGCTCTACCATCTGAGCTACCGAAGCACGACTCACGCCCGGTACACACAGCTTTACTTCTGCCAGTCTCTCGTCTCCTACCTTCCAAACTTTACAGAAGCTCTCCTGCGAACCTTGCAGAACTAGCACTCCTGAAAGAAAGGATATAGCGGAGACATGGCTTAGCCACAGCCTGGGGGATGTTTCCAGAATGAGATATTCACTCTGCAGCGGAGTGTGCGCTGATATGAAACTTCCTGGCAGATTAAAACTGTGTGCCCGACCGAGACTCGAACTCGGGACCTTTGCCTTTCGCGAGCAAGTGCTCTACCATCTGAGCTACCGAAGCACGACTCACGCCCGGTAGTCACAGCTTTACTTCTGCCAGTCTATCGTCTCCTACCTTCCTAACTTTACAGAAGCTCTCCTGCGAACCTTGCAGAACTAGCACTCCTGAAAGAAAGGATATAGCGGAGACATGGCTTAGCCACAGCCTGGGGGATGTTTCCAGAATGAGATTTTCACTCTGCAGCGGAGTGTGCGCTGATATGAAACTTCCTGGCAGATTAAAAGTGTGTGCCCGACCGAGACTCGAACTCGGGACCTTTGCCTTTCGCAGGCAAGTGCTCAACCATCTGAGCTACCGAAGCACGACTCACGCCCCGTACTCACAGCTTTATTTCTGCCAGTCTCTCGTCTCCTACCTTCCACACTTTACAGAAGCTCTCCTGCGAACCTTGCAGAACTAGCACTCCTGAAAGAAAGGATATAGCGGAGACATGGCTTAGCCACAGCCTGGGGGATGTTACCAGAATGAGATTTTCACTCTGCAGCGGAGTGTGCGCTGATATGAAACTTCCTGGCAGATTAAAACTGTGTGCCCGACCGAGACTCGAACTCGGGACCTTTGCTAAGCCATGTCTCCGCTATATCCTTTCTTTCAGGAGTGCTAGTTCTGCAAGGTTCGCAGGAGAGCTTCTGTAAAGTTTGGAAGGTAGGAGACGAGAGACTGGCAGAAGTAAAGCTGTGACTACCGGGCGTGAGTCGTGCTTCGGTAGCTCAGATGGTAGAGCACTTGCCCGCGAAAGGCAAAGGTCCCGAGTTCGAGTCTCGGTCGGGCACACAGTTTTAATCTGCCAGGAAGTTTCATATCAGCGCACACTCCGCTGCAGAGTGAAAATCTCATTCTGGAAACATCCCCCAGGCTGTGGCTAAGCCATGTCTCCGCTATATCCTTTCTTTCAGGAGTGCTGGTTCTGCAAGTTTCGCAGGAGAGCTTCTGTAAAGTTTGGAAGGTAGGAGACGAGAGACTGGCAGAAGTAAAGCTGTGAGTACCGGGCGTGAGTTGTGCTTCGGTAGCTCAGATGGTAGAGCACTTGCCCGCGAAAGGCAAAGGTCCCGAGTTCGAGTCTCGGTCGGGCACACAGTTTTAATCTGCCAGGAAGTTTCATATCAGCGCACACTCCGCTGCAGAGTGAAAATCTCATTCTGGAAACATCCCCCAGGCTGTGGCTAAGCCATGTCTCCGCTATATCCTTTCTTTCAGGAGTGCTATTTCTGCAAGTTTCGCAGGAGAGCTTCTGTAAAGTTTGGAAGGTAGGAGACGAGAGACTGGCAGATGTAAAGCTGTGAGTACCGGGCGTGAGTCGTGCTTCGGTAGCTCAGATGGTAGAGCATTTGCCCGCGAAAGGCAAAGGTCCCGAGTTCGAGTCTCGGTCGGGCACACAGTTTTAAACTGCCAGGAAGTTTCATATCAGCGCATACTCCACTGCAGAGTGAAAATCTCATTCTGGAAACATCCCCCAGGCTGTGGCTAAGCCATGTCTCCGCTATATCCTTTCTTTCAGGAGTGCTAGTTCTGCAAGGTTCGCAGGAGAGCTTCTGTAAAGTTTGGAAGGTAGGAGACGAGAGACTGGCAGAAGTAAAGCTGTGAGTACCGGGCGTGAGTCGTGCTTCGGTAGCTCAGATGGTAGAGCACTTGCCCGCGAAAGGCAAAGGTCCCGAGTTCGAGTCTCGGTCGGGCACACAGTTTTAATCTGCCAGGAAGTTTCATATCAGCGCACACTCCGCTGCAGAGTGAAAATCTCATTCTGGAAACATCCCCCAGGCTGTGGCTAAGCCATGTCTCCGCTATATCCTTTCTTTCAGGAGTGCTGGTTCTGCAAGTTTCGCAGGAGAGCTTCTGTAAAGTTTGGAAGGTAGGAGACGAGAGACTGGCAGAAGTAAAGCTGTGAGTACCGGGCGTGAGTCGTTCTTCGGTAGCTCAGATGGTAGAGCACTTGCCCGCGATAGGCAAAGGTCCCGAGTTCGTGTCTCGGTCGGGCACACAGTTTTAATCTGCCAGGAAGTTTCATATCAGCGCACACTCCGCTGCAGAGTGAAAATCTCATTCTGGAAACATCCCCCAGGCTGTGGCTAAGCCATGTCTCCGCTATATCCTTTCTTTCAGGAGTGCTAGTTCTGCAAGTTTCGCAGGAGAGCTTCTGTAAAGTTTGGAAGGTAGGAGACGAGAGACTGGCAGAAGTAAAGCTGTGAGTACCGGGCGTGAGTCGTTCTTCGGTAGCTCAGATGGTAGAGCACTTGCCCGCGATAGGCAAAGGTCCCGAGTTCGAGTCTCGGTCGGGCACACAGTTTTAATCTGCCAGGAAGTTTCATATCAGCGCACACTCCGCTGCAGAGTGAAAATCTCATTCTGGAAACATCCCCCAGGCTGTGGCTAAGCCATGTCTCCGCTATATCCTTTCTTTCAGTAGTGCTAGTTCTGCAAGGTTCGCAGGAGAGCTTCTGTAAAGTTTGGAAGGTAGGAGACGAGAGACTGGCAGAAGTAAAGCTGTGAGTACCGGGCGTGAGTCGTGCTTCGGTAGCTCAGATGGTAGAGCACTTGCCCGCGAAAGGCAATGGTCCCGAGTCGAGTCTCGGTCAGGCACACAGTTTTAATCTGCCAGGAAGTTTCAATCATTTTCTTACCTATTAACCTCATGTGTGCTATCCAATAAAACTAGATAGTATAGCTCCTGTGAGAATGTTCTCTGTAGTTAACAGTAATATGCTCAGTTCCCAGACTGTCCTGTACTCTGTTATTAAGCAGTGCTTGATTACAATGTTCATAACTTCAATAGTTTCCTTAGTTATGTGCACAGTTTCTGCTCCTAATGTGTTCAAGTTGCTTGTGACACATGTTTTTGAACTCAAATTAAGTCTGAAGCCTGCTTCTGTAGTTATCAAATCCTAAACTTCCTTCTTCAGATGAACAGGTAATACCTTCTAATTTATCTAGATACTTTGTGACATGATTGTCAAGTAATTTTGGAATTTATAAATTTTGCAGTGCTGTAAGAAGTATAGTGATAAACAGCTAAAATGAAAACAACACATGAAAACTGTTTCCAACAAGCTAAGCTTAATATTATGTATAATGAGATAGTTGGCTCAGTATGCATATTGAGAACTCTTGGCATTATATTGCTACAAAGAGGGTTATGTATCACTGTTTAGTTACCACACAGGAAGTTTAAAGTGAATATTCTGGTTGAAAAACATCCCCAGAAGTGACTGGAAACCATCCAAGAAATATGTTGTCTGTATGAAAGATATTGAGGACAGTGTTGTGTCAAAAGTCAGCCATACCAGGAATCCTCTCAACAGAGCTGACTGATTTTATCAGGAGTCATACCAGCTCCTAACTTCCTGTCATATTCATGTAAGGTGCAGCCTCCTACAAGGTTTGAACAAGAGAATGGAAGGAAACATACAGAAACAGAAGAGGAGGAGAAGTTTCAGGACTTTACACCAGATTTTTAAGGTTTGTATGCTAAACTCCAGAAAGGATTAACACTAGAGTAAGTAGAATAAATACGAAGAATGTTATTCTCCACCAGCTACCAGGTACATGCTTGCTTCTCTTACATCTTCACACACCACCAGGTGGCTTGCGGAGTATGGATGTAGATGTAGATGTATGTCAGTTCCTGTCATCTACAACAATAGGCCTATGTATTTGATATTTGTGAGTTCTAGAATTTTTGGATGGTTGATTATTTACAGAACACAGAAAATTACAAGAATGTTGTATGTATGTATACATAGATGCATTCTCTACTAATCCAGACA
The DNA here is from genome assembly GCF_023864275.1 of Schistocerca cancellata. Classification (NCBI taxonomy): domain Eukaryota; kingdom Metazoa; phylum Arthropoda; class Insecta; order Orthoptera; family Acrididae; genus Schistocerca; species Schistocerca cancellata. The sequence goes on along the minus strand of NC_064629.1, from coordinate 477,263,427 downwards.
GTTTATCTCTTACTCTACTTTTTTGTATGTTTAATAAACATGCTTTAGTGCCATGTATTCATCCTTGTTGATAACACTGCTGTCATAACTGGCACTTGAGACCAGATGCTATGTGTCAGTTTTGTTTGTTAAATAGTTATCAGGATCATAGCAAAAAAAAAAAATTAATATTTCCTTTCTTCTTGTGGTCTTCATTTTGTAGTCATGATATCTGATAGTGATAGAAGTAATAAAAATATATTTTTACTCTTACTAAAAAATTTCAGCACTTCAGATTCTTTCATGTTATTTGATTCCCCTGTGTTTATAACATTTGACACTGTCCATAGATTGAAAAATACTAGGAACAACTAGCTGAGTAAGAGGAACAATTATAGAACATTTAAATTTCCTCCTTCGGATTCAGTATCCAGTGGCCTATCAGTGGAAAAATTGACAGATATTGAGTATGCTTACAGTAAGGAACTGAATTAGGTATTGAAACTGACTCCTTTATTCACTGCTAATTGATGTACTAATATTAAATTCGAATAGAAAGACGGAAGGTCAAGCTTGTTGGTTGTACTTTTAATGACAACACTTGCTGGCTTAAAACCCGCGTAATGTAAAAGTCCAGGAACAGTGCAATTTGTCCACATCTCCAGTGATGGGGTATTGTATGGGTTAAGAAACATACCTAGGGAATTTACAAATAAAATAAATTAGGTCTGTCTTGATCTAGTGCTTTTGATAATAAGCTTGAGTCTCCTGGCTAATTTGTTCCTTTAGTTAGATGGACAGCTCGCTTTGAGCAGTACATGTTGTTTGACTTTCAGTTGTAATCAGACATTATACCTGAACACTTTTGTTATTTCTGAAATTGTTGAATATTTCTTCAACAACTTGCATGAAATTTGATGATGATTTGTGATTTATGGCACAAAAAGTGAGGTCATCAGGACCCTTACATGAAACAAAAAGATATAAGGGTGGTGAGAATCTATAAGAAAATTAACAGTAACAGTGAAAATTGTGTTGTATCCACACACAAGACTTGAAACTACAATCCTGACTTTGTGAGATCCATAAAAGACCTGCCATAAAGGTGAGGCAAAAACAATTATAACAACAAAGTAGAATAACTAGATAAAACCAAGGATAAAACAGAAGTACACACACTATTAAAAAGGGAACAGATACTGTGGTTGGGTGACTACTTACAAATAATGGGTGGCCAATCCACTTTGTGAGACATTAAAATCTAACTCCTAATATTCTGGGAAGAAGTCTGGACATCACATACAATCTTAAAGCATGAAACACACTCACCTGAGTATCAGTAACAATAGAGGGCACACCCTGTGGGAGACACAGATCTGCTCTCAAGTCATCATATAAAACACATTCAATGAAAAAATGTCAAATCAGCAACTGTTTCACACCTGTTACTCAATGGGGGCTCCTCACAGCGTAAGAGAAAGCCATGTGTCAATGAGCAATGTCCCACTATAAGCCTTTTAAGGGCTACTTCTTCAGCTCATCATTGTCAGAAGGAGGTGAACCATGGTCACACTGAACGTTTCATTGAATACAGCTTATTATTCCTCATTTCTAGCCACTGAGCCTCACACCAACACATGGTCTTCTGGGTCACACGTGTACAACAGCCTCCAGGGAGACTGATTGCTGAGCAGGAGATGGAAGGCAGCAAGCCCCCCTTGGCAGCCACATCAGTGAATTCATTTCCCTGTATCCCTACATGCCCTGGCACCCAGCAGAAAATTATTACCTTGTCCTGCTTTTGCAAGAGAAGGACAGCATTCTACTCTTCATGTGCCATTCAATCTCCTGGGTACATCTGGCTAATAGCAAGAAGGACACTTTAGGAATCAGAGCAGATGAGGAATTTCTTGCCATGGAGACATCTCATCTGCTCCAGTGCCCTCAGGATAGCAGACAATTATGCATAATAAACTGAAAAATGCTTTGGGAGTGCTATCCTGAGGACAATGTCAGAGAACATAACAAGACAGCTAATAAAATCTCTCTGCTTATATCCATCTGTGTAAACACTAATAAAATCCAGGTGGTGATTTAAAATCTCATTAAATTTAATATTAAAAATATAGTCATGTAAAATTCATCAAGGTAACTCAGAAAATTCTGGGGACTGTCTTTTATTTGTATTTTAAGAGAGTATACAAAATCACAAGACCAAAATTGAACTAGAGTCTTTATCCATTTTTGTAAATAGCAACCAACAAAGATCTCACATTAATGCACACACATTGTTTTGTTTACTATGATTTTTGTAAATCAACATATTCTCTTAAACAAAACAATATGATATTTCACAAAACATTTTTGACCACAGTCTCTGAATTAATAAAAATAAAACAAAAAATTTTGTTTCAGGCAAATATTAACTTTTTTCAGTTTTTTAACATAGTACTTTGGAGAGGTTTAGTTAGAAAGTCAGCAAATTGTACCTGAGTCTAACAGTACTGTATGTTGTATCAGCCATGATTTAGCTCATCACTGATGAAATGATACATCACGTCAATGTTTTTACTTCTTCTTGACATTTGGTTCAAATGGCTTGAAGCACTATGGGACTTGACTTCTGAGGTCATCAGTCCCCTAAACTTAGAACTACTTAAACCTAACTAAGGACATCACACACATCCACGCCCGAGGCAGGATTCGAACCTGTGACCGTAGCAGCAGCACAGTTCCAGCCTGAAGCACCTAGAACTGCTTGGCCACAGCGGCCGGCTCTTGATATTTGACCAGATTTTCTGTTGCCTTTTGGTTGTCCACACAAAGTGTAATTTTCATGTTTATATTCAGCAATTCTACCAAGAAACTCTATAAAACTTTCATCTCTTGAGCTGTAGATACACATTCAGCTTCAGTAGTAGATTGTGTAACAAGACACTGTTTTGTGCAGCACCAAGTGATTGGAGTGTTATTGTACAGAAATATGTAACCTGTAGTACTTTTTCTATCTTTCATGTTGCCTCCAAAATCTGTGTCACTGTAAGCCGCTATTTATTGCCCTCATTTTTCTCAAGAGCTGAATATTCCACTTCCCATCACTGAATTCAGGTATCTTAAAATTATCTTCTGATATTGGGTTTCTGAGTGATTTGGATTATTTATTGATGTGCTTTCAAAGTTCATTACATATGCCAAGTCCAATACAGTTTCACATGCTAAATATAACAAACTATCTGTCACTTCACAATATGGAAAGTTCAACTTCACTGCACTGATTTCTTCAGTTTCTTCTTGTGGTGAAATTGGAATTGTTACAGTTTTCTATTTTTCCATTCTGTACCTTTTCATCACTTCTTTAGCATATTTTAGCATAAATATAATAACCCTTATTCATTCTTTTGATTTCAAGTCCAAGATACATTATTAGTTCTTTGTCAACTGTAATGTCAAATTTTTTCTTCAGTTTTTGTTGGAGATTTTTCGTTTCAGAGATGTCATGTCGAAATGGAATCCCCTCATCAATATCTAAAGCAAGATACATTTTCTTTTCAGTATCTGATATGTAAACACAATGGTTGGAGATCAGTTGGACAAGTTTTTCATTATTAAAAAACTCATTCAGTTTATTATTCCATTGCAAGGAGTTTGTTTCAAACCATTCAGTCCCTTTATGAGCAGGCAAATTTTCCCATGTGCCTTGTATCTTTCTGGAACTTCCATGAAAACTTTTCTTTTAGTTTCTCTTCTTTTTTCTTCTGGTTTCTGTCTTCTTTCTTCTTCTGGTTCTTCTTTTCTTTCTTCTGGTTGGTCTCTTCTCCCTTCTGAACGTTCAGTTCTTCAAAAATTTGGTTTTCTGCAGTTATATTTTTTCCTGGTTCTATGTTTTCCTCTTTTTTTGTTTTCATATCAATGAGTAAATTCAGAGGAGGAGAGGAGAAGGTTGGTCTTGAGCATCTTGGTGACAACAAGCTCATCAGAGACAGAGCACAAGCTCAGATTAGGGAAGACAGGGGAAGGAAATCAGGTATGCCCTTTCAAAGGAATCATCCTGGCAGTTGCGTGAAGCAAATTAGGTAAATCACCGTAAACCTAAGTCAGGACAGACGGATGCAGGTTTGAACCATTGTTTTCCCAAATGGGAGTCCAGTGTGCTAACCACTGTGCCACCTTCCCCGCTGAGTAAATTCAGCATCTCTTGCTTCAGAAAAATTTCTGGTCTTGGGATACCACATGACATATCCATTGTCTGTATATCCTACATGAACACCTCTTTCACTTCTTACACTTGCGTTTTTTAAATAGCCAAGTCATTTTGAGAATGGTGCAAATACAAAAACACAAAATCTTGTCAAATTTGGTCCTCAACTATACCACATTTGAGCTGGAGCCACATCAACAGCTGTAGTAGGACTTCTGTTCGTGAGATAAGCTGCAGCCAAAACAGCATGGCCCCATATTTTGTTTCCAAGCTTTGAATCACATAAAATGGTTCTTACTTTGTTCATGATGGTAAGATTTATTCTTTCTGCCTTAACATTTAACTTAGTTGAGGAGATTGTTTAATGGTGTGTTAAATCACTATACCATTCTACTGTACACCATTCCTTCTCAACTCTCCTCCTCTCTCACTATTTTTTTTCTGTCTTCATATTGAAATGAGCTTCACTTTCACTTACATATTACTTTATGTGGTCTTCTGTTTCATCATTTGTGTGTAGTAGATACATTTGCAAGAAATGTATGTAATTATCAAGATGCTTTACGAAATACTCTCTACCAAGATAAGTTGGTGGGCTTACCTTACCAAACGTGTCAATAATCTCAAGATGCCTTGTTGCGCTGTGCTGCACTGTGGAGAATGGTTTTCTTACTTGCTTTTATATTATATACGTTTCACAACAAGGAATGTCCTCTTCCAACACAGTTTTGTCCACACCATAACACAGTTCTGGTATTTCTTTCACGTAATTAGATTCAGATGTCCTAGTTTTTTGTGACACTGAGTAACTTAATGGCATTAACTGACAATAAATTAATTTACAATTCAAGGTTGTGGAACACTTTTGAATCAACATCTGTTGTGATTCAATTTCACCAACAAAATTAAAACACATGCAATGTCCATTTGCAATCTTAATTTTAGTATCTTCACAACTCTTCACGTTTGACATAATTTTCCCTTCATGTGACATGAGCTCATTACTTCTGCAACAAATCTAATATCTATTTTATCAGTCTTCTTTTCTAATTGCTTTTCTGTCACAAGTACTTCTGAAAGAAAAACTGTCTTTGGTATTTTCGTCATCTTCTCATATTTGTCTTTGCAATACAATTTTTCAGCTGGATGATTTCTGTTTTTGCAGTTTTTACATGGAGGCCAGCACTCTCCTAGATATTTACCATATGTAGAGCGCTGTATTTCGTTCTTGTTATCACTAAGTTTCCTTTTACACTCGCTTACATAGTGACCTGAACCTCCACATCCAAAGCACTTCTAATTTTTAAAAAATTCTGTTCTTTCTTCCTGTATGCTGCGGCTTTGAATGCAACACGTATTTCTTCTTTCTTTTTCTACATTTTATCTTCTTCTGATTGAAGTCTTCATTTCAGGTTTTCCAGTGCTTTCTCCTCCATACTAGTCGAGCCTCCAGCACTTCGAAAATGTTTATTTCCTTAGGAAATTTTGTTTTGTCGTCCTTGAGACCAGTGTTGTTTCGTCAATTTCCTGCCCCAGGCTGTTCAGTCTGAATTCTAGGATTTGTACTTTAGCAATATTGGACTTCATATCCAGACTTCCGTCATATTCGAAGTTGTAGAACTTTCCAAGTAACTGAGTCTCCTGTTGGTCTGTATTCTTCTGATATGTCTTGGTAAGTGTATTACACATTTACTTAGACGTTTCGCAGGTAAGGATGTCGGTTGTAACATTGATATCTATGGTTCTCAAAATATAGTATTTTGCAAAAGCGTCTTATTGTTCCCCCTTGGATGTTTTACGTTTTCAGGTTTCTTCATATTGCCGGTAACTTATTCACCAAGGCCTTTTGGCACAAATGTAACATTTATTTCCGGGTCCCATAACGTAACGGAAAAATTGCACCGTCCTTTAATTTTGGCACGCTGTTTAATGCTACATCTTCTGCTAATGAAGCTGTAATTCCTCACACGATACCTAAAATCTTCTTACACGATAAACTATAGTCTTTTGGCACTCGCAAATTACCACCTGTCACTTCCCCAGATTTCCAGCGCCACTGTCAAATCCTGGGGACTGTTTTTTATTCGTATTTTAAGAGAGTGCACAGGACTAAAAAGGAACGAGAGTCTTCTCTTATTATTATAAACAGCAACAAACAAAGATCTTACATTAATGCACAAAGATAGTTGTTTTCTCCGATCCTTCTAAATCTCAACATTCCTATGTGTATAGTTAAAGGACTCCTTCAGTAGTCAGGGAACCCCTGCTCTATCCCTGGCTTTGGATCTTAAAGCTGTCAACCTGTAGTAACCAAAGGTTCTCCCCCATATGAACCCTAAACGGCCCATGGACAGTGACGGAACAAACGTTCCATTTGCGGCTGTGGAAGGAGATTGATAATTGCGATTTAGGACTGGACAGAGCACCGCATGGTTGGCATACCATGAGGAGAAGACATTGAATTGGTGGAGGATCACCAATCACAGCACACAAGCTAGCAACTGGACTCATGCGACAATCCCCTGTTGACAGCCTAATACCCGCGTGGTGAACCATGTGCTGCGTTTTGAGGTAAGAAGGCCTTGCATGTCCATAAATGTGGCATCCATATTCAAGGCAGGGTCACACGAAAGCTTTATAGAATTGGACCAGACGTGTCCAGTCTGATCCCCAATACCCGTAACTAACGCCTTTAAGGATGGCCAGAGCCTTGAGGCATCTTATCTTCAGTTCTTTGAGGCCTGACAGTCACATTAGCCTCTCATCAAAACTGAGGCAAAGGTATTTCACCGTTTTCTTAAAAGTGAGAATAGTGCTGTGTGCCCTCCAGTCCCGCCCCCCCCCCCCCCCTAAGGTTTAAGACCAGCGAATTAAAAGAGTGTGGGAGCGATTTAAAGGCAAAACACACAGTTTTCTGCAAAGAGAATTTAAAACCTGTGTTGTCTGACCATTCCTCCAACCACCTTAAATTGCCGAGTAGCCATTGCAAGGTTGGAGGAGGCACAGAAGATGAAGTTGTACACAGACAAGGAACAGTGTATGGGATGCCATAGTGTGTATGTAATACACAAGTTACGTGCTTATATTTTCCTGTGGTTTACTCGTTCATATTTATTTAATTTCATGCCTGTTCTTGTGTTTAAGAAGTTTAAGCTCGCGTTTTGTGAGTGAAAATTCAGGCAGTCTGTAGTGCAGTTTTCAGTTCTTCTGAACAGCCAGCTACAAAGCTCATTAAGGCATCAGCGTCCATTGGTGACATGTCAGGCAGGTTGCAAGTTGCATATCGTATCCAGATTTCCATCTGCTCTTATGCTTTACTTCTACAGTTAATCTTCTAGGATGTGTGCATGCTGTGTGCTGATGCAGGGGGTGCTGGCCACAGTTCGTGGAAAGCTAAATGCCCTTTTGGCTATGGTCAGTGGTGGCGGAGAATCTGGCATGTAGCATGCGACACCTCAGGTGTCGCTTTTTATATCCACGGTCTCTGCTGCAGCCTTGGCTGCTTGTCTCTACACTTGCATTATCGGTTGAGGGTTTGTAGGAGCCCCCTTCATAAGTAAGGGGTGCACTGCACAAAGGAAGCAGCTACTCGCGTGGCAGAGTACTTGTGGAGTGCACATGATGTTTTTTTTAGGCTAGGCTGTTGTTTGAGGCACTCTGAAGAAAACTCGTCTGTCAATACGCAGCAAGGGAATTCAGTCAAAATTTTATCAGTAAATTGTTGAAGTATTCGCAATAGAGTTCTGACTTCCAGCAAAGGACTCTCACTCAAATTATTCTAGGGACCGAGAGCTGTTGGAACCCGAAGTGGGAAGCTCTTGAAATATTTAGTGAGTCGTCGAATGTATATCTGAAAGACAGATTAGAGGCCATAGGAGAGCGAGTGTTGGTTGCAGTCGAGAAAAAATATTGTCTCTGTTGGGGTTGAAGTTGACAGTGACAGTGGAGTTATCTGGTCACATATAATAGGTATAGGTAAAACTAAGTTAATTGTTGGATGTTTCTACCGGCCACCCGATTGTGCTGTGACAGTTCTAGAACCATTCAAAAAGGTCTACGGTCAGTAGCGCGTAGATACTCGTACCAGCATTACTAATTAGAGGCGACTTTAACCTACCGAGAATAGACTGGGATGTACATGGATTCATTGCAGATTGTGACGGAGAGTCATGTGAAGTACTTTTTGTCATTATAGCAAGTATGGTTACAAAAGTTAACAGATCAGTTAAGGAGGCTGGGAGAGTGTTTCTGCTAGAACTACAAGACAAACAGTTATTGGCATCACACTTACGCAGTGATTTGACATCACTTAGTTCCAGTAAGATGGACGTAGACGAATTATGGGCAAAGTTTAAACTGATTGTATATCTTGGTGTGGAGAATGATGTGTCTCGTATGTGGATTAACCACGGAAAAGACCCACCATGGTTTAACAATGAAGTTCGGAAAATACTGAGGGAGCAGAGGCTATTGCACTCTCAGTTCAAAAGAGAACGCACAAATGACTACAAGCAAAGGTTAGTGGAGTTTCGTGCGTCTGTGTAAAGATCTACGAGAGAAACATACAACTACTTCAACTGTCATGCCTTAGCAAAAGATCTGGCAGAGAACTCGAGAGAATTCTAGTCCTATGTAAAATCGAAAGCGTGTCTAATGCCTCCATCCACTCACTCGTTGATCAATCTGGTGTGGCAGTTGAAGATAGCAAAGAGAAAAGCGAAGTTTTAAATTCCGCGTATAAGATATCGTTCATGCAGGACAGACGTACAAACATAGCGCTGTCTGAATATCGAACAGACTCCAGTATGGACGACGTACTAATAAGCATCCCTGTGGTAGAGAAACAACGGAAAGAGTTGAAAACAAGTAAGTCACTCGATCCGGATGGAAACCCAATTCGGTTTTACCCCTTACCTAGCTTACATTTATCACGAACCTCTCGCTCAGCGGAAAGTCCCAAACGACTGAAAAAAAAACGCACGTAATTTCTACATATAAGAAAGGCAAAAGAACGGACCCGAAAAATTATAGGCCAATATCCCTAATATCAGTATGTTGCAGAAACCTTCGACACATTTCCAGTTCGAATATAATAAATTTTGTTGAGACTGATGCACTTATGTCCACAAATCATTATGGTTTCAGAAAGCATGGCTCGTGTGAAATTCAGCTTGCCCTTTTCTCACATGGTGTACTGCGAACTGTGGATGAAGAGGAACAGGCAGATCCCATATTTCCAGATTTCCGGAAAGCATTTGACACGGTGCCCCATTGCAGACTGTTGACGAAGGTACGAGCATATGAAATAGTTTCCCAGATACATGAGTGGCTCGAAGACTTCTTAAGTCGTAGAACTCAGTATACTGATCTTGACGGCAACTGTTCATCAGAGGCAAAGACACCGTCAGGAGTGTTCCAGGGAAATGTGACAGCACCGCTGTTGTCTTCTGTATACGTAAATGATGTGGTGGACAGGGTGGGCAGCAATCTGCAGTTGTTTGCTGGTGATATTGTGGTGTACGGGAAGTTGTCGAGATTGAGTGACTGTAGGTGGACACAAAATGACTTAAACAAAATTTCTAGTTGGTATAATGAATGACAGCTAAATCTAATAGTGCAAAATGTAAGTTAATGCAGATGAGCGGGAAAAATAGCCCCTTAATGTTTCGATGCAGCATTAGTAGTGTCTACTCAACGCAGTCACGTCGCTTAAACATCTGGGTGTAACATTTTGAAGCAATATGAAATGGAACGAGCATGTGAGGACTGTGGTTGGAAAGGCAAATGGTTGACTTTGGTTTGTTGGGAGAGTTTTGCTAAAGTGGGGTTTATCTGTAAAGGGGACCGCATTCTTTTGTACTGCTCGGGTGTTTGGGATCCGTACCAGGTCGGATTAAAGGAAGACATCGAAGCAATTCAGAGGTGGGCTACTAGATTTGTTACCGGCAGCTTCGAACAGCATGCAGGTGTCACAGAGATGCTTCGGAAACTTAAATAGGGGATCCCTGGAGAGAAGGCAAAGTTCTTTTCGAGGAACTCTATTGAGAAAATTTAGAGAAACAGCATTGGAGGCTGAGTGCAGAACGATTCTGTTACCGCCAACCCGACGCTGTACTGAAAATTCCTTTCTGATAGGACCACTGTTTTAGCGCTTCAGTAAACAGTCGTTCAGTGTGCAGTTAACAAGCATGCTTTTATGTCTTTGTGGTGTGCTACTAATATGTACGGCATGTGAACATAAACGTCTATTTAAATATGCACTTTCATAAAACGTGCCTCTCCCGTGCGTCATTTATACCACAGCAAGCATTCGGAACGAAGCGTAAACGTGGGCGTTCGTAGTACCTCGAGAACTCGACTAGCCTATTACCACCATGTTACTCTGCCTGTGGTCGTCACGGTGCTCCTCTCTTCGCACTGCACGGCCACTTCTGCTCAGGAAGTGAGAAAATGTGGACAGATTTTAGGTACATACTCTGTGAGTGACATAAATTAGTTCTGGTTGACATAATTTAATTCTGACTGACATAATTAATTTTAAAATTATAATTCAAAATGTATTACATTGTAAACGTTTTACTTCTGTTTCACTGACTGATGCCGCATACCTGCTTCTGGTCTGAGCTTCAAAAAGACGTGCGAATGTCAAAATTCGACGTCATGGATGAATGACATTTGTGAAAAAGGTTGACTATTTTACTCTGTCTGAAAAAGCAAGGGGTTGGGGGGGGGGCTTGAAATTTTCGCACGGGGTGCCAAAATCCCTGGAGTTGGCACTGCGGGAGACACTAACGGAGATCCCATTCATAAAACTGCAGTAAAATATTAGGCCTCCAGGTAGTATCGCAGGCCTTTTCCAAGCCAAATAATACACCGATAACGTGTTGCCTACGGAGGAAAGCTTGTTGAATCGCCGGCTTTAGCAGGGTCAGGTGTTAAGTATGGAGCGATATCTACTGAACTCGCTCTGGGAGAGATTTAGTAGCGAGCTGATTTCAAGAACCCGCACTAGCCGTCAGTTTACTATACGCTCTTTCCTTCGCAACTTGTGAGACTGACGCTAAATAACTAACTGTGTTAGTCCGATCGTATTCTGGTTTTAAAATCGGGATTGAAACAGATTCTTTCCACGAGCTGGGAAAGCCTTCTGTCACCCGAACAGCATTAAAGAGCTGAAGGGGTGCCTCCTTTGACAACGGGTTCAGGTGTTGCATCATGCTATACGTTACCAGGTCATTAACGGTCGCAATATCGCGAGTTCCTGACAATGCGGAATCCATCTCCCAATAAAGAAAAGCTGGTTTTTTTCCTCCATGTTGTTGGACGGAAGTAAAAACTAACCCACTCCTGTGTCTGCCGATAACGTCGGAAAGCTGGATTCTAGATATAGTCGGCTGTAATGGTCTTATAAGCTTCATCCATTGTCTGAGCAATGCCTCTCGTCGATGTTGGGAGACATCCTTGCTCTCGTATAGCTGCTATTGGTGGTCATGAGTTCCGCTTGGAAATTCTCCTAATGGCTACCCACACTTTACTTGCGGATGTGGACTTAATCATGGAGTTTAGGAACTCATGCCAAGACTTCTACTTACCCGCGAGAATTATTTTCCTTGGCTTTGCTATCGCCATTCGAAATGTTGCAAGATTCGCTTCTGTAGGGTACCGACTGAATACTCGCAAAGCCTCCCTCCTCTGCCTGATTGCAGAGCGACACTCATCTTTTCACAAGGGGCCCGGTTGCTTTCTGGGTGTGACTGATAACATGGGGACGGCTGCATCAGTGGCTTGGTGAATCACTGTTGTAATGTGATCCACCCAGTCTTGGACGCGTCCACACCACGTGAAAAAGAATGCCTGTAGAGCATCCAGTTAGCGTTTCTGAAGAGCCACCTCGTCGGCTTTCGTTTGGTATCTGCTCCCTCTGCCCGACAGATACAGATGGAGATGTGGTAGCTGCCATGGATGTCGTCATTTACTTCACATTGAGCAGTGTCTGAAAGTGCAGGCAAAAAGAAGGAGAGGACTAGCGCTGTAGACGAACCTGTAGCGGTGCTGAAATGCGTAGCGTCACCCATGTTTATCAATATAATGAATGCAGTTTGTGCGAGATCCTCAAGTCTCTGACCCCTGCGAAAAGTGGTGTTGTATCCCCATAGTGCACTGTGCGCATTACAGTCTCCTAAAAGGAGAAAGGGACGAGACATATCCACAATAAGCTGCGTGAGGATTTCACTGTCAACGGGCTCATGGGGTGGAAGGTACACAAAGTTCACCGTGATATAAACATGGGCCACTACCCCAACAGCGACCGTTTGTAACTGTGTGGTTATGGGCGCAGGTGAAGAGTGGAATGTGTTCTTGACGAACACCGACAACCCACCTTTCGCCCTGCCACCAATAAGGCCGTCTTTCCTGTGGAGGTGGAAGCCCCCAAGTAGAGGTACGTTGGTAACTTTAAATGTGTCTCTTGAGGACATAGACAGGTAGGTCTGTCATGTATGAGGAGTCTAAGTTCCTCCAGATGGGTTCTGTACCCAGTCATATTTCATTGGAGGGGTCCATATCAGTGGTGTAGTTTTAATTTACCCCTATTTTTGTGCCATGATGGTGAGGCACACTTAGAGCCCGGGGTAGAGGAGAGGCTGTCAGGGTGTGATGATGAGGCATCTAACTCCATGATGTCATCCCCATTAGTAATAGGAGCCAGATCGACGTCTGATGGCGGCTGGGACAGCTTTCGATCCGAACGTTCGGACCCTTTCCACGCACGTTTTCCCTTAGAGGGTGAAGAGGGAAGGGGAGTTTCAGAGGTACTCTGTTTTTGCGGTGCCTTCTATACGCTCATTGGAAAAGTGTTGGCTTTTCTTGAGTCATAGCTATCTGTATCGCTATGCCTTTGCTTTCTTTACTTTAGCATGTACAGGTGCAAGTACAGGTGCTGGCAGCAGATAATGGTTTACTGGAAGTCCTCCATGTCGAAGCATCTATCTTGGAAACAGATTTCTTCACCAAGGAATCAAAAGACATGGCAACGATGTGGTTTTGTTGCCTTGTATTGTTTTTTAGCTTCCACATATGGGACCCACTTGATCACCTTTATTTCTGGAATTTTTCGTACCTGAGAGAAAATTGGTCAGACTCAGCTCCAGACTGGGTGGCTCCCAGAGAAGTTGAAGCATGTCACTGGAGACGAACAGTCAGTGCCCGAGTCATGGGCTGTCTTTCCACGTTTTTTGCAAGTTGCTTCACCTCTCCAGTTCAGCGTTGTGTGCACAAATCGCTGGTTTTTGAAGGACCTCACGGGTCTACGTATATAAAGTCTAACCCTAAGTTGGGGAACCCTGTCTTGATGTGTCCAGGTAGTGTTGGAGAACTGGTCGCAATGAATCCCAATCTCTCCAGTATTCCTCAGCGTCCTTTGTTCCTATTTACTATCCCTTTTATGCCAATTCTTGTTTGAGTTCTGAACTGTCTACGTCCATAATATCATGCCATATGACCACATCCTTGCTTGGGCTTAAAGAGTTACGCAACTCAACAGTTGTGTCGTAATCACCCAGTTTCTGTTATTTCCTAAGAAGTTCCATCTCCTTTGCCCTTTTAGTCTCAAGCAACCAGGTCCCATTTTGTAACTGTTTAATAGACTTTAACGTACCAGCAAGTCCTTCTAATCCGTTATGAATATAGGGAGCGGGCACTTTTTGAAGCATCCATTCCTTCCTCACAATCACTACAAACATAGTCTGATTTATGACTCTTTCAGCAATATTAAATAAATTCTGATTTTCAGGAAGACTAGCCTCCCTCATTCGTTTTGCCGAATGGGTTTGAGTACTCTCAGGCACTGCATCCATCACGTTGGGAGTGAAAATATTAAACTGATTCGCCATGGTGGTTCCACGAGCATCTAGGGACATATAGGTCCACCCAGACACAATTTGACTGTGCTGTCAGATATTGCTCTAAAAAAAATGGTTCAAATGGCTCTGAGCACTATGGGACTTAACATCTATGGTCATCAGTCCCCTAGAACTTAGAACTACTTAAACCTAACTAACCTAAGGACAGCACACAACACCCAGCCATCACGAGGCAGAGAAAATCTCTGACCCCGCCGGGAATCGAACCCGGGAACCCGGGCGTGGGAAGCGAGAACGCTACCGCACGACCACGAGATGCGGGCTATTGCTCTAAAACTTAGTGATTTTAATATCTGAAGAACATGAATAAAATTCTTATATTATTAAGATCGAAAGCAGCTGATACATAGTCTCGTTGACTAAGAAGCTTATTCACATATTTCCCTGAGAATATTTGTCGTAGAATGATAATTTAGCATTTTCAGATGAGGAGTAAATGTATAGGAACACATGTTTCCTACTTGTCTGTTTATTATATTTCCAGTTTCTCTAGTTTGATGCAGTGTGTTTTATCTGTCAGATAGAATGTAATATTTAACGGCTTTGCATCACATTTGCACTGTATTTGGAATTGTCGTAAAAATAAATTTTCACTTCATTGTTAATTTTTATTGCAAAAATGATTTAATAACTTCTCTTCATAACGTAACAAATCTCAGTTTTTAGTTCTACGCAAGACCTTCAGTTAAAAAAAAAATGGTGAAACCAATATTTCTGTGTGTTCATATATATCTTACCTGTCTCTCTGGTGCAGACAAGCAGATACTGTACAAGCATAAACGGGAATGTGCACTATTTGAATTGGAACTAGCTTGCGTCAGACAAATCTTACTGAAATTACACTGCACCCATCTCTCTTATGCACTGCTGACACGGTGTACTATGCCTTATATAAAGCCACATATTGGCATCCTCTACACGCCCATAGAACAAATGAGTAAAAAAAAGTATAGAGCTACTACTGTTCCATATTGCAGAGTTATGTAACTTAGCGAGAAATCAGCACACCTTCATTCAATTGGTACATCAATTTCATCTAAGCTGTCTCTTTCAAACTGTACAATTTATATTAATTTTAACTTTTGGTTACACAGTAATCAATAGATCAAAATTTTGTATGTTTGCTACTTCTTAGTCATGAAACTGTGTTTTATACACTGAAATTTGTGGTTTTGGCTAGCGGTTGCAGGTAAAAATTTGCTTTTCCTTTCAACTCCATGTAGTGTGCTATTTCCAAAGAACAAGGCCGCTGAATTTCGTAATCCATGACACAAAACCTTAGCAGGAAAAGGAATCAGCTGTATGGCTGTCAAGAGCTCTAATGGAAAGCTGGCACTAAGCAAAGAAAGGAAGACTAAAATGTGGATGGAATATATGGAAACTGTACAGAGGTAACGGCAGTGTAATGTAAGGGAAAGAGGAGGTAGAAATGGAGGCGATGGGAGGTATCATACTGCAAGAAGAATTTGACTGAGCACTGAAAGATCTAAGCTGAAATAAGGCATATGGAGCAGACAACATTTTCTCCAAATTTTTGAGTTCCTTGGAGGAACCAATCGTGACAGAAATATTTCATCTGGTATGCAAGATATATGAGCCATGAAAAAATCCTCGAACATCAAAATCAGTGCAATAATTCCAATTCCAAAATGCACTGACGGAAAAAAATCGCAGCACCGAGAAAGAGTTGTGTGACTCAAATGAAGGTCGATAGGCATGTTTCTACAGCTGGAAGAATATGTCTATTCAAATTTCGCGACAGTTACATAAGAGTGGCGCTATACCGTGTCCATCATAAGAAAAAAACCTGATGTATACGTTACACCATGTATTCCTCTGCGTTTGCTGGAATCTCGTTGGATTTAGTTTCATGTGGAGCGGAAGCCAAGCTGTGTCGAATACAGTCAGGTACAATAATAAGTTTTATGCTGTGCGTTGAGTGCGGATCGACTGAGCGACAATACGAGAGAACAGCTTTACCGGCGCGTTTAACTTAGCACTGGCCACCCAGCTGGTCCAGCTAACCTGCAGTGATGTGAGAAGTTGCTGTAAAGATGCAAAAAGGTTCGAATGCTATTTAATTTTTAAGGAGAGTGAAATACCATTCGACAGAACTCCAATAGCGGATGCTTCTTAGGGGACCAGACGGAAAGCATAACATGCTCTCGTTCTTCGCTAACACAGTATTGTAATTAAAAACAAGAATGATGAAAATTGAATCAGTCGTCAGGTAATCTCTACTCCTTCCATATCCAAATCCGAGAGGTAAATTTCTGTACTGCGACTGTCACCTGCTAAACCGATAACGAGTAGATCAAAAACGCAATCCACGATGCCATCAAAGAGCCACATTTTTTGTCGTGCCCTTCTGTATCCCGGCATTCTTCGGCAGCGACGTGTGACAGAAGCTCCGTGCATTAGTTCCATTAGACCTACGTCTGGCAGCTTAAACGTCTTGTTATTTCTCTCAACAGATTCCTTAACTTGGCTCCAGATCAGTTCTGGTTTGTTGGGTTCCTATTGCAGTGGTACGGTGATTTTGTATCCAACATGCTATTAGAAACAAGGAGTGCATTTTTCATTAGAATGAATATTAAATATGTGCTATTTAACATATATTTGGCGAATTTTACATTTAAAAGATTTAAGTACTCCAAACTGGACGTAACAAAGAAACACCAAAGCGAGATATGTGCCATCGATACATGAATTTTACCGAATTAACTTTCTACGATCCTACCGATTCAGCTATACATTCGGTTTCCAAAGCCCTAACCGAAGTAAATACATTTTCTCAGAAAACTTCAAGGCAGATTCTATCTGAAACTTCCTGGTAGATTAAAACCGTGTGCCGGACCGAGACTCGAACTCGGGACCTTTGCCTTTCGCGGGCAAGTGCTCTATCAACTGAGCTACCCAAGCACGACTTACGCCTCCTCCTCACAGCTTTACTTCTGGCAGTACCTCGTCTCCTACCTTCCAAACTTAACAGAAGCTTTCCTGCAGACCTTGCAGAACTAGCACTCCTCAAAGAAAGGATATTGCGGAGAAACGGCTTGGGTAGCCGCCGGCACGGTAACTCAGCGTGTTCGGTCAGAGAGCTACCTGCCCTCTGTAATAAAACAAACTGAGTTAATGGATCAACGACGAATTGAAACGGGTGTCTTGCGACGTCGGCACCGAGCAGATACAACGAACGAAAACGAACAAAAGGAGACTAAAAAAAAAGAAAAGAGGTAGAGCACTTGCCCGCGAAAGGCAAAGGTCCCGAGTTCGAGTCTCGGTCCGGCACACAGTTTTAATTTGCCAGGAAGTTTCATATCAGCGCACACTCCGCTGCAGGGTGAAAATCTGAGATTCTAAGCAGCCTCTGTCATTTTTACGGTACGTACTAATACATAAATAGGACCTACCTCCAACTACATAACAACGCCAGTGTACGTGTGCTAGGATGCTGACCAATCGACGCATTTGTATTTGTTTACATCAAGTTTATTGTAATGGTGAACAAAGTATAGTAGCACCACTGTGAGGATGCAAGTCAGGAGCGCTTTAAATATACACAGGAAGGGCCGTGAGTGTTGGTGACGTTTGGTATCGGACGTTGTGAGTTGGCGTTAGTCAAGAATGCCTTTAAGGCAACAAAGAGGCCATTATTGACAACTCACTGAGTCTTAACGGGGGCGTGTAATAGGGCTTCGAGAAGCTGGATGTTCCTTCTACGATACTTCCGAAAGACTTGGCAGGAATGTAGCCACCGTATATGATTGCTGGCAGCGGTGGTTACGAGAACGTAGGGGCTCTGGACGACCACATGGCATTACCGAGAGGGAAGCCCATTGTGTTCGGCGTATGAATCTGGTACCTCGTACTGCATTTGCAGCAGCAAATGGAGCAGCAGTTGGCACCGCAGTGACACAACGAATCGCAAGAAACCGGACTCTGTACGGCCACGTGGCACTACCGTGAGGGAAGACGATCGTGTTCTGCGTATGGATCTGGCACCTCGCACTGCATCTGCAGCAGAGCAGCAGCTGGCACCACAGTGACACAACGAACTTTTACGAATCGATTACTTCAAGGACAGCTCCGAGCCAGACGCCCTGTAGGGTGCACTTGAACGATCCCAAACTACCGCCATTTGCGACTTCAGTGGCGTCAAGCGAGAGTTCATTGGAGGGCAGGATGAAGGTCAGTTGTGCTTTCTGATGGAAGGTGGTCCTACCTCGTTGCCAGTGGTGGCCTTGTGTTGGTTAAAAGGAGGCCGTTGAGGGTCTGAAAGCAACCTGCGTGCTAGACACACTCGACCTCCACCTGGGATGCAATTTCGTATGACAAAAGTTGAACTCTTCGCTCTTATCTCACGCACTCTGATTGTACATCTGTACGTCAGTCTGGTGATGCGACCTGTTGTGCTGCCATTCATGAACAGCATTCCAGGGCATTTTTGCAACAGGGTAACGCTCGTCCACATACCGCTGTTGTAACACAACATGCTCTACCATGCTCTACCCGAAGATTGGCTAAAATTTACAGACGCGCAAATTTGGCACGGACTTCAATGCGAGATGCCTTTAATAGGTTCCACAACGAAACATTGTCTCGAAATTTGGTAGAAAATCCGAAGAAATTCTGGTCGTATGTAAAGTACACAAGCGGCAAGACGCAGTCAATACCCTCGCTGCGCAGTGCCGATGGTACTGTTACCGACGACTGTGCCGCTAAAGTTGAGTTATTGAACGCAGTTTTCCGAAATTACTTCACCAGGGAAGACGAATGGAATATTCCAGAATTTGAAACACGAACAGCTGCTAGCATGAGTTTCTTAGAAGTAGATACCTTAGGGGTTGCGAAGCAACTCAAATCGCTTGATACGGGCAAGTCTTCAGGTCCAGATTGTATACCGATTAGGTTCCTTTCAGATTACGCTGATACAATAACTCCCTACATAGCAATTATATACAACCGCTCGCTCACCGGTAGATCTGTACCTACATATTGGAAAATTGCTCAGGTCGCACCAGTGTTTAAGAAGGGTAGTAGGAGTAATCCATCGAACTACAGACCTATATCATTGACGTCGGTTTGCAGTAGGGTTTTGGAGCATATAATGTATTCAAACATTATGAATCACCTAGAAGGGAAAGATCTACTGATACGTAATCGGCATGGTTTCAGAAAACATCGTTCTTGTGCAACGCAGCTAGCTCTTTATTCGCACGAAGTAATGGCCAATATCGACAGGGGATCTGAAATTGATTCCGTATTTCTAGATTTCCGGAAAGCTTTTGACACCGTTCCTCACAAGCGACTTCTAATCAAGCTGCGGGCCTATGGGGTATCGTCTCAGTTGTGCGACTGGATTCGTGATTTCCTGTCAAGAAGGTCGCACTTCGTAATAATAGACGACAAATCATCGAGTAAAACTGAAGTGATGTCAGGTGTTCCCCAGGGAAGCGTCCTGTGACCTCTGCTGTTCCTGATCTATGTAAATGACCTGGGTGACAATCTGAGCAGTTCTCTTAGGTTGTTCGCAGATGATGCTGTAATTTACCGTCTAGTAAGGTCATCCGAGGACCAGTATCAGTTGCAAAGCGATTTAGAAAAGATTGCTGTATGGTGTGGATGGTGGCAGTTGACGCTAAATAACGAAAAGTGTAAGGTGATCCACATGAGTCCCAAAAGAAATCCGTTGGAATTCGATTACTCGATAAATAGTACAGTTCTCAAGGCTGTCAATTCAACTAAGTTCCTGGGTGTTAAAATTACGAACAACTTCAGTTGGAAAGACCACATAGATAATATCGTGGGGAAGGCGAGCCAAAGGTTGCGCGTTTCACTGGCAGGACAATTAGAAGGTGCAACAAGAGACAGCTTACACTACACTCGTTCGTCCTCTGTTAGAATATTGCTGCGCGGTGTGGGATCCTTACCAGGTGGGATTGACGGAGGACATCGAAAGGGTGCAAAAAAGGGCAGCTCGTTTTGTATTATCACGTAATAGGGGAGAGAGTGTGGCAGATATGATACGCGAGTTGGGATGGAAGTCATTAAAGCAAAGGCGTTTTTCGTCGCGGCGAGATCTATTCACGAAATTTCAGTCACCAACTTTCTCTTCCGAATGCGAAAATATTTTGTTGAGCCCAACCTACATAGGTAGGAATGATCATCAAAATAAAATAAGAGAAATCAGAGCTCGAACACAAAGGTTTAGGTGTTAGTTTTTCCCGCGCGCTGTTCGGAAGTGGAATGGTAAAGAGATAGTTTGATTGTGGTTCGATGAACCCTCTGCCAAGCACTTAAGTGTGAATTGCAGAGTAATCATGTAGATGTAGATGTAGATGTAGATGAATGTAGCTGGTGGCTGTGAACTAAGCAGGCGATGCACCTCCACGAACGCCAAAACAGACCGAAACCGGTAACCTTGTATAAAAAAATACAAAAAACAGAAGTTTATTGCGATTGTGACTGTGTATATTCAATTTTAGATAATAAATAAATTGCTATACTCCAGAGAGACATATTCTCAAAAATTACTGACACACATTACTTATATGAGAATGGAAATACTGGAAGCAGTGGGTCTCGATGAAAATCGGTTTGGGTTCTGGACAAATGTAGGAGCACGCATGGCAATGCTTACCCAACAACTTATCTTAGAAGGCAGACTGACGTCCACAGAAAGAACAACCAACAACCGTCTATTAAGACTCCTTTCTCTCAACAATGAGTAGAGGCATGAAGCTGAAATTTATATCAAATACTAAGGTATATGTTTCCTTGGCTTCGTAAAAAATTTAATCTTCTAAACCAATGCAATAAGAAACTCGCAAACTCACTCATCAAAACCTAAGCCTATGGATGAACTATCTATGTAAATAATTAAATCCACCTATGTACACAATTAAATCTCTCTGCTCACACTTACGCAGCTTTTTTTGTAAGTTCCTCTCTAAAATTCCCAGTTTTCTCTGTCTCAGACACATGTGATAAAAAATTAAACTGTATATATTATG
This sequence comes from Schistocerca cancellata, assembly GCF_023864275.1. Lineage (NCBI taxonomy): Eukaryota > Metazoa > Arthropoda > Insecta > Orthoptera > Acrididae > Schistocerca > Schistocerca cancellata. Next base: position 477,242,314 of record NC_064629.1, on the reverse strand, counting down.
TGGTAAACCATACTCAACATCAAAGATTCTAGAACATTGAAAGAAAAGTTTATTAATATAATGTGTTATTTGATAGCAGGCCTATTTAAATCTACGAAAGATATAGTGTTGTGGTTCATAGAAAGTTGTTCAGAATACGTCCAATGCAGTTGAAGCCCAATTGAATGTAGTTTCGTATTGCAAGTACCGGAAAAAGTGCCCTCATTTTGGTCTGTGACGGGGTGCACACGGTGGAATGGCTTAAGGGCAAGGTGCCCAAGATATCCCCGTGGGAAGATGAGAAGCTGCTGGTTAAGACGGCAGTGGAGCTTCTTAAGACCGCAGAGATATCAATATGGGCATCAAAGATCCTTAAGGAAGTCTCTCCTAAGACACTGTTCGAAAAAAGAGGTGCCCAGAACCTAAAAGTCTCAACAGAAGATTGGAGAGTGATCAACCAGAAGGTTGCACCGGAAGGACGAACCCTGATAGCGGAGGTCGGAGCGAAGTCCCTGAAGGCGATGCGGGAGCAGGACCTGAAATTGTTTTTAGGGTTCTAGCAGATCACCGTCAGGGTTCTCAAAGACCTCAAAGATGGCAGCAAGACGGAGACTGGAGGTGCTGCAGATGCAGCACAGTAAAGGTTCCTCTGCTGCCCTGAGTTGCTGCCTGAGGAGGCAGGAAGTGGACGTGGCCTTGATTATACCCTATTAATATAAAGGGGGTGTATCGGGCCTCGGTGGCACTGGAGGTAAGCTGATCTATGCTAGAAAATCTATGAAATACCAGAACATGCATCTATGTATGAAATGGAATTTCATTCATGCCAATGATGGAATTCTGCTCTAGGGATTTAGTGTCCATTAAAATGCAGCAATGTGAGGGAGGTATCACGAGGTAAATTGTTTTGGCCTGATCATACCTCCCTTACGAAGACAGCTCTCCTCCTCCCTTGGAGGTGAGGAGACTGGTAGAGATTTACCATCGACAAGATGACCAACTGCTGGTGGGATGCGACGCCAATGCCTACAGCCTAGTGTGGGGCAGCAAGAACACCAACTTTAGAGGTGAGTACCTTCTTGAATTCCTTATAGCTAACAACTTAGAGGTCCTGAATAGGGGCAATGAACCCACATTCAGGAATACTAGAACAGAAGAAGTAATTTACATAACGTTTAGTTCCATGATGATGGGCAGTTATGTCAAACAGTGGCATGTGGTGCTCGAGCTATCCTCATCGGACCACATGTACATTAAATTCAAGGTTGAAATGGGAATCAGACAGACCATGATCTATAGGAATCCCAGGAAAACAGACTGGGAGACATATAGGAGGGACCTTGATTTAGACTTATCGGAAATTAAAACCTCGATAAGGAATCCAGTTGAATTGGAGGAAGTAGCAGAGACTGTTACCTCTGCCATAGTGACCTCATATCAGGACAACTGCGCAGTCACCAAGAAGTGCACAAATAGGAGTGTGCCTTGGTGAAATAGCAACTTAGAAATGCAAAGAAAACAGGTATGGAGACTGTTTAATATTGCGAGACGTTAAGGACAATATGCTAAATATCGTGAGGCCCTTGTGAACTACAATATTGCAGTGAAAACAAGCAAAGGAGGCATCCTGGAAGGCATTCTGTGAGGAAGTTTAGAGCACGGCTGCAAAAGCCAGACTACACAAGATACTCAGTAGAGTACCAACCAATCCAGGAGGTACGTTGAGGAAGGAGGATGGGGAATATATAAAGACAGCACATGAGACGCTGGAACTGCTCCTCAAAACTCACTTTCCTCAATATGCTCTGCCTGACGACACAGTCCAGAATTTGTTTCCGGAGAGACAACGTTTCTCAGGCACTCGAAGAGAGGACTGAGAATCGGCCAAGGATTGTGTGAACTTTAAGAAAATCCAGTGGGCGGTGGGAACATTCCAACTGTTCAAGTCACCTGGCCCAGATGGAATTTTTCCAGCTCTCCTGCAACAGGCAGGAGAGAAGCTCATAAGAGTCCTATGTAGGCTATTCAGGGTTAGCCTAGCAGTAGGAATCATTCCCAATGCTTGGAGGGCAGTGAAGGTTGTCTTCATTCCCTAGCCAGGGAGAACTGATCATACTAAGGCTAAGGATATGAGATCAGTCAGTCTGTCCTCCTTCATTCTCAAAACATTGGAAAAACTGGTTAATGTATATGTTGGGGAGAGGAGGCTAAGTATGGCCCCTCTACATTCAAACCAGCATGCATATTAACCAGGTAAATCACGCGAGTCAGCTCTCCACCAACTCGTTGGGAAGGTGGATAAAGCACTTCACTTCATTGCCAAGAAATAGCCCTCTGCATCTTCCTGGATATCGATGGGGCCTTCAGTAACACGACCTTCGATTCCATGGTAAGGGCAGCAGAGGTGCATGACCTGGGAACCATTATATGTAGGTGGACCAGGGCCATGCTTAGTGGAAGGAAGGTAGAGGCTACCATGGTGAATGAAAAGATTGTAATTACCACCACTAGAGGCTGCACAGGAGGAGGAGTTATGTCCCCTCTATTGTGGAATATAGTGATGAACGAACTCATTGTGGAATTAAATTCCAGACAATGCTTCTGCCAAGGATACGCAGATGACCTTGCCATATAATACTTCGCAAATTTCCTGACACCGTTAGATATATGGCACAAGGAAGTTTGGACATGGTGCAAAATTGGTGCATTAAACAGTGTCTGAGGGTTAATGCTAAGAAGACTGTTATGGTGCCATTTACAAAGAGACATATTCAACACTCAAGATGGAATCTAGAGCTCTTCGATGAAACTCTACCTGTGAAGGGGGTAGTGAAATATCTAGGGGTAACCTTAGATGAGAATCTAACATGGACCCCTCACATTAAGAGTATCTGCTCCAAGGCAAAATGCACTCTAGTGAGAACTAGAAGGGCTTGAGGCAAAATCTGGGGCCTAAGACCTAGGGGTATGCACTGGGTATACACCACAGTGCTCAGACCTAGGATTTCCTACGGGGCCCGTAGTGTGGTGGAAGAGGGTAGAACTGCGGGTTGCAGCTAAGAAGCTTGTTGAGATGCAGAGATTGGCGTGCTAAGCCATAACGGGCGGAATTAGGAGCACACCAACCGTTGGAAAGGAAGCTATGCTGGACATGCCTCCACTACATCCTTGGGTCAAGACGGAGGCAGCAGCTGGGGCACACAGACTTAAAACTTGCAAAAACTGGCTCTTATTCGGATATCCAGAATCACACACTAACATAGTGAGTGAGGTAAATATAGAAATGGCTGGGGAAATGCCTGCCAACTATATAATAACTCCCAACTGCTTCGACAAGCTTTGCAATATAATAATTGGAATCAGGAAGCAGTGGGAAAAACAGTTCGACACTTTCTGGGGGCATCGTTTGGTTCACTGATGCTTCGAATATAGACCAAAGCGTTGGGGCAGGGGTGTACGGGGTTCAGCCAAGACTGGAGGACATCATATCTCTAGGAAAACTGGCCTCTGTATTTCAAGCTGAAATTACTGCACTCAGGGGATGTGTGGAGGAGAATATACGTAGGTGCTACAAGGACTGTAGCATCAAATCTGTTCATACAGCCAGGCAGCTTTGAAATCATTGGCAACTCCTGCAACAAGATCTAAGATTGTTGCAGAATACCACAGGGCTCTGGTGGAGATAGGGGTAAGCAATAGGGTAAACCTAGTGTCGGTCCCTGGCCACTCAGGGATCTGTAGCAATGAACAAGCCGACAGATTGGCTAGAATGGGGGCAACAACTCCTTTTATTGCACCGGAACCTGTCCTGACAATCTGCATGGCTATGATTAAATTAGAACTACGGAACTGGCTTAGGAAACAGCACTTAGGACCATGGTCCATAAACAAAAACATGGTAAGCTAATGATGCCCAAGCTCTGTAATCCTGGGATTGAACAGGAAAGAGATCAAACTCATGACTGGACTGATGACCGGCGATGGGAATTTCAAAAAAACACCTACACACAATGGGCATAACGGAAGAGGCTCCTAAATGTAGGATCTGTGATGAGGGTGAAGAAACTGCATCACACCTAATCTTCGAATGCATGGCATTGGAGACTGAAGGATACAGACTCTTCGGGACAACTAGACCTGAAGGAATTGTGTCTAACAAAAAAACTGGTAGAGGACTCCTTCCACTATTTAAGGGCACTGGGTGGCTCTACTAGATAGACAGGGAGCGATACCGCACAATAAACTTAGTTTCGGTGCGGGTAGTGGCGGCTTGGTCCTAAGCTGTTTTAGCTTCCCTGTTGAAATCAAATCAAATCAAAATCAACCGGTAAAAGGGGACTGGCGTTATTACGAGACTGGGATATACAGTATTTAGGCCTCTCACAAGACCGGGTGATTATTGTAGATACAGAAGTAAATGAGAAATACGGTAACATACTGTCATGATGTTGGCATAAATTACAAAAAAGTCTATCACTAAACATGTGTTAACACATGCAACCTGATCGGTCATGAACCACTTATGGGCATGATGCTCAAAATTTTGTATGTTTGTATGTTTCTCACGACAACTCGTGATCTGCTTCGCACGAGCCTCCTCTCGTGGTTTCGTTCATTGTTCGAGCACAAAGATGTCCTCAACCTCAGTGGGGATGGCACTGTCGTGTGCTCATCTGCATCTACACGTTTGTGAAGTAAGTGGCTCACAGAATAAACAGACAGGGCACTCTGTATCAGATTATTCCAAAAGCAGGTCCTGAGCTGCTCACTCAAATGTTGCTAGCAAGTATGTACGAATTTTTAGGTTTTCAATCGTTGCAACGAAATGTGAGCCAAATCTGTTACATAATCTCAATTAATCCTAAGATCGAAATACGAAACCCCGTAACGTATTTTGGCAGACAGTTTAGATGTGAAAATAACATTGTCACTCCTGTTTCATTCTCAGACCCGTAAAATACTGCACTGTGGTTGCCTGTATCGTTGACATTTTTTGAATTTCCTGTCAATATGCTGTCATTTAAGGAGAGCGTGACTTGTTACATTGTGATTATGTTGTCATAGAAAGAAGGGCATGTCTTGTGATGCCATGCTCGATGTTATGCTTCCAAGGTCAACGACCGCATGTGACATCGCTACGATTCAAGGCCAGTGAAAGTGTGCTGGAAGCCCCATGGATATTGTACTCCTTATCTCCTTTATTTTATCTCTTCTTGGAATGATAGACATTCTTTGATCTAAAGCGGACGCTTATGGAAGTATTTACCACACAAGCATGCGGCAGTGTACTGAGTGGGAAGCTGAACAGCATCTTCTGTATGTATCTTTGTACATCACGGTGGTGTGACCAAAGTGTTGACACGTAAGGCAGGAAATGTGGTATGGTATGTAGAGCCAAATTTTAAGGCAAATAAAGCCTACTGCAATGTACTTTGGCAACTTCAGTAAGAGCAAAGTCAGAGTAAAATGTAGCGCCTTCTCAAGCTCACTATTTACTCTTTTTATAAGTTCTTTACTTCGATGACACTTTCGCTTTCCCATTCTTGTTGCTGTTCTTTGGCATGTATGTCCATTATGTCCCGTCAAGTGTTACAAATCCCTTTCAGCAATTTATAGCTGTCTTCAGCCAGTCGCGGACTCAGTCCGTTGGAAGCTCATGGTGGCGAAACTAAATAATTCCTGGAAAGTGGTGTATTTATAGTGGAGATTTTGTAAACAGTGAATAATGTAGATGTAATGGTAGACAAAAAAGTCAAGTATTTATAATGTGTATGCTGTATCCTCTAATAAATGTAATATGCATACTTAACGATATAGGTGACAAACTTAGAATACGAATCAGCATTTAGCACAGCAACTATCAGGTAGAATGCAAACAAATAGTGAAGAACAAAGTAAAAAGCTGCCCTTAGTTTAGCATATCTGGAAACAAAGCTTGTACAATTACAGTGTCAGTTAGTTTCGTAACCTTGGTACAAGATAGTAGTTACTATTGACTTTATTACTGTACATGCTTTCTTATCTTTATTTTTGTGAGATTTTCAATAACGTCATTGAAATTTGTTCCGTTGGAAACTTTTTGCAGTTGGTAAAATGGACAAATTGGCTGGTCATTCTTAATTCTTCATAGAGTGATGATGATTTTGTATTAGTTTCAGTTTAGAAAAACTTACCTCGCATGATGAAACTGAGACACAAATTGTCCAGAAATGTTTGATTACATATGATGTACAGGATAATAATTCACTAAACTCCCATTTAACTGGAAATTGAAGGATTTCTCAGCTTGTCCATCTAGTAGCAAAGACCAATTTATCATGAGCTGCACGTAGATGCGTACGATACCTTTTTATATCTTGTAGCATCTGCTCCTTACCAAACTCGTCGCAGATATCCACCACATACTCCAATGCTATAGACAGAGCGTCTTCGCAAGCTTCAAGTATAAATTTTGTTTGAATAATTTGGAAAATTTTAGTGATTTATTTCATAGCCACATATCATTGCAACAATTCTTTTACAATTCGGTCTATGCATTCAAAAATAATCCAGGGTCATGAGATAGTTCAACTAGCATTGTTTTATTTATCCTTCTTCTTTCTTGTTGCATTCTTATGTGCCAAAAGTAGCATTGTGGTTTGTTATGTCACCAAAAACTCATTCAGGCTTGTTAATTTGCCAGTCCCTTATCCACAGTCATCTTTGGGGACTGTAGATTTTTTGTAATAAATTTACCTCTTCCAGGTCAAAAACGTAAAATCAACATATGGCTCGAAGGAGTAAGCATGTTGCAAGATACGCCTAGGATGGATCTGGCATATCTTCTAAAGTGCTCTCGGATGCATCCACGTTTTATTTTATGACTGTAACTGAGTTGTAATCAACACTCCAGCGAGTGTCAGATAATCGTTTAAAACTTTTTTCTGTTTTTCTACAAGCTATTCCCATCTACATGTAGAAGAGGAGAAGTGTGAATATAAACTTCTTTACAGTTCATAAATAGCTAAATATAGAGAATCATGAGAATGGAGGAATTCCACAAAGATTTAAGGAACGATTAGCACAAGTACCGAAGAGAGCTTGTGATTGATTTTTCGAACTTTTCCTTGTAGTCCTCCATGTGCACTTGACGTTGACGTGGCACTGTTATATCCTTGGGGTCCTGCACAAACCGATATCCAGACCACATATTTCCAGCTGCTGCTGAATATCTTTTCACATATCCTTTGCCGTGTTTCCCAACGTAAAAAAAAAAAAAGTTTTCGTTTGTATGGACACATTTCATTACTTGAGTCATTTGGTCACTTCTCCTTACATCTGGAGTACTGTCAAAAATTGTTGCGCAATATTTAGCCTTTTTTATATCCGCAGTATTTTTTTTCCTTAACGTATTAACCCAAATTAAAAGTAAACTATTTTTTTATTCCCTTTGACAAATAAGAAAGTACTCTCTTTGACCCACCGGCGTACTCTCCAAGTTTTAAACAATGCTCTTTCAATACTGGATTATATTTCGCCATAAACTGCACCAAATGTAAGAAATTTCCCCTGTTTCCCGATGAAACGTCTTCATGATGTTCACGGAAAGCAAAGTTTTGCTGGGCTCTAAATGGTGTAAAAAGACGATGTGAAATGTATTGTCATTACTTGGTCTCACCACTAATATTCTTCTGATTATCGTTGTAAATTGTTTTATTAAGTTTCAAGACCATAGAGAGTGTTTTCCACTTTTCTAAATATGATAGGTGTTCAGGCAATGATTCATGATTAGATATCTTTGTATTCAATTTCCACCACTGGTGGAAGCCAGAAATAAAATAATTTTTGTTGCTATCGTCCTCAGAGGGAAATAACAGGCAGAAAAAAAACAATACAGTTTCTTTGTTAGTTATGAGTATAGCGTTCATGTCCTTAAATATTTATTATCGCTCAAATATAAAACCAAGACAAAGTTAAATAATAACGTCTTTCTTTTATGTGTGCATCTGGCCAATGTGCTGTATGATTTGATGAAGAGGAGTCGAGTTTAGAGGCACCGGAAATATGCGCCTTCTCATTAATTTTCTCATCATTACTGTCTTTATCATTTTTTTCACAGTCACTTACGTCAAAGTCTTCATTAAAACCACGTGCAGTAAACTTCCGATCTGTGTTTGCAGTCTCAACACCAATAATTATCCGTACGCTGGAGCCAGATTTAACAGTCTGATTACTCTTTCCTTATCTGTATTTATTTTCTCCTCGAGCGAAATGGTATTTGGATAAAGATCCAGTGAGTGATTTAGCTGCTTCATTCATTGCTTTTCTTAGCCTTATTTTCTGAGAGGTAGATGACTGAATCTCTTCGGTAAAAAAAAAGACTATTTCAGTGACAGATCATGGACTACTCGTCCATTGACAGTAATTTCTCCTCTCCGTGTTCTCCATGAGCTCGTAGTAGAGAGCAGGTAGGTACCACCATGATCATGAACTGCATGGTCATTCTCAAATGAATGTTGTGTATAGCATTTATATTGCGGGTGTCAATAAAACCAATTTTTTCAGTAGATAAAAAGTTTATTATTATTTGACTATCTGATGAACCATTATTTGTTAAACATCATAATTGAACAATTTGTAACTCATTTCAATATTACAACAAAGTTTTATTTGTTGCAAAACAGTGTAAAGAAAGAATCTAATGTTTGCAAAAGTTTTATAGAACTTCAAGTGGCCATGCATTTCTGATCGTGATAGAATGTACTAGAAAATTTCGAGATAAAAATGACCTAATTAGAACTGTAGGAACTTACTTTTTGGGCTCTTCTTAGATAAGCGATAATACAATCACTGTTTAAACTCACATAACACACCACAGAAAAATCTAAGAAAGTTACACTAATGAAGTAGTATCTCTAATCGAGCTTAGTGAAGTATAAAATGAAATAAATTTGACACGAAACACAAGGTATTCTAAAGCCCGTGTGCGAGTAGACTGTTCGCGTTTTCCCCGTTCTATCGGGTAGTCCTCGAGGGTTTCGAATGGACGTCGAACGTAAGTCCCGCAACGGCTACTATCTTCATTTGGTCGCCGGCCGGAGTGGCCGAGCGGTTAAAGGCGCTACAGTCTGGAACCGCACGACCGCTACGTTCGCAGGTTCGAATCCTGCCTCGGGCATGGATGTGTGTGATGTCCTTATGTTAGTTAGGTTTAAGTAGTTCTAAGTTCTAGGGGACTTATGACCACAGCAGTTGAGTCCCATAGTGCTCAGAGCCATTTGAGCCATTTCATTTGGTCACCGACCAAGTTACAAGCTATAATTTTACCACAGTAAGTTTCAAATTGATTGCCTTTTTTGCAGTTCTTTAGCATGTATGTTTTTTTCTTTTACGAAATAAATCATTAAATAATCTCAATGTTGTTCGGAACTATTATTTGTCCATCGTGCAGAAGCCTCCAAGGAGCGAGCGCGAATCACGCCTTTAAGGTCCTGACTATGACTAGACAATAATTTATGCGATATTGGCTGATTTCAGCAAAAAAATTGCGTTATCAAATGTTTATCTACGGCTACTTCCAGCATGTAACATTTAGATGACTCTAGTATTGGTTTTGGTGTCTGCAGTTAGTAACAACCATTGCTTAAATTTCGAGGACTCTGCTCTAGTTCACCTAGTAGAATTTTCATCTTCATAAAATTAACTTTCTAATAATTACGGGTTACCTTTGGAAAAGTAATATTTAGCATGTAATTCCTTAGTTAAAAAATTAATAAATCACTGGTAAGCTCTTCATTGCACTTACGTACCGATTTTAAAACTGTACTTATAGTACGCTTTACATAGAATAAGTAGCTACATCTAGTAGACTATCGTTATCACTATACAGTTTTTAAGCTTCATGCAACATTTTACAAAAATCCTAAAAATCCTGAACACTCCCATTGATAACTGCAATGCCCTGATATTACGTAAACAGGTACCTATATATTGGATGTGTATGAGGCCTCAAATTCCAAACTGCCTATTATTTACTGAATTTATTTTGACCTTCTTTGGGATATGATTAAAAATGGTCAGGCGCTGGGGGACCACCCTGCCCCCTCTCACTCCCCCTTTTCTTAGCCAGCCCCTGATATTCTCCAAGTTATTTGGATTTAATACTTCATCTGCTTCGGTGGCGCTCATTGTCTCGACCAGCAGTACACCATTAAACAGTGAAAAAATGAAGTTGCCTGCAACTCTCTCTAAAGCTTCATACACTGAAGAGCCAAAGAAACTGGCGCACCTGCCTAATATCGTGTAGGGACCTATCGAGCATGCAGAAATGCCGCAACACGGCATGCATGGGCTCGACTAATGTCTGAAGTAGTATTGGAGGTAACTGACACCATGAATCCTGAAGGGCTGTCCGTAAATCCGTAAGAGTACGAGGGGTTGGAGATCTCTTCTGAACAGCACTTCGCAAGACATCACAGACATGCTCATTAATGTTCATGTCTGGGGAATTTGGCGGCCAGCCGAAGTGTTTAAACTCAGGAAAGTGTTCCTGTAGCCACTATGTAGCAATTCTGGACGTGTGGGATGTCGCATTGTCCTGCTGGAATTGCCCAAGTCCGTCGGAATGCACAATGGATATGAATGGATGCAGGTGATCAGACAGGATGCTTACGTACGTGTCACCTGCCAGGGTCGTATCTAGACGTAACAGGGGTCCGATATCACCTGTTTCCAGTCATCAACAACCCAAAGTCGGTGTTGACTGGCCCAGGCGACAAGTAAAACTTTGTGTCGTGCACTCATCAAGGGGACACGAGTGACCCTTCGGATCCGAAAGTCAATTTCGATGATGTCTCGTTGAATAGCTTGCACGCTGACACTTGTTGATGGCCCAGCACTGAAATCTGCAGCAGTTTGTGGAAGGTTGCACCTTGTTGTATTGAACGATTTTCTTCAGTTGTCGTTGGTCCCCTTTTTGCAGGATCATTTTCCGGCCCCAGCGTTATTGGAGATTTGATGTTTTACCTGGTTCCTCATATTCACGGTACACTCGGGAAAAATCTCCACTTCATCGCTACCTCGGAAATGTATCCCATCGCTCGTCCGTCGACCATAACATCACGCTCATACTCACTTATATCTTGATATGGCTCTGAGCACTATGTGACTTAACTGCTGAGGTCATAGGTCCCCTATAACTGAGAACTACTTAAACCTAACTAACCTAAGGACATCACATACACATCCATGCCCGAGGCAGTATTCGAACCTGCGACCGTAGCAGTCGCGTGGTTCCGGACTGTAACGCCTAGAACCGCTCGGCCACACCGGACGTCTGAATCTTGATAACCGCCCGTTGCAGCAGCAGTAACCGATCTAACAACTGCGCCAGACACTTGTTGTCTTATATAGGCGTTTCCGACCCCAGCGTCGTGTTCTGACCTTTTATATATCTGTGTATTTGAATACGCATGCCTATACCAGTTTCTCTTTGACGCTTCAGTGTATATGCATAAAGAGTACAGTTATTCAAATGCAGCTACCACAAGGTTGCTAAAAGTGAAAACATTATTTTCTGCATGATATGGTCAGTTCTGTTCATGACATCCTTTATAATGATAGACATCTTAGGTGGAGTAGCCACGTGAGGTTTTATGGGGTTTGGGTGTTAATACTGTCCTAAGGACCACTCGAACCATTGGGTATCTTTAAAATTAATGTAGGGCTCACTGAATTTCAGCAAGAAGTTAGGGAAATAGGAGTCCACCCACATAGTGTGGGTAAGCATTATGAAGCCGAGGTGCGGCAGATTTCCCAGGCGTTGCCCGTTAACGAGTCGCTGAAGCGTGCCCACAGCTTAAGGTTAGAGAAGATGGTCCCCAGCTCACGAGGCCTTGGACCGTCAAACCCATACGCAGCCACTGAGAACTGAATTCCGTAAGTTGATCACCTTTTCACACGATCCAATAGGAACGTGTGGCTTATTGAAGGAAACAAACCTGAGGAGTGCTACGCAGTTCATGATTATCAGTTCAGACGAGAAGAGAATAGAAGCTATTGAACTATGGTGTTACTAAACAGTACTGAAAATTAGATAGGTATATCTGGTAACTAACTGTGACGTGTGAAGCTCAACGATAGAGAGAAAAATTATGGCACATTTGACTAAAAGATGGGACCGTTTCAAAGGAATTACGCTGAGGCTTCGAGGAATCGTCAGTTTGATAATGGAGCGAGGATGTATGGGGGAGATTGGGGGGGGGGGAGGCGATTGCAGAGGAAGACGAAGGCTTGACTACAGCACGCAGGCTGAAATGGATGTAGGTTGCTATGGTTATGCAGAGATGAAGAGACTCCTACATGATAGACTAGCGTGGAGAGCTGCATAAAACCAATCTTTGGACTGAAGACCGCAAAAGTCGCATTGGAAATGATCGATGGTGTAGCGAATGTAATGATGTTGCTTAAAAACACGTAACACAGTAAATGTTTTCTTTTGTCTTTCAGTGTTTCATATTCTGAAGGAGGAAAGATTGGTTAACGTCCCACAGGAAACGACGCACAAGCTCAGATGAGGGATGGAAGATGGCGTTGTAGTCTGATATGAACCTTCCCTTTTTTCCTGTAAATGATTTAGAGAAACCACGGAAAACGCGTACGGGTCTACCCAGGATTAGAACAAGTGTTCTCCCAAACAAGAGTCCATTGACGTACGAATGCGTCGCTTTCTTCGATTTTCATATTATACAAATGTTGAGAATCGAGGGGCATGAATTGAAGCAGTTGTTGGGAAGGGAGTGAGACAGGGTTGTAGCCTATCCCCGATGTTATTCAAATTGTATATTGAGCAAGCAGTGAAGGAAACAAAAGAAAAATTCGGGGTAGGTATTAAAATCCAGGGAGAAGAAATAAAGACTTTGAGGTTCGCCGATGACATTGTAATTCTGTCAGAGACAGCAAAGGACTTGGAAGAGCAGTTGAACGGAATGGATAGTGTCTTGAAAGGAGGATATAAGATAAACATCAACAAAAGCAAAACGAGGGTAATGGAATGTAGTCGAATTAAGTCGGATGATGCTGAGGGAATTAGATTAGGAAATGAGACACTTCAAGTAGTAAAGGAGTTTTGCTATTTGGGGAGCAAAATAACTGATGAAGGTCGAAGTAGAGAGGATAATAAATGTAGACTGGCAATGGCAAGGAAAACGTTTCTGAAGAAGAGAAATTTGTTAACATCGAGTATAGATTTAAGTGTCAGGAAGTCATTTCTGGAAGTATTTGTATGGAGTGTATCCATGTATGGAAGTGAAACATGGACGATAAATACACTCCTGGAAATTGAAATAAGAACACCGTGAATTCATTGTCCCAGGAAGGGGAAACTTTATTGACACATTCCTGTGGTCAGATACATCACATGATCACACTGACAGAACCACAGGCACATAGACACAGGCAACAGAGCATGCACAATGTCGGCACTAGTACAGTGTATATCCACCTTTCGCAGCAATGCAGGCTGCTATTCTCCCATGGAGACGATCGTAGAGATGCTGGATGTAGTCCTGTGGAACTGCTTGCCATGCCATTTCCACCTGGCGCCTCAGTTGGACCAGCGTTCGTGCTGGACGTGCAGACCGCGTGAGACGACGCTTCATCCAGTCCCAAACATGCTCAATGGGGGACAGATCCGGAGATCTTGCTGGCCAGGGTAGTTGACTTACACCTTCTAGAACACGTTGGGTGGCACGGGATACATGCGGACGTGCATTGTCCTGTTGGAACAGCAAGTTCCCTTGCCGGTCTAGGAATGGTAGAACGATGGGTTCGATGACGGTTTGCATGTACCGTGCACTATTCAGTGTCCCCTCGACGATCACCAGTGGTGTACGGCCAGTGTAGGAGATCGCTCCCCACACCATGATGCCGGGTGTTGGCCCTGTGTGCCTCGGTCGTATGCAGTCCTGATTGTGGCGCTCACGTGCACGGCGCCAAACACGCATACGACCATCATTGGCACCAAGGCAGAAGCGACTCTCATCGCTGAAGACGACACGTCTCCATTCGTCCCTCCATTCACGCCTGTCGCGACACCACTGGAGGCGGGCTGCACGATGTTGGGGCGTGAGCGGAAGACAGCCTAACGGTGTGCGGGACCGTAGCCCAGCTTCATGGAGACGGTTGCGAATGGTCTTCGCCGATACCCCAGGAGCAACAGTGTCCCTAATTTGCTGGGAAGTGGCGGTGCGGTCCCCTACGGTACTGCGTAGGATCCTACGGTCTTGGCGTGCATCCGTGCGTCGCTGCGGTCCGGTCCCAGGTCGACGGGCACGTGCACCTTCCGCCGACCACTGGCGACAACATCGATGTACTGTGGAGACCTCACGCCCCACGTGTTGAGCAATTCGGCGGTACGTCCACCCGGCCTCCCGCATGCCCACAATACGCCCTCGCTCAAAGTCCGTCAACTGCACATACGGTTCACGTCCACGCTGTCGCGGCATGCTACCAGTGTTAAAGACTGCGATGGAGCTCCGTATGCCACGGCAAACTGGCTGACACTGACGGCGGCGGTGCACAAATGCTGCGCAGCTAGCGCCATTCGACGGCCAACACCGCGGTTCCTGGTGTGTCCGCTGTGCCGTGCGTGTGATCATTGCTTGTACAGCCCTCTCGCAGTGCCCGGAGCAAGTATGGTGGGTCTGACACACCGGTGTCAATGCGTTCTTTTTTCCATTTCCAGGAGTGTAGTTTGGACAAGAAGAGAATAGAAGCTTTCGAAATGTGGTGCTACAGAAGAATGCTGAAGATTAGATGGGTAGACCACATAACTAATGAGGAAGTATTGAATAGGATTGGGGAGAAGAGAAGTTTGTGGAACAACTTGCCTAGAAGAAGGGATCGGTTAGTAGGACATGTTCTGACGCATCAAGGGATCACCAATTTAGTATTGGAGGGCAGCGTGGAGGGTAAAAATCGTAGAGGAAGACCAAGAGATGAATACACTAAGCAGATTCAGAAGGATGTAGGTTGCGGTAGGTACTGGGAGATGAAGAGGCTTGCACAGAATGGAGTAGCATTGAGAGCTGCATCAAACCAGTCTCAGGACTGAAGACCACAGCAACAACAACAACAAATGTTGAGATAATTTATCTTAAAGAAAGGTATTAGCTCCAGGCTCGTGTGTTAATCAAACGTAGAAGCTCTCTCAGATAATAAGGGCCGATCAAAAAGTTCCCGTTTGAGAGCGTTGCTGCAGCGTATATGCAACATAGCGCGAATGTGCTACTGGTGTACAAGCACCAACATGTAAGCAAGGGATTAGTGTGGTATTCGTGTCTTTCTGACGTGCATGCTGTGAATAGGGAAACGTGAACTATGGCGATATTATTATCAAAAAGTCCAAACAGGACGAACGTGCTGTTAATCTTTTCTTGGCTGCTGAAGGACAAACGCTGGTAGACATCCATGGAGAGCGAAGAATACATACGGTGCAGCATGTCTGTCGAAAACGAACGTTGTAGAATGGTGCATGAACAGGGTTGCTGTTCCTTCATGAGGCACTAGAATATCCGCCCTTTGTTACTGATCTCTTCCCATAAGATTATCACACCTTTGGTCCCTTGAAAAACACCTTGAAGGGTTGACGATTCACGTCGGACGAGGCAGCTGTGGACTTCTTCACGCAGCAGGACACGGTGTTTTACCAGACAGGTGTCTTCAACCTGGTGCGTCGGTAGGATGATTGCCTCAATGCTCACGGTGATTTTGGCTGGTTGTCATACAGATTCTGGACTTTACGGATTTCGAACTGAAACTTTATAATCGACCCTTACATTATTCGAGAAGCTATCCAGAATGAGACGGGTCAGATGCCGGTGTCCAATCCGTTTTCGGTTAGGTGGAACAACATAAAAGCGTGTCTCAGGATAGTTCTGCCTCCACGTCTACGTATATACTTCACAAATGGGCTCACAGCATGTGGCTGGGGCACTTCCAGTACCACTAATTTCCTATCTTTCCTGTTCTGTTCATGAATGAAGTGTGGGGAAAAATGATTGTCGGTATAGTTCCCTATGCAGGCACAGATTGCTCGCTTGCGTGACGATCTTTCCAAAACTGACACTCGGGTGTTAAAAGGACGTGTTGAACAATTAGAAAAAAGAATTACACTGTAAAGAATGAGATGAGCAATATGGTGCCCATATTTGCAACAACAGTCGAATCGCAAAACCAGATGTCAAGAACTGCTCTTAAGTCCAACAGGCGCTCAACAATTAAACAAACACCGTATTCGTTAGTTCCGTGGACAATAAAGGCGTCAAGAAAAGTAAAATAGAAATTGACAGGTGCTATCGACCCCAAGGAGGACAAAATCAGATTTAAATTGATGAGGACAGCTAAGAGTAAATTCACTGTTGAAATAGAAACTGGAGAAGACTGTAAGGAGTTATAGGAAAAATCCAAAGAGATAAGTGGTGTAACTGCGACCGGGACGGTCGCGGGGTAGCAATGACGGAAAGCGCGGCGGGACCCGCGGTGTCAACCGACGTACGCGTGATTAGACTGGCTGGCTGAGCTTCTTTTTTTTCCTTCTTTATTCTGATTTTAATACCCGTATAACAGGTAGGCTGGCAGCAGCACAATACGCCGCTCTTCAGCCAAAGATAGTACAATGATAAAACAGAGAAGACACATGAGTTGGAACAAAACGGCGGGGAAAAAACAGTTGACACATGAACATAAAAAACATGAAGCCGTTCACACTCGATGACAATCCACACTACGAACTGCTGACACGAAGCACAAACACTGAAGATGTCGATGGCACTGGTGAACGATGGAGTGTGACAGTGAACACTGAAAACTAAATACGACGACACACACGAGATACTAATGGCGAAGATCTCCGGCGCGCGAAAGTCCAAGTAGCGTGTGCGAGTCCAGGGACCTGCCAAGTGGGGAAGAATAGTGAGGGGGGGAGAGGGGAGAACAAAGATGCCAATGGCTGAGGAGATGGGAGGAGGAGTAGAGGAACAGGGGAGGGGAAGCCCGGGGGAGGAGTGGGGAGAAATGGAGGAGGGAAGGAAGAGGGGAGAGAAGGGAGGGAGGGTGCCCAAAGGAGCAAACACAGGAAGAGGGAGGGAGGATCAAAGTTGGTAGCAGGGGTAGATGGAAGGGAGGAGGGCATCATCAGGAAGAGGGAGCTTGCAGAAGCCACCTTGGGAGAGGGAAAGGAGGGTGGAGAGATGGAGACCGGGTGGGACAGGGGAATACATGTGCGGCAGCGGGCGGGGGTGAGAGAGGATGGGGGAGACAAGCGGGTGAGGAGGATCGAGTTTTCGGGAGGTGTACAGGATCCGTATCCGTTCAAGGAAAAGGAGGAGGTGGAGGAACGGAATGAGGTCGTACAGGATCAGCGTGGGGGAGGGAAGACAGATGCGATAGGCGAGGCGGAGGGCATGGCGTTCAAGTATTTGGAGGGATTTATAAAAGGTAGGGGGGGGGGCGGAGATCCAGGCCGGATGGGCGTAACAAAGGATAGGGTTGATGAGGGATTTATAGGTGTGGAGGATGGTGGAGGGGTCCAGACCCCATGTACGGCCGGAAAGGAACTTGAGGAGACGGAGTCGGGAGCTTGCCTTGGCTTGGATTGTCCGGAGATGGGGAGTCCAGGAGAGGCGACGGTCGAGGGTGACGCCAAGGTACTTAAGGGTGGGAGTGAGGGCAATAGGACGGCCATAGATGGTGAGATAGAAACAAAGGAGGCGGAAGGAAGGGGTGGTTTTGCCTACAATGACCGCCTGAGTTTTGGAGGGGCTGGCTGAGCGAGAGGCAGGCGCTTAAGTACGCTATGGGGGGCGCCGCTATTGGCCGCTGGAACCACGTGTTCCGCTGTGGCGCCCTCACACTAAAAGCGGGCCAGGATGCGCGCGCCGCCACAGCTTACAGCGCGATGGTGCAGAGACCTCTATGGGTCTTCGACGTCCTTGACGCCTGGCGCGGATCCAAATTCCGCGGCGCGCGGTACTAGAAGAGGTACCTGGTGCGAGCCTCCAAAAAGCGCACGCACCTAGTCATCATATACAGAATCCCAACAGATAATGGTAATGGTGACCTTTTAGATGAGTTTCATGAGCGTAATCCAGCAAAACATCTCACAAAAGTGAATTCAGTGCTGAGTTTAAGCAGAGAGTCAAAATGGGTCAAAAGCGACAACCCAGTATCTCATGTGTTAGAGGTTTCTCCCAGAATCCGGAGCATATTGCTGACCAGGCCAAATGTCATAGCAGGGCACCTAAAAAACAACTGTGCAAAGAAAAGTGAAAAACTGCGGATTTCGAGCTCACACAGGCGCAAACTTTGTAATGGAGTAGGAAAAGAATATGTAACGTACGCGTTTCTATAAAACAAGAAATTCAAAGAATCGACTATGACCGTCACTAGTAAAACAATGAATTTTCCGTGCACAACACCGAGTAATGTCCATTACTCACTTACAAAAGACAGTATGTTGCAATAAGCATGAAAGCACAAATCCCTGTTAATAGGTAAAAGACTGATAATACCTGATGATCGAGCACTAAGGGAGGAGAAGATAACTTTCCGAATGTGTAAAAGGCAAAAATCTGCGTCTAGGAGAATGCGAGGTACAGAGGGAGCACGGAATTTCTGACAGAAAAAAAACAAAGGTTGCCGTAGAGATTCAGCTACTAACATGAAGGAGAGTCACTCACAACCGGGCCGTAAAAACAACTGGAATCTGCACATTTACCAACTCTGGAAACGTGCATTCCACATTTAGAACAAAAACTAATTAGTGGTCTGTTCTGAGAATTCATCGAGTAACGTACACTATATAATTGGAAACACTGATGGCTTTGCAGTTAAATGATATGGATGGATTTTCTACAGCCAGATTTTGATACGCTTCTTTTACAATCATAAGCCGCAACTGTTTCGTCAACTTTTGTGCAAGAAAATCAGTACTACATGGTGCCATCTAGCGTGCATTGTTAGAACTTCAACCAAACAGTATATACTGAACACCCAACTGAGAGTTAGCAAAGAACCGTAAAAATTTTATAACAGGTTTACGGTACCAAGATTCAGTATAATGAGGTGTCGAGTGCAATTACTAAAGACGGACAACGCCGTAGATTACAATATCAGTGCAGCCGAGTACCAGTAAAGGAATAGAACCTAGAGAGAAAAATATCAAATTCAACAGAACACAAGTCGAGGCACTTTGAAGTCGCGAATCAGCACATGAAGAGTTTGTAACACGAAGATTGAGACACAATACACAGCGATGTAGCGTTGTTACTGAGAGTAAAACGGGCATAAACCCACAGAGAAACTATGAAGGGTGTGAAGATGCACTCGGCCTTGCCAGACTGGAAGAACCTTCAGAACCGGTAACAGCGTTGCGGCATATACAAAGGTGTCCGACAAGATTACGGCCGCACGACAGAAATTAAAAAGACCTTGAACGCGAAATAGTTATTGGAGCTAGGCGCATGGAACATTCTGTTTCGGAAATTGTTAGGAAAATCGGTATTCTGTGATCCACAGTGTTAAGACTGTGTCGAAAATACCACACTTCAGGTATTACCTATCACTACGGACAACTCAATGGCCGACGGCCTACACTTGACGACCGAGAGCAGTGGCGTTTGCGTAGAGTTGTCGGTGATAACGATATGCTACACTTCGTAAAATAACCGGAAAAATCAATGTGGGACGTACGACGAACGAATTCGTTTGGACAGTGCAGCGAAATTTGTCGTTAGTGGGCCATGGCAGCATACGACCAACGCGAATGCCTTTGATAACAGCACGACACCGCTTGCAGCGCCTCTTCTGGGCACGTGGCCATGGCGGTTGGACCCTAGACGACTGGAAAACCGTGGCCTGGTCAGATGAGTCCCGATTTCATCTTGTAAAAGCTGGTGGTAGGGTTCGAGTGTGGTGCATACCCCAGCAAGCCAAGGCACTGAGCAATCTGGGATGGCTCCATAGTGGTGTGGGCTGTGTGAACATGAAATAGACTGGGTCCTCTGGTCCAACTGAGCCGATCATTGGCCGGAAATGTTTATGTTCGGCTACTTCGCGACCATCTTCAGCCATGCATGGACTGCATGTCCCCAGACATCACTGGGCCACAACTGTTCGCGATTGCTTTGAAGAACATTCTGGACAGTTAGAGTGAATGATTTGGCCACCAACATTGCCCAACATGAATCCCTTAGTTCATTTACGGGACATAACAGAGGGGTCAGTTCGTGCCCAAAATTGTACACCGGCAACACTTTCTCAATTATGTGCGACTATAGAGGCACCATGGATCAATATTTCTGCAGCGGACTTCGTAATCTTATCCTCCAACACATCACCATTAGATGTTTCTTAGTGTCTTCATTAGTTTCAAAAGCTTCGAGAGGCATAAGATATACAAAATAAAAACTTTTCTTTTATCGTCATTTTCTGTTGTTGATGTTGGCTCCAATTCTTGCGGCTAGGGGTATATTCTTGCAGCTGAACTTTTGACTTATTGGGTTCCAGATGACTAAATAACTGATGAAGTATTATCTGTTGCTATGATTTTCTTTTATTTTATCCCATTCTTCTATATCACGCTGACTTTACAATTACCAATTCAGAACATAATTTCCCATTGTTGCTGACAAGATTAAAAATTCGTCTGCATCCATCAGTGGCATGCCCACTACTACTAACATTGTGCGATACCCGCAATATTCCAAAGAGTTTACAAAATAAAAGAGCTTACAAACTTTCTTGACAAAAGAAGAATCTTCGCTAAAATGTATAATTATTTTGTAAATGAGTCCAAAAATAAATTTTATAATTATCATCAGATTGTGCAATTAATAATAGGAAATACCAGAAATTTTGTAATTTCAAATAATTTTGAAAGAAGAGTAATTTTAACTATACGTACATAGTATTACCAAATTCATTTCTTTTTATACATTTTAGCCTGAAATACAATACATTGTATATTTTAAACATAGCTGCACAACAGCAACGCTTTCACGTAATAAAATTATAAACAGCCGACCAGTTGCAATGGATCAAGAAATTCTTTACCTAGGTTTCGACAAATATAAATTTGTCTTCTTCAGAAGGTAACCTAAGGGCAATGAACATCATAGCTTACATTAGAAAAGTATGAAACTTATAAGCCAAGAATAAATTTTAAGACAAATTAGAGAACTCTTGCATTACAGAAGTATGATAACGACGACTGGTACTTACAATTTTACATTAGTAAGGACTAATGTACCATCGCCGATTTTACAATTGCGGGCTTAGATCCATGTGTCAAAAATAAAACATAGCCATAGAATTAGGGTTTGTTACGTTAATATAAAATAGCTCATGGATCTTGCAGAGCTCACAACCGACTGTATACATTGTATACAAAATCATATGAAAGTCTTTCAATTAAACAGCTGAGATTCTGTTCACCTATACAATAATCGATAGTATAAACTGTATCGGTTATTTCTATAAAAATCGCAATGTTAGAAAAGGGTGTCCCATTACAACTTCCAGCGACTTCTTGAGTTCGTGCCACGTCAAGTTGCTGCACTACTCCGTGGAAAAGGAGGTCCGACACGATATCAGGACTTTGTCACCTCAGTGTAATAATAACCAAACACTGGGAGAGAAAATCTATAACGATTCCTCTACCCGATGCTGCAGATTGTGTTCAGCTGGGATCGAAGAATCTACCTAATGACTCTTAGCTTCTAGAGATCTTACTTATTGAGCTTTTTCGTAGAAGAAATATAGTTTACAACACTGAGAATCTATGCAAGCGATTCTTTATTTCGCATGTCAGAGTATGATCTGATCCACAGCAACGGTGGCCACACTGATACTTTCACATACATTATCCATTGAAACTGTATGAGATGCCAGGACATTATGCTTGAAATCGCAAAGTAGCTGAGGAAATGAACTGCGACATTCTGTATTTACTGGAATCACACACAAAGAGTCGAAAATGCCTGGAATGCCGATCGCAGCTCAGGTCATCACACACAGTCAATAACCAATGACAGACATTGTACTATTTAACGAGAAAACCACAGCTTTAAGAATAGCGCAATACTGTAATGAACATGTGGCTTGCGTTGAGGTTCTGGCAGCCACGGTAAGTTGAATATTTGTCTCAATATATTTCTAGTTCATTTACACCACAGATGAGTTCGTAGAGCAATTTAAAGAAATCAGCACATTGATCAGAGGAAACCACTAATCTACACCATGGACGCGAACGCTAAGTCACTATTATGGTTCAGCTGAGTGTGGGATAAAAAATGCATTATACTGCAGGAAACCATAATCTAATTAAGTATGATAGTGAAAAACAGAAGTGGAAATCCATCCACATATGAAGGGAGGGCTGGTGCACAATCCAATAAAGACGTCACAGTAGTTAACGAACGTGCTGTTAGAAACATCAGAGCCTTGAATGTAGAAAGAGACCTCACCGCAAGTGCCCACAAAATTATAATCTTCACAGTTGATTACTGCAAAAATCAACCCAGTAAAGCGTTACATTAATCACGTGAATGACACAGTACTATACAAGGAAAGCCGATTGGAACCATCTGAGGACTATTTTCCACTGTCCGTAGCGTGTGGAAGAAGATGACAACATAGACACAAAAGCCTAAGAACTCGTCACTGCACATTACAGTAGAGGCCATGAGAGGTGCAATACCAGTCATAAGCCAAACAGACTGGAGTTCGCTAGTACTAGGAAGCGAGGGTCTCCAAAGACTGAGAACAGAAGTCAAAAGGGCAAGAAAAACTACCAGAAAGGCAGCAATGGGAATGAAAGAGCTCACTGACTGGAAAGAAACCTTTACCAGCAATTTAAAGATCACCTGCGGCAGGCATCGCTACGGTCGCAGGTTCAAATCCTGCCTCGGGCATGGATGTGTGTGATGTCCTTAGGTTAGTTAGGTTTAAGTAGTTCTAAGCTCTAGTGGACTGATGACCTCAGATGTTAAGTTCCATAGTGCTCAGAGCCATTTTTTGTGGCAGGCAAAAACAGACACCTGCAGCCGATTAGGGGCACAGGACTTACATCTTGACCCATAGCGTACACCTTATAAAATCGCCTGTCAAAAGATAAAATCTCCAACACCTTTACCGACTCTAAAACGAGCAGAAGGCAGCATGACAGAAAGCTAGCAGAAATTTACGCAACTGCTCATGGACGCTCTCTTTCTAGATGACACTGTAGAAAAGAATTTGATGAATACAGAGATATGCGGAGCAGTAGCAGGGACGCATACTGTGGAGACGGAATTCCTTGTCCATTGTCAGAAGATGAAATGAGAAAAGTAATCCTGAATCTGAAAAGGATAAAACGCCTGAGTAGAGCGGCACTGTGGGTTCTGGGCCAATGATCGCTGACATCATTATCAGCATTGATGACATGAGCATCAGCTTTCCCAGAATCTCTGACGGCAGCAACTGGCGCTGGGGCAATGGCATTATTCACGGAATTTTCCATTCCCCCTTCCCCCTGTAGCGAGTGCCATTACGCGTTTTTGCAAAAACGCCGATGGGCGCCAGGGCACCAATGGCATGAAAGCTTGGCCCCCTCACAGCTGGCAAGAAAAAGCATATCTGTAAGTATTTGTCAGTTCTTTTTATAACAAATTTATTTTGCATGCGCGTGTCAGAACACTACAATTTGATATATTAATAATTTTTATACTTAGGTCTGAGTTCTTATTGTTACAGATGAAGACTCTCAGAAGTTCGATCCTGACCCTAAGGTATTTGAACAATCTGATGGCATCGCATTTGTGCTGCAGTGGCGTCGTGGTGGCATCACAGTGGTGTCACGCAGGTGCTCTGCTGTTACCCTGGTGTCGCATTGGCATATGGCATCACGTTGATGTTCGAATGGTCCACAATGGCGTCACGCTGGTCTCACACTGGCGTTACACTGGCGTCTTGTTGGTATCACAACAGAAGCTGGGTCACTGATGTCGTGTTGGCACCACAATAGAGTCATGCTGACATCGTGATGGCGTCACACATGTGACACATACCAGCATAACCTCATGTGAACACAAGTTTATATTTAAAGTGATATATAAATAATATACTGATTCATAAGAGAACTCTCAGAGGGTGAAGATGTCGAAGAGATGTGTAGTAACACTCTCTGCGACAAGGCAGTGACGATAATGAACAAGAATGTGAGTGAAAAAAAACCAAATATGTACAACTAATAACTGTTTTCTTTTTTCCCTTGCTGGTGAACTGAAATCACTGCAGCAACAGCCTCCTGATGTAGAAGTAACTCTGTGCAATCAAATCTACTGCTTAAACACTAGTATCTGTAAGGATATTAGTGTTGCTATGATATCAAATCGGTTATACTACCCAGTGATGGTATTCAAAAACCCTCTAATTAGTGATATTAAAGTAATTTTATCTATAGAAGAGTGGTGTCGACCATGTTATGTGTCAGGGTAGATTTAAGCCTTGTTCTATGGCAACGTTCTCTCCCCATTAATGATAATGGGTGATTATACAATCTTCACAGGTGACTTCCCAAGAACCGTTAAAATATTAAACTATAGAGAGTACATACAGCTACAGGAGCAGACTTTTAAGAATGTAATGTATACTAACTATGCAAAACAGCATGAACTGCAGTGTTGACTAAGGTGGCAACCATATGTACAACAATTCTATGAGACATTGTGGAGCAATCTGCTGGAATTAGCTAGCTAAACTCCCCACCCATTCAAAGAAACCATAGTCCAACTGTACGATTCATGCTGTGCATTGATGGACTTGGAAATACATTAATCAACTTTCCCAGAAGTGGGCATAGAACTTCTATGTTATTTGATTTTTTTATATTCCCAGCTACATATAAGAGTTAATAAATAACAAAGTTTAAGAGTGATACGTGTGGTACTTATTTCTCTATGAAATCCCTATAACTAAGGTGAACGAACAATCATGGTCATAGATACGTATTCCAAATTGACCTGAGCTTAGCCTGTGAAGGAAAAGACAAGAAAGGAAGGAGTGTAGGTGTTTGAGAAATTGCTGCAGACAGAGATGAATCAATGTCCTGGTAATCTTCAGACTGACCATGGATGTAAATTACGCAACAGACATTTCAAGGCAGTAATGGGACGATATGGAATAAACCACCACCTAACATGCTCCAGTTACCGAGCGAGGTGGCGCAGTGGTTAGACACTGTACTCGCATTCGGGAGGACGACGGTTCAATCCTGCGTCCGGCCATCCTGATTTGGGTTTTCCGTGATTTCCCTAAATCACTCCAGGCAAATGCCGGGATGGTTCCTCTGAAAGAGCACGGCCGACTTCCTTCCCCATCCTTCCCTAATCCGATGAGACCGATCACCACGCTCTCTGGTCTCCTTCCCCAAACAACCAACCAACACGCTCCTACATGAAGGCAAATACTGTGGAGCATTTGAACAGGACAATAAAAAACCATATGTAGATGAAATTTAATATTCGAGGGTCATACAAACAGCTGGACATTCTCCCGCAAATAACTGACCAGTACAATCAAATGAGATATAGCACAATTAAAATGAGGCCTATTGATGTACATGATAATGGATTTCTAGGTGGCTTAGTACGTATTTCAAAATAGGGAACTGCGTTTCAGATGTCAGTCTTACCAAACTAATCAGTGGAGATATTCACAGTTTCCAAAGTACAACTCACAAACCTAAGAACACGAATACACCAGTTGAGCTCTAGACATGGTATCATACAGTATTACCTTAAAAGAGTGCTCATCAATATTAAGAGCAAGCGACTTTCCCCCAACAGATCTAATTAAGGGGAAGCGAAGTGTTGCATTTACATGTCTGCAAACTTGTAACAGCATAGCGAATATTACCAAGAAGGATAATAAGCTAAGTCATATGATACTGACGATTAGAATGTTACACTGTACAAGGCATTGAATTACATGCTAACGTTAATACGCTTAAAACAGAGATAAAACAACAGAACAGCCAATAGATTTCGCCATGAAGGTTCAATAGGATCACTACTAGATATCTTGAGGAGTCACGTGTTTGTGGTTAATACTGGTGGAATTTATGAGGGTAATCAACAAGTGAAAATTTTACCTATTAGCATATTACTTGTTGAGTGTAATATCACAAAGAATTCATACCTTAATGACTGGCTAACTCACACCATCTATGGATTTTTGTCACCGTGGGTGGAGGTTTCTGGCAGTCCCATACAATTCCCTGTGACTGTATAGACATTAGACTATCTTGAGTTGAATATCATAGATCCGAACAGGAATCTCTTAAGTTTTCGCATCGAGGAAATTATAGTACGTCTTCACCTGAAGTGGCATAATTGTTCAAAATACAAATACAGTCCACAGAGCCACCAGAAGACCATTTTACAGTGAAAGCAGAATGCGATAACACATGGCAATGATGAATTTCTTAAATCGACAAGACTGAAGTCTCATAATGACATGGCTCGATGTAAGAACTTCAGTTCGGTATGGCGACTGCATCATCTGGCAGGAATATTTCTCCCGCTAACCAATAGCATCAACATACTCCAATGATAGAGTTGAGATACGATTTCTTATTCAACATCTATATGAGTTAACACATCCAGGCAACAGTTTCATGTATTTGGAAGGAAAGGATTTGGCCACGAAGACAGATGGAAGCGCTCTGCCAACAGCAACATCGCAACTTACACGTAATACATTTGCCTTTCTGTTCCAAGTAAAAAGTTTTGAACGTAATGGTATTGAGATTGACCGCATAAGAAATGTTGGAATCATTTTGACTCTCATAACATATGCCTCTAAGTCAAATTCGACCCTGAATGTATTAGAGGTTGCTGGATGGTTCATATGAATCAATGAATGTCCACTTTATATCCCACGCAAAATGTTAATGGGTTTCCTTGAGGGAAATTCACGAGTCATTACGAGTCCTAAACAGGAATTGATTCAAGTTCGAAGCGCCATGGGTAATAACTCATACATCTGAGAAGCACCAGAAGAAGATATTAAAATTGTGCTGGATGAATTGGTGTGGAAAGTACCTCATTTATCAGTATCGGACAAAGAACGCCTGAAACTCATGCATGTGTTACATGCAGGTTCCCAGCTACTGCTAACTTCCCGTATAACGGAGTTTTACAAGTATCCAGTCCTTTTGGAGGCTTCAGAACAATCGTGAGCACTAGAGACATGTGTTCAACTAGAAACGCCTCAATATATTATCCTAGCATTGCAATCAGACTGTAGGGGAGATCAGAAAAAGGACTGCAGCATATTTGACAACTGTAGATTAACAAATGCTAAAGTGTACCTAAATTCAGAGTATTTCCGACACGAAAATTCACAGCTTGACTGGAAAAATAGCACTGTAGATCTACTGCACAATATATACACAAGGTTCTGCTCTTCCTACTACGAGAGTGATGATTTTGGATGCATATTCAGACTTAAGAAGTTCAAAGAATTAGTGTCCACAGTGGTGACTGTTTGCTCCAAGCAAAATGAAACCATTAAAAGTGGAACTGTAGACACGTCTAACGAGTCAAAGGGCACTGTAGCGTATCCATTATTACAACGTGACCATCAGGATTCGTACAATGGGTGGTATAAATGTAAAGTTATTCCATAACCTGCATCATATCTCACAATCACATCTCAGAGTGCAAATGTCATTGTTGATATACAGGGGTTTCACGACGAATGTGGACAGTTTGTGCTGCATTTATCGCTTTCTCCAATGCTGGACAAGTTCTAATGAAGTACTTGTTTAACAGTTGCGTGGATTGCTCGTTATCATTATGGAAAGTGATATGGCAAGGAGTGGGAGTCGTATGGAAATATGGAGACATCACTTCGAACCTATGACCACAGAGACAGTACAGTTCACGCTAAAAAGTATTGTGGTTGCATGATATCTTCAAGTGTGCAGAGATATACTATCTCTAGGATTTCAATTGTTTATCAATTCGACGACTAAAGCAAATGTATGGTGGCAACAACAGCAGCAGTTATATGTGTGCTTCAGGAAATGTGCAAATATTTCTAAGTTGGAGTATCAATGTCCTTTTTTATATATCACTCAAAAAGAAAAGAGCTTTGTTTTTGAAACTTCCTGGCAGATTAAAACTGTGTGCCCGACCGAGACTCGAACTCGGGACCTTTGCCCGCGAAAGGCAAAGGTCCCGAGTTCGAGTCTCGGTCGGGCACACAGTTTTAATCTGCCAGGAAGTTTCATATCAGCGCACACTCCGCTGCAGAGTGAAAATCTCATTCCAGCTTTGTTTTTATTTATTCTCTTCATATATCTCCCACCTCCTCACTTTCAGGCTTCCAGTAAGTATTTAACATACACTGCCTCTGCAGCTCTTGAAGAATTCTGAGGTGGTCTATGGTGACCTACAGCCATATTCCAATGCGGGTCTCTCTGCATATGGTAAAATACCAGTTGTCCAATACATGAATCCATGTACTCATCTCATGTGAGAAATGAACTCTTTTCTCCATGCTCCGCACTGACTGGTTAGAGCGTACACGCGTGCGACGTGTGTTTAGTGCGATTGTCGATGGCCAACTCCAATCACGGCGGCCTCGCCAAGATAAATCGCTCGAGCCCGCGTGCGCGCGGTATCTGCCCGGAGCGGTTGGTGATGGGTAACTACAGTGGCGGCCGCCTTGTTCCAATAAACTGCAAGCGCCGTGCGTTTCCAACTCCAGACGCTGTGCCACTGTCGATTTCCAAAAACCACGCATAAGCGCACAACTAACAATAGTCTATGAGGCATCCGCAAGCTGACTGAGGAAGAAGAAGGAAGAACACTGGTGGGGTGATTTAAGTTGTTGAAATTATGCATTTGCAGACTGGCTGCTTACTTATCAAGAAAAAATCATGCAGTCGCACTTTTACCCTTTCTAGAACGTGTGCGTATGATGAAATATGCAGTAAGTGCCCAGTTGCTCCTCACCGTCCGTACCTAAACATATCATGCAGAGCATTTCTTGCATAAGACCACTGTAAAAAACTACCTCACAATTGTAGACAGGTAGATGATAGTTTGTGTTTGATACACTGCTTCTACTTTTTTCCTTAAGACCTACAAAATAAGAGTGGCAGTCAAATGAAAACCCAACACTCACCACAACTGGACCATGGAATGGTTCTATTGAAAAGTAATCACCCTACACGTTAAGACATTTGTCCCAGTCGGGGACAACACAATCAATTAATGTTTCGTAGAACGAGTCTGGCTGCTGACGATTCTCAACCCCACCCACTGTTGCACTTCCTCATCTGACTGGAACCAACGTCCACGTATGTCTATTTCTTCATGTCGCCAACTATGAGAACATTAAATGGTGAAAGACCCAGGCCGTATGGAGGACGTTGCAGTCTTTCTCAACGAAAACACTAAAGCGTAGCCTTTGTCCGATTGGCAGTGTGGGGCCAGAATTTATCATACAACAGGATGATACCATCTGGCAGCCTTCCGGCAGCCCAAGGGCAAATGGCAAATCCAAGAGTGGAAACATTCTACGTCTCACCCTCCAGAGAAATCTAAAACCAGTTCTGGTAAGGTCATGATGACCTTCTTCTTCGACTGCAGTGGTCTTCTGATCGTCGAGTTCCTCGAGCGTTGAACCACACTCAATGTGCAATGCTATGAAGGCAGTTTTCAGAAACTGTGACGCACCCTAAAGTCAAAACCCCGAGGAATGATTTCGGACAGTTTCATCGTCTTACACGATAACTTCACCCAGCACCCTGACAATCGGACGAAGACTAAAAACTACACTCTAGTGATTTGGTTGGTTATCACTGCAGCATCCTCCATACAGCCCAGATCTTCCATCATGTGATTTTCACATCTTTTGCGACCTGAAGAAAGACATGCATGAATGTCTGTTTGAGTAGGGCCAGGAAATGCTAGAGGGGATGCAGTTGTGGATCCACCAGAAGCTGACTGCGAGTAGTGGGGCAATGGGGCTTCTGGGCCACTTTTGATGTCAAACAGATGTAAATTTAATTATACAACTTAATTAATTGACCAATTAATTACCTACACTCATGATGATGTCATGGGTTTTCCCCAGCCAGCACGTGGGTCCCTTTAGGGAAATCCCAGCCCCCTCCTGTATCTTTTCCCTCCTCCTTCCCTGGAAATCGTGCGAAATTGAAATATTGACAGGAAATTCAAATTTATTGGCGGGAATATCGTATTTCATTGGTTTGTCTTGATGTCCATAGACCAACTGGCTTAGATTACAACACCACCACCAGAAGGTGTTGTTGGTTGTGCCCTCCCATGACATAATGCAAGATGGCGGTACAGAAAAAAAGAGTGGCTAATAGGAACGCTGCATTCGGTCATGTATAGGCTTCAGCCAATAGGACCAAAGTATCTGAAGATGTCATTGGGGTAGATTTAAGGCACGTTAGCAGCTCCACAGCCTCAGTCTCACTGAGTCAACCAGCAGCAGCAGCAGAAGAAGAACCATGAAACATCATCAGCAGCAGTCGAGTTCCAGCACAGCCCTGCAGTACAGGAAAAAGCAGAAAAGAGAGTAACACATATTATATCTTTCTCTGTAGTTAGCATTATTATTGGTTGTTTTGTGTCGTGGTCAGTATGTGATGCTTCCTCCACCTTGTTCAGCTGCAATTTTCGACCTATCGAGCCCTGCAGGAGCAAGCACCAACATGTTGACCTCTGCTGCATCTGGACCCACAGCAACCTCAGCCACCATTTTGTCGAGGTCTGCACTGACCTCTGGACCTGCAGCAGCAGCAACCACCAATATGTCAGAACCTGTCGCGGCCATGTGGGATCCTGTAGCACACATAACCCACTTGCTGGGGCAGGCCAAGGAGCAGTTATTGTGTGTCCTGTTCATCGATATGTGTGATGAGGATGAGTGGTCTGTTCCCAATGCCTTAAATGCTGCTGGTGCTCCGAAACAACAACAAAATGGAGGACAGGAATGTTAGTGCAAACAAAGTTGACACTCAGCACGGTGACTGATGGGAGCGATTGTAAATGGGAAATGCCTTTATGGTCGCTCCCATGAGCCACCATGCCAACTGTCACTGACATATTACCCATCCCAGCAGAACATCCCTGTGGTAGCGCAGAGGCAGAGCGCAGATGTTGTGGATAAGAAGGAACCAAGTGTGGTCATGCTTTTCAGTCCAACATACTGTTTACTCCTAGTGGAGCAAAACGTGTAAATGTGGGTACAGAAGCATGCAAGCTGGGCTTGCATGTGAGGATAGGAATTGAAAATGCATCAAAGAGTGATAAAGTGCCTATTTCTAAGTTCGACTGCAATGAAATATGTCGTACAGAGCACTAAATCAATCAGCAGATGACCACAGAGTATTAGCCAACTCGTACCCCCACCGGACAGTCACCTTACTGATGTGACACTATTATAACAGTGTATGATGACTCTGCGCTATGTGTGAAATCGGATGAGAAGTATATTTATCTACAGCATGCCTCAGTTATTAACTTATACGATGTGGATACTGCGCTATGCCATGAATTGGAGAGACTGACTCTGTCGCTGCCAAGCATAGAATCCACATACAATGATGTAAATTTTCTACATGTGCATAGTGTAGATGTTGATGATTTGGAATAGTTCCTTTGTTTTGGCATCAACGCAAAGCTGAAACAGAAACATTTTGATTGTAAGTGTGAAGAATCAGAGTACTCTGAGGTGCCCATTTGAAGGCGATACGTGTGGAATTTATTGAATATCGAAAAGCTTTATTTTCGAAAGATTGCACAGGTGCAAGAAAGATAAAGAAAGAGGATGATAATTTTATTTTGAAGTACTACATTAAATGTAAAATATTTAAATAAATAATGTGTATATATAATCTCAAAGTGTGTGTGTTTTGTTCCATGTCCCTGCCATTATAATACAAGTATTGTACTTACTAATATCATCATTTTCAGTGCTGCACGTATAATCATGCAGCAGCAGACATTTGCCTGAAACACCTCCTCACCAGTCATTGTCAAACTAAATGATGAAGTTACTTTGCATGGGTAAATATACATACTTACATACACTATGTGATCAATAGTTTCCCGACACCCGAAAAACATACGATCTTCATATTAGGAGTATTGTGCTGCCACCTACGGCTAGATACTCCACATCAGCCAACTCAGTAGTAATCAGACATCGTGAGAGAGCAGAGTGGGGTGCTCCGTGGAACTCACGGACTTCGAACGTGGTCAGGTGATTGGGTGTTACTTGTGTCATACGTCTGTACGCGAGATTTCTACACTCCTAAACATCCCTACGTCCACTATTTTTGATGTGACAGTGAACTGTAAAAGTGAAGGGACACATACAGCACAAAAGCGTACAGGCCGACCTCTTCTATTGAATGACAGATATTGCCAACAGTTGAAGAGGGTAGTAATGTATAATAGGCTGACATCTGTCCAGACAATCACACAGGAATTCCAAATTGCATCAGGATCCACTGCAAGTACTATGGCAGTTAGGCGGGAGGTGAAAAAACATGGATTTCATGGTCGAGCGACCTCTCATAAGCCACAAATCACGCCAGTAAATGCCAAACAACGCATCGCCTTGTGTAAGGAGCCTAAACATTGGACGATTGAACAGTTACAAACGTTGTGTGGAGTGACAAATCACGGTACACAATGTGGCGATCCGATGGCAGGGTGTGGGTATGGCGAATGCCAGGTGAACGCATCTGCCAGCGTGTGTAGTATCAACAGTAAAATTCGGAGGCGGTGGTTTTATGTTGTGGACATGTTTTTCATGGAGGGGGTTCGCACCCCTTGTTGCTTTGAATGGCACTATCACAGCACAGACCTACATTGACGTTTTAAGCAACTTATTGCTTCCCACTGTTGAAGAGCAATTCGGGGATGGCGATTGCATCTTTCAAAACGATCGAGCACCTGTTCATAATGCTCGGCATGTGGTGGAGTGGTTACACGACGATAACATCCCTGTAATGGACTGGCCTGCACAGAGTCCTGACCTGAATCCTATAGAACACCTTTGGGATGTTTTGGTACGCCGACTTCGTGCCGGGCCTCACCGACCGACATCGATACCTCTTCCCAGTGCAGCACTCCGTGAAGATGGGCTGCCATTCCCCAAGAAACCTTCCAGCACCTTATTTGTGAGAGAGGAAGCTGTCATCAAGGATAAGGGTGAGGGAACACTGTATGGAATTCCAGCATTACCGATGGAGGGTGCCACGAAGCTATAAGTCATTTGCAGCCACGTGTCCGGATACTTTTGATCACGTAGTGTATATGGCTGAATTATCTATGTAGCCAATGTAGCTTAGTTGGTTAAGTGACGGGGTTGTAGTGGCTACACATATTACCACCATCCTTACAAGTGTGTGTGTCTCTCTATACATGCACGCTACTTGTCGGTGCCTAACGTAGTCAGTGTCATGGCAGTGTAGATGAAACATCCTCGTCACAAGGACTTTGCTGTAGATGACTGGTCCTGTGAAGATGTAAGAAAGACTAGAAGAATAAGAAGAAGAATGGAATACTCCATCCTGATAATATACGATCAATTATTGTAGGCCCATGGAGTTGTGGCAAGAGTAATTTTCATATGACACTGCCAACACATGTAGATGGAGTGCGATGTGAAAAAGTTTGTGAATTTTCAAAAACACTGTTTCAACCCAAGTATTAGCTATTACAGGACTTATTTCGCGGTCTGAAAGGCGTTTCATACACGTCATTCAGTGAAAGCAGTGATATCCCTTAACATGAAAAACTAGAGCTAAACATTGTGTTCATATTTGACGATGTTGCTGTGGAAAACCAAGACCAAATTCGAAAATATATCTGTTTCAGTTGTCATATGGGTACTGATGTATTTTATCTAAGCTGAACGTATTCTAGAATCCCAAAACAGTTGGTTGTGGATAATTCAAATCTCATTACAGCGTTCAAGCAAGACAATCTGAATTTAAAACACATTTACCAAGCACATGTAGAAACAAACATGCAGTTCAATGTTTTTCTAAAGATATGTGCTGATTGCTGGAATCATTCACAGTATGGGTTTCTCGTTATCGATAAAACAAGAAAACTGAATGATGGTAGGTATAGGCGAAACTTCCAAGAGTTTCTGTATATATAGCCTGGTAAGAGAGATGAGTACATCAGTATACGCTTCACCATGGACAAATTCGCAGGCATGTCTGGCTCTCAACGCGAGAGATTGGGTGTACATAGACAGTACAGTCGCTTGTAGAAGCGAAAATTCAGATTATCGTGCATAAAGTTGAAGGTATTCTCAGGGGGCTAGAAACGTATTACCGGATTCTTCTGAGAATGGTTCAAAAATTGTTCAAATGGCTCTGAGCACTATGGAACTTAACATCTGAGGTCATCAGTCCCCTAGAACTTAGAACAAGCCGGCCGAAGTGGCCGGGCGGTTCTGGGCGCTTCAGTCTGGAACCGCACGCCCACTACGGTCGCAGGTTCGAATCCTGCCTCGGGCGTGAATGTGTGTGATGTCCTTAGGTTAGTTAGGTTTCTGTAGTTCTAAGTTCTAGGGGACTGATGACCTCAAATGTTAAGTCCCATAGCACTCAGAGCCATTTGAACCATTTTGAACTTAGAACTACTTGAACCTAACTAACCTAAGAACATCACAGACATCCATGCCCGAGGCAGGATTCGAACCTGCGACCGTAGCGGTCACTCGGTTCCAGACTTAAGCGCCTAGAACCGCTTCTGAGAATGATAAAGGCATTAAATGAGTTAGTTAATGGCTCTAAGCACTATGGGACTTAACATCTGAGATCATCAGTCCCCTAGACTTAGCACTACTTAAACCTAACTAACCTAAGGACATCACACACATCCATGCGCGAGGCAGGATTCGAACCTGCGACCATAGGAGCAGCGCGGTTCCGGACTGAAGTGCCTAGTTAGTTAATGAAATCGGTAAGAAAGTTACCGACTTAAGCGAAAAAGTTGAGGCTATTGAGGGGAAAATAGATGTAGAGACCCTTGTTATTGAGACGGTGGAACAGCCCCATAATAAGAGGAAGAAGAGTGGATATATAAAACCTCACGCTGCAGAGAAGTCTGATTAATATACAACGAGATGTTGATGAAGCAGAAAGTAATTCAGGCGCAGAAAGCCGTTCGACAGAAATTACGGTTGCTAAGATTAGGGCATATGGATCGACAGCAAACACTAAGAGAGACCGTTAAGCCGGTTACTGAATCTCTGAGATAGCTCTCAGTAAAAACAGAACCACATGAGAACGATGGTATTGTCATTGATAAATTCGTTATCCATCACGCACCTGGAGTCAGCAGAGCAAGACCGTACATGCTGGGCACACAGCTTATAAATGTAACTAATTACGCAATACGGATTGGTGATTGGCATTTCGAGAGAAAACCTGGCTTAATGAACCTTATTTTCCTAAGACCCACGAAAAAACTCATAATTTGTTCAGTTAGTGATACATAAATATGCCGTGAAATAGTGCATTTGACTGATGTACATAAGTTCGCAAAAAACCAGAGCAACAAGAAATATAAAACCATTATAAAAACCAATAGTCGAAGGTGAAAACAACAACAGCAGCAGCGTTGATGGTATTGACATTGTGCATAAAGCGGTGAACAATTGAATCCCAGAGTATATATATTATGGCGATCCCAAGAAGCTAATAGATCGACTACGTCTGCTCATGTCATCAGCTGCTGTAGGTAATACAGCTCATTCGAATGAGGTTATTTCAGTAATCTCCAAGCTTAGAGAGAGAGGTATCATCGAATAAGTATGGAGACGGTAGTTCGAGGACTGCTCAAACCAGCACGCAAAATAGCGTCGTAGGCATGTTACGATTAAAGGTTTGGATAACTTATGGCACACTGATCTTCTAGATATGAGGGAGTATGAGAATAATGGATTCAAACATACTTTAATGGTAATTGATGCATACTCCAAATTTGCCTGGATATTACCTGATAAAAATAAAACGGGGAGAAATGTTGCGGATGTGTTTGAGCGGTTGTTGCAGTCAGGGAGACTCGATGTCCGACAACCTCCAAACCGATCGCGATAGAGAGTTTTACAATTTCAAGACCGTAATGCAGCGGTATGGAATAGATCACTACTCAACATTGACCACCTGAAGCCGGGTGTCGTGGAAGGTCTGAACAGAACAATAAAAGATCAAATGTGGATGCGTTTTAATCTCCTGCGGCTCATACAATCGGACAGATATCAGCCCAGAAATAATTGCACAGCATAATCGAACCAAACATAGCACAATGAAAATGAGACCAATCGATGTTCATGATAATGGACTCATGGATGCGCTGTACTCTCGTATTAGAATGCTGGATCCACGTAAACAGAAATTTAATGTAGGTGAATTGGTATGTATCTCAAAACACAAGACAGCATATCAGAAATCATACCAGCCAGAGATATTTACAGTTTCCAAGGTACAAAGAACGAATCCTATAACTTATGTCTTGGAGGATAGTAAAGATCAAGAAATTGCAGGTCGCTTCTATACCGAAGAGTCTTTGGTGTGTCAGTGTAGTTTGCCATACCATATGCAACTATGGAGCACAACGAGCACCACCGTAAAGGCACTGCAAATAGTCTCAACACCCTTAGCCCGCCTCTGGGTGGCCCCCTCTACTGTACGATGTGCAAACATTTTGGGTCTTAGACTCCTAATCGGCAATCCATTCGACTCATCTTTCATTTATCCAATAATCTTCTTGTTCTGAGGAACAATGACGTAAGGATTATCGGTTGGATATCCGGATGTGTCAAATTCATTACTGTAACACCTCAATACTTCATATGGATAGCAGTTCTTCGCCAAGTAGCTGAAGCTATCTATATCCATATAAAGTAACTTTGGTTCCACGAAATGAGTTTTAGCAAACTCTTAGTGGAACCGGTACATATTAAGTTTGGAGATGTCCAGTATACACATCCCCAAATAGACAGGTTCCTTAAACTCTACTGTAACCTTCGACATCTCCACAGCAACAACGTTCTCGTTGAAACAGTGACCCACTTAAAATTAGGTCTTGCAATGTATTTTCTTATGCCATAAAGCCCATGTCATTCGGTTTTAATCAAAATATTGCGATCATTTCCCACATTCTGCTCGATTTTACCTAAAATGGAATTATTCACCAATTTATAAAAATCTTTTTCGAGACCACCAGTCGCGCCCACCATCTTTTCTGTATTTAATTAAATATACTCCTTCAACCAGGGGACTGATTGAAGGAGATAGCCTGGGTGATTCTACCTAGCTCCGTCCCTAAGCAGAGGTACTGCTGGAGATTACGATAATGACTTATATACCTCTGTTTGTGTTCAACGGTGGTCATCAGTTTAGGGACAGTACTTCCACGCAGAACTTGTTGCTCTGGACATAACGGCTAATCGCTTGTCATTTCATGCGCTCTGACAGGGTATACAAGGTCTGCCTCCATCGCATACCCTACATCAGAATCAGCCGCGAGACCAATTATTTTTCCACCTGATCCCTCTAATTCGTTTTTGGACACCCATTGAAACCCACCTACCATCAGTGGCTGCATCATCGCATGCTTGTATAAGTTATTAATATCCAAATATAGAATGTTAACTTGAATCAAGGGATGCATTGAACACCAGATCCGTACGTGGGTTGTTTGCCTTGGCATGTCTATGGACATACTGGCAAATTCCCCTACAAATCCTGCACTAAAAGAAAAGAAGTATCTCAGCATTGGTCAAAAGTTCGATACTGCTCCTTGTTTTCTTGAGCATTGCATCCCAGGACAACCCAAGTGCCGTGTAATAAAAGACATGGTCCAGAGAGAACGTAGCCACGCATACACTTTGGAACTTTTCAAAAACATCCACAACCAAGCAGACATCGGTGTTCATGATTAGTCTTGCATATTCACTCAAATCGGGAATGTTGAATTCCTGCCAGACATTGACGGCATGTTAATAATCTATACTAGTTATGGAATCGCCTGTGAAAGTAGTGGTAAAAGCAGATATGTCAGGTACCTGGTTTCATCGAGTTTCACCTTACTATCCAGATACTTATAAGGGAAAACTCCTTTCCTAGTCGTAAGTTGAAACATTTCCTCATCGTGGTATGCAGATCAGGTGATGTTCACATACTCCTGAGGCAATGTGTCAGCTGGTGTCTGGGGTGAAGTATGTGAAGTATGCATGAAACGTAAAGAGTGAAGGAAGTGGAGCGTATAAAAAATCACACAAAGATGCCGGACAGGGAAAATCCATAACATCATCGGGGGTGATCAATTAATTTGCGTAATTAATTTGATATCAATTTTATATGAAAAGTGGGCCAGGAGTCCCATTGCCCCACTGCTACAGCGTTCTACGAAGAAGGAATTAATCGTCTTGTCTTCCTCTGAGATAAATGACTTTACGCATGTGGTGATTACCTATGAATAGTCCCATTGTGACAGCAGTTCGTTTTTCAATTGCCTGTCATCCGTAACATGCATTGAAAGTACTGTGGCGAAAAAAGCTTGTCCTGCTGATTTGTAGTTGTGGTACATCCCTTAAAGCAGTAAACGGCCTCGATTCCAATATTTTTCGATCAGTGCTTCAGCGTATGGTCATTTTCAGTTTATATGGCTGAAAAAAACACCGCCTTCCCTGTGGTTTTCTTTACTAGTGATAAGGACAAAACCTTTTCGCAGTCATGTCGGTATTGTGGCTTACAATATATTTCTCCTGCTGCTTTAATACAGTATAACACTCGCATAGGGATGTAGACATTGCACTACACATACAACATCCAGTTCAGCCTATAGATGAAATACTTCAGGTTGCAGAAGTACCTAGTTAATACTTTTCTTTTTTGTATACCTACTACATTAAACTGGCTTTTAGGGGATGATTACTCCAGGAGTCAAACAGAAGAACATGAAACACAGAGTGACCTTTTACTGTATGCAAGGATCTCCCAATTGGACTTTGAAAGCGGGCTGCTGGGGGCATTCTTGTAGATTTAGAGTATATTTACAAATATTTTAAATCTGTAGTTAATCTGTATTCTGTGTTATTAGCACACATGAATAATGACATCGTTGCTAAGCTTACTGAGGTTGGAAATCTGCCTCATTACCGATTTAACAAAGACGGTATAACATGTTTTATTTGAGGTGATGCTCTAGCAGCACCTGCATGTTGGAATAGTCTTACAATTATATCCTCTGCTAACATGGTACTGCAGTTCGTAATTCATCATATATGTTGTTGTTGTTCTGGTCTTCAGTCTTGAGATTGATTTGATGCAGCCCTCCATGATACTCTACCCTGCGTGACTTCATCTCCAACTAACTACTGCAACCTACATCCATCTGAATCGGCTTAATATATTCATCTCTTGGTCTCCCTCTGTCGTTTTTACCCTCCACGCTGCCCTTCAATTGCTCATCCCTTGATGCCTCAGAACATGTACTACCAACCGATCCCTTCTTCTAGTCAAGTTGCGACACAAATTCCTCTTCTCCCCAGTTCTATTCAGTACCTCCTCATTAGTTACGTGATCTACCTATCTAATCTTCAGAATTCTTCTGTAGCATCACATTTCGAAAGCTTCTGTTCTCTTCTTGTCTAAATTAGTTATCGTACATGTTTCACTTCCATACATGGCTACACTTCATACAAATACTTTCAGAAATGACTTTCTGACAGTTAAATCTATACTCGATGTTAACAAATTTCTCTTCTTCAGGAACGTTTTCCTTGCCATTGACAGTCTACATTTTACATCCTCTCTACTTCGACCACCATTAGTTATTTTGCTCCCCAAATAGCAAAACTCATATACTACCTTAAGTGTCTCATTTCCTACTCTAATTCCCATAGCATTACCTGATATAAATCGACTACATTCCATTTACTCGTTTTCCTTTTGTTGATGTTCATCTCATATTCTCCTTTCAAGGCACTGTCCATTCCGCTCAACTGCTCTTCCACGTCCTTTGCTGTCTCTGACAGAATTACGATGTCATCGGCAAACCGCAAAGTTTTTATTTCTTCTCCATAGATTTTAATTCCTACTCCGTATTTGTCTTTTGTTTCCTTTATTGCTTGCTCAATATACAGATTGAATAACATCGGGATAGGCTACAACCCTGTCTCACTCTCTTACCAACCACCGCTTCTCTTTCATGCCCCTCGACTCTTATAACCGCCATCTGGTTTCTGTATAAATTGAAAATAGCCTTTCGCTCCGTGTATTTGACCCTGCCACCTTCAGAATCCGAAAGAGAGTATTCCAGTCAACATTCTCTAAAGCCTTCTATAAGTCTACAAATGCTATAAACCTAGGTTGCTTTTCTTTAATCTATCTTCTAAGGTACGTTGTAGGGTCAGTACTGCCTCACGTGTTCCAACATTTGTACGGAATCCAAACTGATCTTCCCCGAGATCGGCTTCTCCCAGTTTTTCCATTCGTCTGTGAAGAATTCGTGTTGGTATTTTGCAGCGTGACTTATTAAACTGATAGATCACCTGCTTTCTTTGGGATTGGAATTATTGAATTCTTCTTGAAGTCTGAGGGTATTTCACCTGTCTTATACATCTTGCTCACCAGAGGGTAGTTTTGTCAGGGCTGGCTCTCCCTCGGCTGTTAGTAGTTCTGTGGAATGTTGTCTACTCCCGGGGCCTTTTTCCGACTCAGGTCTTTCAGTGCTCTGTCAAATACTTGACGCAGTATCATATCTCCCATTTCATCTCCGTCTACGTCCTCATCCATTTCCATAATATTGCCCTCAAGTACATCGCCCTTGTATAGACCCTCTATATACTCCTCCCACCTTGCTGCTTTCCCTCTTTTGCTTAGAACTGGTTTTCTATCTGAGCTCTTGATATTCATACAAGTGGTTCTCTTTTCTCCAAAGGTCTCTTTAATTTTCCTGTAGGCAGTATCTATCTTACTCCTAGTGATTCATGCTTCTACATCCTTACATTTGTCCTCTAGCCATTCCTGCTTAGCCGTTATGCACTTCCTGTCGATCTCATTTTTGAGCTGTTTATATTCCTTTTTGCCTACTTCATTTACTGAATTTTTATATTTTCTCTTTTCATCATTTATGTTCAGTATCTCTTCTGTTACCCAAGGATTTCCACAAGCCCTCGTCTTTTGACCTACTTGATCCTCTGCTGCCTTTACTATTTCATCTCTAAAAACTCCCATTCTTCTTTTACTCTATTTCTTTCGCCTGTTCTTATCAGTCGTTCCCTCATGCTCTCTCTGAAACTCTCTACAACCTCTGGTTCTTGCAGTTTATCCAGATCCCATCTCCTTAAATTCTCACCTTTTCGCAGTTTCTTCAGTTTCA
Organism: Schistocerca cancellata; assembly: GCF_023864275.1. NCBI lineage: Eukaryota > Metazoa > Arthropoda > Insecta > Orthoptera > Acrididae > Schistocerca > Schistocerca cancellata. The sequence continues at coordinate 477,200,855 of NC_064629.1, read as the reverse complement.
GTCTATAGCTCATAACCAATAGATTGTGGTAAGCGTCCACATCTGCCCCTGGTAATGTCTTATAATTTAAAACCTGGTTCCTAAATCTCTGTCTTACCATTATATAATCTATCTGATACCTTCCAGTGTCTACAAGCGTCTTCCATGTATATAACCTTCTTTCATGATTTTTAAATGAAGTGTTAGCTATGATTAAGTTATGCTCTGTGCAAAATTCTACCAGGTGGCTTCCTCTTTCTTTCCTTACCCCCATTCCATATTCACTTACAACCTCCCCTTCTCTGACTTTTCGTACTATCGGATTCCAGTTCCCCATTACTATTAAATTTTCGTCTCTCTTCACTGTCTGAATAATTTCTTTTATCTCATCATACATTTCTTCAATCTCTTCGTCATCTGCAGAGCTAGTTGGAATATAAACTTGTACTACTGTGGTGGCATGGGCTACATGTCTATCTTGGCTACAATAATGCGTTCACAATGCTGTTCGTAGTAGCTTACCCGCACTCCTATTTTTTGTTCATTACTAAACCCACTCCTGCATTACCACTATTTGATTTTGGATTTATAACCCTGTATTCACCTGACCAGAAGTCTTGTTCCTCCTGCTACCGAATTTGACTAATTCCCACCATATCTAGCTTTAACCTATCAATTTCCCTTCTTAAACTTTCTAACCTACCCATCCGATTAAGGGATCTGACATTCCACACTCCGATCCGTGGAACGCCAGTTTTCTTTCTCCTGATAACGATGTCCTCCTGAGTAGTCCCCGTTCGGAGATCCGAATGGGGAACTATTTTACCTCCGGAATATTTTACCTAAGAGGACGCCATCATCATTTAACCATTCAGTAAAGCTGCATGCCCTCGGGAATAATTACGGCTGTAGTTTCCCCTTGCTTTCAGCCGTTCGCAGTACCAGCACAGAAAGGTCGTTTTGGTTAATGTTACAAGGCCAGATCAGTCAATCATCCAGACTGCTGCTGCAGTAACTACTAAAAACGCTGCTGCTCCTCTTCAGGAACCACACGTTTGTCTGGCCTCTCAACAGTTATCCCTCCGTTGTGGTTGCACCTCCGGTACGCCTATCCGTATCGCTGAGGCAGGCAAGCCTCCCCACCAGCGGCAAGGTCCATGGTTCATGGGGGGCATCATATATATCATATGTAAAATCACTTAAGATAGTAATGCTGGACTGCTTTATGCTTCTTTGAGTAGGTATTGAGAGGCTCTCTATCGATCTTAACTGTCATGCAGTAGTTATAGGGACCCACCATAAAACTTTAAGGTCAGTCGTCAGGATAGAGTTAAGTACGACAAAGACAGTATTCGGAGGAAAACTAGATATCAGATTAAACAACACTAGTACTTACACTTATCAGAATAAGGCTGGAGTTGTCGTCCATGTTATGACAGAACCAGGTGGCCCCTGAGGGCCGGCAACCCATATTACACCACAGAGGACGGGGTTCCTTATGTCCAAGGCGTACCATGGTAAACACCGGCTATTTACATACAAGATAATGGAAACAGATATTCCGAGCACTACTTCCCGCAGTGGGAGTTCGAGCCGCGGCCTGCAGGAAGTAGCACTAGGTCAAAAACTGATTGGCTGGAGACAGCTATTTAGGGGCTAGAACCAGCCCCGAAGTTCAGTTCACTCCGGAAGCCGACCTCATGGACTTCGACTGCAGAAGATAACGTCTTCATCTCTGAATTGGACTTTTACTAGTGGTTGTGTGTTACCACGAACCATTGTGGAAAATTAGAAGTGAACTTTTGTTTACCTCAATTAGGAGACTTTTACTGGCATCGATATTGTTACCTTTCTTTGGTTGTTCAGTCATCAACCTTGTAAAATACATAAATAAAAGTTGTGTTTGTGAAAAATTGCGAATTTTCAGTCACAACAGTCCGATGATGTCCCATACATGCTCGAATGGAGATTGATCTGGTGATCGAGCAGGCCAAGGAAATATGTCAATAATCAGCAGAGGATGTTGGGCAACAACAGCGTACGTGGCGAGCGTTATCCTGTTAGAAAACACCCCCTGGAATGCTGTTCATGAACAGCAGCACAACAGGTCGAATCACCAGACTGGTGTACAAATTTGCAGTCAAGGTGTGTGGGATAACCACAAGAGTGCACCTGCTGTCATACGACACCGCTAGATCATAACTCCAGGTGTAGGTCCAGTGTTTCTAGCACGGAGACAGGTTCGTTGCAGGCCCTCAACTGGCCTACTTCTAACCAACACACTGACATCACTGGCACCGAGGCAGAACCAGCTTTCATCAGAAAACACAACACACCCTGCTCTCTAATGAGCTCTCGCTTGACACCACTGAAGTCGCAAGCGACGGTACTTTGGGGTCAGTAGAATACACACTACCGGGCGTCCAACCCGGAGCTGTCATTTAGGTAATAGATTTGTAAAAGTTCGCTGCTCACATTCCTCCTGGAGATGCTATACGATGCGATGCGACAGAGGCATACGCCAAACTAGATGATCGCCCATCTCGGTGGCTCCACGTGGTCGTCCAGAGCCCTGTAGTCTTACTAGTGTACATTCTCGTGACGACAATTGCCAGCAACCATGCACAATGGACGCGTTCCTGCCAAGTCTTTCTGCAATATCGTAGAAGTAACATCCCGCTACTCGTACCCCTGTTACACGAACTCTTTCAGACTCAGTGAGGTGCTGATACTGGAGTCTTTGTCACCTTAAATGCACTATTGACTAACACCAACTCACCATGTTCAACCTAGGTCATTAACGCTCACGACCGTTACAGGGTGTATTTAAAGCAAATCTGATTAACATCCTCACCCTGGCGCTAATAGCGTCACACTTACATAACCGGCGCGAAAACTGAATAGACTTCTTTCTTCAGATGTAGAAACACCCTGACCAACTTTTGCTTACGTCACACAACTCTTTCTTTGTGTCGCAGTTTTTTCCTGTTAGTGTACATCAGTGGTGCCAAGGAGTCAAACTGTCTGTTGAGCCTAAAGAGACCACGTAAATGCTGTCAAAAAGGAATCTTTTAACAGAGTTGATCATGAAATTAAGCGACAGCTCGGAATAGAGAAATTCGTCACCAGATATTTAGGCATCTTCGACGAACGACAGAATTGTACTGCACATTTTGAAGAAATGACCAAGAGAGGCGGAACATGACGAACAAAATTATTAGTCTAGCCAGTTATGATTAAAAGCTGCCAGTGTGAGCAAGAAGAAGTATCATAACGCTGTCTTAAATGCGATCATGGGACACTGTGCGAAGGCTTGGGCGAACAGACTTCTTTTTGTAACACTAGCACGGGTAGTTGACAGAGTGCAAGATGGAATACTTCTTCGGCTGACGGGAGCTTTTGGAACTTTGTCAGTTGAGGCTTTGCATGTAATACACGATCTCCAGATACGGAGAAAAGTGGTGATGTATCGGATCAAGAAAGAATAGTACCGTAATGTGTTGTATTTCAAAGGACTATGAGCCATAAGCATGCATCAAATTCACAATCAGATCCTCCACCTATGGCAGAAACGAGGGGATGATGCCACACCAGTGAGATACACATACGTTTTTTTTCTGCCAAATATAAAGCAGAGAATGAGGACGACGTTCCTGAATCGCTGAAGAGGTCTGACACACTGGTCATGTGTCATATGCCCCTACCGACATCGAACTGAAAAACCTTCGAATATGCTTGTCGTGAAGATGGTAGTCCAGAACATACTGTCGGGAGATGTCCGCTGTATGTCCATGTTGCTGATACGAATGGGCAGCAACTGAATCGATCTGCACGGAAGACTCTACGTCAAGGAAATACTGCATTGCAAGACAGAATGGCAGGTCTTGGACAGCAATGCCGACGCCATTTCAGGGTATGGTTGGGTACCGCATTACATTATCGCTCAACCCCTTCTATTGCAATACGAGAGATAGCGACAGAAGATCGAGAATCAACGGAGCGACGGCAGCTAACAATGGAAGAGGCAGATGCAGCCTCAACGCTCTCCACAGCACCCAAGGAACCAGCAGGTCGTGCCTATGGAGGAGCGTGTGCTGGTGTGGATTGTGGGGTGTGACAGACAAGAACTGACTTCAGTAGTAATAGACATAGATTTGATAGACTGTATAGTTTTTATTTATACTAGTAATAGTTTTTTCTAATTATTATTATTAATAATAGATGTGACTAGATGAAAGTACAGTCGTCTAGCCATAACTGTTGGTTCTTTGATTTCTGTGTGAGAAGGCTCATCGAACTAGAACACACGAAATACTATTTGACTTTATTACATAAATGAATAAAAGGTTTACTTAACTTTGACTCTCTTCTTTACAACTGTCATTGAGTATGAACGCATCCAATGATGCAATGAGTAACAGCTGTTCTCTTGAGGTACAATGTACGACATTTAATACAGTGCAAGTTCTTCTGAAAATTTAACTACTCATTGGTCCTCCTCGAATATGTTGACGGCTGTAGCTGACGTCACGAACTGGAGCTCGACGCTACATTGACCTCAGCGTGAGGGTGCTGTTATGTTGGAGGGTGTGTCTTTTGGAGTGTCTCCCATTGGTTGTTGTAGATTGCAGCGAGCCTGGGATCTGTGGTATCGATTCGCGTTGTCGACGTTGGCACTGCGGACGATATCAGAGTAGAAATCGTTATTGTGAGCGGAGGTAATGTTGTGTAGGAGGTAATAATACATACTGCATAATTTGTGTTAGGATCTATGCATGAATCAATACAGCCTGAGTTTAATTGTAGATAACACGCTACAATGTAACAAACAAATAAATAAATGCACAGTTCGATACGACATATAATTTCTCCAGTTTTCTCTTTGTCGTCATTTCGTGAAACATTCATGGGCGAAAGTAATATGTTACCAGACCCATCTTGGAATCGAAGCTTTCGAAATTTCAACAATGAGCTTCCCCGTGATGCAAAACTCCTCTCTTGTATCGTTTGCCACTGGAATTTGTTGAACATCTCCGTAAGCTCCTCCACAAAGTAAACGACACCGTGACGATATACACCGCTCTACGTTGGATACTCTGTATCTCTTCTATTAAACCTAGATGTTTAAGGTCAGAGAGTGATGAAAATATTCAAGAATCGTTAGAGCGAATGTTTTATAAGTTACTTCTTTCATGAATTACATTTACATAGAATTCTCCCAATGGATGTCAATTTTGCTTCTGATTTTCCTATCATTAGTTTTATTTGGTGATTCCATTTTAATTGTGCCCACATCCAAGGTCGAAATAGCTAACGCTTAAACTGACAACGTTACACCATGAACTAAAGAAGAAACGAAATTATCGAAACATTTTTGCAAACTACACAAGTGTATGGGCTCCCTGCATCTGAGATGTTAAGACCAGTGTATAGGTTGCTGAATATTTTCCTATAACTTTGTAATTAAGATTAATACTTTTACTCATCATGTTACTTGTATTTCAAATAATCTTATAATCTCGAAGTAGGATACAGTTAGTCCAAAGAAAATACGCTAAATCAAAAGAGAAGAAATTTATTTTCTTTATTTCTCTAATTTTACTGCCGAAGAAACAAGAACCCGAGTTTCTGTAGACGACAAGCGATTGGATTCAGGCAAAATATCAGATTCCTTTGATTTTGCAAACAGGTATACAGTTCATTTTTAGAAGGAAGAGAGACATGGAGGACTTCAGATGAATGAAAAATTACTTTAGATTTTAAGGTTGAGGGTATGTATAACCATCAAAAGGGACAATACTGCCTTATTAATTTTCTTTTTCAGTTCCAGGAAAGGGAAACTATCCTTATCATTTAATTCAAAATTAAAAAGAAATTTAATTTAAATACATCATGAAAAATAAAGAAGCTGCCACCAATGGGTAAGCTGGTTCGAATCCTGGCGGTGGAAAAAAATTTCAGGGCCAGTTCAAAATGGTTCAAATGGCTCTGAGCACTATGGGACTCAACATCTTAGGTCATAAGTCCCCTAGAACTTAGAACTACTTAAACCTAACTAACCTAAGGACATCACATACACCCATTCCCGAGGCAGGATTCGAACCTGCGACTGTAGCAGTCCCGCGGTTCCGGACTGCAGCGCCAGAACCGCTAGACCACCGCGGCCGGCTTCAGGGCCAGTATTTGGTCGGAAGGAGGAGGAGAGGTGGTGGCGAAAGTTCGTGATCACCAGACTTAAAATTCCTAGCTTAAATACCAAACTTCTCCACACTTTCTCATGAAGTTAGGACATGTGTCACTGTCGATGGTGATTCGTCCGTCGGATGGGGACGTTAAGCCATGCGGACCCTTAGTGCTATTCGCGAGGAGTATTCTTTGTTCCGACACCGGGTTTCACCCTCACCCTTCTCTCATCATCATCACACTACAGAAACATTATGCTCCACTCCACATACACACAATACAAACATGTAGTATTACAAAAATTGTAATGGAGCACGTTGTAGATAAACAAAAAGAACATTTTAATCCGATCCAGGTGTTTAATCCTAGGTATTTACTGCTTCCAGTGATTTATCGCCAATAGCGAAGTCGAATAGTAGTGGATTTTTTCCTGTATTTGTGCACAATACACACATTTATTTCTTTTCAGCGTCAACGGCCAGTCCCTGCACCAATCGTCGATCCTCTAATGCTCTTCCTGCCCTTCGCTATAGTCTTCTGGTGTTGCAGCCTCCTAAAAATAACACAATCGTCCGAGAATAACCACACGGAGCCTTCGGCGGTATCTTCTAGATCAGAGGCAGTAAACCTGGTATCTACTGCCCACTAGTGGGCGTTCGAGCCTTCATGGTGGGCGGCAAGCGGTAGGAGTTTAAAAAAAACTTCTATTAGGTTTTCATAAAATTTTGGCATAAAATGTTTCGTAAGTAATTATTGTTATACGCTTTAACTTGCTATAACTCTCTTGCACAACTTTTGTAAAGTTAAGTTAATGTTCTACTTTATAAATTACTATCACTGAGAAACTGGTAGGAGGTTAGAAAATTTTGCTACTAACGATGATACAAAAATGAGCGATAGGTAAACCCCTACTCTAGATCTTTTATCATAAATTTAAATAGTAGCGGCACAACATCACTCCGCCGGGCTATTCCCGATATTACCTCTACATTTGTCTATTTACTACCGTTAAGAACGGCTTGTTGAGTTCTTTGTGCAACGAAGTCTTGTATACAGTCATCATAGGTTTAAGAGTAGTCGAATCATAGCTGATAAGGAAAAGCTGAACGAAGCGAAAAAGAGCGTAAAGAGAGCAATGAGAGAAGCATTCAACGAATTCGAACATAAAACATTGGCAAACAATCTAAACAAGAACCCTAAAAAGTTTTGGTCATATGTAAAATCGGTAAGCGGATCTAAATCCCCTATTCAGTCACTCGTTGACCACGATGGCACCGAAACAGAGGACGACCGAAGAAAGGCAGAAATACTGAATTCAGTGTTCCGAAACTGTTTCACTGCGGAAAATCGTAACACGGTCCCTGACTTCAGCCGTCGCACGGACGCCAAAATGGAAAATATTGAAATAAACGATATCGGAATTGAAAAACAACTGCTATCACTTAGTAGCGGAAAAGCATCCGGACCAGACGAGATACCCTTAAGATTCTACAGTGATTATGCTAAAGAACTTGCCCCGTTTCTATCAGCAATTTATCGTAGATCGCTGGAAGAACGTAAAGTACCTAGCGACTGGAAGAAAGCGCAGGTCGTTCCCATTTTCAAGAAGGGTCATAAATCAGATGCGAATAATTATAGGCCTATTTCGCTTACGTCAATCTGTTGTAGAATAATGGAACATGTTTTGTGTTCTCGTATTATGACGTTCTTAGATAATACAAATCTCCTTCATCATAACCAACATGGATTCCGCAAACAGAGATCATGTGAAACTCAGCTCGCCCTATTTGCCCAAGAAATTCACAGTGCCGTAGACACTGGCGAGCTGATTGATGCCGTATTCCTGGATTTCAGGAAGGCATTTGATACGGTTCCGCACTTACGTTTAATGAAAAAAATACGAGCTTACGGAATATCGGACCAGGTTTGTGATTGGATTCAGGATTTCCTAGAAGAAAGAACTCAACATGTCATTCTTAACGGTTCAAAATCTGCAGATGTAGAGGTAATTTCGGGAGTACCGCAAGGAAGCGTGATAGGACCTTTATTGTTTACAATATACATAAATGACTTAGTTGACAACATCGGTAGCTCCGTGAGGCTATTTGCAGATGACACGGTTGTCTACAAGAAAGTAGCAACATCAGAAGACTCGTACGTACTCCAGGAAGACCTGCAGAGGATTAATGCATGGTGCGACAGCTGGCAGCTTTCCCTAAACGTAGATAAATGTAATATAATGCGCATACATAGGGGCAGAAATCCATTCCAGTACGATTATGCCATAGGTGGTAAATCATTGGAAGCGGTAACGACCGTAAAATACTTAGGAGTTACTATCCGGAGCGATCTGAAGTGGAATGATCACATAAAACAAATAGTGGGAAAAGCAGGCGCCAGGTTGAGATTCATAGGAAGAATTCTAAGAAAATGTGACTCATCGACGAAAGAAGTAGCTTACAAAACGCTTGTTCGTCCGATTCTTGAGTATTGCTCATCAGTATGGGACCCTTACCAGGTTGGATTAATAGAAGAGATAGACATGATCCAGCGAAAAGCAGCGCGATTCGTCATGGGGACATTTAGTCAGCGCGAGAGCGTTACGGAGATGCTGAACAAGCTCCAGTGGCGGACACTTCAAGAAAGGCGTTACGCAATACGGAGAGGTTTATTATCGAAATTACGAGAGAGCACATTCCGGGAAGAGATGGGCAACATATTACTACCGCCCACATATATCTCGCGTAATGATCACAACGAAAAGATCCGAGAAATTAGAGCAAATACGGAGACTTACAAGCAGTCGTTCTTCCCACGCACAATTCGTGAATGGAACAGGGAAGGGGGGATCAGATAGTGGTACAATAAGTACCCTCCGCCACACACCGTAAGGTGGCTCGCGGAGTATAGATGTAGATGTAGATGTAGATATGGTCCGATACTCTGTAGCTAGCATTTTGTTCACTAAAAGACAGTGCGGACCAGTATGCCTTAAGGAAATCAAGGACCACGGTATCAACCTGAGTTCCACTCTCTATGGTGATCTGGATCTTATGAGTGAAGGGAGTGAGCTAATTTTTGCAAGATCTCTCTTTGTGCAATCCATGTTGATTTTTGTAGATGAGATTTTCGTACTACAAGAACGTCAAAACGCTTGAGCGTGAAACATGTTTCACAGTTCTGCAACAGTTCGACGTTAACGATATGGGCCTATAAATTATGTGCATCTGTCCGAAGACCTTTCTTGAAAAAAATGGAAAGACCTGCGCTTTGCCGGCCGGTGTGGCCGTGCGGTTCTAGGCGCTTCAGTCTGGAACCGCGTGACCGCTACGGTCGCAGGTTCAAATCCTGCCTCGGGCATGGATGTGTGTGTTGTCCTTAGGTTAGTTACGTTTAAGTAGTTGTAAATTCTAGGGGACTCATGACCTCCGCTGTTAAGTCCCATAGTCCTCAGAGCCATTTGAACCATTTGAACCTGCGCTTTTTTCCACTTGCTAGGTACCCTTCGTTTCTCCACTGACCCATTGCTATAAGTAGAGCACATTTTTTGGAATAATCTCTGTAGAACTTCACGGACATCTCATCCGGTCCAGTTGCCTTTCCACTGTTGAGCAGTTTTATCAGTTTTCTATTCCGTGATCACTTTTCTCAGTATCTACCACATCTGCATTCATGCAGTGACTGAAAGGAGGAAGCATATTATTGTCTTCCACGCTCTTCCGTTACGATACCACTACGGTTACCAAACGAGTGAATACATTATTTCAATACGCTTACTGACTTTACGTAATATCATAACTAATTAGGGTTTTTAATCAGGTCTCTTGGAAAAATTTTACTCTGAAATTCTCAGAATGCTTTTCGCATCATTCTCCTTACACTCATTTTGTGATACATCAGCTTCTGTCTGTCTATCAAGTTTTGACTTCGGTTAAATCGGAGATGCTTTCGCAGCAACTTTCTAAGATGGCTATTCAATCAGGGTGGGTATTGCTAATCCCTAGCAACCTATTTCATTAATTATATGCTAAAGGTATGTAGCACTACAGCATTAAGGGTGAACGATCACTGTGATGGAATGTGAAGCTGGCTCGGAAACGCCAAAAACACAACACATTACCATGCCTGAAACGCTGTAGGAAACCCGTTGGCGTTCAAAATAGCTTCCAGCCGCCTCGATATTGCTAAATACGGGTCCTGTATTGCATGTTTTTAAAAAGAATCTTGTACTATTCTTCCTGCAAAATAATGGAAATTTCTGGTGAAGACGATAGAGGTGTATAGAGATCACGTCACCTTCTCTACAAGCCGGCCGCGGTGGTCTAGCGGTTCTAGGCGCGCAGTCCGGAACCTCACGACTGCTACGGTCGCAGGTTCGAATCCTGCCTCGGGCATGGATGTGTGTGATGTCCTTAGGTTAGTTAGGTTTAAGTAGTTCTAAGTTCTAGGGGACTGATGACCACAGATGTTAAGTCCCATAGTGCTCAGAGCCATTTGAACCATTGAACCTTCTCTACAAAGTACACCACTAAGGTTCAATGAAATTGTGATCTATTGAATGTGGTGGCCAGGGGAGGTGCGACAATTCATCATTGCGCTCACAAAACCAGTCCTGGACAATGCGTGTAACATGGACTGGACACTGTCGTCTTGAAACACATTATCACCATTTGAAAACAAACATTGTACTATGGGATGGATCTGAGCAGCGAGAATGGTCGCATAATACTTGGCAGTAAAGCCACCTTCCAGTGTAACCATGGGACAAATGGAATACCACGATATGGCTGTCCAAATTATCGCCGAACCGCCGCCACGTTTCACTCTTAGGGCCTAAACTCACCCATAAATTGGAAACAACGTGAAAGAAGACACATTCGTTTTCAGGACATCGCACAGGGGCCATTCGTGATCAAATACAACAGTGTAACCTGCAGACTTGGCTATCATCTGCATTATGTTTAAGCTTGCATTTCTCACTCAATGTCCACATGTTTTCCCAGGTTTTATTGCTTCGACGCTATGTTTTCCTGTTACATGGATTTGGATTACTGATGAGTGGTTATAGAATTCCAGTTTTCCCTGCAATTCTATGCTTATGGAGCTCGCTTCGTGTTATTTTGGTGCAAACAGAGTTCACGGGTGCGAAATTCAGTCCTGCAGTGACTTTCGCAGCTGTAGTCCTCTTATTTTTCGTAACAAGCCTCTTCAAAGATCATCTGTCTTTATCAGTCAACCATCATTTCCATCCGCATTGTGATTTAGGAATTGATGTTTTTCCGCTTTCCCTGTATGCGCTTTAATCTTCAACAGGGTTTCTCTTGGAACATCAAACACTTCAACTACCGTGGTTACGGAAGACGGAAGCACCCACCATAGGAGCACCAACAATTTCCCACGTTCATCTTCACCTAGCTCCGACATAATGCACCCAAAACCACGCAGAACGCTGTTCTGACCACGACCGACACTTGTAGCGTTTTCAGGACATCGCACAGGGGCCATTCGTGATCAAATACAACAGTGTAACCTGCAGACTTGGCTATCATCTGCATTATGTTCAAGCATGCATTTCTCACTCAATGCCCACATGTTTTCCCAGCCCCTCTATGTCCAGACGTATGGCGGTTTACCTTCCAGGGTGTGGCTCAAAGGAGCGGCTATAGGTGTCAGGGAACGATCCTCCCTGGAAACAATGCTGGTTGAATTAGTCCTTCATTCCGTAACAATTAGAGCAACGGAGGTGAAGCCGGAGAGACGGTCACTGGCTTACGTGACGTAGGTGAGCTCGGCCGGTCCGGCACGCGGGAGTCGACAATAATCTGAGAGAATAGCGGCGAGCTGAGTTTTCCCTAAGGCAATGGCAGAGTTGCCGAGGTACTGCTGTCAAGACAGTGGCAAAGGCCCTGACACGGGACGATGGGGTGGTGGGGCAGCCAATGGTCGAGAGCAGAAAGGGGCTACATCTGTTGGTCTGCTTCTGCAGCTCGGTGGCAATCATACTGAGGTAGAAGGGGACAAACAGCAGCTTCCGGCAAAGCTGATGACGATTACTTGTGCTTGCACAGGCCGATGGACAGGTACAGTGTTTTCCCACACAAAGCAATGACGGCTGGACATTTGGATTGCCCAGGCCCGAACCCCGGTCCCCCAGAAAGACGATCAGCATCAGAGACGAGAGTCACCCAGTAGGTGACTCAATAGTGTAAAGGCGCTAGGTCGAAGATCAGTACATTCGGGAGGACGACGATTCAATCCCGTGTCCGGCCATCCTGATTTAGGTTTTCCGTGATTTCCGTAAAGCGCTCCAGGAAAATGCCTGGATGGTCCCTTTTAAAGGGCACGGCCTATTTCCTGCCCCGTCCTTCCCTAATCCGCCTGGCCTCCTCCCCTAAACAACCCAACCCCTTCGAAGATCAGGCAATGGCCTGCAACTATCGGCGGCAGGCCCGGCGACGGCAACTGGCTGGCGTATGTGTGTGTGTAGACTGGCGCGGACATCCCCTCGGCTAGTGACTGGTGATGACTGAGAATGGGTTCCTGAACTTGGCGGTGTTATTGCTAACAGGTCGGCCGTCGTTTCTGTACAGTTGTGGTTTTGCCATCCAAGCCAACTTACCAGACCCAGCCCTTGAGCAACCATAACATTATGTTCCATTTCTTCCGATATATCATCAGCGTCGTAGCCCTGGCGGTATTGTTAAGGTGTCGCAAATTCTCGTTGCAGAAGTCCTGTCCAACGACTTCCGGCATAGTCAGCTTGCTGAGTCCTGGTTCTTCGTTTTTGTATGCGTGTGCTTCCGACATGGCATCTATGTGCAGAGCTGACGTCGTTTTGCTAAGTCGTAACAAGAGCCGTCTGCTTCTCCAGGCGGAAGTGTGGCGCAAAAATACAGCTTTTGAGTTCTACCGATTTCTGCTCCACAGGTTCCTTCTCAAAACTCTTCAGTACGTTCGAATGCAATGAGCTCCGACATACAGGGGTTGGACAAAAATATGAAAACATCGCGAGAAATGAATGTCTGAACATAAATTAAGATGCTAGCGAAGCGTCCAGATTGCGCTATTCTATTTGACTAGGAATGGCATCTGTGTAATGTCCACAATACGTAGGCAGATACAGTTGTGTCAGAAAATTGGTCTGCGTTGTTGGGAGAGCATTATATTGGAGCTTAGTAAAGTCGAAGTGAGCAAATTGTTGGTGCTCATATGGTAGATGATTCCGTAACCAAGGTAGCCGAAGTGCGTGCTGTTACGAGAAGCACGGTATTGAAAATTTATATCGCGAAAAGGGAGAGCGCAAATACATCATCCGCTAAGTCACAACGCGGCCGAAAGTGTATGTTGAGTGCTGGTTACAGACGGGCATTGAAAAGGATTGTTAGGAAAAATAAGAGAACGACAGATACAAAAGCCACTGCGGAACTTAAAGTCACATTCACGAACCCTGTCAACAGAAAAACAATACAAAGGGAGCTCCGTGCGCAGAGAATTTCAGGGAGAGCTGGATTTCTAAAAGCACTCGTCGGTGGTACAAATGCCCAAAACAGGAAGACGTGTTTCCGAAGACTTAAAACCTGGACTGTGGAGCGATGGGAGAAAGCCATTTGGTCGGATGAATCTTGTTTCGAACTGTTTCCAACTGCTCGTTCAGTTTACGTCCTCAAAGCGAAACAGCGGACGGAGTTCGGTGATTATTTGAGCAGAGATATCGTGGGCTTCTAAGGACCCCATGGTCACTCCGCAAGGCTGCGTTACTTCCTAGAGTTATGTAACCGTTTTGGCTGATCAGGTGCAACGTTTGTTCCCCAGTGGTGTTTGAAGACGACAGGGCCCCAGTTCGCACAGCTCCCAAGACTACCGGAAGCTGTTTTGCATGCTAGCGGGTATCCTACACCGTACTGGGCGTGGTAATGTGTTGTGTTTTTGGTGTTTCCATATTATTGTCCATTCAATGTAAGTCTCTCTATAATTCTGGACTCTCTCTCTCTCACTCTCACTCACATACACACACACACACACACACACACACACACACACACAGAAACACACACACACACACACACACATACACAATCTGTGTGACTTGTGTAGTGCTACATGATTCACAATTTACCGTAATTCACAGCCCATGTAACATTTTACCATGCTATTTTCTTGTAAATCACAAAAAGTACAAAACTGTTTTTAATATTATAATAACACACCATTGCGGTCAACGATAGGCAAGTGATGAGGAAAACCTACATCGACTTAGTGAACATTTTAATTCAAATGGTGGCTGTATTGTTTTTATGTCTAGATTTAAATGGAACTCTATCTCATCTGAGGCGGAAAGGTTTTACTAATGACAGAAAGACAGCACTAATGGAAAAATATATCTATCGCTGGCATCACACGCTATGCCTCTGCTATCAGGTCTGACGCATGGGTAATGCGCTGTCACGTCAGGCTGACATATTTAATGGTACCAGTGAAGATAAATCTGCTACTGCATTACATAAGCTGGTTTTTCCGTTTTACGAAATTGTATGTACGCACGTGTTAAGCTGTGGTTTATTCATTGATTAATCTTTCTGTTAGCGAATAACAATCCCTAAATCATTTTTCCAAAATTTTTTTCTCAGAATGAGCTAATTTATATTTTACTTCTGATAAACTGAAGGAGTATCCTTGAAGCTCAGCTGAATGCATAATAACCGATCGCACAGCGTTTACGATTATTTTAAGAATAAAAGAGACACAAAATTATTTAATATTCACAAATATCTGACTGCTGTGCACAAAAAGTTATGCATCCGGACAAATGTATCAGCTTACATTCACTGATCCTTAAGCTAAACAGGTTGACAGAGAATGTTACTAAAAATTGAGAAAAGTGATATCAGCGGTAAGGTGGTGTGAGAATGAAATGTGTAGACAAGGTGATTAAGAAAAGTTGGGTAAAATCTAAGAAGAACTGACACATGTCGATGGACAACGATATGACAGAACAGCACTCGGACTCAACAAACAGATGAAAAGAAGAGTGAAGAGAAACATGTTACTTGAAGGAATATTTGATAATGAGGAGATTAACTGAAATTACATTCATATTTTTAAAATCCCGATGCAGGCAAAGATTCACGAGAGCACAGTCAGTGCCTCAGCCGAAGATGACAAAATAATTCAGAATATTATATCGCAGTTTAAGAAATTTTAGCTAATCCTTTCTCCTTCTTCGTTCCTGGCATCTATTGTTTTGAGTTAATTAAGTTACCGAGTCTTAATATCTTTAAGTGGCGATATTTCTATTTACTGAGGCGACGGCAGCTCGAGGACGTCGGAACGTGCGGTGTCGGTGAACAGCGTCGTCAAGGACAGCAGGCAGGCGGTCGAGAGGCGTCAGCTAGCCTTGTGCTTTGAACTGGGCCATGTGCAGTGACGCAGTACTGTAGTCGGAAGCTACGGGGATGATTGTTAGGTGCGGTGGCCAGGCCCCGTAGGTTACGAGAGACTGTAACACTTTGTCGAAGGGGCGCATCAGGGGCTTATGAGGACCATTACAATACAAAATAAGGGGAGAGGGTTAACTGATGCAATAAGTACGTTTAAATCCTTACAAGACACTGAAAAACTGACTTGTAGCTGAATAAACTGAAAATTACGTACGTTTCAGTGCCAACTCTAGCCATATTTACCGAAAAATCCAATTCCTACATCTCCTCATTAAGATTCTCTACAAAAGTATGCCGTCTACAATGTCTTTTCTGTGACCAAGAGCACAAGCAGTTTTGAGTACTAAACAAGAGAAATTTACAACACATTACTCTTTGAGCTTGTGTTGCCATGTTAAACCTAGTATGATCAAGCCAAATACAATTAAATTTAAAGGAACAGATATGGTACTAGGGAGAATTCCTTCAGGTCATACTATTCGTGATTAATCCAATATGTGATGTTCGCTGTGGCAAGGCCGAGGGTAATTTGATCTGTTTCCCGAAACAACAAATGGTCAATTGATTCTAATAATGTAATTTTGAGCTATTCGGCAGTATTAGTAGGTTAACAAATTGTAGTAGCATGAAAAGCATATATGGCAAATACAACAAAAGATTTTAGGCTTTATTGTGTAAGGTAAGTGAGCACCTAACATGACAATGGGTGTGATTACATCATACAGGTAATAAGAGCTGCTAAATAGGAATGTACTGTTAGTTAAAGTAACTTGTTCAATTTGAGTCACAAACAAATGATTACTACGGAAAAGCGCTGTTACAGTAATTTTGTTACCAAACACAGCAAGCTATTGCCAACGGATACGAATTGGGGTTAGTGTATAGCGATAGTTGTGCTGGAGCAAGAAGGGGTCTTAGTTTCCTCTAAGAATGATCAATTTCACAGTCCACAGCATTCGAGCGGAGCGAGAGAGTGGAAAGGCATGGAGACAGTAGCTTCCAAACTCCCGATTAGCGCAAGTAATGTGCAGGGATATCCTTGCGTTTGGCACATTCAAGGTCCATAACAGCTTTAGAATTGACAAGTGAACTAATAGCCAGTGGTATTGATTCGGAACACGACGAGGGCTCTACTCCCACTGGTCTGTCTACCTAAAATCAGAAGACGGAGCAACGGAACGACAAAATCTAGCAAGATGAAACTGTAACTTAACAATTTAATAATGTAATCCACATAAAACAGTTGATAAGCTGCTGCCAGCCCGCTCCCTTTAGGGGGAATCGAAACTCAATAAAGGAAAAAAAATAAATAACACAGTTGGCGGCAGGCAAAAGACTAGTAATTACCTACAAAATGTTGCGAGGAAGTAGGAGACAAAGATACTTGAGGGAAGGATGTGATTTCACGCTCAGCTGATCGACTGGATAGTCACTAGTTGAACGGAACCCGCAACCCGACACAGATAAATCTTTTCAGCATGACACAGACAGGCACAAGCATTGTCTTGACTTTGTTTCCAAGTTGTAATAGAAAGCGCCCACATGGGGACGAAGTAACTGGACGCAGAAGTTTGTTTACCTTCTAGATAAGACAAGCAATAAGCAGAATTCATGGCATATTGGCTCAAACCAGTAATTACAAAATTAGGTGGCTGGCCACAAAAGTTCATGGGTCATTCCGAAAAGGAATCCAGATTTGTAACTTGTTTAGGATCTAGTCAGTCGACACCAGTACTGACAAAATCAGATGAAAACAGATCTCTTCAGCGCCGATGCGCACCAGGCTTGAAATCTTACGGCAGTCGGAAACGGGAACTACATTAGTAGTCTGTAGCTGAGCCCCTGGTAGCTGAGAGGTCAGTGCGACGGAATGTCATGCCTAACGGCCCGGGTTCGATTCCCGGCTGGGTAGGAGATTTTTCTCAGCTAAGGGACTGGGTGTTGCGTTGTCCTTATCACCATAATTTCATTCCCAACGACACGCAAGTCGCCGAAGTGGCGTCAACTCGAAAGACTTGCACCAGGCGAACGATCTACCCGACGGGAGGCCCTAGCCACACGGCATTTCCATTTATTTGAGGATAAGTTGAGAATTTTGTCTGACGGGAGGGGTGCCAAAGTAGTTCGAGCAGTTGCAATGACCACTGTCTCCGGATGGCTCAGCTGTCGGTCTGCTTTCGGTAGTGGTGAGGTGAGCACGCCTTGTCTGCGTCTCGTCTGTTGCGCTGCTTGCGAGCGAGCGCACGTTTCTTTACTTCAGCGTAGCCGCCTGTCTTCTTGTCCGAATTCACTGACACATGGCGTTTGCCTGTAGCCAGGCCACGATTAAACTAACGTTTCCTTTGGATCTTGAACGACCCAAAGCGTATGATATTGAACGTTTTATACGGGATGCTGCGCCCACTCTGAATCAGTTGCCACCGGTGTCAACTCCTCTCAACAACGCAATGGACGTTTTGGCTGTCTCTCCTACACTGCCGCCGGAAGCAGTACCAACGGACGATGGCCATCAGCAGACGCAAGACTTCCATCCCGACCGCATGGTTGCTGATCATGGAGCTCTTCCGGCCTCCGGTTTTCTGCCGTATGGCGACATGTAGGACGATAGCCGTCCGCCAACCGACTCGGAACAACATGTTAGGAAGCAATGGTCGCCGAGGAAACGAAAGAGACCACGCCGTACCCCTTCTGACGACTGCCTCCATCGGATGTGTGCACAGAATAACGACCCCCCTATGCGGCGTCCTCTGACGGCCTGGTACCTGACGACGCGACGTCTTCCCCGCCTCTGTCTCCAGTCAGCATCCGCCCACGGACACCAACATTCCCCCGCCTGCATCTGATGAGGTTGCCTCCCTTTCTGTGTCTGACGATGCCTGTGGGCGCACGTCTGATAGTGTTCCACTGAAACGGCCCAATGAGACGTCTGTCTCCTGGGCACACGACGTCGATGCTGAGGATGGGCTCGGCTCCCTACCGGTCACAGTGATGTGCCTTTCCACAGGGGCCAAACAGGGAGCTCCCTGTCCTTCATGCATCACCCGCATCTGAATCGCCTATCCTCTTGGCGATGGCAGCTTGTCAGACCTATCATATAGTCACAGTCAATGTCAATACCATTCGCGTACGCCACAAACTGGCTTTACTGTATGACATGCTGTATGCTGCGGACGTTGATGTTATCCTCCTTCAGGAGGTGCGTGTTGCAACCTTTCGTGTTTCCCATGGTTTTACAGCAAATATCCTCCATGCTTCCCCTGCTGATAGTGGAATGGTGATCCCCCTACGTGACGGTATCCTCGCTGATACAGTTGACTATTTCCCTGATGCCAAAGGTCAGGCGTCAGAATCATCAACGTCAATGGGCCATCTGGTTCCGGTCGCTGCCGCGAATGTTCCACTTTCTTTTCAGAGACAGTCACGTGTCTATTCCTAAGTCGGCGGGATGCACTGATCATGGGGGAAGATTTCAGTTCACCCAGGCACCCAAAGACCAGCTACCACGTCACTCTCCATGTGCGGCACTAGCGACAATTCTCCAGCTCCTCAGCCTTGTGAATGCTTGGGAGTATGTTCATGGTAATCGCCCGAGGTTTACGCATGTCACTAACCATTCTTCTAGCCACCTGGATCTTGTTTACATCTCACGCGATATTGTCAATGGGTTTCAGGTTGCTGAAGTCTGTGCCGTTGCGTTCTCTGACCAAGACGCAAATATCTGTGTGGACGGAAATTTGTCGGGACATTAAGTCACTTCTCTTGCAGATCCCAGACGGTTTCCTCGATTGTCTCCTCAGTCCCATCCAGAAGCCTCGGGGTACCTCACGGATATGCGGTTACCGCTTGACGTTGCTCAAGAGTGACACAAATATCTTTACTGGCTGTTGGCTGCATGGCCATACGGACAGGCTGGTACATGGTCTCCCCTGATCATATTTCTTTGAGAGATGCCAATGACATCCGCACTGCCCACTGTCGCTCTTGGGACATAATCGGTCTTGCTCACGCCCGTCGTTCATGCCTGGACTTTTGGCAGCTCTTGACTTTAGCCAGGCGTTCGATCACGATTACCTGGAAGCTGCGCTCTGCAACATGATATACCCTGATACTACCGTTGACGTCGCAATGCGACTCTGTGGAGCTATGTCACGTGTGTTCTACAACGGATAAAATGTCTGTCTTATTCCTCCCACCTTGTCCACTGTTCAGTGCATGAAGGCTGCCCGCTCTCTGCACTGTTGTATGCTTTCGACATGGAACCATTGCTCTGCGGCCTCCGTCAACGTGTGTCTGGGATGTCTCTCGGTGGCCATGTATTCAGCTGCACTGCTTATGCGGACGACCTCGATATCAAACTTCCTGGCAGATTAAAACTGTGTGCCCGACGGAGACTTGAACTCGGTACCTTTACCTTTCGCGGGCAAGTGCTCTACCATCTGAGCTACCGAAGCACGACTCACGCCCGGTACTCACAGCTTTACTTCTGCCAGCGAAAGGCAAAGGTCCCGAGTTCGAGTCTCGGTCGGGCACACAGTTTTAATCTGCCAGGAAGTTTCATATCAGCGCACACTCCGCTGCAGAGTGAAAATCTCATTCTGGACCTCGATATCGTTCTTCGTAGGGTTGCTGAGGTCGGGGAGTCATTGGCATTGGTTACCACCTACCGCGAAGCTTCTGATAGCTATCGTAACGTCCGAAAATCGGGAACGATGGCTAGAGATCCAGAGTTTCCTGCGGACAGCGCTGTTCCATTGCGTGTAGTTGCTACTATCCTATGCTTAGGACTTGATTTTCCAAGTGATCTGCAGCGAGTAATGCATCCGTGCATTCCCTTCACGTGTTTATGCTAAGTCTTACGCACATTTATGCGATCTGGAATACTCAGTAGTAGCCAGGCTACATGTACATCTGACAGTTACGCGTCAGCAAGGAGCATTAACGATAATATCATGGGAGGCAATGTTGTGCAACCTACTAGGGACAAGATCCGACTATTCGGGAATATGATCTTACAATCTGAGACAGTGTTACGAGACAAATTTCTGTCACAATGTATGCAAACGTGACTTCATACCCGCCTGGCAACAATGATCTAAACGCCCATTGGCTGAAAGTTTTGAAAAAATGGTTCAAATGGCTCTGAGCACTATGGGACTCAACATCTTAGGTCATAAGTCCCCTAGAACTTAGAACTACTTAAACCTAACTAACCTAAGGACATCACGCACACCCATGCCCGAGGCAGGATTCGAAACTGCGACCGTAGCAAACCCGCGGTTCCGGACTGCAGCGCCAGAACCGCTAGACCACCGCGGCCGGCGAAAGTTTTGATATATATATATATATATATATATATATATATATATATATATATATATATATATATGCGTAGGAGACGAGTGAAGTGTCCCTATTGGCTGAAGGAGGAAGGTGGGGTCTCTCTTGTACGTTGGGAAGACAGGGAGCAGGGAAGCAGCCTACTCACGCCGTATAAAATTCACATCAGTCTTTCCATTGTGTGCCAGCCTAGTCCGCTGTAACTAGCTCTGATGTCATAAATGTTGCGCAATACTTTAAAAATCAAGTAAATAACCTGAAATGTTTCTAGCATGTCAGGAGTAATACTAAATCAATATGTGTTGAATATCAGTTCAATAACTTTAACCATTTTCGAAATGTGGATGTTTTTCTGTAAAAGTCATTGGCGCAACAGAAAAGAGCTAGAAACTTAAAAATTTGTATTTGGATTCATTTTTCATAATAATTTAGTAGAAACAGTATTCTGGATCTCACAAATTAAAATTTTTGTTGAAATTCATGATTTTCTGGTTTTTATCTTAGAAATTAAGGAAGCAAGATAGATTAAGTAGGCGAATAAATAAGGCTAGGATGTTTAAAATTAAGTAGAAGGGAGATCCGCTATAATCATAAAGATGTGAGAAGTTTAAACTGAATAACTATAAAACTATAGCGATAGCGTATCTCCAAACGGCAAGTTCAGAGCTCGTCTACTGCGTGTAGTGTAATTAAATTAATTCTCTCGCCCAAAATATTTGACTTAGCCACGTCAGACTTTTATTATGTTTACGTACCTGTGTGCTGATTGCACATTTAAATTGAGAGCTTCAGCGGCCATCAGCAAAGGAAGCAATGATTTATTCAATAACTTAAAGTGGTGCATTACTAGCCTAGCGGCTAGTCGGGAGAGCGGAACTGATCAGGCGTTCCCTTAGCCGTCCGCACCGCGGCATTATATATAAGAACGCTGCGCGAGAGAAGAAGGCAACATTTCTCTCCATACGCTGAATAGCACACCACATGTGTCGGGAGTCGGGTCGCATCGGAATCATTGCTATAAACAGCCTCCGATGCCGTAATAAGTTACTCGGGATACGCGTAACCATGAAATCATTTTCGAGTGAAGTGTTAATTCTGGGATGACTTCAATGATCTATCTTCAGTTTGCGTATGTCGTATTTTCACATGCCGCCGCGGAACAGACATTCTACCATTATTTAGCGTGGCGTTTGAAGAACATTATCATCAAATCATGGCGAGCTTTCACTTAAACAATTAATTTGAACAGTTATAGTTGCATCAGCGCATTAGACTCTGAACTGCTCTGTTAGTTGGATTGTGTGGATTCTTTTTGGTCTGTGACTTTCAGAATATAGTGAACATTTTTAGAGAATCGTTTTTAATTATGAATCCCAGACATTCTCCTAATTCCTCAGAGCAATAAGCTGTAGCTATAAATGTATTTCTCAGATGAAGTGGTGTAAGTAGGCTGTTTATGTTTCCTTATCGGTAACCTTACGTAGCGCTCGGTATGAAAATCACTGGCTGTGCTGTGTGTAGTCTGTGGTCAGTTTGCATTGTTGTCTGCCATTGTAGTGTTGGGCAGCGGCAGCTGGATGTGAACAGCGCGTTGGAGGTGAGCCGCCAGCAGTGGTGGATGTGAGGAGAGAGATGGCGGAGTTTTGTAATTTGTCATGAACTGCTATATATATTACGACTGTTAAGGTAAATACATTGTTTGTTCTCTATTAACATCTTTCAATTGCTAACTATCACTATCAGTAGTTAGTGCCTTCCGTAGAGTGAATCTGTTATTTAGCTGGCAGTAGTGGCGCTCGCTGTATTGCAGTAGTTCGAGTAACGGAGATTTTTGGTGAGGTAAGTGATTTGTGAAAGGTATAGATTAATGTTAGTCAGGGCCATTCTTTTGCAGGGATTTTTGAAAGTCAGATTGCGTTGCGCTAAAAATATTGTGTGTCAGTTTAAGCACAGTCATGTATAATTTGTTCTAAGGGGACGTTACATATGTCGACCCTTAGCCAAGGATATCTCACTGGCATCTTCTGATTTTGTCTTGTAGTTTGTGTATTTAGTGTAGCTTTTGTTTATTGCTAGCGCGTAATTATAGAGAGAATTTCCTTGGTAGTTGTGGTTTTTCATTGTTGCACAGTAAAACAGTTGTGGCATGCATGTAGATTTGCACCAAGTATTTCGCAGCTGCAATTAACTAGATATTATTTTCAGTGCTATGTTAATGTGTTCTCTTATTTTTGCTCTTCAAAGTGTGTTTTTCTGTGTTATCGTGTGAAATATTGTCACAATAATGGCGTGTGAAAAACGTAACACTAGGCTCCAAAGTAAACTGAGAAATAATAGTGACGACGGGCGTAGCTTATCAGCACCACTGTGTAGTGAATTAACAGACATTCCAAGTAGTAATTTGGTAATTGTGCATAGGGAAATGGAGCGGGCGGCAAATAATGGTGTAGACAGTGAAACAGGTTGTGAACAGGGAAGAATTATCGATCGGTCGGTCGGCAACAGCTCGCCTCAGGAATCCGAAATGAGAGGACACAATTTTACAAATACTGTAGATTCAGGTTTTGCGTCCTCACCGTTTTCTCAAATAAGTCAAGACACATTTTCAGCTTGTCAAAATGTGAATGTTGCCGGTGCAAATGCACTGCCGAAAAGCGTAGAGGAACAGATTCCAGACACTAATGCATTGTTATTACAACTACTGCAACAAATGGAACAAAATCAGAGACAAACACAGCAAAAGCTTCAAAAGTTAGACACAATGGAACAAAATCAGAGAGAAACACAGCAACAGTTAGACACAATGGAACAAAATCTTCAAAAGTTAGACACCACGCTTGAACAAACACGTGAAGATTTAACTACTGAGTTACATAACATTGAATCGAAATGTCAAAAAGTCTGTAATGAGGTAAAAACACAAATTTGTGAGCATTTCCAACCTATTTTTTCGCGGCATGAAAATGCATTACAGAATCACGAAGCAGCCATAAAAGAACTGCAAACTATTATTCATGAAAATCATGAGACCTTGCAAGCTAAAATTGACTCAGTTGCATCTACCGATTCGGTTACGCAACTTGCAAAAACTCAGGAAAATTTAAAGGACACAGTAGATACCCTGAAAATTGGTTCAGAAAGACACATGGAGGAAATAAGTACACTATCGGAGAAAGTAGCCGAACTTTCGGATCAGGTCACTAACTTATCTACAAAGGTAGATGATGATCTGAATGACACAAGACCCGTAGTCTTTAATGACGCAGAAGAGTGCGAACAAATTAGGAAACTGAAACAAAATCTGAATCAAATTAATACGCAACACCAAAGAGAAATCCGGGAAGTACAAGATCAGCTGACACAGGTAATACAAGAATTACGTATTTCAGATTACACTCGCGCTCCAATACGGGAAGAGGGACATAGAAATACGGAACAGCCACAAAATAATAACACAGGGCATTTCGGAAGTTATGAAAGAAATTGGCAATGTGCACCGAATTTTGAGATGGAACCGCCGACACGACGTAACAATGACCGACATGCTACTCGCCGACACGATGATTTTGACTATAAGCTGTTCATTACTACACGTAAATTCAAAACGTTTAAGAATTCTGCCAACGACATTCATCCACAAGCGTGGCTCCATCAATTCTCTCATTGTTTTCCTCCCAACTGGTCATTGGAGCACAGGTTAGAATTTATGTGTGGCTACTTGGAGAATGAACCAGCTGTAAGAATGCGATCCGTCATTCACGATTGTCACAGTGAAGGAGAATTTTACCATGCCTTCCTCTCAGCATATTGGTCACAAGCTACACAAGACCGAGTAAAACATAGCATCATGATGATGAAATACTTTGAACAATCTGAATTTTCCAGTCTTGTCAAATATTTTGAAGACATGTTGCACAAGAATCAGTACCTGTCAAACCCATACAGCCCCTCAGAACTCATCTGCATTTGCTTAATCAAATTACCTGAACATTTACGGCATATTATTTTGGCAGGACGTTACAAAGACGACATTGAAGCTTTTCAGGGACTCTTACAAGAATTAGAAATTGACACAGACAGTCGCGGGATGCGAAAACAGGAAAACAATCACTACAGGTCACATCCGTCACAATTCCGTGACGACAGAAACAATAAATGGCCACGACAAGCCTATTCTTACAACGTAAATCGTGACCAAAACAGACACCACCCATATGACAACCACTGGCAGAGTAATAGTTACAGAGAAAGATCGCATTTCCATAGTAATGAATATGACAGAGACAATCATAAAAACAGACAATTTGGCAACCAGAACTATTATTATTACGGGAGACAGAATAACGTCAGACGCAACGGTCCAGCGCGCAGTTACGATTCAGGGTGAAATTCTCCACCACTTAACCGACAAGAAAGAAACTACAGGAACTACCGACATGACGACAGACAATATGATTGTAACGACAGACCTGAACTGCATCAGAACTGGCGGGATTTAAACAGAGTAGCGCACTCTCGTCACGGTGAATTTGTAGAAGTTAGGTCTCCAAATCCCAATAACGACGTACACCAACAAAGAGACAGACAATGACTCGCACCGTAGGCAGCCACTTGCGCCCGCTGGCTCAGGGAAAAATAACATAGACGCTAACCTTGAGAAAAATTTTAGCACTCCTCACCGACGTATACCACATGATAATTGCGTTAAAGTTGAAACTCTGCGTACTAGGAAGAGTAAAAGTTTACACCACATTTCACATGTAAAACCGTTTATTGAAAGATAATCTGCTTTTTAACTTTGTCTTTGCCATAAAACGTTTCACGTCACGTTACTAGTATGCTTTAGAAACTGTTACCATGCAACAATGTTTAAAGTTAAATATCCAGTCAAGAACCAAGAGAACTTATTCAAACAGAAATTACGAATGCATTGTTATTGCGAACAGATGACACAGTGGTTAGTTAATGTGACAGCTACACGATTTTATCACGACGCTACTAATGAGTGACAATTTACAATGTTGCTTTTGCGGTGTTTCTGTTTCATATCTGCACAGTTTTTCTGAATTCTTCTGGAAAGTAAAACATGTTTAATAGTAACTTTTGTGGTACAGCTACAATGAGACAGCTTTTTCCGTAGCACAACAATATGTTACAGCACAGTACTTTCTTCATCACGGCAATAAGCGTAATAAGTAAGATATCTATACGCAAAGCATTTCACTTTTGTTTATCATGAGGTCAGTACATTGACTTCTGCAGAACTTAGCTTTTGGAGGACGATAACTACGACACTTCCACAGAGATTATCTTACAACAAGACGCACAGTTTAGCGCTACAGGACACGTATTTGAGTGATTAATTTTGTACTTAAAACATTTATTTTTAAAGATTTTTGAATTACAAAGAAAGTTTTCTGTGATACATTTCATTCCATTGCTGTAATCTGTAACACCTGAGGGTATAATTACAATAATCCTCAGGGGGGTACACGTTTACTTTGTGCACCATGTGTTTGGCAAGCACAAGGAGCCCTAGCTAATATGGTATTTGCTTACACAACTTTACACATCGGTACCATATTTCTCTAACACACAAATTACACAGCTATCTAATCATTTAACTGAGAGATAAACATTTTTTTTTACTACATCAGTGACACATGTTTACTCAATTACACCGTTGGATAACTTCACACTTACGAAATTGTATTTTGTCTGTACTTTGTGAACTGTGCATATTTTTTCGGAACCATTGTGATATTATGAGAGCTTTGAATGATATATTTGGTATGGGATCACGATTTTTAAAGTACGTTTGAGGCAGATGACACTTTTGACATGAGCAGAGAATTTTTTTAGGTTTTGAAATTATTGCAGAAAGCTATGACGTTTTTGAGATTTGACTGAAGTGTTATGATATTTTTACGACGACGATGTGTATTATGCTGTTGAGGTATGTTTATGATCAATAAGCCGATGTTATATGAAAAATTTGATTATGCTACATATTTATTAAGATGAAATATTGAAGAAGTGTCCACGAATAAGGTAAGGAGTAATGAACAGTGGTTAGGGACTCTGACTTGTGAAAAAGGATGTTGGAAACCAAGAATCGTACTTTAAGAGTTATGGAATGTGTATGTAAATGCGTGAATGTATTACAATACCGACGAAAGTTTTTTGGACAGTTATATTTATAGGATTTTGTTTCTACAGATTTGTAACGCAAATATTTCGACCTGTGAAATATTTTTATATGAGACTGTCACTGTAGCGGAAACTGCTGTAGTAAATATTTCCGTAAGAAAGTTAAGTGACCACCTGCACGTAATGCGTCTTCGGCACCCAGCTGAGAGGTAGTCGTCTGAAAAAAGAAAGCCATTAGGTGGAGAAAAAAGAGGCCATTAACCTCGCTGTTGACATTCCTTTGTAGAAAGCATCGCAAAAACGACATGGTCGAACTTGAAAACATATGATTACACTGTGGAGCTCTTAATTTATGATATTTACTGAAATGCCTAATGAAATGACGAGAAATATTTTTATGTCTATACACCTGATTAATACTACTGTCTCTCTAGTTGAGAGATTTTTCTACTAACTTATGAAATGCCTCATGACTACTGAATGATGTTCTTATGCTTTACTTTGTACATAGTTGCTTATTTCATTTGATATCTGGTTTCCAGCTGTCTTGCAGCACTGGTTTCATAAAATAAAATTAAATGCATTTGCTAATGTGAACACTTTCTGTCAACAGATCTATTAAATAATTATTTTATGATCCACATTCTTTGAAAAAGGAGCTCTTGGAATGGAAAGAACAATAAGAAGGGACTAGTAACAGTAACTGCATACATAATATTCGTTTCACGTACATGGTAATATTTCTTTTTACAATAAGTTGTTATGGTGCACCACTTTAATTACATGGACATTAAGATGTGAATATGCATTTCCCTTGTCTGCATTGTTGTCTTTAGTGTAATGTTTTTTTTTGCTTGAGCTATGTCATGTTTAGATATAAGTTGCTGCTGCTGTTTGCCAGGCATAATGTTACTGAATTTGACATTGTATTACGCTGTTAAGCCAGTTTTACTACGGATTTATTTTTCTTGTTTGCTGCGCATTGCCTTATATTAGTTGTAATATTGCATTTGCTTTGCTAATTTATGCTGGTTGCTTTGCCATTTCTATTTTTTATCATTGCTGTTTGTGTTAAATGTTTTGTGCTGCTGCATTGCCTCGTTCCTTAGTTTAGCATCTGAGCTCAGTAGATTTAAGTTAGCTTAATGTGGGGTAGGCTATATAAGAGAACGAGTTGTGATGAATTGGAAGAAATGCATTGAGAAGCTATAAGAAAATGGTTTGGCCAAAATGAGTATTGTACAATGAGAAACAATTATTTTGAAAGAAATATGAATAGAATACAGGAAGGAGGTATAGATAGGACTTTTTGGGAATAATGATGAATGAAGGGAGATCCCCAAGAAGCAAAGAAAGTTTTGTTTGCAAAATACTGCAATGAAACAAACCCTGTCCTTTCCTTTTGTGTTATCCCACTATGTGTTTGTGTACCCTTGTGTATTTGTTTTCTTCCTGTCTCTGTGTAGTTTCATAGAATTTTTTCTTCTTCTAATACTAAGCTATATTCACTATGATGAGGAATACTGTTATCCTCAAATATAATTGGCATTAATAATATGTTATTTACCTTGAAAAGATGTTTAGACATTATTTATTCTGTTTTGTTTTAATGCTCGTGTGTGAAGTTGATGTTTCGAAAGTTATTCTGATCTTTTATTTATGAAATTATGTCATAATTCCTGTAACACTGGTGTATGTGTTAGTTCGATTCTTTTGTAAAGCTTGTACTAC
This sequence comes from Schistocerca cancellata, assembly GCF_023864275.1. NCBI lineage: Eukaryota > Metazoa > Arthropoda > Insecta > Orthoptera > Acrididae > Schistocerca > Schistocerca cancellata. The sequence goes on along the minus strand of NC_064629.1, from coordinate 477,172,038 downwards.
AAATGTTATCTGTATTGTTATGTTCTTTAATGATGTATTTTGTACCTTTGTAATTGTATTCTCATGTTACAAAATGGTAATTGACACCAGTTCATCATATTAGTAACTTGTAAGTTACATTTCACTGCACACGTTTCCGTTGGTCATAGTATATGGACAATATGTGAGAAGTAGGGACTCTTAGTGTTTACATGTGTGTTAATAATTCAGCAAGGGACTAGATAACAGCATTGCTGGTTCTAAGGACAATTCGAAAAACTTTGTGCGTGCACAAGTGGTGGTTTATGGACTTGCTATCTTCTCTGCAAGACTCTTTGATGGTGATTGTGCACCTGCACAGTCGCAGCAGATGGCTGGTGACCATCATCTCTACAAGGACTACAGTGGGTCTACACCTTTGATGACCCACCAATACCATTATCTCTACAAGGACTGCAGGGGATCTGCACCTCTGGTGGCCCACCAATACCACAATCTCTACCAGGACTACAGTGGGTCTGCTCTGTGATGACCTACCTACTAATATTCTTCAAAAGTTCGAGTGACTCTGCTGTGGTTTTGCTCTGTTGTGGCCCATTACCTGTCAGCATGTCAAGAGTCAGCACTGTCTTTCAGTTGGAAGGACAACACTACTTCTTCAAGACTGCATGGAAATCCACTACTTCCGAGTGCATTGTCTTTTACTGCTCAGACTTAGAAAAAAAACACTGAAATTTTACTGTGATGAACAATCTGGACTGTCTTTATGGACTGTGAGAAAATTTTAGTTTTTGACCAACACTGTATACATAAGTGTGTGCATTTGATATCTTTGTTATTGTAATTACGAAAAATTTTTTCAAATCATTATTGGCCACTGCCCAAAAAAATTTGTAAAATTTTTTGTGGGGAGCGTGGGGACTATGTAAGTAGGCTGTTTATGTTTTCTTATCGGTAACCTTACGTAGCGCTCGGTATGAAAATCACTGGCTGTGCTGTGTGTAGTGTGTGGCCAGTTTGCATTGTTGTCTGCCATTGTAGTGTTGGGCAGCGGCAGCTGGATGTGAACAGCGCGTAGCGTTGCGCAGTTGGAGGTGAGCCACCAGCAGTGGTGGATGTGAGGAGAGAGATGGCGGAGTTTTGTAATTTGTCATGAACTGCTATATATATTATGACTGTTAAGGTAAATACATTGTTTGTTCTCTATTAACATCTTTCAATTGCTAACTATCCCTATCAGTAGTTAGTGCCTTCCGTAGTTTGAATCTGTTATTTAGCTGGCAGTAGTGGCGCTCGCTGTATTGCAGTACTTCGAGTAACGGAGATTTTTGGTGAGGTAAGTGATTTGTGAAAGGTATAGATTTATGTTAGTCAGGGCCATTCTTTTGCAGGGATTTTTGAAAGTCAGATTGCGTTGCGCTAAAAATATTGTGTGTCAGTTTAAGCACAGTCATGTATAATTTGTTCGAAGGGGACGTTTCAGTGGGCACTAGGAATTCTAATTACAGGCTTCACGTTTTGCTAATCACATTCTGTTTGCCAATATTGTAGTTAGTGAGCCAGTGTTGAGAACGGCAAAAGACAGCATAAATAATAGGTACATTTTAAATAACAATAATTTCACCCGCCGCCCCACATATGTTGCTAATCGGCCGGGAAAAACAAAAAAAATTAAATAACATTAAACCCACCCTCCGTACCACATATGGTGCTAATCGGCCGGGAAATACATCTTTTCTACATTACATTCTACATTTAAATAAAAACCATTTATTCCACCCGCCACCCCACATATGATGAGTTAAAGACGAAACAGTCATCAGAGGTGGTAGAGTTTAAACAGGAGAAGTTAGATATGACTGATCTATCAGAAGTTTCATTTAGTTTTAATGATTCTGGTGTTGGAGCTAGTTTTTCGTCACCTGAGTGTGATAAAAAGCCAGCTAGTGAGCAACCCAAAGATATTGGGGCTAGTGATTTAAAGGTAATATTACAAGCAATAGCTGCCAGTAATGCTAGAATGACAGAATGCATCTTTTCTACATTACACTCTACATACATATATTAACAAATAATTCCACCTGCCGCCCCACATATGGTGCATCGGCCGGGAAATGCATCTTTTCTACTTTACATTCTACATTTATAAACCAATTAATTCCACCCGCCGCCCCACATATGGTGCATCGGCTGGGAAATGCATCTTTTCTACATTACATTCTACTTTTATAACAACTATTCCATCCGCCACCCCACATATGGTGCATCGGCCGGGAAAAACAAAACATTTTATATAACAATAATTCCACCCGCCGCCCCACATATGGTGCACAATCGGCCGGGAAACATCTTTTCTACATTACATTCTACATTTGTAAATCAAATATATTCCACCCACCGCCCCACATATGGTGCATCGGCCGGGAAAAGAAACTGAATAAAAGTGAAAGTGATTTTTATATAATCGGATTCGGGAGTGAAATGCGACACGCAACTGAGTAATAGAACAGTGATAGTGTTACGTGTGCATGTGGGCGACGCAATTGGATTAACAACGCATCTGGATTGACGGAGCTGGCACTGAGTCTAGCGGCTCTGCCGGCATCGCGAGAAGCCAGTTTCGCCTCAACGCAGTCGTCCGCCGGTGCAACCGGAGCCGTGCCTGCATTTGCGGGCCACGCAAACACACAGCAGCTGTCGAAGTGCCGTCTGCAGTTCAACGCGCCGCGTCGCATCAGTTATCCTGGTACGCCGCGCCGGCAACGCCATACGTCGTGCAGAAGGAACTAAGTTAAGTGAAAAGCTGTTAAAAATTTTACTAACCTGCACTAAAAGACTGTCGGCGCTGGAACTCCCAGAAGAAACTGAGGTTAAACTTAAATCAGAACCTATGTCGGTTGAGGGAACTGTAAATCCAGACAACGGTTCGAGTGTAAATATGCATGAAAATTGTAATGTTAAAGTGAAATATGAAGTATTGTCTCCTGACAGTAGTGTGAAAAGGGGCAATGATTCAATAATAGAGACCCCTGTAGTAAAGCAGAAATTAGAAATTGTTACTTTATTGGATGATAGTTCATCTGATGAGTTAAAGACGAAACAGTCATCAGAGGTGGTAGAGTTTAAACAGAAGAAGTTAGATATGACTGATCAATCAGAAGTTTCATTTAGTTTTAATGATTCTGGTATTGGAGCTAGTTTTTCGTCACCTGAGTGCAATAAAAAGCCAGCTAGTGAGCAACCCAAAGATATTGGGGCTAGTGATTTAAATGTAATATTACAAGCAATAGCTGCCAGTAATGCTAGAATGACAGCTGAGTTAAAATCTGATGTAATTGAGGTAAATAACAGGATTGTGGCCAGCCAAACCAATTTTAATAAACAGTTTGAAGTAATGGACAATAAATTAGAATCCAATAATGCTGAATTAAAATATGAGATTGTGGCCAGCCAAACTAATTTTAATAAACGATTGGAGGTAATGGACAATACCTTCAAGGCTGGTTGCAATAAGTTGAAAGAGGATCTGGACAGTTTGAATTATAAAATTGATTACAATCATGAGGATATTAAGAAAAAGGTTGCTCAACAATTTTCTGAAATGTATAAAACAGTAAAATCCGAAGTTGCTGAGGTTCGCAAAGACTTCCAAATGGAAGATGAGAAGCTGGAGCACAAGTTAACAGGAAAGATCGAGGCGGAATCTGAACTGTGCTCAGATAGGTTTAAAGATGTTAATATAAAAGTAAACATATGTCAAGCAGAAGTAGATGCAATCAAAACTGATACTACTCATATTGTGCAAAGAGTAGATAATGTTCATATGAGAGCAGAAAATATTAGTACTAACATTGCTAACATTGAGACTAAAGTAGCTTCAGTAACTTCTGGTAATGGTAGAATGCAACGAGTTGTAGCCGCAAACGCCGCTTTTATCGGGTGTCGGCAGTTCTTGCGGTTCGATCCAGATAAAAATATCAACCCGCTAGATTTCTGGAACGATTTTGAAGATGTTATTCCACCAACTTGGTCTGAACGAGAGAAAATCTCATTTATTAGAAGCCATTTAGCAGGTGACGCCAAGCGTTGGTCAGCTGATGTTATGTTGAAGTGTAAAACATTAGCGGAATTTAAAACAGCTTTCATTAATGAGTATTGGTCTAGTAATAAGCAAAATGAAGTGTTGAGAGAATTTTGGAGTGGAAAACGCTTCAATGCAGGCAAGGAATCTATTAAAGAGTTTGCTAGGTCATGGATCTCACATTTGTCACATTTGGCCGAAAAGTTGAAACCTGAAATGATAATACTAGGTCTTGAAGCCAAACTGCCATGGTATTGGCAAACTAGAATTATATCTGCCCCTAGAGACAATCTGGATCGTTTCATTGAATATTTGGAACGTGTAGAGCGTGTGGCTGCCAATGAGGAGCAAGCACGTAGTAACAGAAATGCTAATAACACTAGTAGTAATTTTAAGTACGAGCAGAATGGCAATGTAAACATCAGAACAGTAGGAGTTCGCCATCCTAAGAGAGGTAGGAATTGGAGAAACAATTATCAGAACCAACAATGGCATCCAAATGATAGTATTTTTTCGAACAAAATTATGCAGGTAAACAACAGTGCGGAAAGCAATGCTGTGGCAGTTAATTATAATGGAAATAAAGGAAACAGTAGTAGGCCGAGGCAGGAAAACTAGTTCCCGTCTATGAGGACACTGGCGCTCACCAGGCGGTTACTTTTCCTAAGCCAGTAATTACAGTAATTGGTAGGACAGATCAGAATACTCAAACTGAACATGTGGATGAAGGATCGGTAGCATCTAAGGATACAGCAGAAATATTAGATCACTCACAGTATTTGATAGATACCGTGCTAGAGACGCTTTCTAAGTGGGAAGAGAAAGAGAAGGCGCAGCAGTGTAACGGTAGGGAAGAGCTACAAAATACTGAATTGTCATGTGAAGAAGCAGAAGAAATTCATGCTTATATTTACGATGAGGATGATGTACTCTTATCTAAAGTGCCTGTGCAGGATGTTGATTCTGTACTAATAGATTTAGGAGAGGAGATAAGTGAGAATGTAGAGGATAGCTTGTTGGGGGTCGATGAACCCAGTAGCTGTGACCAGTTGTCACTGGAGAAGGAACCAGAAGATAATAGTGAAAGTGGTTTAGCTGTAACTAGTGTTATGCCCGGTCTGGAGGCGCTCAGACTACAGTAATTGGGGTCATGTTCAGCAAACTAAATGTAATGAAGTCGTGCGGTGTTTCGATTTGAATTTAATAGACCGACTGGAAAAGGCAGCTGAAATTGTAATTCAGGAAACCCCTACACACTTTGACCAAAATGTAATGGAGACAGATGTCGATCACTTTAGTTGGAGACAAATCCAAAAGGAACTATTGGATGAGTTTGAGGAACCACCTGTACCAACTAGAATAAGCCACCCTATAATAATAGTGAATATGTTGGGTATCAATGTACGTTGGCTCTTAGACAGTGGAATTGAGGTGAGTGCGATATCTCAGTCCTTCTTTGATGCATTACCTGGTAAAGACAAGCTTACAGTAATGAGGGTATCAGGACTAAGAATAATTGGTGCTACTGGCAAGGTGTCAAAAACGGTAAAGCAAGAAGCTTTGCTGCCCTTTGATATTAATGGTAATTTAATTGATCATCCATGCTTAATTGTAAACAATCTCAGTATTGAGGTTTTAATTGGCATAGATTTCTTGTCGAAATATCAGAGTGTTGTTGACTTTGAAAGAAGCCAGTTAAAATTGGTCTTGCCGATAACCGGAGTAATTACGGTACCTTTTATTGATAAACTTGTAGTAACTAGTGATGAAACTTGGGAGCTACCTATACGAGTTCTGAAAAATAGGAGATGTTGGGACGAAGGTGTTAATCTTAGTAAATACCAAGGACCTTTCAGGATCATAGGAAAACCACATGCCAATGCATATAGGCTAGAGTACCCTAAGAGTAAAAAGCTATTAGGTCTCAGGAAAGTGATCGACCTAAAGAAGTTCATAGGTAGTGAATGAATTCTGTAGGGAGGAGGTTGTCCTGTAACTTCTACACAGTGTGGCAGCTGTGTAGTCCCAGCTGTGTGAGACCTTCTTTCCTTTTCAGGTCTCACTCATTCTTCATCTTTCCTATCTACAAAAATTTCGACCTCTTCTTTCCAACACATTAAATTTTCCGTTATGGTTATCAAGCAAATAATAAACTAATGAATTCTGTAGGGAGGAGGTTGTTCTGTAACCTCTACACAGTGTGGCAGCTGTGCAGTCCCAGCTGTGTGAGATCTTCTTTCCTCTTCAGGTCTAACTCATTCTTCATCTTTCCTATCCACCAAAGTTTCGATTCGTTCTTTGCAATACAAAAATTTTCCGTCATGGCTATCAAGCCATGAGTTCTGTAACCATTATATCCACCGATTAGTGAAGAAAATACCTAATGTGACGAACCTAACAGTGACATAAACAACAGAGAAGTATGATGTAATTAAGATACAAAGGTATTTGAGTAACAAGTATGTGTAGAACCCTGGAAATATTGTAAGTACAAAGTGTTGTTTTATTTGAAATGATCCCACAATAATATTTAAAAAAGATATACAAGTTCGTTTATAAGCAGGATCTGTTAGTGGCAGTGAAACCTATTGTATGCTGTAGAGCTAACTAATTAATAGTAAAAGAGATTGCTTAGTGTTATGAAAAATATGCAGATATGTTGTAAGAATGAACTCACCTTGTGTAGCAAGGAATGGAAGTATAATAGAATTGAACAGTGTTTGTGGTTGAGACGTGAAGGACACGTCCTTGAAATATTTATAAGGTTGGAGTTGGCCGTTATTTGGTGTAGTGTGTGACAGAACACACCTACAGCTATTGAGGTTATGAGTTGGAGGCGTGAATGCGACCATAGGTACCCTTATGTTAGATGAGACAGAGCAGCTCATGGTGTCCTATAGGTATAAGGAGTTTAGCATTACGCTCGCCCATAATTACATAATGCACTTTAGTGGTAGTTCGAGAGAGACTACCTGTGGTTTCAGCGTCCGATCGAGTGGAAATAGATTGCCACGTGAGCAAACTGATCAGCTGCAATACACTATAGATATGAAATAAATGTGCTATCGTATGCTTTAAATGTTAATAGAGTGAGTGTTAAATAAGTACATACACTAGCAACATAATTGAGTAACACAATGGCAGACGTGAAACATTATTTACAGCTAAGCATAAATACACTTCGATGAAGTAAGTACATAATTGCCGATGTGGAACTGACACAGCAGTAGAGGACCAATAAGTGGATTTAGTAGTCAACTAAACGTAGTGTGTTTTGAACACTCAGAACTGTACTATTACCACAAGTTACTCACATGTACAAAGAGGCTGAGAAAACAACTACTAATCAAATATACTCATACTATATCTAAGAATAAGGTAATCAAAGATGAGTCAGCTAAGTAAATAAAATACAAATGTATTAAAAATGTACCGAGCATTGGTTCAGTGTTCCGGCCCAGAAATGATAAATTGAGATTAAATAGGATTAATGATTGTATGCCTTGAGCATAAATTTTCTCTAGTACGTGACTAACGGCGTTTTGAGCCATTTGTTTACCGATTTTATGACAGTTAAGTAACCGCGAGAGTAAAATTGAAAAAGTTCTGTTAACTTTGTTCCAGTAACATATTGAAAGGTAAAATGTATATGTCCCCATTTCATTGTGACCCACTCTTAGATATTAAGTGAACAGAGTCTGAGGCACTCTTTTTGTTTGTTCTACAGGACAAACCAGATAATGGCAGCCTGGTAGCTGCGTGAAAGCGTGGAGTGACTTGGACACAACTCACAGTGACCCCTCCCCTTTCCCCAGGTAATTTAGAGTGAACGTAAAGGACGCACACCATGGCAACTTCCACTCCTCTACCCTTGTGAATGGAAGTGTAGAACGCCAGCCAAAGCGGCTATAACCACGTGTGTAAAAATGAAATTGTCATGATTTGTGAAATTTTCTTTCAGGTTTAGAAAAGACAGCTAAGATATAATTATCTGTTTATGTATCATGAATAACTGTGTTATTTTCTTTGAATTTGTGTATGTAAAAATGTATTTAATGGATTTAAGATTTTCCTAATTTTACATATTTTTATGTGTTTGTCTGTCTAAGGCAATATGTATGCCAAAGTGTTTCATTGGTTTAGCTTAAATTTTGAGTGGTAATGTTGCTTAAGAGGCAGTGAACATGCCAGCAATTTAAATAATTGAAGTAGGTAATCAGTTTTCTTTTAATATTTCTATATGTTTTCATTTCAATTTTAATTTTTCATGGGGAGTTAAGCTGTACTCTTGCTTTCATTTTGTAATTTTTTCTTCTTTTTCTTTTCCATTTACTATAAAAAAATTAAGTAGAGGGTGATGTAGGGAAGCAGCCTATTCACGCCGTATAAAATTCACGTCAGTTTTTCCATTGTGTGCCAGCCTAGTCCGCTGTAACTAGCTCTGATGTCATAAATGTTGCGCAATACTTTAAAAATCAAGTAAATAACCTGAAACGTTTCTAGCATGTCAGGAGTAATACTAAATCAATATGTGTTGAATATCAGTTCAATAACTTTAACCATTTTCGAAATTTGGATGTTTTTCTGTAAAAATCATTGGCGCAACAGAAAAGAGCTAGAAACTTAAAAATTTATATTTGGTATATTTGGTTTCCTTTTTCGTAATAATTTAGTAGAAACAGTATTCTGGATCTCACAAATTAAATTTTTTGTTGAAAATCATGATTTTTCTGGTTTTTGTCTTAGAAATTAAGGAATCAAGATAGATTAAGTAGGCGAATAAATAAGGCTAGAATGTTTAAATTTAAGTAGAAGGGAGATCCGCTATAATCATAAAGATGTAAGAAGTTTCAACTGAATAACTATAAAACTATAGCGATACCGTATCTCCAAAGGGCAAGTTCAGAGCTCGTCTACTGCGTGTAGTGTAATTAAATTAATTCTCTCGCCCAAAATATTTGACTTAAGCACGTCAGACATTTATTATGATTACTTACCTGTGTGGTGATTGCACATTTAAATTGAGAGCTTCAGCGGCCATCAGCAAAGGAAGCAATGATTTATTCAATAACTTAAAATGGTGCATTACTAGCCTAGCGCCTAGTCGGGAGAGCGGAATTGATCAGGCGATCCCTCAGCCGTCCGCACCGCGGCATTATATATAAGAACGCTGCGCGAGAGAAGAAGGCCCCAGTTCTCTCCATACGCTGAATAGCACACCACCTGTGCCGGGAGTCGCGTCGCGTCGGTATCATTGCTATAAACAGCCTCGGATGCCGTAATAAATTACTCGGGATACGCGTGACCATGAAATCATTTTCGAGTGAAGTGTTAATTCTGAGATGACTTTAATGATCTATCTTCAGTTTGCGTATGTCGTATTTTCACGTGCCGCCACGGGACAGACATTCTACCATTATTTAGCGTGGCGTTTGATGAACATTATCATCAAATCATGGCGAGCTTTCACTTAAACAGTTAATTTGAACAGTTATAGTTGCATCAGCGCATTAGACTCTGAACTGCTCTGTTAGTTGGATTGTGTGGATTCTTTTTGGTCTGTGACTTTCAGAATATAGTGAACATTTTTAGAGAATCGTTTTTGATTATGAATCCCAGACAATCTCCTAATTCCTCAGAGCAATAAGCTGTAGCTATAAATGTATTTCTCAGATGAAGTGGGTATTAGGAATTCTAATTACAGGCTTCACGTTTTGCTAATCACATTCTGTTTGCCAATATTGTAGTTAGTGAGCCAGCGTTGAGAACGGCAAAAGACAGCATAAATAATAGGAACATTTTAAATAACAATAATTCCACCCGCCACCCCACATATGTTGCTTATCGGCCGGGAAAAACAAAAAATTTTAAGTAACATTAAACCCACCCTCCGTACCACATATGGTGCTAATCGGCTGGGAAATGCATCTTTTCTACATTACATTCTACATTTAAATAAAAACCATTTATTCCACCCTCCGCCCCACATATGATGCATCGGCCGGGAAATGCATCTTTTCTACATTACACTCTACATACATATATTAATAAATAATTCCATCCGCCGCCGCACATATGGTGCATCGGCCGGGAAATGCATCTTTTCTACTTTACATTCTACATTTATAAACCAATTAATTCCACCCGCCGCCCCACGAGGGCGAGTTTGTAGCAAGGCGCCACTCAAAACGCACGGGGGCGGCTCCAAAAGGATGGTAGGGAGTAAATATTCCAGCTGTTAACCAAGATTTAAAGTTAAAGTGAAGGTATTAGTTATCAGTGAATGCCACGTGTCGTGGGCAGTATCTATCACGAGTATGGAAAGTATAAATGTGTTGAAAAGGGTTGAACATAACGGCGTAGACAAGAGCCGCCATATTGGAAATTCCGTGACGTGTGTTTCAAAGTATTCTTCATTAAAACGAGTATATTACAAAACATTGTTAACATTTAACAACTGGCATCCTGACACACCCCACTTCAATAGGATCACAAACCTACACTGAGCCGCCTAGCGCCTGAGCGCTACTACTGTGTGACGAGGGACTACCGAAGCAGCAAGACACCAGGTTAATACAGAAACCAGAGAAATAAGGTAGAGTCGCATCCTTCTCGCTACAATGTCACATAGGGAATTGTAAGCGCACGATTTCCCTCAACTGCCGGCGCCTACTGTCCCAACTACGAGCTGGCTCCTAGGTCATCGTTTACGACCCCTTCATCTTTTTCAGCGTACGCAATATGTAAACGTATGTTTTTCGTCACGTATCACTCACGTGGCACAGACACTTTCTGTTCCGCCATCCATGGCCCGCCGCATGCTAATAGCACAGGGTTCGTATGTTTGCCACGGCTTGCTATAAAGATAAGTACGAGACCCTCACCATCCCGCGGTTCAGGGGTGGTTTAGGTCTGTATTATGTGACTGACAGACCGATAGACCTTTTCGTCAGCTGTTGTCCTTCGTGCCTTATCAGTCTGTTGCTGGAGGCCCTTGCACCACACTCTCTCTCAGCACCTATCCGGATTTCAGACATCCCGCCGCCCTTCTTATACTTTCGCCACTTTTTCCTCGATCTGAGCTAAGCTCGTACTGCGATACTGACAACGCGCTTGACGTCCACGAAAGTGATCTATGGCTTTCTTCAGCAGCGCAGGTCACCGAATGTGGTTGACAGGAAGCATCTCCTCGTCGACTGGCGTGCCGTTTGGCGATCGGTTTGCGCTCCTTATCTTGACGTTGACATTCAGTCTGCATGGCGCCTTACTACACGGGATTCACCTCGCAGACACCCTGTTGTGTGTCGCCCACGATGTTCGGACATGGATGAGCTTCGCCTGGTGTGTGGATTGGCGAGAGGTGTCTGGATCTTGGTGCGACAGATGCTGGCGCTAATTACCGTACGACTCCCCGTTAGATACCTACTCACCTCCTCCTCTTTCCGGACGCGGGATGTTTCCCGTAAGCGAAGACGAACTCTGTGAATGGATATGTGGACAGGCAGTTTGTAACCTCCCCCTCACTTATCGACCTTAATGACAGTGAAAAAATTAAACCGCGTGTACGTAATGGAAATTTGGTAAAAACAATCGTCACCGAAGTTAATCTGTCGGTAAAGAGGGAGCAAAGGGTTACATCTAAATGAAAGGAAAAATGCAAATGAAATTGGTGGAAATTAATTTTGAGAAAAGGGTAAATTTAAAAGAGAAAGTAAATGTGCGGCCGGTACGTTAACAATTAACTAGCTATAATTAGATATTTGAGATTTGGGGGAAATTACGGTCGACAGTCCTATGGACAATTACGATAGTAACTGAAAAAGAAAGGTTATTACACATATAACTAGCAATAGAAGCGTGGCAACTGAAAGTTGACACGTGTAGTGTGAAAACTGAAAGTTTGTCAGAAGTAATAAATTTCGCTACACTCTGACTTAATTTAGCAAAACAATTAATAAAACCGGAAAATTGAAAGTTAATTTAGTGACTGAAATTAATAGTGAGCTTTGCTTTTGAAGCACATCTAAATTCAGTAAAATACGTTTAGTCTTGGGCTACCTCAACAATAATTTCAAAAGCTACTTGAATCTACGCAATTTAGAAATAAGAGATTTAACTTTGAACTTGAATTAAATGATTCTGAGCAATTAACAATAGTAACATTTAGTACGTACCAAGCTGAGCTGCAGTCACAGGTAAGCTAAAATATGCTAACAAAACTCGCACTCTTAATTTGTGCATGTGTAATCTAAATATTGTAGCCAGCTATGAATACCTTAACTGAACTTTGAAATTAAAGCAGTGAAATCGAATGATGCTGGCGTTTGAATTTCAATGACACTCGGGTTCATTCCGGAAAAGGAAGGGACCCTGCTTGGTAATGCAATTGGGACAATGAGCAACAAACGTTCATGCTAAGTTGCTGTAAGTTTGTGATGCAACAATTTTAAAAGTTTGAAAAGCTGAGGTCTGCCATACAGTTCTAAAACTTTACCTGCTTCCAGTCTTCCTTGTTGGTTGATTGAAGGTTTGAAGCCGTCGATCGAGGAGGTGGCGACAGTCACTCATTGTCGGCCGTCGCTGTTGCAGAAGCTGGATGTTGGCGCGCCTTCTTCTCGACACGGTCACCAGACGAAACGGGCTCTTGATGTGCGCCAGCTACCCTAGGCGAGACCCAGCGTATAAATACAAATAATATTCACAAAACAAACCAATAATACATCGACATAAATGCATATGTATACAAATAGTAAAACAATTGCAATATATAAAGACACAGAAACGTCATATCTTCAGGTAACAAAATAAAGGAAAAGAAATTATAGTGCAACAGATGGAAATAGGAGGATCTGCATTTCCGGCGTTACAAGTTCACTTCTTGTTTGCTGATGGTGAGAAAAATATCCTTGATTTTAGGCACTTCCGTGTTTGTGCAGTTGTCCGCAATCCCTAACACAGCAAATTTTTCTCCTGTTTCCTTTGTAGTGTCTTTCTTAACCCATCCCAGGGTTGGGACGTACAGCTTAAATGTTCCAAAAATGGTATTTCAGAGACCAGCTTTATTACACAGCGTTGTATGTCTCCTGAAAGCTTCTTTAATTTATGTTGCAACAAAAGTTTTCCTTTTTCAGAAGCAATTAATGGTGGTGGGGTACTTTGCAAAATTTCAAATTTTAACGGAAGTTTATAATAAAGTTTTCACGAAAATTAATTACATACTAACTTTTATATACAATATATTTCTTATACATCATCGTTTCGAATATATTCCCTCTAAACCTAAAATGTGGAATTAACTTTAGGGGTGTGTTTTACCCCTTAAAAGCGAAATAGGTAACAAACAAATAAGTTTTGCGGTATTTTTCCCCCTCTGTACAAACGCCAAGTTTCATCAAAATCGTTCATTGACACTTAGGAATGTTCCGTTCTGACTAAGGTATTATACTCGTGTTGGTGTAGGTTAGAAACATCTTAACATTCCCTTTCAACAGGCACAGTATTTATGCAAGATAACTCGATAACCCCTTACTAAACAGTCTTCCCTTATGTAGATAATCACTTCTGATAAACGTTTCAGCATTTTAACCTCATTGGCCACTACTCTTGTTACTAAAGCCTTAATATTACAACTTAAAAGGTAGCGTTGCGTGCGCCCGCATCTCGTGGTCGTGCGGTAGCGTTCTCGCTTACCACGCCCGGGTTCCCGGGTTCGATTCCCGGTGGGGTCAGGGATTTTCTCTGCCTCGTGATGGCTGGGTGTTGTGTGCTGTCCTTAGGTTAGTTAGGTTTAAGTAGTTCTAAGTTCTAGGGGACTTATGACCACAGCAGTTGAGTCCCATAGTGCTCAGAGCCATTTGAACCATTTTTGGTAGCGTTGCGCCTTATAGCATAGAAGCAATTCAAATGCATTCTACACAGCTTACAATACACCACTGCGCACTTTCATACTACAAGGCACCGCATGCAATTCCCTATAGAGGAAAATCACAAAATGATATCCACGAAAACTTCAGTAAAACTCATTACATCTCATTGTCTAGAAGTCACGTTCGATAAATATGAATGGACAGGGCATCAATCTTATTGGTATCTCTTCAGGGGACGGTGTACAAGAGGGCAGTATTCATTGCGTAAACGGGGGTGTAGCAATGTATCCAGCTTTGTGTGTCATTATTAGGTTCTGTGACCAGTCATTCGCTTGAAATCAAAACCTAATAAAGATCTCGGAGCTGTCTATTGCCAGAAATTCATCAACTCGTGACTAACATTCAACAGCATGTACATCTTGCCACTTCCGTCAGTCACGGATTGAGACTGGGTGTACTAGTGTCTGTTATGTGTGTAACACAGTGCGCTAAGCCGTAATGGGACTGTTTTCAGCGTGCGCTATTTAAAAGCATGTATGGTCGCATAACTCGTCTTAGATTATAGTTTCACTGTGCAAAGCAGCGACCCAACTGTTAGCTGCTGTTAGAGGGTATCCGAAAACGAAAATGCAGATGGATTGCTCCATCGTGTAAATTGACAGAGGGGATTTTACATCACCACGCAAATGTCAATAGATTTGTTTCGCTGTTTTAATCTCCCTAACCAGAGGTCTGTCGGTTTCACCTTGTAGTATGCCAATTGGGTATTGATCGTGATTTAGTGACTAGCACGCTACCCCACAGTTGATTTCCTTAGTACCCGTTGTAGAGGCTTTCAGGATTACCGAAAAACTTCATTTCGACACTTAATTAAGCGTAGTTATTTTACGTGAACGAATGTACCAGTCTACTACACTTCTCCTTTACACAGAAAATACAAAACACAATGCTACCAGCCTGGTCACAAAATTGTCAGTCAGAACAACATTGACACTAACAAATACAATCATAATATCGTGAGTGACGACGATGCCTAGGAAGCAACATAGAAGCAACGAAAAACACCAGTATTACTACTCTTCAATTCACAACGCGTGAGCGGTCGCGGGTTAACATTCGCTTGCACTTGGTAGGTTGTGAAGTCTCCGCTTTCCTCGACAACTCTCACTTTATCTTGCTGAACCCCCCCCCCCTCCCATGTAGGCTTTCTCCTTAATTCGCATTAAATTTCGGTTAGCTAGTGGGCAATAACGGGGTCCATTACCTTTTCGACCGCCTCAGCAGTCAATACAGGTGATGTGGTGTGGAAACATTTTCCATACTTTTTTGTCGCTGATTGTTACGTGGTAAAGTGGACTCAAAAGTTGGTGGAGATGTTGTCTTCTTCTGATCATTCCGCTTCCTTAGGGCAGCCTTAGGACAGTTCTTGTGATAATACATTCGCCTTGGTGCGGCTTCTCCTAGGGCGGAGCTGGAACATGATTGGTCATCTGGGTGTTTCTAAGTCTCCTGCTACCGCGGTTTGGTCGATTAGCGGGCGGCGTATCACGACCGACTCTTTACCGATACTGTTTATGTGGGCAACACTGTCAAATGTCCCACACGACGGCACTGTGGCCAATAAGGGGCCTGACAGTGATCAGCGATGTGACCAGACTGGCCACATTGTCGGCACTTTGCTGTCTGTGGGAACACCCGCCGCGAATCTGTAAATATCGCCCCAAAGAAAGGCTACCCTGATGACTTCATTCAAAGAAAGAGGAGGAAACCCTAACCTGTGACCCTATTGGAGGGTTTATTCCTCATATACACTCCTGGAAATGGAAAAAAGAACACATTGACACCGGTGTGTCAGACCCACCATACTTGCTCCGGACACTGAGAGAGGGCTGTACAAGCAATGATCACACGCACGGCACAGCGGACACACCAGGAACCGCGGTGCTGGCCGTCGAATGGCGCTAGCTGCGCAGCATTTGTGCACCGCCGCCGTCAGTGTCAGCCAGTTTGCCGTGGCATACGGAGCTCCATCGCAGTCTTTAACACTGGTAGCATGCCGCGACAGCGTGGACGTGAACCGTATGTGCAGTTGACGGACTTTGAGCGAGGGCGTATAGTGGGCATGTGGGAGGCCGGGTGGACGTACCGCCGAATTGCTCAACACGTGGGGCGTGAGGTCCCCACAGTACATCGATGTTGTCGCCAGTGGTCGGCGGAAGGTGCACGTGCCCGTCGACCTGGGACCGGACCGCAGCGACGCACGGATGCACGCCAAGACCGTAGGATCCTACGCAGTGCCGTAGGAGACCGCACCGCCACTTCCCAGCAAATTAGGGACACTGTTGCTCCTGGGGTATCGGCGAGGACCATTCGCAACCGTCTCCATGAAGCTGGGCTACGGTCCCGCACACCGTTAGGCCGTCTTCCGCTCACGCCCCAACATCGTGCAGCCCGCCTCCAGTGGTGTCGCGACAGGCGTGAATGGAGGGACGAATGGAGACGTGTCGTCTTCAGCGATGAGAGTCGCTTCTGCCTTGGTGCCAATGATGGTCGTATGCGTGTTTGGCGCCATGCAGGTGAGCGCCACAATCAGGACTGCATACGACCGAGGCACACAGGGCCAACACCCGGCATCATGGTGTGGGGAGCGATCTCCTACACTGGCCGTACACCACTGGTGATCGTCGAGGGGACACTGAATAGTGCACGGTACATCAAAACCGTCATCGAACCCATCGTTCTACCATTCCTAGACCGGCAAGGGAACTTGCTGTTCCAACAGGACAATGCACGTCCGCATGTATCCCGTGCCACCCAACGTGCTCTAGAAGGTGTAAGTCAACTACCCTGGCCAGCAAGATCTCCGGATCTGTCCCCCATTGAGCATGTTTGGGACTGGATGAAGCGTCGTCTCACGCGGTCTGCACGTCCAGCACGAACGCTGGTCCAACTGAGGCGCCAGGTGGAAATGGCATGGCAAGCCGTTCCACAGGACTACATCCAGCATCTCTACGATCGTCTCCATGGGAGAATAGCAGCCTGCATTGCTGCGAAAGGTGGATATACACTGTACTAGTGCCGACATTGTGCATGCTCTGTTGCCTGTGTCTATGTGCCTGTGGTTCTGTCAGTGTGATCATGTGATGTATCTGACCCCAGGAATGTGTCAATAAAGTTTCCCCTTCCTGGGACAATGAATTCACGGTGTTCTTATTTCAATTTCCAGGAGTGTAAAAGTATCAATTGCTCTGTATTCAGTTTTCTCTCTTAATACTTCGTTACGTGCAGCATTTTGCTCCAGTACGTATGTTCTGCACGACACAGCCCGTATCTGATCGGCAGAAGCTTCAAAATCTTCAGCGTTCTTTCGTTGTAAAGTATGCAAGCGGTCTCTTTAACTACTAAATCCTCTCTTATCAGAATAGCGCTCTGTTACCCCTTTTGCCGTCCGCCCCCGGTAGCTGAGTGGTCAGGACGACGGAATGTGAATCCTAAGGGCGCGGGTTCTATTCCTGGCTGGGTAGGAGATTTTCTCCACTCAAGGACTGCGTGTTTTGTTGTTGTCATCATCATCATTTGATCCCCATCAACGCTCAAGTCGCCGAAGTGGCGTCAAATCGAAAGACTTGCTCCCGGCGAACGGTCTACCCGACGGGAGGCCCTAGTCACACGACAGTAATAGTAGTATCCCCTTCGCCAGGATTTAAACGTTAGCGCGTCACACAACACATCAACTGAATCCAAATATTTGCGAACGTCACCGAACAGTTTTAATTTTGTTGTATTCATTTGGAAGCTATCCGGCCAGGAGCTCGCGAGTCCTGTATGTGGATATTCCTTGAGAAAGTAGTCAAGTTCTCATTAGGTTTCCCACAGAAAGCATTAACGGACGAGACTGCAGGGGGCCTGAGGTAAACGTAAGAGTTTGGTTGTGATGATGATTCGGCTGCAAGAACACTAATATAGGTCCAGCAAATCGCCTAAGCTAGACTCAAACTAGGTCTTACAAACCTTGTCAGGGGCACTAATCAACACAAAGTCTTCCAGGGGTGTGACTTTATTAACCTCACAGGCCACTTGGGTTCTCTCCTCTACACACCGTCTAGCAGGACACTGCTGTTACTACTGCTGCTGCTGCTGCTCCCCCTGTCTCTCTAATTCTTTGCACTTTGTTGGTAACTCATTCTCTTCTAGATAAGACTGCACTACAACCTCCGTGGTTTGCACATGCAGCCTCTTATTCTGGTTTGCTATTTCCTTATTGGCCACTATTGATCTGTTGAATCTCTCTTCTAGTCTCTGATTTTTTTTTTTAATGTGTCGCACTACCTGCCTGAGAAACGCCTCTGCCGAGCTTAACCGTGGCCTCTCTGATACGCTTTGCGCCCTGTTTCATGTTTTAGAAGGCGTCCTTACAAAATATGGTACTTTATAACTAAGGAAAACCATCCAAGAGAATTGAATATTGAACAGGGGGCAATTTGGCGTTAAACTAAATTCTAACTATGTCTCACGACGTATGTTCGTGGCTGCACAGTAGCTGATCCGAGCGCGCGTGACCAGCGAGACTTAGTTGCTTAGTTGTAACAAAGGGCGGCGGTGTCGGCGACGTCGACGGCAGGGTGCGTTGCGGCGGCGTCGATGTTGATGGTAACTGCGGCTGTGACCTACGGAGGTGGCGCCGAGAGCTCGTCGAGCAGGGGCGAGGTGGCGGCGTGGAGGGGGATTCCCGTCTGGCGAGGCAGCGTCGGCGGCGGCTCACACTGGGAGTGAGTTGACAGCAATGCAGCGGCGGCGAGGCTTATAGAAAGTGCCTGCTCGGCGAAGCGGCTGTGTGCGACAGGACACAGCGGTGTTGTGCCTACAAGAGCATCCAAGCGCCAAAAGGTTGAATAACGAGCTTATCTCCTTGAAATAATGAGCGGAGACCATCCTCACCGAACGGTGAGCTGCGATCCCGCGGCTGACAACATTTTATACACTACTTTCGAGAGGACATTATAGGCAGGATATGTGCGTTTGTGTGTGTGCGATTGTTAGGTGAATAAGAACGCAATACACGTGTGTTCAGAGAGAATGACGTGGCTTAATTGCCATAATCCTACCACTACGGGTACAGAAGACTGAATTTATGGGGCCTGGAGGCTGTCGACAGACAAGCAGAGGGAATGCTGTGCTGAAGAGAAGCGGAACGGTACGACTAGATCAGACGAGGGCTGGTTGAGAAGAGAGCAAACTGTCAGAACCAGAACCTGCTCGTCAGTCTTTCCTGTACCCGCACGTGACCATACTTGTCCTTCTGATTGGCTGTCGGTGGTGCATTACACGAGCGTGCCTTCCTATGCGACACTCTCCGAAGACGATAACCAGTCAGCAAAACCTACTGTGGAAATCTGCTCACGTGAATACAGCAGGGGAAGGTGGAGAAATCTGGTCATATCCGGTGCTATGCAAACCCACTCCCAGTCATAGTTATGCAGGGAAACCTTCCTATGTTGTGGAATGAACAAGAGTTGAAAAATTGAAAATTATTTTAAACCATGAATGAAATTCCCATTACTCTCTGTCTTTCCGTCCACCATGCAAAAAACAATCATGCAGCGTTCGAAAACAGTATTAGTGGTGTATTGTTTGACACAGACACGTCGAACAAAGATCTACTTGCAACGTTCCAAAACGATATGAAATGGATCGAGCACGAAAGTTCGGTAGTATGCAAGGTAAGTATTCGACATCCGTTTATTGGGAGAATTTTAGGAAATTAAGGTTCATCTATAAACGAGGCCACTTATAGAACACTACTGCGATCCATTCTTCAGTACTGCTGGAGAGTTTGAGATCCCACCATGTCGGACTAAAGGAAGTCAGCGAATTAACTCAGAGGCGAACTACCAAATTTTTTACCAGTGGGTTCGTTCAACATGTGACTTTTACGGAGATGTTTCGTGAACTCACATGGAAATTCCTGGAGGGAAAGACCAAATTATTGGGACAATTTATAGAACCTGCATTTGCGACTGATTGTAGAACGATTCTATTGTCGCAGCTTGGTTTCATGCTCAAAACCATCGGATCGACCTGAACTGCATCCTGCCTTATTTGCATGTAGCCCCCATAACGAAACTGTGTTGCAAGTCCTGTAATCATTTTCCTTTACAGTCGTTTGATTATACAAAATGGTTACCACAAATGACCACTAGAGAACTAATCTCTGCATCGGCAATAGCTCCTGGCCGCCTGGGGTGGCCGAGCGGTTCTAGTCGCTACAGTCTGGAACCGCGAAACCGCTACGGTCGCAGGTTCGAATCCTACCTCGGGCATGGATGTGTGTGATGACCTTAGGTTGGATAGGTTTAAGTAGTTCTAAGTTTTAGGGGACTGATGACCTCAGAAGTCCCATAGTGCTCAGAGCCATTTGAACCAATAACTCCAGATGTAAACAAATCGAAGATACTACAAATATCAGGAAACATGTTATTAGAGAATAGACAGTCCTTAAGGCTTGTAAACGTAAATTTTTACAATAAATTTCTAAGATGTTACCACTCTAATTGCTATCCGAGACAACTACTGCACGCAACTCTACCATATGAATCATTGCGTAATCGTTACTCAGAACTAAATTCAGTTGTGAATAAGAGATTTTCAAGAATGTCTGATAGAAAATCTGTGATAATTTAGAGATGCCTTGGACAAGGCAGGGAAGGAGGTAATTTATTGTGTGGTTTTCTGAACATGCTTCCACCTTGTGCAAGGTTTGAGAAACTAAATAAAGGAATGTCTGATACTGTATGCGTTGACGCCAAAGTTTCTATGAAGAAAGTAGCGGAAAAATTGGTGGAAATAAACCAGAAACAAATAGATCCTGGGATAGATATTCATGACAGTGAGTCTCCAATAAATGTTACTGACCTGTGTGTGTCTATACATGGGACGTGAATGAAAAGGTGACACACATCTCTGTATGGAGTTGCATCTTTTATTGGTATTGACTCAGGTAAATTTTTAGATCTAGAAATTATGTCTAAATACTGCCACCAGTGTGCAACACGGAAAATGTCCAACACTGAAGACAGTGAGAAACTGTGGCAAGAAAAGCATGTGGTAGTATGCTCTAAAAATTATAGTGTCTCAAGTGGGGGCATGGAGGCTGCTGTAGTTGTGAGGATGTTCTCCAGATCTGAGGACCAGTATGGTGTTAGATATTAGAAAATATTTGGTGATGGGGACTTCTCTTCGTTCAAAACTGTAACAGATAAAAATCGCTACAATACAACTATAGAAAAGTTGGAATATGTTGGCAATGTCCGAAAGAGGCTCGGTGGTAGGCTTTGTTAGTTGCTGAAAGAGAAGAAAGGTGAAGTACCCGAGGATAAGAGACCACTAGGAGAAAAAGGCAGGCTTACTGTTAAAGAAATTTATTCTCTTTAGTTATTTTATGGGAGAGCTATCAGGAAAAACAGACATAATTGAGAGGCAATGAGGTGTACTGTGTGGGAATTTTTTTTCCACAAACTTTCCACTGCCGCGCGGGATTAGCCGAGCGGTCTTAGGCGCTGCAGTCGTGGACTGTGCGGCTGATCCCAGCGGAGATTCGAGTCCTCCTTCGGGCATGGGTGTATGTGTTTGTCCTTAGGATAATTTAGATTAAGTAGTGTGTAAGGTTAGGGACTGATGACCTTAGCAGTTAAGTCCCATAAGATTTCACACACACATTTAAACTTTCCACTGACCAAACACCAATGCACAATCTCTGTCTGAAAGATGATTGGTGTAAGTTCAACAACAGAAATAAGACGTGTTCACACAAACACTCATTAGCAGGACCTGTAATGAACGCAATTAAGCCCCATTCAGGTTTCTTGCAAACATTGATTTACTGAGGAAGTCTCTTCACGGAAACACAAAAATGCAAATGAAACCCTCAATATTTTAATTTCGATTCGATTCTCAAAAAGGACATTCTGTGGACTTGAAGTACTCAAACTAGGTATCTATGATGCAGTTTTATGTGACAATAACGGAAATAATTGCAGAACTGAAGTGCTGAAGAGAGTTGGTATAAATCCTGGTTTGTTTACAACAAAACCATTTGGATAATGGATAAAGATGCAGAATGTAAATAAAGTTTATTTTATTTAAAAAGCTTTAAGAGTTTTCACTTGCAAAATTCGGAAGTATATCTTTTCACCACTCTCTCATACACCAACATATATACCTACATCTATAATTTGCGAGCCACTGTGAAGTACATGGCAAGGGCACATAACACTGTACCAGTTATTACCGCCTTTTCCCGTTCCGTTCACGTACGGTGCATGGGAAGAATGATTAATTAAATGCCTCTATGTGTGCCGTAATCAATTTAGTCTTCTAAAGGTCCCAATGGGAGCGATATGCGGCGAGTTTCGCAGTTCTTGAAACTTGGTTACTAGACTTCCACATGATAATTTCCACCTGTACTCAAGAGTCTGCTATTTGAGCTCTTTCCACTTTGTCAGACTTTGCCGTGGATGAAACAAACCTGTGACTATGCTTGCTGTCCATCTCCATATACATTCAGTATCTGCTGTTAGTCATATTTGGCACAGGTACCACACACCTGATCAGTGTTGTAGGAAGTGTCCCACGAGTGATTGGTAAGAAATCTTCTGTGAAAATTGATTGTATTACACTAGTATTCTACGAGTAATATCTGTCACCTGCTGTACCTATGACTGAGTGTGTGTGATTTTTTTATTTCATGCTCCTACTAAGTGTTACATCCAGTTGTTTGTATGGATTTACCGCTTTAGGTTGTGACTCCCTGGCATATATATGTTTAAAAATATTAGTAACAGACAATATTTTCCAGTATAGGTTACACAAAGAAATATTAAAATATTGGTAGAAACTTAGCAACAAAAAGATAAATATTGTAGAATCAAAATTAAATGATTACCCTTATATTTAGAAATATAAAAAATTATGATCCAAGTGGTTTTTGTTATTATATTAAATACATAAATTGAGATTGCAAAGAACTAGTTAAATGTTGAGGACCACATTAAAGCAAACATTCATTGAATATATGAAGTAATAAGTTAAGAAAGTTTGTGAAATTCATTCTGAAACTGAAGAAAAGAAACCACTAACAACTTCATATGGAAACATTATACAGGGAAAAAAGTCATCATATTGATGATTTGACTGGAAAATATAGAAATCCATCATTTAATTATTGTATTCTAGAATTAAAAAATCCTACAGTTTTACTAATTTATTTAATTTTATCAGGAAATTTTTGTCATTTATTCATAAAAGAACTTGTTTATGATAGAAAAGAACTAGATTTAATACCAAATAGTAAAAATAGCTATATTACTTTTAGTAAATAACAAAAATTTGGAAATGAGATCTGTTGGCCCATATAGATTTATGTCTTTCAATAAGCTTTCCTCAAATTAAAAAAATCAAATGAAAAATATAAGAGAATTATTTCCAGAAGAATCAGTTAATTTAGTAACTAAAAGAGGAGTTTATCCTTATGATTATGTAGATAGTTGGGGAAAATTTGAAGAAACAAAACTTAAAATAAAATAAGTATTTTATAATAAATTAAATGAATCTGATGTTAGTGAAGTATATAAACACGCAAAAATAGTTTCGTCTAGGAAATTTTAGAAAAACTAATATAATAACTTACGATATAGATGCAGCTTGCGATTATACATCATCTGGGTTTGATTTTATTGTCTTGGAAACTGCCATATGGCCGAGATAGCAGTGTACTGACCATATGCTGCTTCATATAAGCATCCAGTGATGCATGTGGGTTGAGGATGACACAGTGGTCGATTGGTACCATTTGGCCATCATGGCCTTTTTTGGCAGAGCTTAGTTAAGTTTTTTTTCTTTTTTCTTTTAATGCACCATTAAAAAAACTAAACTACCACTTCAATCATTATATGCTTATGATATATTTTAACGGTTGAAAAATGCATAAGAAGTGGTATAACCCAATGTTGTAAAAGATATGTGAAAGCAAATAATAAATACATGAAAATTTTTTATAAAAGTATGGCATGAAAGCTTTAATGTATTTATATGCAATTAATTTTTATGGAAATGCTATGAGTTAACATTTACTATACGGTGGATAAAAATTGGAGAAAACCAAAAATTTTGTTTCTAAAAAATAAAGGTGATTTGAGACATTCTATACTCAGCTATTTTTTGATGTAGATTTAGAATAAGAAAAAAATACATGATTTACAGGAAGATTTACCCCCAAAAATTAAAGTTTGTCAAGAATTGATGTATGATCTTCACTATAGTGTTATGAAACCAAAATTAAAGAAAATATTGAACATTGCTATTAATATACTGATAGTTATACCTTTAATATAAAAACCAAAAATTGTTATGAAGGTCTGTGATCAATGATTAATTATTTTGACACAAGTGATAATCCAAAAAAAATATTTATGATTTTCCTGAAGTTAATAAAGGTGTACTAGGAAAAATGAAATGTGAATCTAAAGGAAAAATTATAGAAGTAATTTGTTGCTTACGAGCAAAAATATATTTATAAAGTTGGTGATAAGAAAGAGGAACAAATCAAAATGGGTAATGATATTTATTGTTAATAATGAAGACTGTTTACAAGATTATAAACATCGTTTATTTAACAATTTACAACAATATAGGACTATAAACTCAGTACAAGACTTCAGGCATGAAACTTATTCTGTTGAGATTTATAAAAGATGTTTAAGTGCTCAAAATAATTAAATATATGTTTCAGCAAATACCATGTGCTCACTACACAATTAAGACTGCCTAGCAATCACATTATGTAGTATGCTGATAAATATATTTAATACAACATAATTTCTAAAAAAATTCACATCTATTATATAAATGATTTCCATTACAAAATAAATCAGTTATATCTTCACTGATTCCAAAGCTATATTCCTAACCATCACAATCTTCTTTTGAATTAAAAATTTAAAAATTTTAATAATAATTCTCAATGAATAATATATTTGAGGTAGTTAACATTTTAATAGACTTATCAAACAAGTTTCAAAAGACCCATTTGAATAGAATAATTATTTAAACTTTTGTTAAATTCTAGAATACAGATTTAGTATTTATATAAATTGTTGTCTTTAGTTGTTTGAATCATACAAAAGCAATATAATCCTTAACTTCCTGAGAGTTTATATATTTTTTGAATTTGTATCAGTGAATATAAACTCACCATTTTCTTATATTAAATGATAATTATATTTTTAGGGTTCATAACTTAGATTTCGTTTTAAATGTTCATTGCGATAATATTTAGTTACATATTTTTCAGATGCTCAAACAATTTGTTTTTTAATACACAATTTTTATGATATTCATTTAAACAAGGTCTACATGTTGTTCTATAACCCTCCTTTGTATGTTTCTGTGAAACAATATTATGAGGGGATTTTTCAATCCCAAAATTTTTACAAATCTTAGATAGAATGTTATCCACTTGTTAAGAAAAAATTACCTGAAAAAATAAAATGAGGAACATTTTTTATAGATTTAAAATTAAATCTCAAACAATTTAATTTCTTTATTTGCAGGTATTTCTTTACAGTTTATAAATTGGCATTATGTGATTTTCATTCATTTTAATATTCAGTTAATATATATAATTTTTCCGATTTTAATTTACTCTTATTTTCAGTTAAAATTGATAATTTTTATGATTTTTTGAATTTATTTTTGGTCATGAAATTCAATTTTTTTATTTTATTTTTGTCAAAATGAAAATGGTGTTTTTGAAATTGATTTCGATATCAGCTGTTTCTAGAAAAAAATGAGGCCCCAAAAACGAGTATGTGCTGGTGCCCCATTTTCTTTCTACTTGTAATTGTCGCCTTGGCACCTATTTTTATAGTAGTGATGGAGGGAGGAAATGCACAATATTTAGTGTGAAAGTGCAGTACTCATGGAATGAGTGGGGCTATCTGTACAGCTTGAGGGAGTATAAAGATAAGAAAATAATACACGAGTATGACCCATTTCGTGTTCCTATGATTTGACTTAAGGTTTTAATAGTTGATATGCACGATGTGTCAATTCTTCTATTAACTTATGGTGACATGTTAATTGACATACAACACTCAAATGCTCTGAATATATATATATATATATATATATATGACCTATACTGAGCACAAGCATTTATGGTAGGTAGGCTAACAATCTGATGTCCATACATAATAGGGGTGCACTATGACGGAGTTGAGTATTTGTGCAACTACAGTGTAACTACATACTAAGTGGAGCAATGAATTAGTACTTATATTTACCCTGTACCAAACAAGTGTTGGGTCCATCAGGTCCGTAGAGGCTGAGTTTATGAATGGTACTGCATTGCATGTGTTCACATCTACTCAACATTATACAGGCTGACTTTAAGGCTTACAGAAGAAGGCTGCTTGTGAATTACTGTACTACATCATGATGGTTGTAAATAAACCAACAATGCTATATTAATTGCTGCAGATAGACCCAGACTCTGGCACTATTATATTAGGTCTGAATTTTGCAGCTTCATAAACTATTTGTGTGAGGACAGTGTGAATACAAGATCAAAAAGAACAGTGTATAAGAGACTATGTTCATTCCACACCAAAAATAAGCTAATGAAAATCCTATAATTTACTGAAGAAATTTCCACGTATATAATTGCACCTATATGCCTGAATACAATGGAAGCAGAATTCAAGGCATTTAAAATAACAATTATTTTAACACTGCTGCTAAATGTAATGATTGCATGTAAATAAAAAAAGAAATGTTCTACTATAAAAGTTATTGTTTGCTGATACAAAAAAATGTTGAATTAAGAAAATTAATGTTTGGTATCATCCTACAATAACTTTAATGGTGAAAGGATCAAATAATAACAACATATTAACTCAATGTTGACATTGAGGCTAAAAAAAGTCATGGGATACCTCCTAATATGCCCGCCGGGGTGACCATGCAGTTCTAGGCGCTACAGTCTGGAACCACATTACCGCTAAGGTTGCAGGTTAGAATCCTGCCTCAGGCATGGATGTGTGTGATGTCCTTAGGTTAGTTAGGTGTAAGTAGTTCTAAGCTCTAGGGGACTGATGAGCTCAGAAGTTAAGTCCCATAGTGCTCAGAGCCATTTGAACCATTTTTTTGAACCTCCTAATATCGTGTCAGCTCTCCTTTTGCCCAGTGTAGTGCAGCAAGTCGACGTGGCGTGGACTCAACAAGTCGTTGGAAGTCCCCTGCAGAAATGCTGAGCAGTGCTACCTCTACGACGTCCATAATTTTGAAAGTGTTGCTGATGTAGAATGTAGTGCACAACCTGACCTATCGATTATGTCCCATAAATGTTTGATGAGATTCATGTCGTGCTATCTGGGTGGCCAAATTATTCACGTGAACTATGCGGAATGTTCTTCAAACCAGTTGCGTACAATTGTCATTATTTGACATGACACCGTTTTTTGGGAACTTGAACACCATGAATAGCTCCAAATGGTCTCCAAGTAGCCAAAGATAAACATTTACAGTCAATGATCGGTTCAATAGGACCAGAAGACGCAGTCCATTCCATGCACACATAGCCCACACCATTATGGCTGTTGATATACTTTCCGGGATGTGAGGTCGTGGTCCAAGAACTTTTCTGCTCCTTACGTTTCGTCCAGAACTGCGCTGGACTTCCTCGGAGGCGCTGCTCCGCTGAGTATTGCCGACTGACTGAGAGTCAGTCGGCAAGACTCAGCGGAGCAGCGCCTCTGAGGAAGTCCAGCGCAGTCCTGGACGAAACGTAAGGAGCAGAGAAGTTCTTGGACCACGACCTCACATCCTGGAAAGTATATCAACAGCCATGTCACCCGGTCGTGAAAGCCTTCATTCTACAACCACACCATTACGCCTGTGTCCATGGCTTCGTGGGGTCTGTGTCATTAAGAAAGGCAGTTGCGCCGGTCGTCTGTTGCCGTAGCCCATTAACGTCAATTTTCGCCGCACAATCTTAACGGATGAGCTCGTCGTACGTCCCACATCGATTTCTGCGGTCGTTTCATGCAGTGTTGCTTGTCTGTTAGTTAGACCATCGGCCACTGCGTTGTCTGTGGTGAGAGGTAATGCCTTAAATTTGTATTATCGGTGCACTATTGGCATTGTGAGTCTCGGAATATTGAATTCCATGACGATTTCCAAAACGTAATGTCCCATGCGTGTAGTTCCAACTACCATTCCGCGTTCATAGTATGTTAATTCCCGTCGTGCGGCAATAATGACGGCGGAAACCATTCACATGCATCACGTGAGTACAAACGAGAACTCTGCCAATTCATTGTCCTTTTATAACTTGAGTTCGCGATACTACCGCCATCTGTATATGTGCATATCGGTATCCCATGAATTTTGTCACCTCAGTGTGTAACTATCGGAAACAATACATTTTATTTTCAAAAGGACGTTCCAGAGCTGCATAATACTAAAAGACGAGCTTACAAACGAATTAAAGTATTTTTTCCAGTTACAATATATAAGATAATTACACTAAAAATATTTGCATACAGTATAGCTCTGCTAAATTTCTCTCTAATTGCTTATGCAGATATACATTAGATTGTTTGCAGATGACGCTGAAATTTACCATCTAGTAAAATCATGACACGTTCGGTTCCAATTACAAAATGATCTAGAGAAAATTTCTGTATGGTGCGAAAAGTGGCAATTAGCACTAAACAAAGAAAAGTGCGAGGTCATCCACATGGGTACTAAAAGAAATCCGATAAATTTTGGGTATACCATAAATCGCACAAATCTAAGGGCTGACAATTCGACAAAATACCTAGGAATTACAATTACGAGCAACTTAAATTGGAAAGACCACATAGATAATATTGTGTGGAAGTTTGCGCTTTGTTGGCAGAACACTTAGAAGATGCGACAAACGCACTAAAGAGACAGCCTACATTACACTTGTCCGTCCTCTGCTGGAATATTGCTGCGCGGTATGGGATCCTTACCAGGTAGGATTGACGGAGGATATCGAAAAAGCGCAAAGAAGGGCAGCTCGTTTCGTGTTATCGTACAATAGGGTTGAGAGTGTCACTGATATGATACGCGAGTTGGGGTGGCAGTCACTGAAACAAAGGCGGTTTTCTTTGCGGCGAGATCTACTTACGAAAGTTCCATCACCAACTTTCTCTTCCGAATGCGAAAATATTTTGTTGACATCCACCTACATAGGGAGAAATGATCATCATAAGAAAATAAGAGAAATCAGAGCTCGAACGGAAGGATTTAGGTGTTCCTTTTTCCCACGCGCCATTCGAGAGTGGAATGGTAGAGAAGTAGT
The DNA here is from genome assembly GCF_023864275.1 of Schistocerca cancellata. Lineage (NCBI taxonomy): Eukaryota > Metazoa > Arthropoda > Insecta > Orthoptera > Acrididae > Schistocerca > Schistocerca cancellata. Next base: position 477,142,727 of record NC_064629.1, on the reverse strand, counting down.
ATAAAAATAGTTCGATGAACCCTCTGCCAGGCACTTAAGTGTGAATTGCAGAGTAACCATGTAGATATAGATGTACATATTTGTGTAATACAACAAGTAATATATATATATATATATATTGAAATTCAACTGTGTGCATTCCTGGGAGAGTTACAGTATAAGATAGATTGACACTCTCACCGCTTAAGAAGTTCAAATCTTCTTTACCCATACATGAAGAACGTGATGATACAATTATATTGTCGCTTCCATGTCAAACAGTACCGACTCCCCATATGATGTAGAAACTTTCGATGCCTTGATTGCCAAAAACCTCTAGTTTGGAGAAAGCTGAGAAAGCTGGGTAGTGGGCTATAGATGGCTAGTCCCACTCCTTATGTTATTAAGCTTCTCCAAAGAAGAATGCTTTTCTTGAAATATGACACACATTCTCTCACTGCAATGGAGATAGATGTAACTGCACTAAAGAAAAGCAGTTGTGTGTACTTTATCTTCAGCAAAATAGAGCCACGTCAAACTCGTGTGTACACCTCCCTATTGCCGTCCCTCAGCGGATGGATTCACAGCAGAAAATAAGTAGCTTGGCATATGAGACAAACAAAACTCCTTCTGTCGACATTCGGTTGGTCGAATTTCCCTCTCATGTTCATCTGTCGACTGATTACTTGGTTCACTACATTTTTTATGTATTATTTGCTGGTCTCTCCGATATTCCTTTGTGTATACAAAACCATCGCATGGACTGGATGCCATTCGGAAAATTGGGAAACACACCAGTTATGTGTCAGTAATCTGTCTCTATAACCATTACATATCGCATTCTAGCATCTTCATGTAATTTACGTTCTTTTTTCTCAAGATCGGATGAAAACCCATACTTCGCAAGTGGGAAGTCTCACTGCTCGTAAGGCCATTTTCTAGGATGGCCTATGGTTGTGCGTCAGAGCACAACTTTGAGGTTGTTGCTAGTGGGTGGATAGAATGAAAGATACCATTATATATGAACATGCTGATAAAACAGCTGATGCTGTGCAGCAGGCAGTGTGGGACTGAGACGTAGGGATGCACAGACACAGTTCCACGTAGTCGCTGCATTTGCGTTTTCTGTGGAGGTGAGAGGCGACTTGAAACTTATTGCAGCTAGGAACCGAGACATTCAACGTATTACTAGCACTGTGCAGACTCAGTACTACGTAGTTGTAGCGTTCGCGCTTTCCGTGGAAGCGAGAATGGGTTGCAGCTCACACATTCATGCACGAACTGCGCGCCCACCCGAACGTACTGCGGAGTACCCAGAACCCCGACGTGCCTGCGCGATTGCTTACACCCGCCCGCTGTTGACAGAGAAATGTGGTACAGAGAGCCGACAGTTATTGCATACAAGTTCAGACAAGCAGTTATAGGTCACTGTCCAGGTATTTGTTTATTTGTTTCAAAAAATGAAAAATTTCATTTTTTTCGAACGCAGTGGCGACGTCACACACACACACACACACACACACACACACACACACACACACACACACACCTATGGTTGCTAATAGTGTTGCCTGTTACCTAAATGCCATCTTCATGTAGGTAGGAAACATGGGCTACTACCCAGCACATATACGCTGAAGTGCCTAAGAATCTGGTACGCCTGCCTAATGTCGTGTAGGGCCCCCGCGAGCACGCAGAAGTGCCACAACACGACTTGGCATGACTAACGTCTGAAGTAGTGCTGGAGGGAGCTGACACCATGAATCCTGCAGAGCTATCCATAAATCCGTAAGAGTACGAGGGGATGCAGATCTCTTCTAAACAGCACGTTGCAAGGCTTCCCAGATATGATCAATAATATTCAATTCTGGGTAATTTGTGGCCAACAGATATATTTAAACTCGGAAGAGTGTCCCTGGATCCACTCTGTAGCAATTCTGGACGTGTGGGGTGTCGCATTGTCCTGCTGGAATTGCCCAAGTCCGTCGGTATGCACAATGGATATGAATGGGTGCTGGTGATCAGACAGGATACTTACGTACGTGTCACCTGTCAGAGTCGTATCTAGTTGTATCAGGGTCCCATACCACTCCAACTGCACACGCCCCACACCATTACAGGGCCTCCACCGGCTTGAACACTCCTCTGTTGACATGCAGGGTCCTTGGATTTATGTAGTAGTCTCCATTCTTGAGCACGCCTATCCGCTCGATACAATTTGAAACGAGACTCGTCCGATCAGGCAACATATTTCCAGTCATCAACATTCAAATGTCGGGGTTGACGGGCCCAGGTGAGATGTAAAGCTTTGTGTCGTGCAGTCATCAACGGTACACGAGTGGGTCTTCGGCTCCGAAAGCCCTTATCGATGATGTTTCGTTGAATGGTTCGCACGCTGACACATGTTGATGGCCCAGCACTGAAATCTGTAGCAATTTTCGGAAGGGTTCAATTTCGTCACGTTGAACGAGTCTCTTCAGTCGTCGTTGGTTCAGTTCTTCCAGGATCTTTTTCCGGTCGCTACGATGGCGGAGATCTGATGTTTTATCGTATTCCTGATATTCACGGTACACTGGTGAAATGGTCGTACGGATAAATCCTCACTTCATCGCTACCTCGGGGATGCTGTGTCCCATCATTCGTGCACCGACAATAACACCACGTTAAGCCTCACTTAAATCTTGATAACCTGCCATTGTAGCAGCAGCAACCGATCTAACAACTGCGCCAGACACTGGTCTTCTATAGGTGTTGCCGACCGCAGCGACGTATTCTGACTGCCTACGTGTCTCAGTGTAGATAAGAGACTTAGCTAACAATTTTGGGAAGTGGTATTTTTACTTTTGTATGAAAAGGTGTATAGGCCAACTGCTAGCAGTATACATTATTGTCAAGTGGCTTTGGACTGGTTTGGATGTTCAGTTAAATAATGACGTTGCAGTTACAAAGTTATGCACTTCTTCGAAACTGACGAAATAATGTCATGTTGCTTAGTTTAATATAAGCCTCTAGTTGCTGTAAATAGCAATAACGTTAACTGCAAAATAGTTAAGATTGTCTTATATCTTTATTTTACACTCGCATCCAATAATTACAAACAGAAATTTAATGAAATTATATTCCATTTAATCTACACTTTACTGCTTTTCTCGAAGAATATGCATATACTCAGGTACTACACTCTTGCAGAATTTCCGTGTCGAACTTTATGAAACTGTTTTTCCATAAAAAACGGATCGTTCTGTCTGGATACTGCCTCAGCAACAATTCGTAGGCGCTGGGAACTAGGTGGCCAGCTCTCGAGGTGTTTGTGCGTGAGACGTGATAACCGAGACAGACGACTGCAGCGCTTGTCCCCCTATGGATCATAAAATTTTGTAAAATATAGATTGTAGTGATCAGTCGTCCTTTTCAAACTTCAGTTAATTGATGTTCTTATGAAAAACGCGCGGTTCTGGGAGTTGTTTGAAGATTTGTTGCTGGGAAGCGGTGTAAGGTTTGACCCAGGGGGAACGAGGTAAAACCTGCCGTCTCGCTAATATGTAGCAGCCATTTGCATCATACTATATGAGTGTGATAGCTTTCTGAATGGAAGGTAACCTGATGAGGGTTATAAAATTTTACTGGCACATACTGTCACAGTTCTCTATCGTTAGGTGTTTTAAAGGTCAAAAGCTGACAGCCTCTCTCCCATATTTAGAATTTTCGTAGGCTACGTAAATTAGTAGTCCGGCATCGAGATCTGTTCGCGTTCACATACGAACACGCTTGCAGCAACACGCACATAGTGATCTTGACTGACTGAAACGTGTAAAATACTGGTTACAAAGCCGACACTTACCGCTTAACATCAATTTCGGAACCACGTCAGTCTGTCTTAATATTTATGTGACTGAGTGTCGCAACTATATTACATCATTGCCCGACGAAGCAACACCTAATCAATTTGCAGTGTTTTTGATGCCCGTGATCCGCTTAACTGCACGCTTCTGGTACTTGGGTATTCCTGTGTTTTTATCGGGCATGGAGCCTTCCTCCGAGAACTTCTCCTGGTGAATGACCAGAAAGTTCTTTTAAGACTGCTGTAAGGCGTCGAAGAATCAGTAAATGTAAACTGAAATATTTAAACTATATACGTACAGTCATAGGCTTACAACTAATTATAGGCCCAGATGGTTTTTTTCTAAGTATTGCTTGCGATCTGTTTACACCGAAAGTTCACTTACAATAAAGTAGGCTGATATACTGCAATTTTGCTGGATCTCTGTCGAGAGACCTTTAATATAAAGCTTCTGTGTCATATTTGTTGTAGGTAGCGTAGTTTGTCAAGTCTGTATGCAGAAGAACACCGACGTAGCGCGCCGAACACGATGCTCTCTGTGAATATGCTTATAGTCTGTTCGAAATTACTTATGGATTGACAGTTCAGCAGGAACACGTGGAGTTGCGGAGCTGTGTCGCCAAATCCCACACGTAATCTAGCATTTCATTCGGATCGCTGAAACTCGCAAACTACTCACTTTATAAATATGGAAATTGCATCAACGTGTTCCGGAAGAGCTGTACTATTTTAGTTTTATCTGCGGCAAGAAGTTTTATACTGACAGTTTACGAAACTGCATTTTCTGACTACGTTACCGAATTTCCGACGTGTGGTAAACTTTTTTGTTACTGAAGTTAGATGAAAACATGAAGGGAATCTAATCTCAAGAACACATCAGATTTTCGTATACTCGAAGCCGGAATTCTGTCAGAGTTTTATAACATGAAATAATTTCAGTTAAATATGATGCGCAAAGATCCGCTAGTGCGTCATGTCCTAAGCAGTCGCCTGTATGGTTTCGTTACGAGAAAGGGCTTGCTAGATTACAACTAACCTATTATTAATTTTTGTGATACACCTGCTTACTTATAAAATAGTTTAAAATAGAAGTTTTGATGTTTATCGCGTTCAGAAAACGTATCTTAAATTTATTGTAGTATTTAGTTTGTGCGAAATAGACATAATTCCCGAGATGAACTTCATTTGTAATTAGCTGCAGATAAGGCATGCTTATTAAAATGTCAGAACTTACGAAAATATTATTTCGTTATGTAGCAACTTACCACTGTAAATTGCGCACTCAAACATGCAGTTGAATCCACCTGTACTTAATTTCTATTGTGACAGTGTATAAAAAGCTCCACTGATATCACTCTCGCTGCTATGACAGCTGTTAGATGTATCACTGTAACTGTCACTGTTGTTCTATAAATGATTGTCGACCTTCTCCCAGTCTTCAGAGATCAAATTCCTAACAACTACTGTTGTGGGTGGTTAAACTGCAAAAAGGGTAAATTTACTATTATTCCTGGAAACGTAACCTTTTAGTGTGGACCCACATTATAGCTCGCTCGGGTTGAAATGATAGTAATAAGGTGGTGGTCAAATGATTGGATGCTCATATCTTTCTGCGATTACTTTGGCCTAGATGGAGGCAGCGTAGATCATCGAGGGGGAAAACGGCACTTGAAAACAAGATGTATGCTCTTAACGAGTTTGAGGCTGTCATCTTACATCGCTTCATAAATATTCGATGGTGTATATTGAGGCATGAAAAGTTTTACTGAGCCGTGGTCACAGTCACTACCGATGAAATGCGAACGAAGTGGTTAAAGATAGTCCCATATCACGAAGGAAACAAACAGTTGAAGAAGTGCAGGACCACGTGATATTAGCGGCGAGGCGTGGCATAGCGACGGCTTGCGTTATCTGCCACATAATGTGACCGGCTGGGTGATAGACCAGGTCACGCCCAATATGATGGCGGCATGTGTTTTCAACTGTCGTGTTTACGTCTTCTAATCCTCAAGACGTAAAGTCACCGTTTTGATTCCTTTAACACAATTTGGTGAAAAGAAGGATGCATCTCCATGATACTCGCATGTTGACTGAAACTACTGATAACAAATTTAGCACCACGCTTCAGAATTGCTTCGATGTCTTCTTTTAATCGAAATGGGTATAGAACAAAACACACAAGGATGTATCACACTCGTCTTCTATACGCAGTCTACATTTCAGATGGTACACACTTTCCAAAAAAGAAGTTCACTCAATTAACAGAAGTCGAGCATTCGCCGCCCCTGCTGCTATCCTTACGTGCTCAATGCATTTCATGCTGCTTTACAACGTTACAATTATAGAAATTTAATCGACGCGAGTGTGTTAAACAGCGCACTACTAATTCTGTATTCGGTTTTTCTTCCTACTCATACTCATTAAGTTACATTTAGAGGACGGCTGACCACTGCGTGGCCGGCCGGGGTGGGTGAGTGGTTCTAGGCGCTACAAAAAAATGGTTCAAATGGCTCTGAGCACTATGGGACGTAACTTCTGAGGTCATCAGTCCCCTAGAACTTAGAACTACTTAAACCTAGCTAACCTAATGACTTCACACACATCCATGCCCGAGGGAGGATTCGAACCTGCGACCGTAGCGGTCGCGCGGTTCCAAACTGTAGCGCCTAGAACCGCTCGGCCACTCCAGCCGACAAGGCGCTGCAGTCTGGAACCGCGCGACCGATACGGTCGCAGGTTAGAATCCTGCCTCGGGCATGAATGTGTGTGATGTCCTTAGGTTAGTTAGGTTTCAGTGTTCTAGGGGACTGATGATCTCAGAAGTTAAGTCCCATAGTGCGCAGAGCCATTTTAACCATTAAGAGCTACTGCGTGGCAAACTTCCCGCGGGGTGAGTGTACTGGCCGTGTGGGGGCCACGGTTCGACCTGTGTCGGCTTTGCTTGCTCCTTCCCAGAAATACTAGATAAAGCTCGTTCATTCGCTGTTTGTACATGGTGTGGTGGACATTCCCAAGTCCAGTGGTTACTACCACAAAAGGAGGCAATCTAGTGATCTATCGTCACTAGCCTTTAAAACTGAGTGGGAATGACAGAATAGGGGGATGGGAATTCTCAGCATCTTTTATGCAGTCACATAAGCGACAGATACTGTGAGGACGAGGCGTGAGTCGTGCTTGGGTAGCTCAGTTGGTAGAGGACTTGCCAGCGAAAGGCAAAGGTCCCGAGTTCGTGTCTCGGTCCGGCACACAGTTTTAATATGCCAGGAAGTTTCATATCAGTGCACACTCCGCTGCAGAGTGAAAATCTGATTCTGGAAACATCCACTAGGCTGTGGCTAAGCCATGTCTCCGCAATATCCTTTCTTTCAGGAGTGCTAGTTCTGCAAGGTCCGCAGGAGAGCTTCTGTTATGTTTGGAAGGTAGGAGACGAGGTACTGGCAGAAGTAAAACTGTGAGGAGGGGGCGTGAGTCGTGCGTGGGTAACTCAGTTGGTAGAGCACTTGCCCGCGAAAGGCAAAGGTCCCGAGTTCGAGTCTCGTTCCGGCACACACTTTTAATCTGCCAGGATGTTTCAGATACTGCAAGTTTTTTATGGAACGATATTACAATACCATGGAGAAACAATTTAAATCTTTTGTTGAAAATGAAAGAGCAAAAAGGATTGTTAGTTCTGTACAACTAAAAGCGCTTTGTGCGAAATTTGTAGGCATGCAGCAAGCGAAGAAACTTGTGATTTGAATAGTTAAATTTCTGAAGGCATATTCTTTACGCCTCTCCCAATTGCAACAATTTTCGACGAAACTGAACGAAGTGCTGGGAGACTTTATAGATTACTGAAAAGTATGTCGGTTAAGTCAAAGTGCGTGCCTGGAACAGTTTTCCGATTTAAAACTCGCTGTTGCTGAATTTATGAAGGAAAAGGTAGTGCCGGAACGTAAATTAGAACATCCGGAATGGATTGCATACCTCGCATTTTAAGTGGACTTGACTGCACACTGACCGGCCGAGGTGGCCGAGTGGTTCTAGGCGCTTCTGTCTGGAATCGCGCGACCGCTACGGCCGCAGGTTCGAATCCTGCCTCGGGCATGGATGTGTGTGATGTCCTTAGGTTAGTTAGGTTTAAGTAGTTCTAAGTTCTAGGGGACTGATGACCTCAGATGTTAAGTCCCATAGTGCTCAGAGCCATTTGAACCATTTTTGACTGCCCACTGCCCACAGTAAGGCATTATAAGGTAGGGAACATAACCTTTCTCATTTGATCGGGATGCATTTAAAAAGAATGTTGGATTGTAGAAGGGACAAATACTGACAAGACGTACTGTTCATTTCTCGAAGCTCACTGTCTTTAAAGAAAATTCTAACTTTGCAGTATAGATCGTGGCCTTGAAAGACTTTCCTAAGCGTTTTGAATACACTGACACTCTTAAATCTATTTTCGAGCTCTTTTCGGAAGCGTTTGGTGCTTCAGTGGAAAGCGCCCCTGTGCATGTGCTGATATAACTGACTGATCCTCAAGGTAATTTATTTTTCAATGACAAATCCTTTTACGTAAAAACTGTCCAGGGCGTCTACATTGCTATCGTCAGGTAGTGTTTACAAGTTCAAATGGCTCTGAGCACTATGGGACTTAACATCTGAGGTCATCAGTCCCCTAGAACTTAGAATTACTTAAACCTAACTAACCGAAGGACATCACACACATCCATGCCCGAGGCAGGATTCGAACCTGCGACCGTAACAGCAGCGCGGGTCATGACTGAAGCGCCTAGAACCGCCCCACCACCGCGGCCGGCTGTTTCCAAGTCTCCATAATAATGTTGCAAAAGTGCTATAATATTTCGATTGATGTAATCAAGTAAAAGAACCTTCGTCGACTATGAAACTATTTAAGTCACGATTATATGACAGCCTGAGTGAATTTGTTTGCGTCGGTCCGTATGCCGACAGTTTGTGCCAGATTAAAATTTTGTTACGTCCTCATTGTGCAAAAAATAATTAAGTAATACTGAATTTTGTTTTGACCTACAGGGCGTTTCAGCTGCCCTTAACTCTGGGTTTTCTGCGACGCACTATGTTTTCAAAAACCACGAACGAAATTTTCATACCATCTTGCTCACTATGCACATACTATTAATACTGCAGAAAAAATAAACATGACCCTTTGTAGGAAACTTAATCTAGTTAAATTTTGTATTGGGTTACCTTTCCGCTGGAGCCCAGAGTTTCGGGTTATTCAAGAAAAAATGCGTTTGACGTTCACTTTTGTAAGTTGTTCTTAGATAATTCGAAAATTATGGTCTCTAGCGAAAACATAAATCAGTAAAAAATTTAACTTCATGAAATTTCCTATAAAAAGGTCATGTTCATTTTTTTGTGTAAGACTAATAGTTTGCGCATAGTGAGGAAGAGAATATGAAAAACGCGCTTGTGGTATTTGTAGGTGTTGCAGGTTGCATAAAACCCACAGGAAGGGGCAACTGAATCACCCTGTATGTTTTTGAGAGAGGTGAAATATAAAACCAAGTCTTATGCAATACTACTGCACTCCCAGGGCATTCGCATTTTTTCCCGCTTCTCTCTCCTCGAACTCAGACAACATGGTATAGTGGTGAGGAATGTGTGCAGCGAGGCTGAGCGCTAGGACACTCGGGCCAGGGGACGGAGTGTGAGCCGAATTCTTGGCCGTAGAGCAAGCTACCATTCATCACACTAACTAGAAGTTTTGTCAACTGCAGTCACTCAACGACCACACCATGACGTCATCAGCAAACAGCTTCAGATTGCTGCTCACCTTGTCAGTCAGATCATTTATGTGTACTGAAATTAACAGCAGTCCTATCACACTTTCATGGGGTACTCCTGATGATTCCTGATGTAACAGGTACACCTCATTCACAGCGTGGTCAGTGTGTTCTGTCAGTGTACAGCGCCTCTATACACCGCAAGCCAGGCTGTGATATGAGGCGGAGGGTATTTTGTGAACCACTGTCATTCCCCACTTTTCCTATTCCATTGGCGAATTGTACGCCAGAAGAACGGTTTTTGGTAAACCTCTGTGTGAGCTCGAATCTCGCTAATTTTACTTTTATGGTCTTTAAGTGAAATGAACGAAGGGGGAAGCAGAATATTGATTCACTCTTATAGGATTGTACGCCCTCAAAAGTTTAACAATAAATGACACCGTGATGCAGAATGTCTCTCGTGCAGGATCTGCCACTGGGTTAGTTGATCATCACTGTGACTCTTTCGTACGTACTAACTGAACCTCTAAAGACACATGCCACTCTTCTTCTGTCAGTAGTATTTCCTAAGGAAATCCAAGATATTTTATGGATGTGACTGCGTCCACTGATTGTTTTGCAGTCGTGTAATCAGGAAGTAATGGCTCCAACTGTCTATTTCACGGTAAATTCAGCCAAAAATATAACACTTGCGTAATTTAATTATAGGAATCATAACAGTAAGAAATATATCGTGGTCTCGAGATGAGTATATAAACTATTATTACATCCCAGCAGACAAAATAACAGAACGCCATTAGGACTACATATAGGAAAATTTTAATAGGAAATGCCCCAGCCTGTTGACACATATTGACTACTTTAGGTATCAGGAAGTCGTAGTTTATTCTACACTACTGGCCATTAAAACTACTACACCACGAAGATGACGTGCTACGGACGTGAAATTTAACCGACAGGAAGAAGATGCTGTGATATGCAAATGATTAGCTTTTCAGAGCATTCACACAAGGTTGGCGCCGGTGGCGACACCTACAACGTGCTGACATGAGGAAAGTTTCCAAACGATTTCTCATACACAAACAGCAGCAGACCGGCGTTGCCTGGTGAAACGTTGTTGTGATGCCTCGTGTAAGGAGGAGAAATGCGTACCATCACGTTTCCGACTTTGATAATGGTCGGATTGTAGTCTATCGCGATTGCGGTTTATCGTATCGCGACATTGCTGCTCGCGTTGGTCGAGTTCCAATGACTATTAGCAGAATATGGAATCGTTGGGTTCAGAAGGGTAATATGGAACGCCGTACTGGATCCCAGCGGCCTCGTATCACTAGCAGTCGAGATGACACGCATGTTATCCGCATGGCTCTAACGGATCGTGCAGCCACGTCTCGATCCCTGAGTCAACAGATGGGGACGTTTGCAAGGCAACAACCATCTGCACGAACAGTTCGCCGACGTTTCCAGCAGCATGGACTATCAGCTCGGAGACCATGGCTGCGGTTACCCTTGACGCTGCATCACAGAAAGGAGCGCCTGCGATGGTGTACTCAACGATGAACCTGGGTGCTCGAATGCCAAAACGTCCTTTTTTCGGATGACTCCAGGTTCTGTTTACAGCATCATGATGGTCGCATCCGTGTTTGGCGACATCGCGGTGAACACACATTGAAAGCGTGTATACGTCATCGCCATACTGGCGTATCACCCGGCGTGATGGTATGGGGTGCCACTGGTTACACGTCTCGGTCACCTCTTGTTCGCATTGACGGCACTTTGAACAGTGGACGCTACATTTCAGATGTATTACGACCTGTGGCTCTACCCTTCATTCGATCCCTGTGAAACCCTACATTTCAGTAGTATAATGCACGACCGCATGTTGCAGGTCCTGTACGAGACTTTGTGGATACAGAAAATGTTCGACTGCTGCCCTGCCCAGCACATTCTCCAGATCTCTCACCAACTGAAAACGTCTGGTCAATGGTGGCAGAGCAACTGGCTCGTCACAATGCGCCAGTCACTACTCTTGATGAACTGTGTTATCGTACTGAAGCTGCATGGGCAGCTGTACCTGTACACGCCATCCAAGCTCTGTTTGTCTCAATGCCCAGGCGTATCAAGGCCGTTATTACGGCCAGAGGTGGTTGTTCTTGGTACTGATTTCTCAGGATCTATGCACCCAAATTGCGTGAAAATGTAATCCCATGTCAGTTATAGTATATTATATTTGTCCAATGATTACCCGTTGATCTTCTGCATTTCTTCTTGGTGTAGCAATTTTAATGGTCAATAATGTATTTCTTTGCCAGAAGACATAAATAGAAATCGAGGTGCATACAGCAGATTACCTACCTGTTCGAAATAATATTTGAACCTAGGTGGCTGACTGTTTCTTCAACGGTAGTTAGTAAAGCAACACCTCATCTTGGCGTGGTGGCATGACAAATCAAGATTTCACGCTATAACCAATGGTGCAGAAACATAGCCACTCCATGCTACTCACGGTTAGACGGAACCAACTAGGGAATTTCAAGTTAGTGATCACACGATCGACTTTGTGGTAGATGCACTGCAGTTTGTAACGTTCTGGACATAGATAGGTCCGTCTGTTATCGATAATAATTATGTGACCGGCGTGTATGTATATATAGATGTAGGAGGTAAGCCTATGACCTCACCACGCATGCACAGAATGGAAATACACTCCTGGAAATTGAAATAAGAACACCGTGAATTCATTGTCCCAGGACGGGGAAACTTTATTGACACATTCCTGGGGTCAGATACATCACATGATCACACTGACAGAACCACAGGCACATAGACACAGGCAACAGAGCATGCACAATGTCGGCACTAGTACAGTGTATATCCACCTTTCGCAGCAATGCAGGCTGCTATTCTCCCATGGAGACGATCGTAGAGATGCTGGATGTAGTTCTGTGGAACGGCTTGCCATGCCATTTCCACCTGGCGCCTCATTTGGACCAGCGTTCGTGCTGGACGTGCAGACCGCGTGAGACGACGCTTCATCCAGTCCCAAACATGCTCAATGGGGGACAGATCCGGAGATCTTGCTGGCCAGGGTAGTTGACTTACACCTTCTAGAGCACGTTGGGTGGCACGGGATACATGCGGACGTGCATTGTCCTGTTGGAACAGCAAGTTCCCTTGCCGGTCTAGGAATGGTAGAACGATGGGTTCGATGACGGTTTGGATGTACCGTGCACTATTCAGTGTCCCCTCGACGATCACCAGTGGTGTACGGCCAGTGTAGGAGATCGCTCCCCACGCCATGATGCCGGGTGTTGGCCCTGTGTGCCTCGGTCGTATGCAGTCCTGATTGTGGCGCTCACCTGCACGGCGCCAAACACGCATACGACCATCATTGGCACCAAGGCAGAAGCGACTCTCATCGCTGAAGACGACACGTCTCCATTCGTCCCTCCATTCACGCCTGTCGCGACACCACTGGAGGCGGGCTGCACGATGTTGGGGCGTGAGCGGAAGACGGCCTAACGGTGTGCGGGACCGTAGCCCAGCTTCATGGAGACGGTTGCGAATGGTCCTCGCCGATACCCCAGGAGCAACAGTGTCCCTAAGTTGCTGGGAAGTGGCGGTGCGGTCCCCTACGGCACTGCGTAGGATCCTACGGTCTTGGCGTGCATCCGTGCGTCGCTGCGGTCCGGTCCCAGGTCGACGGGCACGTGCACCTTCCGCCGACCACTGGCGACAAAATCGATGTGCTGTGGAGACCTCACGCCCCACGTGTTGAGCAATTCGGCGGTACGTCCACCCGGCCTCCCGCATGCCCACTATACGCCCTCGCTCAAAGTCCGTCAACTGCACATACGGTTCACGTCCACGCTGTCGCGGCATGCTACCAGTGTTAAAGACTGCGATGGAGCTCCGTATGCCACGGCAAACTGGCTGACACTGACGGCGGCGGTGCACAAATGCTTCGCAGCTAGCGCCATTCGACGGCCAACACCGCGGTTCCTGGTGTGTCCGCTGTGCCGTGCGTGTGATCATTGCTTGTACAGCCCTCTCGCAGTGTCCGGAGCAAGTATGGTGGGTCTGACACACCGGTGTCAATGTGTTCTTTTTTCCATTTCCAGGAGTGTACGTCCAAATTCCTTTCCAGATATAATGCCTCAATATAGTTCAGTTGAAATCGTGCTGGGCTGACTGGCGTTAATACGAGCATAGCACGCCGGAGGCAAGGTGAGCTTTCCTTACATGAGTGGCCTTTTGGTATAACCAGCGACCAGATGAGATAAATGAAGCGGGGTACTTTGACACCGGTAATGGTGATCACACAGTGTGTTTTCATTGTGGTAGAGGTTTGAAGCATTGGCATGAAGTGAATGATTTATAGGCAGCACAAGCTATGTGGGTCTCCAAGTGTATCTTTCTGGGTCGTGTAAATGGCGCTGATTTTGTGGATACTATCTGTCGAACGAAAAATGCAATTACAGAAAAAGATGTATTAAATATTGAACTTGAGAGAAATAGACCGAAAAAAGCAGTGTCATCTGAACAGCATATGGTTGAGGGTACTCGCCTGTGTAAAATTTGCTTCCAGGAAGAAGTGGGTGCAGTGTGCTCTTCATGTGGACTGTATTATTTCCGCCGGGGGCCAGCTTCGATGAATCACAGTGCCAACACTGGAGCCACACATTGCGAAGAGCCTGGTGGACAATAAGAAACGTGCCAAAATCTGATGGATCCCTTCAGCCTCTAGGACGGAGCGTCAAGAATGCGCACCCGAAGACATGTGAATTCTTCTGGCCCGGCAGCAACCGTTTAACGTGCCATAGGAAGCAAGAACGTGTCGACAGTTCCAGCACCTCATAGGCACTGGGAGGAGCGTACACAAAGCGCAAAGCATTCGCACAGGGAGGCATGCAAAAGAAGGGAGCCTGCTTAAAGAGTTTGTTTTCTGGCCAGTAAGGACGTTACTTGTGTACCATCGACGGCAACAGACTCTGAGACGAAACACAAATATGAGTCTGTCCAGGACTCACCCAGAGATAGCGGTTACAAAGAAGTGTTGTGTGGCTAATATTATAACACGTTAGGAACGCGGAAGTAAATCGGAAGAACGTGCCACCAATGCTGGTGAAATCGTAAGATAGATGCCAATTCCAGAGTCACACACGAGCTCACGCAACGTAGAGAATTTCCACCACGCACTGGGAGGCGAGCTCATGAAACGGCGATCAGTCATTGGGTGCCATTGCAAATTTAGTCTGTCAATAACAACGTCAAGAGGAGGAAATTTTAGAGAACTCGTGGAGCTGAGAGATGGCTGATGAGGAGAAGAACGTCGGTGAGACAGTGCAGAAGCAAGAGGACGTGGGGTCTCCTCCATCCATCGCCGACATCCTCCTTCTGACACCGCGATGACGCGGAGACCATACCTGGGCCTCACCGGTGAATCCGCTAGCAGCTAATGAAAGCTGCGACTCGCCGCCGCCGCTTAAGAGGCGACACGGCGTCACGACGCAGCGCCGCCGACACCACTTCCCGACGAATGATCACGAATAATGATGACATGATTAATTCCTTCCCCTTCACCTTAATAACTGAGTTCTGTCCAGGCCCAGCAAAATCGGCCATAAGATTTGTGATTTTGGTTTCGTTTTGTGTGCAAAAGTTACTGAAATAAATGCAGTCATTTCATGTTTTATTCGTCTAAAGTCTATTCCATTCGCCTATCAGTTCCCTAATCTCGTAGCCTTATGTGTTTCATTTCATTCAGTTACTAATATCACTGAAGTTTAAGCTCCGAACGTTAGGCAATCTCATTAGTCATCTACATATCATTTCATGTCAGAGAGCAGAGAAATTTTCTCAGTACACTACGTTTAGGTTCCCAGAGTGGGGCGATCTCATTGGTAATGATATCACAAAAAATTCTACCTTTGCTAAATATGCACTCTCCATTTCCTCGTGTATTACGTCTTGAAAGCCTATAGCATGTATAGTTATCCACGCGGCCTAATTAAGACAGTATCGGCAAATAGTGTATTTGTCCTTTGAAACTTGAAAACTCCATAGTTCACAAATTAATATGTAATTGTTGCAAAGCACAATAAATGTCTTTTTTTTTAGCAAGTTCATGTCTTCAAATGGTTCAAATGGCTCTGAGCACTATGGGACTTAACTTCTGAGGTCATCAGTCCCCTAGAACTTCGAACTACTTAAACCTAACTAACCTAAGGACATCACACACATCCATTCCCGAGGCAGGATTCGAACCTGCGACCGTAGCATTCGCGCGGTTCCAGACTGTAGAGCCCAGAACCGCGGCCACCCCGGTCGGCCTAGTTCATGTCTATTAAACAGCACTATTATTGTCTGAATCATGCACAACGATGTTCAAAATATGCGGTCCACACCTTATTAGGAAATTTATGTTAGCAAGGTGAGATAAACTGGTAAGCTCGCTTGCAGAGTATTTTAACGGCGGTCTTATGCGATGTGCTTAGCACAAAGGCTGAGGACTGTCTGGGGCCGCATTCGTACAAAAAATAAATGAATAAATAAATAAATAAATAAATTAAATAAAAAAAATGCACGTGGCGTGAACATATGCACTAGGCTAGTTGCTTCTGCACGTAGTCCACCAATAATTTTTTTAAAAAATAAAACCTTGTATTTATTTATTCACTTGCTGTTTTCCACTTCCTCACTTACAGGCTTCAGGTAACTATTAAAATGTGCTGTCTGTGCTCGTTTTGAAGAACGGGAGAAATAATTTTAGAGATGTCATCCATTCGATGATGAAAGCGCCAGCGGTCAATTGCTACTCGCATCCAGGAGCCTTCGCGAGCCTCTCTGAATATGGTAAAATCCCTGGCATCCAATACATGCATTGAATTACACACAGCATTCGGAAAATGGTCACTTCTTCACGCCCATGTTTCTTGCCTTTTCGATGCTCTCCAGCCTTGGTTACTTACGAAAGACATCTGCAGCTCGCAGCAGGCGCGCTATCGCAATACCGCATTTGCATACGTGGCACTACTCAGCAATACGTTCAGCCGCGGTGCTGAATCGCCAGTTGATGAGATACCGACCTTCATAGATACCGATTTAGTTCACAACAATGTGTACCACAGCCACAGTCGGAGGAACGAGTGCGATTTCCTAGTGTCAGCGTAACTTCTATAGAAAAAATACACTGCTGGCCATTAAAATTTCTAAACCACGAAGATGACGTGCTACAGACGCGAAATACAACCGACAGGAAGAAAATGCTGTGATATACAAATTATTAGCTTTTCAGAGCATTCACACAAGGTTGGCGCCGGTGGCGACACCTGCAACGTGCTCACGTGAGGAAAGTTTCCAACCGATTTGTCATACACAAACAGCAGTTGACCGGCGTTGCCTGGTGAAACGTTGTTCTGATGCTTCATGTAAGGAGGAGAAATGCGTACCACCCCGTTTCCGACCTTGATAAAGGTCGGATTGTAGCCTATCGCGATTGTGGTTTATCGTATCGCCACATTGCTGCTACCGGTCTCTGGTGGCCGAGCGGTTCTAGGCGCTTCAATTTGGAACCGCGCTACCACTACGGTCGCAGGTTCGAATCCTGCCTCGGGCATACATGTGTGTGATGTCCTTAGGTTAGTTAGGTTTAAGTAGTTCTAAGTTCCAGGCGACTGATGACCTGAGATGTTAAGTCCCATAGTGGTCAGAGCCATTTGAACCATTTTTGACATTGCTGCTCGCGTTGGTCGAGATCCAATGACAGAATATGGAATTGATGGGTTCAGGAGGGTAATACGGAACGCCTTACTGGATCCCCAACGGCCTCGTATCACTAGCAGTCGACATGACAGGTATCTTATCCGCATGGCTCTAACGGATCGTGCAGCCACGTCTCGATCCCTGAGTCAAGAGATGGGGACGTTTGCAATACAACAACCATCTGCACGAACAGTTCGCCGACGTTTCCAGCAGCATGGACTATCAGCTCGGAGACCATGGCTGTGGTGACCCTTGACGCGGCATCACAGACAGGAGCGCCTGCGATGGTGTACTGGGTGCACGAATGGCAAAACGTCATTTTTTTCGGATGAATCCAGGTTCTGTGTTAGGCGGCATCGCGGTGAACGCACATTGAAAGCGTGTATTTGTCATCGCCATACTGGCCTATCACCCGGCGTGGTGGTATGGGGTGCCATTGGTTACACTTCTCGGTCAACTCTTGTTCGCATTGACGACACTTTGAACAGTGGACGCTACATTTCAGATGTATTACGACCTGTGGCTCTACCCTTCATTCGATCCCTGTGAAACCCTACATTTCAGTAGTATAATGCACGACCGCATGTTGCAGGTCCTGTACGAGCCTTTGTGGATACAGAAAATGTTCGACTGCTGCCCTGCCCAGCACATTCTCCAGATCTCTCACCAACTGAAAACGTCTGGTCAATGGTGACCGAGCAACTGGCTCTTCACAATACGCCTGTCACTACTCTTGATGAACTGTGGTATCGTGTTGAAACTGTACGGGCAGCTGTACCTGTACACGCCATCCAAAGCTCTGTTTGACTCAATGCCCAGGCGTATCAAGGCCGTTATTACGGCCAGAGATGGTTGTCTTGGGTTCTGATTTCTCAGGATCTATGCACCCAAATTGCGTGAAAATGTAATCACATGTTATTTATAGTATAATATATTTGTCCAATGAGTACCCGTTTATCATCTGCATTTCTTCTTGGTGTAGCAATTTTAATGGCCAGTAGTGTAGTAATATTCATGCCGACCAGCTTTGTGATGTTCCCACGTTATAAATAGTTGGGCATGCGCCAGTGTGATTACTGCACAAATGTGCAGCCGCAAAGCACATCGTATGAATCCATAGACAGCTGGGCTGACTTTCTGAAACCCCTTGATAAGCATGCGACGTTGTCAGATGATGCCCTCATTTGTGTGGTATTAGGTTGTGCATAAGTTCATAGCTGTTTTATTTTGTATGTTGGTATTCCGGTTGCTATGGGTTTATTTATCAATTACCATTCTTTATTTGTAGTTCACTGTTGCTATTTTACTTTGCGTATTGTCGTTTCTTTCATTTGGAGACAGTGAGTGCATATGTGGAAGTTAGAAAATGGAGTGCAAACTGGAGAAATCGGAACATTTCCGACTTATTCTTCTGTGAGAGTTCGGCAGAAGGTAAGCAGCGGAAGCAGCCACAGACATTTGCGCTGTGTATGGGGATAATGCCACTGTGAAGAGCACGGCAAGACAACGGTTTTATCATTTTAAGGAGAATAGTTTTGACATTACTGACTCTCTGCTGCGGTCGCAGGTTCGAATCCTGCCTCGGGCATGGATGTGTGTGATGTCCTTAGGTTAGTTAGGTTTAAGTAGTTCTAATTTATAGGGGACTGATGACCTCAGAAGTTTAGTCCCATAGTGCTCAGAGCCATTTTTTGTAACTATCACTGTTGACATTTATTGTCAAAAATTCAGACGTCTTGTAGACGCAGCCCAAGATCAACGATCAGGAAGACTGTACGAAGTATTACTACTCGGCGATAACGCCGCAAGCATTCTGCTACACTGAGAAAAGCACTGTACAGGAGGTGGATTGGGAAGTCATTTCGCACCCACCTTATTCATCTGGTATTGCGCACTCAGTTTTCACATTTTCTTCTCTCTATGAAACAAACTTCAAGGAAGTTCCTTTCCGGATGAAAATGCTCTCCGAACATGGTTCAACGAGTTCTTCGTCTCAAAACCACGTCATTTCTACAGTGGCGGAATTGAAAAATTATCACGTCGTTGACAGACTGTTTTAAATATTGAACGAGAATATCTTATTGATGACGGAAGTCTCTGTTACCTGCATCTGTTGTGTTTATTAAACTTATGGAAATACGCCACCAGTTTATGCACCAATCCAGTATATAGGGCAATTTACTACCACAATTAGGACTTTCCGAAGACTACGCCTGTTGGCATATTGCATATATTATAGATGTAATTTTCACATAAAGAGGAACATAGTACTTCGTTGTTCCTCAACAAGGTTTATTTTAACATAAATAAAAATAAAATTTCTGTCATGTGAGAGCAAGTATCACACCACCGATATTCCAGCAATTTCTCATTGAACTCTGCAGTTAGTGGCTCATTTTTTTCAACGCACATTTTCAGGCAGAGCTCAAGGAGTGAGAGAATCTATCGTCCTCGATATTATGGACATCACATGCTGGTAACAAGTCCATAACTCACTTCACTTTCTTCACGAAGACACGCGGCTCGACTGGAGTAAGTGAGTGTATACAGATCAGCAGTCTCCAGTGGCATATAAACTGGGTCCATACTGTGTCAGTTGTGACTTACCACTGACCATCTCGGAGAACTTGCGTCCAATTCATAGTGGGGCACTGTCAGCTCCTAAATAAAATCACTAGAAGCAATCACACTACACTGAAAACCATCCAGCATCTTGTTGAGACCTGTAGGTCTGTGGGGGCAGTAGGATGTGTTACTCTCTTCTACAGCCCTGGATTGCATGTGAACAGCTGTCACCACGGCGCGAACCTCCGCCCGCGTTACAAGGCTGTATTGCTTCCGGCCTGATAACCCAACGCTCGCCGTGCCGGTGAGTTGTTAATGACTCTAGACTCGCAAAAGTTGTCCTGGTCTCCCCAGAAAGACTGGTTGCTTTCTCCAGCAGACCTTGTCTGAGGCCATAGAGGCCCACATCCCTACTGTCGCCATCCACCCCCACCGTCCTACCTTACCCCCACAGGCCGTCCTCCTCCTCCGTGAATCCCGCCGTCTCTACCATGCCTTCCTCCACACGCATGACCCGGACACACTATGATGCCACCGGCAACTCCAGCGACACATTCGAAATTTGCTCGCGGCTAAGAAACGCCGGGACTGGCGACAGACATGTACCCATTTAAATGCTACCCTACCTATAAACTCGTCCAAGTTCTGGTCAGCCTTCTGTCGCCTTACCGGAACTAAAACCTCCCCCTACTATCCTCTTCTCCATGATGATCACCTCTTCCCTGACATCCTTAGTAAGGCCAATCACTTTACCTCCTACCTCTCCGATGTCTTTTCCATCCCCGATGATCCCCAGTTCGATTACTCCCTCTTTCCGGATGTCCGCGATCGAACTGACACCTCTGTCCCTCCCCTCACACCGGGTTTCCAGTACTTGGACAACATTGCACACACGCAACTCAAGGCCCCTATCACTACACAGGATCTCATTGCTACACCCCGCTCAAAACGCAACCCCGCTCCTGGTCACGATCGTATCACCTACAGTTACCTTCGTGAAGCTCCTGTCTCTTTCCTCTCCACCCTGGCCGGGCTCTACAATGTAGTCCTGTCCACCGGTTACTACCTCGACCCGTGGAAAAACTCCCATATCCTGATGTTCCTTAAACCTGGTAAACCGCCGTCCGCCGTCTCCTTCTACCGTACCATCAGCCTTACCTCGGTCTTCAGCAAGGTCCTGGAATCTATCATCACCCAACGCTTCCACCAGCATCTCCGCCAGCACCGCCTCCTTCCCGTTACCCAGTGTGGCTTTCGGCCGTCCTTCTCTTCCGATGACCTTCTCCTTCACCTCACTCATCTCCTTTCCAAACAGCTTAATTCCCGTCGCTCCGCAATCTTCCTCTCCCTGGACCTCAAACGTGCTTATGACCGCGTATGGCATTCTGGTCTCCTCTTCAAGCTCCAAACCTTCGCCCTTCCCATTAACTACGTCCGTCTGATCGGCTCCTTTGTCTTCCACCGTTCTTCCTACGTCACCATCCATAACACGGATTCCTACACCTTTTTTCCCTCCGCTGGTGTGCCACAAGGCTCCATCCTCTGCCCTCTTCTGTACCTTTGTATACGGCGGACATGCCGCCGCCGTCACCCCCTGTCCACCTTCTCCAGTTTGCCGATGACACCGCCTTTCTTGCCCTTGCCCCCACCCTGCAGCGCTCCCAACACCTTCTCCACTCCCATCTTGACCGGTTCACCGCTTGGTGCAACCAGTGGTTGCTCAAGGTCAATCCCTCCAAAACCCAGTCGATCATTGTAGGCAAAACCACCCCTTCCTTCCGCCTCCTCGATTTCTATCTAACCATCTATGGCCGTCCTATCGCCCTCACCCCCACCCTTAAGTACCTTGGCGTCACCCTCGACCGTCGCCTCTCCTGGACCCCCCATCTCCGGACAATCCAAGCCAAGGCACGCTCCCGACTCCGTCTCCTCAAGCTCCTATCCGGCCGTACATGGGGTCTGGATCCCTCCACCATACACCACACCTATAAATCCCTCATCCGCCCTATCCTCTGTTACGCCCATCCTGCCTGGATCTCCGCTCCCTCCCCCTAACTTTTACAAATCCCTTCAGATCCTTGAACGCCATGCGCTCCGCCTCACCTATCGCATCCGTCTCCCCTCCCCCACGAGGATCCGGTACGACCTCATTCCATTCCCCCACCTCCTCCTTTTCCTTGAAAGGACACGGATCCTGTACACCTCCCGTAAACTCGATCCTCCTCACCCGCTTGTCTCACCCATCCTCTCCTACCCCCACCCGCTGCCGCACCTGTATTCCCACGTCCCACCCGGTCTCCATCTCTCCACCCTCCTTACCCGCTCCCAAGGTGGCTTCTGCCAGCTCCCCGTCCCTTATGATGTCCTCCTCCCCTCCATCTACCCCTCCTATCAACTTTGATCCTCCCCTCCCACTTCCTGTGTCTTTTCCTTTGGGCACCCTCCCTCCCTTCTCTCTCCTTTTCCCCCCATCCCCCATTCCTCCACCCCTCTTCCCCTGGGCTTCCCCTCCCCCTTCCTCCCTTCTCCCTATCTCCCCTACCCATGGCATCTCTGCTCTCCCCTCTTCCTCTCCCCCCCCCTCCTCCTCTCTTGGCAGGTCCCCAGACTCGTACACGCTCAGTGGACATTCGCGCGATGGAGATCATCGCTATCAGTGTCTTGTGTGTGTGCCTTCTTTTTTGTGTTTAGTGTTCTTTCGCCGTCACGCCACTACTGTTCACCTGTGCCGTCGCAGTCGTCCGTGTTTTGTGCGCCGTGTCAACTGGTTTAGTGTTTTTTTCTCGTCCAACGTGAACGGCTCCATGTTTCTTGTTTTTCGTGTCTACAGTTTTTGCCCGCCGTTTATATTGTATTTTCTGTGCCACCTATATGTCATATTTATTGTACTACTCGCGGCTGAAGAGCAGCGTAATATGCTGCTGCCAGCCCGCCTTTGTATAAGGTGATTAAAATAACAATGAAGAGAAAAAAAGCCTAGTCCAGTCAGTCCGGTACTCGCTATGGATTTCGTTTCTATCTCGGCGGTACTTCGTTCTGGTCGGTGCTCGTTGTTGACATTTGCCTGGCTCTGGTTACGAGTGGATTTACTGTTGGTGTTTGGTGTTGTGGTTTCCACAAGCCTCCGTTGTTTATCTCTTCCTTGTTGTGTCGGTCCTAGTGGGTCGTGGTCGGTTATTGTCAGTTGTCGTTGGTCTGTCGTCCGACTCGTCCTTGTGTTTACCCGGTGGTGCGTGGTCCACCGCCGGCGGCTTTCCCGCCTGGCGGCTCCGATCCACAGCCCAAGGCGTTCCCGCAGTTGGTTTTGGCTACTATAAGCTTGAATACTCTTTGTAAGTATTCCAGTCGGAACAGCCTCTGCGTTCTCCACGCCCACTTCTGGCTGATCGACTGTAGACAGGGCGCCATCTACCGTGTCCCTTGTTTCTGAGTGAGACGTGATCAATTCATCTCGCCACCTCGACGCATGAGGACACTTGCAGTCCTCCAAAAACCATCTGACTTCTGCGCATTTTTCGACCGTGGACGAAGCAACATTGTCTTCTACTACTGGCGAGTGGGCGTACACTATACTCGTACTTTTGTGGCCATCCCACAATGCTCCTCAGCCAGTCTGCAATCACTTTCACATTCTACACTCCATATCAACTTCTCTGTTGCTGTGGGGCCTTCACCTTCCAGCTTTTCCATTTTCTCGGCAAGCTTGGCGTAACGGCGTTTGACTGTGGTCTCTCTCCGCATATCATTATGTTTTGGAGCATGTCTTCCGTGATCGCATGGGTGGTTTGGGTTGTCGCGGGAGCGTACTCATTAACGGCCTCTGGCCCTTTAAATCCTAACAGTAATGTGCGAGGGTCTCTAACCCACAACCAGTCGCATTTTGGTCGTCTGATTCTCTTTCGTCGGCTGTGTGCGTGTAAGTCTCATCACGACTTGCGGACGGCAAACTGCCTTCATTTGGAAACCATGTTATGATCAGGTGGCCAAGCGAAGACTGAGCGTGAGTAGTCCACTACATATCCGGAGGCATTAGTGATACAGCATTGCCTGTAATAGCATTTATGGGTTGAGCAGAGTTTACAAATGTATACCTTCCTCCAGAGCTGCAGGCGTTTGCCCAGTCCCAGGTACTTTGGTATTCATTGTTGCTATAAATATTTTTGTTGCTATTAGGTATAATACATTTCCACTATGAATGGAGTTCCAAACTATCTGTTCTAGGAAGTTCTCAGAAAAGGCATTTAGCGACTTTCCGCAGGGTGTCTTGTCACTCCCACCACTAAAAATAATAAAATTATCCTGGTTGATTGTTGGATGATTAAAGTCTCCTCCATTGATTAAAGTATGATTAGGGAACTTATGTACAAACGAAATTTTCTCTGAAGTCTTCAGTTATGTCAGGAGGTAGGTCAGGTGGTCGATAGAAAGACGCTGTTATAATTTTATACTCACTCTTGATACTGAATCTCGCCCAAAAAATCTGACGTGCTGCTTACATTTCTGGGTGTACTTGAGTTCCTTGTCCACTGTGACGAGTACACTACCTGTATTTCCCATTTCCCTATCCTTTCCTTATACAGTTAGTGTCCGCAAAGCTATAACTACTGTGAACTTCAGTTTTAAGCAGCTTTCTGTGCTAGTGTTATGTGAGTTTCAGTGCTTTATAGGGGCACTTCTAACTCGGGGATTTTGTTGCGAATGTTTAGGCATTTAACCACTAGGATTTTAATACTCTCATCAGCGAGAGGCATTTCGTTGGATCTCACACTGATACTTCAGGATTTCCTGCAGCTTTCGTTATCTGCATTGGATGGAAAATTGTCTAATCTAGAAAAAAAAACTCGTGTGAATCCCACACCCATTCAGATACTTTTGTTGAGGAGGACTCTACAACTCT